>NW_027184625.1:619142-1238285 GCF_032405125.1 Capricornis sumatraensis
GCTTTCCCTCGAGGCTTTCCCACAGGGCTGTCCCACGTGCCACCGTGGTGTGAGTCGATCCTCGGCGTGAAAGATGAGCCAGTGCAGGGCAAAGAGGTTCCTCTGGAATGGACTGAGACATCTGGGGGACTCTTGGAATGGTGGTACGACCATGGAGTTCCTCTCGCCTTTCCTGTTGAGAGTGCCTCCTCTTGAGATGCGACGGGAACGCCGGGAATTCTTTCCCGTTGAAAGCAGGGAAAGGATCCCTCATCTCGAGCTACGAGGGTGAAACGGGGCTCCTCTGGATGTGGGCGGGACCATCGTGCTTCCTCTCGAGTGGAGACGGGTATGGCGGTGAACTTCTTGAGTTGCAGCAAGGGTGTGAAAGACCCTTTCGAAGTTCCAGAGGTTAGGTGTCATTAGTCTCCAGACGCCTCATCGGAAATAGGCCTCATCTCGCCTGGAAGGGAGAACTTCCTGGATTTTCTCGAGTTGCGGCAGGTGTTCTCGAGTTACGACGGGGACCTCAGGGACCCGCCCTGGTGGCCTCAGGAGAGGCCAGTCCCCATGCGAGTTGCTAGGGGGCCTCTCGGGATTCCTCTCCCGTCGATACCGGGGCCAAAAACCTTGTGTGGAGTCAGGGCCGGAATCGAGGATTCCTCTCAGGGGCTGACATGGATCTTTGGGTACTTGTGGAGTCTCCCCAGGGGAGTCAGGCCTCGTCTCGAGTGGGGGAATGCACTTGCGCTTTCCTTCCAGGCTGTAGCAGGAATGTCACGCTTCCCGTCGCGTGGATCAAAGGATCTGTGGTTTTCCCTCGAGGCTTTCCCTCGAGGCTTTCCCACAGGGCTGTCCCACGTGCCACCGTGGTGTGAGTCGATCCTCGGCGTGAAAGATGAGCCAGTGCAGGGCAAAGAGGTTCCTCTGGAATGGACTGAGACATCTGGGGGACTCTTGGAATGGTGGTACGACCATGGAGTTCCTCTCGCCTTTCCTGTTGAGAGTGCCTCCTCTTGAGATGCGACGGGAACGCCGGGAATTCTTTCCCGTTGAAAGCAGGGAAAGGATCCCTCATCTCGAGCTACGAGGGGGAAAAGGGCCTCCTCTGGATGTGGGCGGGACCATCGTGCTTCCTCTCGAGTGGAGACGGGTATGGCAGAGAACTTCTTGAGTTGCAGCAAGGGAGTGAAAGACCCTTTCGAAGTTCCAGAGGTTAGGTGTCATTAGTCTCCAGACGCCTCATCGGAAATAGGCCTCATCTCGCCTGGAAGGGAGAACTTCCTGAATTTTCTCGAGTTGCGACAGGTGTTCTCGAGTTATGACGGGGACCTCAAGGACCAGCCCTGGTGGCCTCAGGAGAGGCCAATCCCCATGCGAGTTGCTAGGGGGACTCTGGGATTCCTTTCCCGTCGATACCGGGTCCAAAAACCTTGTGTGGAGTCAGGGCCGGAACCGAGGATTCCTCTCAGGGGCTGACATGGATCTTTGGGTACTTCTGGAGTCTCCCCAGGGGAGTCAGGCCTCGTCTCGAGTGGGGACAGGTACGTGCGCTTTCCTTCCAGGCTGTAGCAGCAATGTCACGCTTCCCGTGGCGTGGATCAAAGGATCTGTGGTTTTCCCACGAGGCTTTCCCTCGAGGCTTTCCCACAGGTCTGTCCCACGTGCCACCGTGGTGTGAGTTGATACTCGGCGTGAAAGATGAGCCAGTGCAGGGCAAAGAGGTTCCTCTGGAATGGACTGAGACATCTGGGGGACTCTTGGAATGGTGGTACCACCATGGAGTTCCTCTCGCCTTTCCTGTTGAGAGTGCCTCCTCTTTAGATGCGACGGGAACGCCGGGAATTCTTTCCCGTTGAAAGCAGGGAAAGGATCCCTCATCTCGAGCTACGAGGGGGAAACGGGGCTCCTCTGGATGTGGGCGGGACCATCGTGCTTCCTCGCGAGTGGAGACGGGTATGGCGGTGAACTTCTTGAGTTGCAGCAAGGGTGTGAAAGACCCTTTCGAAGTTCCAGAGGTTAGGTGTCGTTAGTCTCCAGACGCCTCATCGGAAATAGGCCTCATCTCGCCTGGAAGGGAGTACTTCCTGGATTTTCTCGAGTTGTGGCAGGTGTTCTCGAGTTACGACGGGGACATCAGGGACCCGCCCTGGTGGCCTAAGGAACGGCCAGTCCCCATGGGAGTTGCTAGGGGGCCTCTCGGGATTCCTCTCCTGTCGATACCGGGGCCAGAAACCTTGTGTGGAGTCAGGGCCGGAATCGAGGATTCCTCTCAGGGGCTGACATGGATCTTTGGGTACTTCTGGAGTCTCCCCAGGGCCGTCAGGCCTCGTCTCGAGTTGGGGCATGCACGTGCGCTTTCCTTCCAGGCTGTAGCAGCAATGTCACGCTTCCCGTGGCCTGGATCAAAGGATCTGTGGTTTTCCCTCGAGGCTTTCCCTCGAGGCTTTCACACAGGGCTGTCCCACGTGCCACCGTGGTGTGAGTCGATCGTCGGCGTGAAAGATGAGCCAGTGCAGGGCAAAGAGGTTCCTCTGAAATGGACTGAGACATCTGGGGGACTCGTGGAATGGTGGTACGACCATGGAGTTCCTCTCGCCTTTCCTGTTGAGAGTGCCTCCTCTTGAGATGCGACGGGAATGCCGGGAATTCTTTCCCGTTGAACGCAGGGAAAGGATCCCTCATCTCGAGCTACGAGGGGGAAACGGGGCTCCTCTGGATGTGGGCGGGACCATCGTGCTTCCTCGCGAGTGGAGACGGGTATGGCGATGAACTTCTTGAGTCGCAGCAAGGGTGTGAAAGACCCTTTCGAAGTTCCAGAGTTTAGGTGTCATTAGTCTCCAAACGCCTCATCGGAAATAGGATTCTTCTCGCCTGGAAGGGAGAACTTCCTGGATTTTCTCGAGTTGCGACAGGTGTTCTCGAGTTACGACGGAGACCTCAGGGACCCGCCCTGGTGGCCTCAGGAGAGGCCAGTCCCCATGCGAGTTGCTAGGGGGCCTCTCGGGATTCCTCTCCAGTCGATACCGGGGCCAAAAACCTTGTGTGGAGTCAGGGCCGGAACCGAGGATTCCTCTCAGGGGCTGACATGGATCTTTGGGTACTTCTGGAGTCTCCCCAGGGGAGTCAGGCCTCGTCTCGTGTGGGGGCATGCACGTGCGCTTTCCTTCCAGGCTGTAGCAGCAATGTCACGCTTCCCGTCGCGTGGATCAAAGAATCTGTGGTTTTCCCTCGAGGCTTTGCCTCGAGGCTTTCCCACAGGGCTGTCCCACGTGCCACCGTGGTGTGAGTCGATCCTCGGCGTGAAAGATGAGCCAGTGCAGGGCAAAGAGGTTCCTCTGGAATGGACTGAGACATCTGGGGGACTCTTGGAATGGTGGTACGACCATGGAGTTCCTCTCGCCTTTCCTGTTGAGAGTGCCTCCTCTTGAGATGCGACGGGAATGCCGGGAATACTTTCCCGTTGAAAGCAGGGAAAGGATCCCTCATCTCGAGCTACGAGGGGGAAACGGGGCTCCTCTGGATGTGGGCGGGACCATCGTGCTTCCTCTCGAGTGGAGACGGGTATGGCGGTGAACTTCTTGAGTTGCAGCAAGGGTGTGAAAGACCCTTTCGACGTTCCAGAGGTTAGGTGTCATTAGTCTCCAGACGCCTCATCGGAAATAGGCCTCATCTCGCCTGGAAGGGAGAACTTCCTGGATTTTCTCGAGTTGCGGCAGGTGTTCTCGAGTTACGACGGAGACCTCAGGGACCCGCCCTGGTGGCCTCAGGAGAGGCCAGTCCCCATGCGAGTTCTTAGGGGGCCTCTCGGGATTCCTCTCCCATCGATACCGGGGCCAAAAACCTTGTGTGGAGTCAGGGCCGGAACCGAGGATTCCTCTCAGGGGCTGACATGGATCTTTGGGTACTTCTGGAGTCTCCCCAGGGGAGTCAGGCCCCGTCTCGAGTGGGGGCATGCACGTGCGCTTTCCTTCCAGGCTGTAGCAGCAATGTCACGCTTCCCGTGGCGTGGATCAAAGGATCTGTGGTTTTCCCTCGAGGCTTTCCCTCGAGGCTTTCACACAGGGCTGTCCCACGTGCCACCGTGGTGTGAGTCGATCGTCGGCGTGAAAGATGAGCCAGTGCAGGGCAAAGAGGTTCCTCTGGAATGGACTGAGACATCTGGGGGACTCGTGGAATGGTGGTACGACCATGGAGTTCCTCTCGCCTTTCCTGTTGAGAGTGCCTCCTCTTGAGATGCGACGGGAATGCCGGGAATTCTTTCCCGTTGAAAGCAGGGAAAGGATCCCTCATCTCGAGCTACGAGGGGGAAACGGGGCTCCTCTGGATGTGGGCGGGACCATCGTGCTTCCTCTCGAGTGGACACGGGTATGGCGGTGAACTTCTTGAGTTGCAGCAAGGGTGTGAAAGACCCTTTCGAAGTTCCAGAGGTTAGGTGTCGTTAGTCTCCAGACGCCTCATCGGAAATAGGCCTCATCTCGCCTGGAAGGGAGAACTTCCTGGATTTTCTCGAGTTGCGGCAGGTGTTCTCGAGTTACGACGGGGACCTCAGGGACCCGCCCTGGTGGCCTCAGGAGAGGCCAGTCCCCATGCGAGTTGCTAGGGGGCCTCTCGGGATTCCTCTCCCGTCGATACCGGGGCCAAAAACCTTGTGTGGAGTCAGGGCCGGAACCGAGGATTCCTCTCAGGGGCTGACATGGATCTTTGGGTACTTCTAGAGTCTCCCCAGGGGAGTCAGGCCTCGTCTCGAGTGGGGGCATGCACGTACGCTTTCCTTTCAGGCTGTAGCAGCAATGTCACGCTTCCCGTCGCGTGGATCAAATGATCTGTGGTTTTCCCTCGAGGCTTTCCCTCGAGGCTTTCCCACAGGGCTGTCCCACGTGCCACCGTGGTGTGAGTCGATCCTCGGCGTGAAAGATGAGCCAGTGCAGGGCAAAGGGGTTCCTCTGGAATGGACTGAGACATCTGGGGGACTCTTGGAATGGTGGTACGACCATGGAGTTCCTCTCGCCTTTCCTGTTGAGAGTTCCTCCTCTTGAGATGCGACGGGAACGCCGGGAATTCTTTCCCGTTGAAAGCAGGGAAAGGATCCCTCATCTCGAGCTCCGAGGGGGAAACGGGGCTCCTCTGGATGTGGGCGGGACCATCGTGCTTCCTCCCGAGTGGACACGGGTATGGCGGTGAACTTCTTGAATTGCAGCAAGGGTGTGAAAGACCCTTTCGAAGTTCAAGAGGTTAGGTGTCATTAGTCTCCAGACGCCTCATCGGAAATAGGCCTCATCTCGCCTGGAAGGGAGAACTTCCTGGATTTTCTCGAGTTGCGGCAGGTGTTCTCGAGTTACGACGGGGACCTCAGGGACCCGCCCTGGTGGCCTCAGTAGAGGCCAGTCCCCATGCGAGTTGCTAGGGGGCCTCTCGGGATTCCTCTCCCGTCGATACCGGGGCCAAAAGACTTGTGTGGAGTCAGGGACGGAACCGAGCATTCCTCTCAGGGGTTACATGGATCTTTGGGTACTTCTGGAGTCTCCCCAGGGGAGTCAGGCCTCGTCTCGAGTGGGGGCATGCACGTGCGCTTTCCTTCCAGGCTGTAGCAGCAATGTCACGCTTCCCATCGCGAGGATTAAAGGATCTGTGGTTTTCCCTCGAGGCTTTCCCTCGAGGCTTTCCCACAGGGCTGTCCCACGTGCCACCGTGGTGTGAGTCGATCCTCGGCGTGAAAGATGAGCCAGTGCAGGGCAAAGAGGTTCCTCTGAAATGGACTGAGACATCTGGGGGACTCTTGGAATGGTGGTACGACCATGGAGTTCCTCTCGCCTTTCCTGTTGAGAGTGCCTCCTTTTGAGCTGCGACGGGAATGCCGGGAATTCTTTCCCGTTGAAAGCAGGGAAAGGATCCCTCATCTCGAGCTCCGAGGGGAAAACGTGGCTCCTCTGTATGTGGGCGGGACCATCGTGCTTTCTCTCGTGTGGAGACGGGTATGGCGGTAAACTTCTTGAGTTGCAGCAAGGGTGTGAAAGACCCTTTCGAAGTTCCAGAGGTTAGGTGTCATTAGTCTCCAGACGCCTCATCGGAAATAGGCCTCATCTCGCCTGGAAGGGAGAACTTCCTGGATTTTCTCGAGTTGCGGCAGGTGTTCTCGAGTTACGACGGGGACCTCAGGGACCCGCCCTGGTGGCCTCAGGAGAGGCCAGTCCCCATGCGAGTTGCTAGGGGGCCTCTCGGGATTCGTCTCCCGTCGATACCGGGGCCAAAAACCTTGTGTGGAGTCAGGGCCGGAACCGAGGATTCCTCTCAGGGGCTGACATGGATCTTTGGGTACTTCTGGAGTCTCCCCAGGGGAGTCAGGCCTCGTCTCGAGTGGGGGCATGCACGTGTGCCTTCCTTCCAGGCTGTAGCAGCAATGTCACGCTTCCCGTCGCGTGGATCAAAGGATCTGTGGTTTTCCCTCGAGGCTTTCCCTCGAGGCTTTCCCACAGGGCTGTCCCACGTGCCACCGTGGTGTGAGTCGATCCTCGGCGTGAAAGATGAGCCAGTGCAGGGCAAAGAGGTTCCTCTGGAATGGACTGAGACATCTGGGGGACTCTTGGAATGGTGGTACGACCATGGAGTTCCTCTCGCCTTTCCTGTTGAGAGTGCCTCCTCTTGAGATGCGACGGGAACGCCGGGAATTCTTTCCCGTTGAAAGCAGGGAAAGGATCCCTCATCTTGAGCTACGAGGGGGAAACGGGGCTCCTCTGGATGTGGTCGGGACCATCGTGCTTCCTCTCGAGTGGAGACGGGTATGGCGGTGAACTTCTTGAGTTGCAGCAAGGGTGTGAAAGACCCTTTCGAAGTTCCAGAGGTTAGGTGTCATTAGTCTCCAGACGCCTCATCGGAAATAGGCCTCATCTCGCCTGGAAGGGAGAACTTCCCGGATTTTCTCGAGGTGTGCCCGGTGTTCTCGAGTTACGACGGGGACCTCAGGGACCCGCCCTGGTGGCCTCAGGAGAGGCCAGTCCCCATGCGAGGTGCTAGGGGGCCTCTCGGGATTCCTCTCCCGTCGATACCGGGGCCAAAAACCTTGTGTGCATTCAGGGCCGGAACCGAGGATTCCTCTCAGGGGCTGACATGGATCTTTGGGTACTTCTGGAGTCTCCCCAGGGGAGTCAGGCCTCGTCTCGAGTGGGGGCATGCACGTGCGCTTTCCTTCCAGGCTGTAGCAGCAATGTCACGCTTCCTGTCGCGTGGATCAAAGGATCTGTGGTTTTCCCTCGAGCCTTTCCCTCGAGGCTTTTCCACAGGGCTGTCCCACGTGCCACCGTGGTGTGAGTCGATCCTCGGCGTGAAAGATGAGCCAGTGCAGGGCAAAGAGTTTCCTCTGGAATGGACTGAGACATCTGGGGGACTCCTGGAATGGTGGTACGACCATGGAGGTCCTCTCGCCTTTCCTGTTGAGAGTGCCTCCTCTTGAGATGCGACGGGAACGCCGGGAATTCTTTCCCATCTAAAGCAGGGAAAGGTTCCCTCATCTCGAGATACGAGGGGGAAACGGGGCTCCTCTGGATGTGGGCGGGACCATCGTGCTTCCTCTCGAGTGGAGACGGGTATGGCGGTGAACTTCTTGAGTTGCAGCAAGGGTGTGAAAGACCCTTTCGAATTTCCAGAGGTTAGGTGTCATTAGTCTCCAGACGCCTCATCGGAAATAGGCCTCATCTCGCCTGAAAGGGAGAACTTCCTGGATTTTCTCGAGTTGCGGCAGGTGTTCTCGAGTTACGACGGGGACCTCAGGGACCCGCCCTGGTGCCCTCAGGAGAGGCCAGTCCCCATGCGAGGTGCTAGGGGGCCTCTCGGGATTCCTCTCCCGTCGATACCGGGGCCAAAAACCTTGTGTGGAGTCAGGGCCGGAACCGAGGATTCCTCTCAGGGGCTGACATGGATCTTTGGGTACTTCTGGAGTCTCCCCAGGGGAGTCAGGCCTCGTCTCGAGTGGGGGCATGCACGTGCGCTTTCCTTCCAGGCTGTAGCAGCAATGTCACGCTTCCCATCGCGAGGATTAAAGGATCTGTGGTTTTCCCTCGAGGCTTTCCCTCGAGGCTTTCCCACAGGGCTGTCCCACGTGCCACCGTGGTGTGAGTCGATCCTCGGCGTGAAAGATGAGCCAGTGCAGGGCAAAGAGGTTCCTCTGAAATGGACTGAGACATCTGGGGGACTCTTGGAATGGTGGTACGACCATGGAGTTCCTCTCGCCTTTCCTGTTGAGAGTGCCTCCTTTTGAGCTGCGACGGGAATGCCGGGAATTCTTTCCCGTTGAAAGCAGGGAAAGGATCCCTCATCTCGAGCTCCGAGGGGAAAACGTGGCTCCTCTGTATGTGGGGGGGACCATCGTGCTTTCTCTCGTGTGGAGACGGGTATGGCGGTAAACTTCTTGAGTTGCAGCAAGGGTGTGAAAGACCCTTTCGAAGTTCCAGAGGTTAGGTGTCATTAGTCTCCAGACGCCTCATCGGAAATAGGCCTCATCTCGCCTGGAAGGGAGAACTTCCTGGATTTTCTCGAGTTGCGGCAGGTGTTCTCGAGTTACGACGGGGACCTCAGGGACCCGCCCTGGTGCCCTCAGGAGAGGCCAGTCCCCATGCGAGGTGCTAGGGGGCCTCTCGGGATTCCTCTCCCGTCGATACCGGGGCCAAAAACCTTGTGTGGAGTCAGGGCCGGAACCGAGGATTCCTCTCAGGGGCTGACATGGATCTTTGGGTACTTCTGGAGTCTCCCCAGGGGAGTTAGGCCTCTTCTCGAGTGGGGGCATGCACGTGCGCTTTCCTTCCCGGCTGTAGCAGCAATGTCACGCTTCCCGTCGCATGGATCAAAGGATCTGTGGTTTTCCATCGAGGCTTTCCCACAGGGCTGTTCCACGTGCCACCGTGGTGTGAGTCGATCCTCGGCGTGAAAGATGAGCCAGTGCAGGGCAAAGAGGTTGCTCTGGAATGGACGGAGACATCTGGGGACTCTTGGAATGGTGGTACGACCATGGAGTTCCTCTCGCCTTTCCTGTTGAGAGTGCCTCCTCTTGAGATGCGACGGGAACGCCGGGAATTCTTCCCCGTTGAAAGCAGGGAAAGGATCCATCATCTCGAGCTCCGAGGGGGAAACGGGGCTCCTTTGGATGTGGGCGGGACCATCATGCTTCCTCTCGAGTGGAGACGGGTATGGCGGTGAACTTCTTGAGTTGCAGCAAGGGTGTGAAAGACCCTTTCGAAGTTCCAGAGGTTAGGTGTCATTAGTCTCCAGACGCCTCATAGGAAATAGGCCTCATCTCGCCTGGAAGGGAGAACTTCCTGGATTTTCTCGAGTTGCGGCAGGTGTTCTCGAGTTACGACGGGGACCTCAGGAACCCGCCCTGGTGGCCTCAGGAGAGGCCAGTCCCTATGCGAGGTGCTAGGGTGCCTCTCGGGATTCCTCTCCCGTCGATACCGGGGCCAAAAACCTTGTATGGAGTCAGGGCCGGAACCGAGGATTCCTCTCAGGGGCTGACATGGATCTTTGGGTACTTCTGGAGTCTCCCCAGGGGAGTCAGGCCTCGTCTCGAGTGGGGGCATGCACGTGCACTTTCCTTCCAGGCTGTAGCAGCAATGTCACGCTTCCCGTCGCGTGGATCAAAGGATCTGTGGATTTCCCTCGAGGCTTTCCCACAGGGCTGTCCCACGTGCCACCGTGGTGTGAGTCGATCCTCGGCGTGAAAGATGAGCCAGTGCAGGACAAAGAGGTTCCTCTGGAATGGACTGAGATATCTGGGGGACTCTTGGAATGGTGGTACGACCATGGAGTTCCTCTCGCCTTTCCTGTTGAGAGTGCCTCCTCTTGAGATGCGACGGGAACGCCGGGAACTCTTTCCCTTTGAAACCAGGGAAAGGATCCCTCATCTCGAGCTACGAGGGGAAAACGGGGCTCCTCTGGATGTGGGCGGGACCATCGTGCTTCCTCTCGAGTGGAGACGGGTATGGCGGTGAACTTCTTGAGTTGCAGCAAGGGTGTGAAAGACCCTTTCGAAGTTCCAGAGGTTAGGTGTCATTAGTCTCCAGACGCCTCATCAGAAATAGGCCTCATCTCGCCTGGAAGGGAGAACTTCCTGGATTTTCTCGAGTTGCGGCAGGTGTTCTCGAGTTACGACGGGGACCTCAGGGACCCGCCCTGGTGGCCTCAGGAGAGGCCAGCCCCTATGCGAGTTGCTAGGGGGCCTCTCGGGATTCCTCTCCCGTCGATACCGAGGCCAACAACCTTGTGTGGAGTCAGGGCCGTAACCGAGGATTCCTCTCATGGGCTGACATGGATCTTTGGGTACGTCTGGAGACTCCCCAGTGGAGTCAGGCCTCGTCTCGAGTGGGGGCATGCACGTGCGCTTTCCTTCCAGGCTGTAGCAGCAATGTCACGCTTCCCGTCGCGTGGATCATAGGATCTGTGGTTTTCCCTCGAGGCTTTCCCTCGAGGCTTTCCCACAGGGCTGTCCCACGTGCCACCGTGGTGTGAGTCGATCCTCGGCGTGAAAGATGAGCCAGTGCAGGGCAAAGAGCTTCCTCTGGAATGGACTGAGACATCTGGGGGACTCTTGGAATGGTGGTACGACCATGCAGTTCCTCTCGCCTTTCCTGTTGAGAGTGCCTCCTCTTGAGATGCGACGGGAACTCCGGGAATTCTTTCCCGTTGAAAGCAGGCAAAGGATCCCTCATCTCGAGCTACGAGGGGGAAACGGGGCTCCTCTGGATGTGAGCGGGACCATCGTGCTTCCTCTCGAGTGGAGACGGGTATGGCGGTGAACTTCTTGAGTTGCAGCAAGGGTGTGAAAGACCCTTTCGAAGTTCCAGAGGTTAGGTGTCATTAGTCTCCAGACGCCTCATCGGAAATAGGCCTCATCTCGCCTGGAAGGGAGAACTTCCTGGATTTTCTCGAGTTGCGGCAGGTGTTCTCGAGTTACGACGGGGACCTCAGGGACCCGCCCTGGTGGCCTCAGGAGTGGCCAGTCACCATGCGAGTTGCTAGGGGGCCTCTCGGGATTCCTCTCCCGTCGATACCGGGGCCAAAAACCTTGTGTGGAGTCAGGGCCAGAACCGAGGATTCCTCTCAGGGGCTGATATGGATCTTTGGGTACTTCTGGAGTCTCGCCAGGGGAGACAGGCCTCGTCTCGTGAGGGGGCATGCACGTGCACTTTCCTTCCAGGCTGTAGCAGCAATGTCACGCTTCCCGTCGCGTGGATCAAAGGATCTGTGGTTTTCCCTCGAGGCTTTCCCTCGAGGCTTTCCCACAGGGCTGTCCCACGTGCCACCGTGGTGTGAGTCGATCCTCGGCGTGAAAGATGAGCCAGTGCAGGGCAAAGAGCTTCCTCTGGAATGGACTGAGACATCTGGGGGACTCTTGGAATGGTGGTACGACCATGGAGTTCCTCTCGCCTTTCCTGTTGAGAGTGCCTCCTCTTGAGATGCGACGGGAACGCCGGGAATTCTTTCCCGTTGAAAGCAGGCAAAGGATCCCTCATCTCGAGCTACGAGGGTGAAACGGGGCTCCTCTGGATGTGGGCGGGACCATCGTGCTTCCTCTCGAGTGGAGACGGGTATGGAAGTGAACTTCTTGAGTTGCAGCAAGGGTGTGAAAGACCCTTTCGAAGTTCCAGAGGTTAGGTGTCATTAGTCTCCAGACGCCTCATCGGAAATAGGCCTCATCTCGCCTGGAAGGGAGAACTTCCTGGATTTTCTCGAGATGCGGCAGGTGTTCTCGAGTTACGACGGGGACCTCAGGGACCCGCCCTGGTGGCCTCAGGAGAGGCCAGTCCACATGCGAGTTGCTAGGGGGCCTCGCGGGATTCCTCTCCCGTCGATACCGGGGCCAAAAACCTTGTGTGGAGTCAGGGCCGGAAACGAGGATTCCTCTCAGGGGCTGACATGGATCTTTGGGTACTTCTGGAGTCTCCGCAGGGGAGTCAGGCCTCGTCTCGAGTGGGGGCATGCACGTGCGTTTTCTTTCCAGGCTGTAGCAGCAATCACACGCTTCCCGTCGCGTGGATCAAAGGATCTGTGGTTTTCCCTCGAGGCTTTCCCACAGGGCTGTCCCACGTTCCACCGTGGTGTGAGTCGATCCTCGGCGTGAAAGTTGAGCCAGTGCAGGGCAAAGAGGTTCCTCTGGAATGGACTGAGACATCTGGGGGACTCTTGGAATGGTGGTACGACCATGGAGTTCCTCTCGCCTTTCCTGTTGAGAGTGCCTCCTCTTGAGATGCGACGGGAACGCCGGGAATTCGTTCCCGTTGAAAGCAGGGAAAGGATCCCTCATCTCGAGCTACGAGGGGGAAACGGGGCTCCTCTGGATGTGGGCGGGACCATCGTGCTTCCTCTCTAGTGGAGACGGGTATTGCCGGGGTCCAGCCCCGGTGGATCCAGGGAATTCGAAGGGTGGACGGCGTTGGCGTGGAAAGACTTGTTTATTTATTAATATAAGATTAGATTAAGAAACTGTAGTGCAGTAGGAAGATTAAGTGGAGAAAGAGGGCTGAATAGCTTGGTTTACGCGGAAGACCAATAAAATTCCAGACAAGGAATTTGCACCATCTACGTTGGGCCACCGGTGCCCGCTTGAATATCTAAGGGTGCCTCGCCTTAAGCTCCCTTTCTCGCGGATCTTAATAACCAGGGCAAATAAGTAGACCTGGCGAGCCTCCGCGCCCCAGATGGAAATTCAGCCTGAAATTAAAGTAAAGAGCAGAGGGAAGAAAAGGGAGAGAAAAAGAGAGAGAGAGAGAGACACGGGGGGAGCCATATTCCCAAGACACCAGGCCGAGACTAGTCCGAGAAACTGGTCTGAGAATCTGGTCCCGTCCTTTATTGTTCAGAAGGCCTTTTATACTTTTGATAAAACATGGAGATCAATGGGTAACACAAAGTTATGCAGCGTTAGCAGTCCAGACTCTTATCAAAACCAGGCTTTTCTCTCTGCATACCTAATTGTATACACAAGTCTTAGGTAATTTACATCATCTTCCAACCAAAAGGGCCAATTAACATTTTACAGCCTTTTTTCTGATAAGGGTTTGTCAACCACAAGACTTATTTGTGTTGATCTTCCCAAGGTCTGGTGCCACTCTCGGAAAGCACTAAAGAAAGTTACATTCTTAGACAGCAAGGATACAGCAACTTATAACAAGTAGAGGGAGTGCAGTGATTTATAGCAAAAGAGAAGCAATTAACTCAAAAGTCTAGTGTTGCTAACATCAAAACTACTATGTATCTTTTTCTACATCCTGCTTACATTAACATCCTTCCAGGTGCCTAAAAGATAAAGAATAAGGAGGTCTGGCAGCAATCCTTGAGTCAACAGTGAAAACCCTCTACCAATATAATTTTTAACTCTTTAGAAAAGGCTCTGTATCTTTAAGATGCTTTTAAGCTTTGTGCCTCCCGCGGTTGGGGGGCTGTAAGCAATTCACAAGCTGTAAGCTTTGTGCCTCTCGCGGTTGGGGGGCTGTAAGCAATTCACAAGCTGTAAGAGGTCTGGGGAACCTGTTAGGCAGACTAGAGAGCTATCAGAGGGGTTTAACTGAAACATCCCTTTCAAATGCAGAAGACTAAAACCCTGAATTGACTTTTTTCCAGAGAATATCAGAAAAGTGGAAAAGCAGAGCACAAAAGCCGGCAGATGTTTGCTGGGGTACATGCTTAGGAATATCCAGAGGGGTCCCTGAAGTCTGAGCACGCCTTGCGTATGTCAGCTTCCTTCCTCATGACCTTGTCACGGGCGGGATTCCTCACACTGGCTTCCGGCAACTCCCCCTTCTTTATTAGTTTTTTAAAAAAATTAGGTGCAGTTCAGTCGCGAGATTCCGAATGCTCTGCCGAAGAGTCCTGACAACACAAGGAAGCACGATTACAAGGAGCAGGATTATGGCACCCACAGCAGCATAGCTAGAGACAGTAGTCAGAAGAGTTTTTCCAGAAATGAAGTCAGAGAAGGTGTGGAAAAAGTCATTGGCTTCTCCTGCGGCGGTAAAATCTAATCGGGAGTGTTCCAAGGTCTGAATCTGATTATGAAGTTTCCCTAAATCTAAACTAATATCTGAGCTGTTCCAGACACCTAAAATATGATTTTTGACCCTCTCCCATTTAAAATCTGTCTCATTTACTTTCAGGGATGTAACACATATCCACCGGTAATCGGCATGACATGAAAGAGCCAATTTCATTTTCAGACTCTGTAATTCATTCCCAATATGCATTACTGCTTCTTCTAAGGCATCAATCCTTATTTCTAGCTTCCTATCTATAATTTCCTGGGTTGCCAGCGTTAGAGAAACATTTTTGGATACGGTGTCAACATATTGGGCAGTATACACTTGTTGAGACAATGATAATGCCGCCACAGTAACAGAAGTAATTGCGGTTATCAAAGCTGATATTCCCAAAACAAGTAAGCCCACAAACCGTCGTGTTCGCATTAAATCTTGTAGCTGTTGCAGTACAGCTAGGCCATGGTTATCATACCAATACGTGGCTACAGTTACAGGTACCATGAGATAGGGCGGACGTTTTAAAACCATGAAAGAGCAAACTTTATATTGAGGAGTTAAACAGGATGAAAGCATACATTGTTCACAAGACACTACATGGGGTCCACCTGTATAATTCAATTGTATGTTAAGTCTTTCAGAATCATTAGTGAAAAGAAAAACATAAGGAGAGGGTAGACAAGCTAAAATAGAGTAAATAGAGGTATTTTTTGGTCGGATTAAAATAATAGGGGCGGTAGCCGCAAGGGCTCTCCAAATTTCTGGCTGCCAAAAGGTTTTACCTCTAGTTATATAAGACAGCATAGGGGGAACAAATTGGTTATGATGCCGTCTGGTGGCAACTAACGGCCAAGAAATTGAATATTCTTTCCAATTATCCAATCTATTGATAAAGTCATCGTCAGACTCAGGGTCTTGACCTGGATTTGGGTTGCTCCAGTCCTGAATCGCACAATTTCTTCCTCCCGGCATATTGTAATCTACTCTCGAATTATAAATACAAGATTTCCAAATCGGATATCCTGAATGATCATCTATAGTTTTCCAAATAACATCTGAGGGAGCAACATCATCACAATTTGGATATTCTGATGGAGTTTTGAGAGACAAAGACTTATAGGGGCCAAGGACCCCAGGCATACGGGCTCGTAATATCCAAGCAGACCGATCCCCTATAGATGCAAATTTAGAGGTTGGGGAATCTGTCATAACTGCTTTTGTGGAGGCTCCAATGCATCCTGTCTTGGTAAAGAAGTCTCCTGTAAGGCCAGGAGGAAAATTAAAGCAGACAGGAAAATCATCTGCTAGTCCTTTAAAGGTATAATTGAAATTAATAGGGTATTGGTCTTTTGTATAGGAAGTATAAGATCCTCCCAAAAGGCGAGGCTGGTCTGTACTAACTCGTATGGGGTCACTGTTCCAAGTAACAACTTGGAAAGTTGGAGGATCCGGGAGAAACGCCCAATATTTGGTTGGAATGGGAGCAGCGCTTACCTGGCAAGAGAGCAAGGCAAGCATGGCAATAAACACCTTTTCAGGAGAGACTGACGATCCCTGTAGGGTAGCTATCCCCTGTGCCTGGCGACAGAGAGCTTTAATCTGTCCCCAGGTGGGCAAGGAGGCTTGTTGGGTTGACTGAGCTGGGCGTCCTAATGGATTCCTGCGAGGCAAAAAATCAGGGGGTGCAATATCCTGTATCTGAAGTCGTGACATCTGTCCAGTGGGTGGCTCCGATCCGCGCCTATCCGGGATCTCCAATGTCAGCTGTCCTGGGGTCAGCGGCGTTTCCCGTGCTGGCGGAGGGAGCGGGGGAAGAGGGAGTTTCTTCCTTTTTAGAGATCGCGGTGGCGGGGGATTCTGGTATCCGGGGAGCTGAGACATGGCGAATTAGTCTGTCTGGAACCCAAATCGGAGCGTCCGCGTCCTGTGGAAAAACACAAGCATACCCTCGCCCATTGGTTAATAAGGGGTCAGGACCTTTCCATTGTCCGGAAAGAAGGTCCCTCCATTTTACTAATGGTTTTGCATTCAATTGCTCTGGGCACCAATGGCGAAGCATTGCAGTGTTTCCGGATGAATCAGCATTTAAGTTATTTATTACGAAAAGAGCATGTTGCAAAATCTGATGGGGGGAACTATATTTAAATTCCCCTTCTTTTAGTTTTTGAATATGGATTTTCAGTGTTTGATGTGCTCTTTCCACAATGGCTTGTCCTTGTGGGTTATAAGGGATGCCGGTGTTATGTTTAATTTGAAATCTTGTACAGAATTGCTGAAAAGATTTAGAAGTGTAAGCAGGAGCATTATCAGTTTTTAAAGCTTTTGGCAAGCCCAGATAGGAAAAGCATGTAAAAAGATGTTGTATTACATCTTTAACTGCTTCCCCTGTACGAGCAGTGGCAATAATAACATGAGAGAAGGTATCTACAGTTACATGAACAAAAGACAGTTTTCCAAATGAAGAGACATGGGTTACATCCATTTGCCAGAGTGCATTAGGTTTGAGACCGCGAGGGTTAACTCCCAGAGGCAAAGCATTCACGGTAGTAGGACAATGTGAACAAGAACGAACAATCTCTCGGGCAGATTCTCGAGGAATTTGAAACTGGTATCGTAAGGCAGTGGCATTTTGGTGATGAAGTGAGTGAGAAGCTCGAGCTTCTTCAAAAACAGAAGCCACTGAAATCCTGGTTAACGAATCTGCCAATTCATTGAGAGCATTTAAAGGGCCAGGCAGGCCGGAATGAGCCCGAATGTGGCCGATAAAGAACGCCCGATTTCTTTTCCATATTTGCTGCTGCAGTTTAGTTAACAAATGGAAGATAGCAGTTTTGTTTTCAGGCAAAACTGCAGTCTCAATGTGTGGAAACAGCCTGACCACATACTGAGAGTCAGAATAAAGGTTAAATTCTTTCTCCGCAAACATAACAAAGGCCTCAATAACAGCTGTGATTTCAGCCCTTTGAGCTGAAGTTTCTTGTGTTTCCAAAAGTTTTTGATGATCTCTTGTGACTATAGAGGCTCTACCGTTAGCCGATCCATCAGTAAAGACTACCTGAGCATCTGAAATAGGGAACTGTTTACACCGGACAGGAAAAATAACTGGATGGTTAGACATAAAATTTAGTAAAACATGCGAGGGTAAATGATGCAAAATTTGACCACAGTAATTCCCTATGGCAATCTGCCAGTCTTCATCAAACATTAAAAGAGCATCAAGCTGCTCCTTATTATATGGAATTACAATCTCTGATGGCTCTTTACCAAACAATTCAATGCTCCGCTTCCTTCCTTTTAGCATTAATGTGGCAATTAAACCAGGATAAGAAGCCACGACTTTTTTAGCTTGGGTAGGAAGATGGATCCATTCTAAAGGGCCGCGTTGCCACAGAACTCCCGTAGGCGCCGTTGGAGTAGCTAGGCAAAGGAACTGCCACGTCATCGTCAAATCAATTCTTTTTACATAGCTATTTGATAAGGCTGCTTCTACTTTGCCTAGGGCTTCTTGAGCCTCAGCTGTTAATTGTCTTTTTGAGGTTGGATCAGGATCCCCGCGTAAAGTGTTAAAAAGAGGTTTTAATTCGGCAGTGGTTAATTTTAAATATGGTCTAATCCAATTAATATCACCTAAGAGTTTTTGATAATCATTTAAAGTAATAAGATGGTCTTTTCTCAATTGCAGCGGGGTATGAGTCACCGTTTCCGAATTTATGACTCTTCCTAAGTAAGTTATGGGCGGATTGATTTGAATTTTTTCTGGGGCAATTTTTAGGCCTCTGTCTGTCAATGCCTGGGTCAGGTCCTGGAGCACAGTCTGCAGGTGAACTCTATCAGGATGAGCTATTAAAATATCATCCATATAGTGAATCATATACACGTGTTCATATTTAGCCCTAGTATCTTCTAGAGCGGCATTAACAAATTTTTGGCATAAAGTAGGGCTATTTTTCATTCCCTGAGGCAGAACCTTCCACTGAAACCGTAAATAAGGCTGTTTAAGATTTTCTGATGGCAGACTAAAGGCAAATCGCTTTTTATCCTCAGGATTTAAGGGAATAGTGAAAAAACAATCTTGTAAATCAATAACAATTATATTATATCCCTCTGGAACGGCTACTGGGGAAGGGAGCCCAGGCTGTAAGGCCCCCATGTCCTCCATGGTGGCATTAATAGCTCTCAAATCCTGTAAAAGTCGCCATTTACCAGATTTTTTCTTAATGACAAAAATAGGAGTGTTCCAGGGGCTATTGGAGGGCTCAATATGTCCCAATTCTAATTGTTCAAAGATTAATGCTTTAGCTGCCAATAATTTTTCCTTATGCAGAGGCCACTGTTCTACCCACACCGGATCTTGAGATTTCCATGTGATGGGGTCGGCAGCAAAAACAATGGCCTCAATTATAAATTTGGATATCCCAATCCAGCACGTAGCTTGCGAGGAGTTGGGCAAATTGGCTCAATTATTCCTGTCTGTTGTTTACCCAATCCTTTTGATGGATCATAGCCCATCTGCAACATCTGAGAGGTCACTTTATCATCAGGGCTAAAAAGTAACACTCCCATTTGAGATAGCACGTCCCTCCCCCACAGGGTAAGGGGGAGCGAAGGAACGACATAAGGTTGGAAAGTTCCACGGGTATCCTCAAATTGCCAATCTAAAATTTTTGCACTTTTGGCTATTGTGGGGGCTCTTCCTATCCCCACCAAGTTATTTTCAGTAGTATGTGTGGGCCAGGAGCTGGGCCAGTCTTTTCCTGAAATGCAAGAAACATCTGCTCCTGTGTCTAATAACCCCACAATAGACTTGCCATTAATCAGGATAGTCTTCATAGGACGTTTCTGAGTAATTTCTGTTATCCAAAAAACCATATCACTAGACCCAAATCCTTTATCCTGCCTTTCATTTTGAGTAGCTGTGCGCCCAATTGCAGTGTGGTAAGGCAAAAGCAAAAGTTGGGCTATTCTTTGTCCCTGATGTATTTGGAAAGTTTTAGTTGGGGGTGAAATCATTATCTGGATTTCTCCTGTATAATCTGAGTCAATTACTCCAGGGATGATTGTGAGACCTTGCATAGCTAAGGAACTTCTGCCTAGTATAATTCCTACTAAACCTGTTGGTAATGGGCCTTTAACTCCTGTAGGTATTTTTACAGTGGGGCTATCTGGTGTTAATATTGCTGAGGTGGTGGAACTGAGGTCCAGTCCTGCGCTGCCTGGGGTTGCTCTGATGAGTTCTGCGATGGGACGAAGGGAATGAATGGGTTCAGTGAGGCTGCCCCAATTGTTGTCGGGGCCTGAGGCTGGCCCCTCAATCCGTTTCCCGACTGCTGGTCGGGGCCCAAAAAGGCTCCATTTCTATGGAATTGTGACCTACATTCTTTTGCCCAGTGATATCCTTTTTGACAACGAGGGCAGAGAGATCTAGGGAGATTAGTAGGCACAGCCGGGGAGGGAGAATTCGGCAGAGAAGAACCGGCTGCTTTTTGGGGACAAGCTCGCATAAGGTGCCCTTCCCGTCCGCAAGAGAAGCAGGCCTTGGATAAACCAATATTCTGGCCTGGACTACTGGAATGACTCTTTGACGGGTTATTTCTATTTGTAAAAAAGGACTGTACTGCCTGCTGGTAAGAATTTCCCTTTATGGCTGCAGCTATGGCAACGCCCTGCATCATCGCTGGTCCTACATCTGCACATTGCCTGATATAATCTATTATTTCCCCAGTTTTTTTAATAGGACGTAAAATGGCCTGGCAGGTAGAATTAGCATTTTCAAATGCCAGTTGTTTTATCAATATACTAGCTGCCTCAGTGTTGGAAATTACTCTGTTGACTGCCTCTGCAAGTCTTGATATAAAGTCTTCATATGGCTCTTCTGGTTTTTGTTTAACATTTGAGAAGGAAGAGGTAGATTCTTTCCCTTCAGGCAACAAACGCCAAGCCCCAAGGGCGCAGGCGGTTACTTGATCTAAAGTGGTTTTATCTAATCCCATTTGATCTCTAAGTGTTCCAAAATCATTAGTCCCTGCCAACATATTTTTTATAATATATCTTGGGCCATATTTTTGGTTAGCATCAGCCTGTTTTTGGGCTAGATCTTCATATTCAGTTCTCCAAAGTACATATTGACCTCCAGACAGACAAGCTTTAGCGACTGTCTTCCAGTCATGGGGTGTCATCCATCTGCCCGCTAAAGCTTCCACCAATGATACAGTGTACGGGGCTTTAGGCCCATACAAAGCACAAGCCTGTTTGAGTTCTTTAATCATTTTCATTGGAATGGGTTCCCAGTGGGGGGCTGTTCTCCCACCACTTCCACCAAATATTATGGGGAAACAAGCCTCAAGGTGGGGATCAAGTTCATCATCTGGGCTAGAGAAAACTCTTCTTCGGGGAGCTTCTAGTGGAGGCCCCTCACCCTTATAGGGAGGGGGGGGCAAGGGGTGTCCTATGTCACTTTCTTCGTACTTTGGGAATTTTTTATCCGTTCTGTGTTTAGGTCTTACGGATGTTTTATCTGGGGAATCTGGCCTTAAACTCTCAGGTGCATATAATCTGATGGGGGACATTTGTCTTGAGCCTCTGGAAGCAGAAGGCTTAATTAAGGAAATTTCTCTTGAATTTGTGGAAGCAGGTGGTCTGGTTGGGGAAGTTTTTATTAAGCTCTTTGGAGCAGATAATCTAATTGGAGAAGTTTCTCTTAAACTCCTTGGAGCATCTTTATTTAATAAAGACCAGTCCTCATCAGAATGATCTTGACTTACTTCCTCTTCCAAATCTTCCTCATCTGAAAGCTGCTCTTTTTTGTCATCTCTATCTATTACCTTTTCTTGGGCAGTCATTGCAGCTATCATTTGACTCAACTGCCGATAGTTAGGTGTAGCCTCCTTTTCATCACTCTCCTCTTCGATAGATACCTTTTTCTCTGCACTTTCCTCTTTAAGATGTACCTTTTCAGATTCAGGGGCAGGGTCTAGAGCGTCCCTAATTATATTCCATAAGGAAAAGGCGTCAGTAGGCACCTTTTGTGAGCCATGTTCAGCATGGTAAGTTTTTAGTTGTTTTCCTACTCTCTCCCAGGTGTCTAAGTTAACAGTGCCTTCTTCTGGAAACCAGGGACACTGTTCTTGTACAAAGGAAAAAAATGAATGAATATTGGATTTTTTAACTTTAATTCCTCGTTTAGTTAGTAACTGCAAGATTACTCCTGTAAAAAGCTGTCTTTCTTTTGATTCACTGTTACCCATGTCAGAAAATTAAGTCTTATAGAAAAGTCTACCTCAACAAAAAGGTTTTACCTTTGGCGAGGGGGGTTTTGTTTTCAACCCTAAGATAGCAGGTTTCTTTTCAACCTCTAGAGCACCAGGTTTCTCTTAAACCCTTGAACACTTCCCACTCCTCCTCACCCTGTCTATCCTACAGGGGGGTCCGCGGCACCCTGAGTGGGGTCCTAGCCGTCCCGAACACTCAACACTGGGGGAGTACCCGAAAGTACTCCGGGGGGAGTGATTAAGTCACTCCGGGGGGGAGCAACAGAGAGTGCTCCGGGGGGAGCAACAGAGAGTGCTCCGGGGGGAGCTACAGAGAGTGCTCCGGGGGGAGCTTTTGCTCCGAGGAACCTACCTTCGAATAGCCTGTTCCGGGCGCCACTTGCCGGGGTCCAGCCCCGGTGGATCCAGGGAATTCGAAGGGTGGACGGCGTTGGCGTGGAAAGACTTGTTTATTTATTAATATAAGATTAGATTAAGAAACTGTAGTGCAGTAGGAAGATTAAGTGGAGAAAGAGGGCTGAATAGCTTGGTTTACGCGGAAGACCAATAAAATTCCAGACAAGGAATTTGCACCATCTACGTTGGGCCACCGGTGCCCGCTTGAATATCTAAGGGTGCCTCGCCTTAAGCTCCCTTTCTCGCGGATCTTAATAACCAGGGCAAATAAGTAGACCTGGCGAGCCTCCGCGCCCCAGATGGAAATTCAGCCTGAAATTAAAGTAAAGAGCAGAGGGAAGAAAAGGGAGAGAAAAAGAGAGAGAGAGAGAGACAGGGGGGGAGCCAGATTCCCAAGAAACCAGGCCGAGACTAGTCCGAGAAACTGGTCTGAGAATCTGGTCCCGTCCTTTATTGTTCAGAAGGCCTTTTATACTTTTGATAAAACATGGAGATCAATGGGTAACACAAAGTTATGCAGCGTTAGCAGTCCAGACTCTTATCAAAACCAGGCTTTTCTCTCTGCATACCTAATTGTATACACAAGTCTTAGGTAATTTACATCATCTTCCAACCAAAAGGGCCAATTAACATTTTACAGCCTTTTTTCTGATAAGGGTTTGTCAACCACAAGACTTATTTGTGTTGATCTTCCCAAGGTCTGGTGCCACTCTCGGAAAGCACTAAAGAAAGTTACATTCTTAGACAGCAAGGATACAGCAACTTATAACAAGTAGAGGGAGTGCAGTGATTTATAGCAAAAGAGAAGCAATTAACTCAAAAGTCTAGTGTTGCTAACATCAAAACTACTATGTATCTTTTTCTACATCCTGCTTACATTAACATCCTTCCAGGTGCCTAAAAGATAAAGAATAAGGAGGTCTGGCAGCAATCCTTGAGTCAACAGTGAAAACCCTCTACCAATATAATTTTTAACTCTTTAGAAAAGGCTCTGTATCTTTAAGATGCTTTTAAGCTTTGTGCCTCCCGCGGTTGGGGGGCTGTAAGCAATTCACAAGCTGTAAGCTTTGTGCCTCTCGCGGTTGGGGGGCTGTAAGCAATTCACAAGCTGTAAGAGGTCTGGGGAACCTGTTAGGCAGACTAGAGAGCTATCAGAGGGGTTTAACTGAAACATCCCTTTCAAATGCAGAAGACTAAAACCCTGAATTGACTTTTTTCCAGAGAATATCAGAAAAGTGGAAAAGCAGAGCACAAAAGCCAGCAGATTTTTGCTGGGGTACATGCTTAGGAATATCCAGAGGGGTCCCTGAAGTCTGAGCACGCCTTGCGTATGTCAGCTTCCTTCCTCATGACCTTGTCACGGGCGGGATTCCTCACACTGGCTTCCGGCAGGGTATGGTGGTGAACTTCTTGAGTTGCAGCAAGGCTGTGAAAGACCCTTTCGAAGTTCCAGAGGTAAGGTGTCATTAGTCTCCAGACGCCTCATCGGAAATAGGCCTCATCTCGCCTGGAAGGGAGAACTTCCTGGATTTTCTCGAGTTGCGGCAGGTGTTCTCGAGTTACGATGGGGACCTCAGGGACCCGCCCTGGTGGCCTCAGGAGAGGCCAGTCCCTATGCGAGTTGCTAGGGGGCCTCTCGGGATTCCTCTCCCGTCGATACCGGGGCCAAAAACCTTGTGTGGAGTCAGGGCCGGAACCGAGGATTCCTCTCAGGGGCTGACATGGATCTTTGGGTACTTCTGGAGTCTCCCCAGGGGAGTCAGGCCTCGTCTCGAGTGGGGGCATGCACGTGCACTTTCCTTCCAGGCTGTAGCAGCAATGTCACGCTACCTGTCACGTGGATCAAATGATCTGTGGTTTTCCCTCGAGGCTTTCCCACAGGGCTGTCCCACGTGCCACCGTGGTGTGAGTCGATCCTCGGCGTGAAAGATGAGCCAGTGCAGGGCAAAGAGGTTCCTCTGGAATGGACTGAGACATCTGGGGGACTCTTGGAATGGTGGTACGACCATGGAGTTCCTCTCGCCTTTCCTGTTGAGAGTGCCTCCTCTTGAGATGCGACGGGAACGCCGGGAATATTTTCCCGTTGAAAGCAGGGAAAGGATCCCTCATCTCGAGCTACGAGGGGGAAACGGGGCTCCTCTGGATGTGGGCGGGACCATCGTGCTTCCTCTCGAGTGGAGACGGGTATGGCGGTGAACTTCTTGAGTTGCAGCAAGGGTGTGAAAGACCCTTTCGAAGTTCCAGAGGTTAGGTGTCATTAGTCTCCAGACGCCTCATTGGAAATAGGCCTCATCTCGCCTGGAAGGGAGAAGTTCCTGGATTTTCTCGAGTTGCGGCAGGTGTTCTCGAGTTACGACGGGGACCTCAGGGACCCGCCCTGTTGGCCTCAGGAGAGGCCAGTCCCTATGCGTGTTGCTAGGGGGCCCCTCGGGATTCCTCTCCCGTCGATACCGGGGCCAAAAACCTTGTGTGGAGACAGGGCTGGAACCGAGGATTCCTCTCAGGGACTGATATGGATCTTTGGGTACTTCTGGAGTCTCGCCAGGGGAGACAGGCCTCGTCTCGTGTGGGGGCATGCACGTGCACTTTCCTTCCAGGCTGTAGCAGCAATGTCACGCTTCACGTCGCGTGGATCAAAGGATCTGTGGTTTTCCCTCGAGGCTTTCCCTCGAGGCTTTCCCACAGGGCTGTACCACGTGACACCGTGGTGTGAGTCGATTCTCGGCGTGAAAAATGAGCCAGTGCAGGGCAAAGAGGTTCCTCTGGAATGGACTGAGACATCTGGGGGACTCTTGGAATGGTGGTACGACCATGGAGTTCCTCTCGCCTTTCCTGTTGAGAGTGCCTCCTCTTGAGATGCGACGGGAACGCCGGGAATTCTTTCCCGTTGAAAGGAGGGAAAGGATCCCTCATCTCGAGCTACGAGGGGTAACGGGGCTCCTCTGGATTTGGGAGGGACCATCGTGCTTTCTCTCGAGTGGAGATGGGTATGGCGGTGAACTTCTTGAGTTGCAGCAAGGGTGTGAAAGACCCTTTCGAAGTTCCAGAGGTTAGGTGTCATTAGTCTCCAGACGCCTCATCGGAAATAGGCCTCATCTCGCCTGGAAGGGAGAACTTCCTGGATTTTCTCGAGTTCCGGCAGGTGTTCTCGAGTTACGACGGGGACCTCAGGGACCCGCCCTGGTGGCCTCAGGAGAGGCCAGTCCCCATGCGAGTTGCTAGGGGGCCTCTCGGGATTGCTCTCCCGTCGATACCGGGGCCAAAAAGCTTGTGTGGAGTAAGGGCCGGAACCGAGGATTCCTCTCAGGGGCTGACATGGATCTTTGGGTACTTCTGGAGTCTCCCCAGGGGAGTCAGGCCTCCTCTCGAGTGGGGGCATGCACGTGCGCTTTCCTTCCAGGCTGTAGCAGCAATGTCACGCTTCCCGTCGCGTGGATCAAAGGATCTGTGGTTTTCCCTCGAGGCTTTCCCTCGAGGCTTTCCCACAGGGCTGTCCCACGTGCCACCGTGTTGTGAGTCGATCCTCGGCTTGAACGATGAGCCAGTGCAGGGCAAAGAGGTTCCTCTGGAATGGACTGAGACATCTGGGGGACTCTTGGAATGGTGGTACGACCATGGAGTTCCTCTCGCCTTTCCTGTTGAGAGTGCCTCCTCTTGAGATCCGACGGGAACGCCGGGAATACTTTCCCGTTGAAAGCAGGGAAAGGATCCCTCATCTCGAGCTACGAGGGGGAAACGGGGCTCCTCTGGATGTGGGCGGGACCATCGTGCTTCCTCTCGAGTGGAGACGGGTATGGCGGTGAACTTCTTGAGTTGCAGCAAGGGTGTGAAAGACCCTTTCGAAGTTCCAGAGGTTAGGTGTCATTAGTCTCCAGACGCCTCATTGGAAATAGGCCTCATCTCGCCTGGAAGGGAGAAGTTCCTGGATTTTCTCGAGTTGCGGCAGGTGTTCTCGAGTTACGACGGGGACCTCAGGGACCCGCCCTGTTGGCCTCAGGAGAGGCCAGTCCCTATGCGTGTTGCTAGGGGGCCCCTCGGGATTCCTCTCCCGTCGATACCGGGGCCAAAAACCTTGTGTGGAGACAGGGCTGGAACCGAGGATTCCTCTCAGGGACTGATATGGATCTTTGGGTACTTCTGGAGTCTCGCCAGGGGAGACAGGCCTCGTCTCGTGTGGGGGCATGCACGTGCACTTTCCTTCCAGGCTGTAGCAGCAATGTCACGCTTCACGTCGCGTGGATCAAAGGATCTGTGGTTTTCCCTCGAGGCTTTCCCTCGAGGCTTTCCCACAGGGCTGTACCACGTGACACCGTGGTGTGAGTCGATTCTCGGCGTGAAAAATGAGCCAGTGCAGGGCAAAGAGGTTCCTCTGGAATGGACTGAGACATCTGGGGGACTCTTGGAATGGTGGTACGACCATGGAGTTCCTCTCGCCTTTCCTGTTGAGAGTGCCTCCTCTTGAGATGCGACGGGAACGCCGGGAATTCTTTCCCGTTGAAAGGAGGGAAAGGATCCCTCATCTCGAGCTACGAGGGGTAACGGGGCTCCTCTGGATTTGGGAGGGACCATCGTGCTTTCTCTCGAGTGGAGATGGGTATGGCGGTGAACTTCTTGAGTTGCAGCAAGGGTGTGAAAGACCCTTTCGAAGTTCCAGAGGTTAGGTGTCATTAGTCTCCAGACGCCTCATCGGAAATAGGCCTCATCTCGCCTGGAAGGGAGAACTTCCTGGATTTTCTCGAGTTCCGGCAGGTGTTCTCGAGTTACGACGGGGACCTCAGGGACCCGCCCTGGTGGCCTCAGGAGAGGCCAGTCCCCATGCGAGTTGCTAGGGGGCCTCTCGGGATTGCTCTCCCGTCGATACCGGGGCCAAAAAGCTTGTGTGGAGTAAGGGCCGGAACCGAGGATTCCTCTCAGGGGCTGACATGGATCTTTGGGTACTTCTGGAGTCTCCCCAGGGGAGTCAGGCCTCCTCTCGAGTGGGGGCATGCACGTGCGCTTTCCTTCCAGGCTGTAGCAGCAATGTCACGCTTCCCGTCGCGTGGATCAAAGGATCTGTGGTTTTCCCTCGAGGCTTTCCCTCGAGGCTTTCCCACAGGGCTGTCCCACGTGCCACCGTGTTGTGAGTCGATCCTCGGCTTGAACGATGAGCCAGTGCAGGGCAAAGAGGTTCCTCTGGAATGGACTGAGACATCTGGGGGACTCTTGGAATGGTGGTACGACCATGGAGTTCCTCTCGCCTTTCCTGTTGAGAGTGCCTCCTCTTGAGATCCGACGGGAACGCCGGGAATACTTTCCCGTTGAAAGCAGGGAAAGGATCCCTCATCTCGAGCTACGAGGGGGAAACGGGGCTCCTCTGGATGTGGGCGGGACCATCGTGCTTCCTCTCGAGTGGAGACGGGTATGGCGGTGAACTTCTTGAGTTGCAGCAAGGGTGTGAAAGACCCTTTCGAAGTTCCAGAGGTTAGGTGTCATTAGTCTCCAGAGGCCTCATCGGAAATAGGCCTCATCTCGCCTGGAAGGGAGAACTTCCTGGATTTTCTAGAGTTGCGGCAGGTGTTCTCGAGTTACGACGGGGACCTCAGGGACCCGCCCAGGTGGCCTCAGGAGAGGCCAGTCCCCATGCGAGTTGCTAGGGGGCCTCTCGGGATTCCTCTCCCGTCGATACCGGGGCCAAAAAATCTTGTGTGGAGTCAGGGCCGGAATCGAGGATTCCTCTCAGGGGCTGACATGGATCTTTGGGTACTTCTGGAGTCTCCCCAGGGGAATCAGGCCTCGTCTCGAGTGGGGGCATGCACGTGCGCTTTCCTTCCAGCCTGTAGCAGCAATGTCACGCTTCCCTTCGCGTGGATCAAAGGATCTGTGGTTTCCCTCGAGGCTTTCCCTCGAGGCTTTCCCATAGGGCTGTCCCACGTGCCAACGTGGTGTGAGTCGATCCTGGCGTGAAAGATGAGCCAGTGCAGGGTACAGAGGTTCCGCTGGAATGGACTGAGACATCTGGGGGACTCTTGGAATGGTGGTACGACCATGGAGTTCCTCTCGCCTTTCCTGTTGAGAGTGCCTCCTTTTGAGATGCGACGGGAACGCCGGGAATTCTTTCCCGTTGAAAGCAGGGAAAGGATCCCTCATCTCGAGCTACGAGGGGGAAACGGGGCTCCTCTGGATGTGGGCGGGACCATCGTGCTTCCTCTCGAGTGGAGACGGGTATGGCGGTGAACTTCTTGAGTTGCAGGAAGGGTGTGAAAGACCCTTTCGAAGTTCCAGAGGTTAGGTGTCATTAGTCTCCAGACGCCTCATCGGAAATAGGCCTCATCTCGCCTGGAAGGGAGAACTTCCTGGATTTTCTCGAGTTGCGGCAGGTGCTCTCGAGTTACGACGGGGACCTCAGGGACCCGCCCTGGTGGCCTCAGGAGAGGCCAGTCCCCATGCGAGATGCTAGGGGGCCTCTCGGGATTCCTCTCCCGTCGATACCGGGGCCAAAAACTTTGTGTGGAGTCAGGTCCGGAAACGAGGATTCCTCTCAGGGGCTTACATGGATCTTTGGGTACTTCTGGAGTCTCCACAGGGGAGTCAGGCCTCGTTTCGAGTCGGGGCATGCACGTGCGCTTTCCTTCCAGGCTGTAGCAGCAATGTCACGCTTCCCGTCGCGTGGATCAAAGGATCTGTGGTTTTCCCTCGAGGCTTTCCCACAGGGCTGTCGCACGTGCCACCGTGGTGTGAATCGATCCTCGGCGTGAAAGATGAGCCAGTGCAGGGCAAAGAGGTTCCTCTGGAATGGACTGAGACATCTGGGGGACTCTTGGAATGGTGGTACGACCATGGAGTTCCTCTCGCCTTTCCTGTTGAGAGTGCCTCCTCTTGAGATGCGACGGGAACGCCGGGAATTCTTTCCCGTTGAAAGCAGGGAAAGGATCCCACATCTCGAGCTACGATGGGGAAACGGGGCTCCTCTGGATGTGGGCGGGACCATCGTGTTTCCTCTCGAGAGGAGACGGGTATGGCGGTGAACTTCTTGAGTTGCAGCAAGGGTGTGAAAGACCCTTCCGAAGTTCCAGAGGTTTGGTGTCATTAGTCTCCAGACGCCTCATCGGAAATAGGCCTAATCTCGCCTGGAAGGGAGAACTTCCTGGATTTTCTCGAGTTGCGGCAGCTGTTCTGGAGTTACGACGGGGACCTCAGGGACCTGCACTGGTGGCCTCAGGAGAGGCCAGTCCCCATGCGAGTTGCTAGGGGGCCTCTCGGGATTCCTCTCCCGTCGATACCGGGGCCAAAAACCTTGTGTGGAGTCAGGGCCGGAACCGAGGATTCTTCTCAGGGGCTGACATGGATCTTTGGGTACTTCTGGAGTCTCCACAGGGGAGTCAGGCCTCGTCTCGAGTGGGGGCATACACGTGCGCCTTCCTTCCAGGCTGTAGCAGCAATGTCACGCTTCCCTTCGCGTGGATCAAAGGATCTGTGGTTTTCCCTCGAGGCTTTCCATCGAGGCTTTCCCACAGGGCTGTCCCACGTGCCACCGTGGTGTGAGTCGATCCTGGCGTGAAAGATGAGCCAGTGCAGGGCAAAGAGGTTCCGCTGGAATGGACTGAGACATCTGGGGGACTCTTGGAATGGTGGTACGACCATGGAGTTCCTCTCGCCTTTCCTGTTGAGAATGCCTCCTTT
The DNA here is from genome assembly GCF_032405125.1 of Capricornis sumatraensis. Lineage (NCBI taxonomy): Eukaryota > Metazoa > Chordata > Mammalia > Artiodactyla > Bovidae > Capricornis > Capricornis sumatraensis. The sequence continues at coordinate 648,463 of NW_027184625.1, forward strand.
TGAGATGCGACGGGAACGCCGGGAATTCTTTCCCGTTGAAAGCAGGGAAAGGATCCCTCATCTCGAGCTACGAGGGGGAAACGGGGCTCCTCTGGATGTGGGCGGGACCATCGTGCTTCCTCTCGAGTGGAGACGGGTATGGCGGTGAACTTCTTGAGTTGCAGCAAGGGTGTGAAAGACCCTTTCGAAGTTCCAGAGGTTAGGTGTCATTAGTCTCCAGACGCCTCATCGGAAATAGGCCTCATAACGCCTGGAAGGGAGAACTTCCTGGATTTTCTCGAGTTGCGGCAGGTGTTCTCGAGTTACGACGGGGACCTCAGGGACCCGCCCTGGTGGCCTCAGGAGAGGCCAGTCCCCATGCGAGTTGCTAGGGGGCCTCTCGGGATTCCTCTCCCGTCGATACCGGGGCCAAAAACCTTGTGTGGAGTCAGGGCCGGAACCGAGGATTCCTCTCAGGGGCTGACATGGATCTTTGGGTACTTCTGGAGTCTCCACAGGGGAGTCAGGCCTCGTCTCGAGTCGGGGCATGCACGTGCGCTTTCCTTCCAGGCTGTAGCAGCAATGTCACGCTTCCCTTCGCGTGGATCAAAGGATCTGTGGTTTCCCTCGAGGCTTTCCCTCGAGGCTTTCCCACAGGGATGTCCCACGTGCCACCGTGGTGTGAGTCGATCCTGGCGTGAAAGATGAGCCAGTGCAGGGTACAGAGGTTCCGCTGGATTGGACTGAGACATCTGGGGGACTCTTGGAATGGTGGTACGACCATGGAGTTCCTCTCGCCTTTCCTGTTGAGAGTGCCTCCTTTTGAGATGCGACGGGAACGCCGGGAATTCTTTCCCGTTGAAAGCAGGGAAAGGATCCCTCATCTCGAGCTACGAGGGGGAAACGGGGCTCCTCTGGATGTGGGCGGGACCATCGTGCTTCCTCTCGAGTGGAGACGGGTATGGCGGTGAACTTCTTGAGTTGCAGCAAGGGTGTGAAAGACCCTTTCGAAGTTCCAGAGGTTAGGTGTCATTAGTCTCCAGACGCCTCATCGGAAATAGGCCTCATCTCGCCTGGAAGGGAGAACTTCCTGGATTTTCTTGAGTTGCGGCAGGTGCTCTCGAGTTACGACGGGGACCTCAGGGACCCGCCCTGGTGGCCTCAGGAGAGGCCAGTCCCCATGCGAGATGCTAGGGGGCCTCTCGGGATTCCTCTCCCGTCGATACCGGGGCCAAAGACTTTGTGTGGAGTCAGGTCCGGAAACGAGGATTCCTCTCAGGGGCTTACATGGATCTTTGGGTATTTCTGGAGTCTCCCCAGGGGAGTCAGGCCTCGTCTCGAGTCGGGGCATGCACGTGCGCTTTCCTTCCAGGCTGTAGCAGCAATGTCACGCTTCCCGTCGCGTGGATCAAAGGATCTGTGGTTTTCCCTCGAGGCTTTCCCACAGGGCTGTCGCACGTGCCACCGTGGTGTGAATCGATCCTCGGCGTGAAAGATGAGCCAGTGCAGGGCAAAGAGGTTCCTCTGGAATGGACTGAGACATCTGGGGGACTCTTGGAATGGTGGTACGACCATGGAGTTCCTCTCGCCTTTCCTGTTGAGAGTGCCTCCTCTTGAGATGCGACGGGAACGCAGGAATTCTTTCCCGTTGAAAGCAGGGAAAGGATCCCTCATCTCGAGCTACGATGGGGAAACGGGGCTCCTCTGGATGTGGGCGGGACCATCGTGTTTCCTCTCGAGTGGAGACGGGTATGGCGGTGAACTTCTTGAGTTGCAGCAAGGGTGTGAAAGATCCTTCCGAAGTTCCAGAGGTTTGGTGTCATTAGTCTCCAGATGCCTCATCGGAAATAGGCCTCATCTCGCCTGGAATGGTGAACTTCCTGGATTTTCTCGAGTTGCGGCAGGTGTTCTCGAGTTACGACGGGGACCTCAGGGACCCGCCCTGGTGGCCTCAGGAGAGGCCAGTCCCCATGCGAGTTCCTAGGGGGCCTCTCGGGATTCCTCTCCCGTCGATACCGGGGCCAAAAACCTTGTGTGGAGTCAGGGCCGGAACCGAGGATTCCTCTCAGAGGCTGACATGGATCTTTGGGTACTTCTGGAGTCTCCCCAGGGGAGTCAGGCCTCGTCTCGAGTGGGGGCATGCACGTGCGCTTTCCTTCCAGGCTGTAGCAGCAATGTTACGCTTCCCTTCGCGTGGATCAAAGGATCTGTGGTTTTCCCTCGAGGCTTTCCCTCGAGGCTCTCCCACAGGGCTGTCCCACGTGCCACCGTGGTGTGAGTCGATCCTGGCGTGAAAGATGAGCCAGTGCAGGGCAAAGAGGTTCCTCTGGAATGGACTGAGACATCTGCGGGACTCTTGGAATGGTGGTACGACCATGGAGTTCCTCTCGCCTTTCCTGTTGAGAGTGCCTCCTCTTGAGATGCGACGGGAACGCCGGGAATTCTTTCCCGTTGAAAGCAGGGAAAGGATCCCTCATCTCGAGCTACGAGGTGGAAACGGGGCTCCTCTGGATTTGGGAGGGACCATCGTGCTTCCTCGCGAGTGGAGACGGGTATGGCGGTGAACTTCTTGAGTTGCAGCAAGGGTGTGAAAGACCCTTTCAAAGTTCCAGAGGTTAAGTGTCATTAGTCTCCAGACGCCTCATCGGAAATAGGCCTCATCTAGCCTGGAAGGGAGAATTTCCTGGATTTTCTCGAGTTGCAGCCGGTGTTCTCGAGTTACGATGGTGACCTCAGGGACCCGCCCTGGTGGCCTCAGGAGAGGCCAGTCCCCAGGCGAGTTGCTAGGGGGCCTCTCGGGATTCCTCTCCCTTCGATACCGGGGCCAAAAACCTTGTGTGGAGTCAGGGCCGGAACCGAGGATTCATCTCAGGGGCTGACATTGATCTTTGGGTACTTGTGGAGTCTCCACAGGGGAGTCAGGCCTCGTCTCGAGTGGGGGCATGCACGTGTGCTTTCCTTCCAGGCTGTAGCAGTAATGTCACGCTTCCCGTGGCCTGGATCAAAGGATCTGTGGTTTAACCTCGAGGCTTTCCCTCGAGGCTTTCCCACAGGGCTGTCCCACGTGCCACCGTGGTGTGAGTCGATCCTCGGCGTGAAAGATGAGCCAGTGCAGGGCAAAGAGGTTCCTCTGGAATGGACTGAGACTTCTGGGGGACTCTTAGAATGGTGGTACGAACATGGAGTTCCTCTCGCCTTTCCTGTTGAGAGTGCCTCCTCTTGAGATGCGACGGGAACGCCGGGAATTCTTTCCCGTTGAAAGCAGGGAAAGGATCCCTCATCTCGAGCAACGAGGGGGAAACGGGGATCCTCTGGATGTGGGCGGGACCATCGTGCTTCCTCTCGAGTGGAGACGGGTATGGCGGTGAACTTCTTGAGTTGCAGCAAGGGTGTGAAAGACCCTTTCGAAGTTCCAGAGGTTAGGTGTCATTAGTCTCCAGACGCCTCATCGGAAATAGGCCTCATCCTGCCTGGAAGGGAGAACTTCCTGGATTTTCTCGAGTTGCGGCAGGTGTTCTCGAGTTACGACGGGGAACTCAGGGACCCGCCCTGGTGGCCTCAGGAGAGGCCAGTCCCCATGCGAGTTGCTAGGGGGCCTCTCGGGATTCCTCTCCCGTCGATACCCGGGCCAAAAAACTTGTGTGGAGTCAGGGCCGGAACCGAGGATTCCTCTCACGGGCTGATATGGATCTTTGGGTACTTCTGGAGTCTCGCCAGGGGAGACAGGCCTCATCTCGAGTGGGGGCATGCACGTGCGCTTTCCTTCCAGGCTTTAGCAGCAATGTCACGCTTCCCATCGCGTGGATCAAAGGATCTGTGGTTTTCCCTCGAAGCTTTCCCTCGAGGCTTTCCCACAGGGCTGTCCCACGTGTCACCGTGGTGTGAGTCGATCCTCGGCGTGAAAGATGAACCAGTGCAGGGCAAAGAGGTTCCTCTGGAATGGACTGAGACATCTGGGGGACTATTGGAATGGTGGTACAACCATGGAGTTCCTCTCGCCTTTCCTGTTGAGAGTGCCTCTTCTTGAGATGCGACGGGAACGCCGGGAATTCTTTCCCGTTGAAAGCAGGGAAAGGATCGCTCATCTCGAGCTAGGAGGGGGAAACGGGGCTCCTCTGGATGTGGGCGGGACCATCGTGCTTCCTCTCGAGTGGAGACGGGTATGGCGGTGAACTTCTTGAGTTGCAGCAAGGGTGTGAAAGACCCTTTCGAAGTTCCAGAGGTTAGGTGTCATTAGTCTCCAGACGCCTCATCGGAAATAGGCCTCATCTCGACTGGAAGGGAGAACTTCCTGGATTTTCTCGAGTTGCGGCAGGTGTTCTTGAGTTATGACGGGGACCTCAGGGACCCGCCCTGGTGGCCTCAGGAGAGGCCAGTCCCCATGCGAGTTGCTAGGGGGCCTCTCGGGATTCCTCTCCCGTCGATACCGGGGCCAAAAACCTTGTGTGGAGTCAGGGCCGGAACCGAGGATTCCTCTCAGGGGCTGACATGGATCTGTGGGTACTTCTGGAGTCTCCCCATGGGAGTCAGGCCTCGTCTCGAGTGGGGGCATGCACGTGCGCTTTCCTTCCAGGCTGTAGCAGCAATGTCACGCTTCCCGTCGCGTGGATCAAAGGATCTGTGGTTTTCCCTCGAGGCTTTCCCTCGAGGCTTTTCCACAGGGATGTCCCACGTGCCACCGTGGTGTGAGTCGATCCTCGGCGTGAAAGATGAGCCAGTGCAGGGCAAAGAGCTTCCTCTGGAATGGACTGAGACATCTGGGGGACTCTTGGAATGGTGGTACGACCATGGAGTTCCTCTCGCCTTTCCTGTTGAGAGTGCCTCCGCTTGAGATGCGACGGGAACGCCGGGAATTCTTTCCCATTGAAAGCAGGGAAAGGATTCCTCATCTCGAGCTACGAGGGGGAAAGGGGGCTCCTCTGGATGTGGGCGGGACGATCGTGCTTCCTCTCGAGTGGAGACGGGTATGGCGGTGAACTTCTTGAGTTGCAGCAAGGGTGTGAAAGACCCTTTCGAAGTTCCAGAGGTTAGGTGTCATTAGTCTCCTGACGCCTCATCGGAAATAGGCCTCATCTCGCCTGGAAGGGGGAACTTCCTGGAATTTCTCGAGTTGTGGCAGGTGTTCTCGAGTTACGACGGGGACCTCAGGGACCCGCCCTGGTGGCCTCAGGAGAGGCCAGTCCCCATGCGACTTGCTAGGGGGCCTCTCGGGATTCCTCTCCCGTCGATACCGGGGCCAAAAACCTTGTGTGGAGTCAGGGCCGGAACCGAGGATTCCTCTCACGGGCTGACAGGGATCTTTGGGTTCTTCTGGAGTCTCCCCAGGGGAGTCAGGCCTCTTCTCGAGTCGGGGCATGCACGTGCACTTTCCTTCCAGGCTGTAGCAGCAATGTCACGCTTCCCGTGGCGTGGATCAAAGGATCTGTGGTTTTCCCTCGAGGCTTTCCCTCGAGGCTTTCCCACAGGGCTGTCCCACGTGCCACCGTGGTGTGAGTCGATCCTCGGCGTGAAAGATGAGCCAGTGCAGGGCAAAGAGCTTCCTCTGGAATGGACTGAGACATCTGGGGGACTCTTGGAATGGTGGTACGACCATGGAGTTCCTCTCGCCTTTCCTGTTGAGAGTGCCTCCTCTTGAGATGCGACGGGAACGCCGGGAATTCTTTCCCGTCGAATGCAGGGAAAGGATCCCTCATCTCGAGCTACGAGGGGGAAACGGGGCTCCTCTGGATGTGGGCGGGACCGTCGTGCTTCCTCTCGAGTGGAGACGGGTATGGTGGTGAACTTCTTGAGTTGCAGCAAGGGTGTGAAAGACCCTTTCGAAGTTCCAGAGGTTAGGTGTCATTAGTCTCCAGACGCCTCATCGGAAATAGGCCTCATCTCGCCTGGAAGGGAGAACTTCCTGGATTTTCTCGAGTTGCGGCAGGTGTTCTCGAGTTACGACGGGGACCTCAGGGACCCGCCCTGGTGGCCTCAGGAGAGGCCAGTCCACATGCGAGTTGCTAGGGGGCCTCTCGGGATTGCTCTCCCGTCGATACCGGGGCCAAAAACCTTGTGTGGAGTCAGGGCCGGAACCGAGGATTCCTCTCAGTGGCTGACATGGATCTTTGGGTACTTCTGGAGTCTCCCCAGGGGAGTCAGGCCTCGTCTCAAGTGGGGGCATGCACGTGCGCTTTCCTTCAAGGCTGTAGCAGCAATGTCACGCTTCCCGTGGCGTGAATCAAACGATCTGTGGTTTTCCCTTGAGGCTTTCCCTCGAGGCTTTCCCACAGGGCTGTCCCACGTGCCACCGTGGTGTGAGTCGATCCTCGGCGTGAAAGATGAGCCAGTGCAGGGCAAAGAGGTTCCTCTGGAATGGACTGAGACATCTGGGGGACTCTTGGAATGGTGGTACGACCATGGAGTTCCTCTCGCCTTTCCTGTTGAGAGTGCCTCCTCTTGAGATGCGACGGGAACGCCGGGAATTCTTTCCCATTGAAAGCAGGGAAAGGATCCCTCATCTCGAGCTACGAGGGGGAAACGGGGCTCCTCTGGATGTGGGCGGGACCATTGTGCTTCCTCTCGAGTGGAGACGGGTATGGCGGTGAACTTCCTGAGTTGCAGCAAGGGTGTGAAAGACCCTTTCGAAGTTCCAGAGGTTAGGTGTCATTAGTCTCCAGACGCCTCATCGGAAATAGGCCTCATCCTGCCTGGAAGTGAGAACTTCCTGGATTTTCTCGAGTTGCGGCAGGTGTTCTCGATTTACGACGGGGACCTCAGGGACCCGCCCTGGAGGCCTCAGGAGAGGCCAGTCCCCATGCGAGTTGCTAGGGGGCCTCTCGGGATTCCTCTCCCGTCGATACCCGGGCCAAAAACCTTGTGTGGAGTCAGGGCCGGAACCGAGGATTCCTCTCACGGGCTGATATGGATCTTTGGGTACTTCTGGAGTCTCGCCAGGGGAGACAGGACCCATCTCGAGTGGGGGCATGCACGTGCGCTTTCCTTCCAGGCTGTAGCAGCAATGTCACGCTTCCCATCGCGTGGATCAAAGGATCTGTGGTTTTCCCTCGAGGCTTTCCCTCGAGGCTTTCCCACAGGGCTGTCCCACGTGCCACCCTGGTGTGAGTCGATCCTCGGAGTGAAAGATGAGCCAGTGCAGGGCAAAGAGGTTCCTCTGGAATGGACTGAGACATCTGGGGGACTCTTGGAATGGTGGTACGACCATGGAGTTCCTCTCGCCTTTCCTGTTGAGAGTGCCTCCTCTTGAGATGCGACGGGAACGCCGGGAATTCTTTCCCGTTGAAAGCAGGGAAAGGATCGCTCATCTCGAGCTAGGAGGGGGAAACGGGGCTCCTCTGGATGTGGGCGGGACCATCGTGCTTCCTCTAGAGTGGAGACGGGTATGGCGGTGAACTTCTTGAGTTGCAGCAAGGGTGTGAAAGACCCTTTCGAAGTTCCAGAGGTTAGGTGTCATTAGTCTCCAGACGCCTCATCGGAAATAAGCCTCATCTCGCCTGGAAGGGGGAACTTCCTGGAATTTCTCGAGTTGCGGCTGGTGTTCTCGAGTTACGACGGGGACCTCAGGGACCCGCCCTGGAGGCCTCAGGAGAGGCCAGTCCCCATGCGAGTTGCTAGGGGGCCTCTCGGGATTCCTCTCCCGTCGATACCGGGGCCAAAAACCTTGTGTGGAGTCAGGGCCGGAAACGAGGATTCCTCTCAGGGGCTGACATGGATCTTTGGGTACTTCTGGAGTCTCCCCAGGGGAGTCAGGCCTCGTCTCGAGTGGGGGCATGCACTTGCGCTTTCCTTCCAGGCTGTAGCAGCAATGTCACGCTTCCCATCGCGTGGATCAAAGGATCTGTGGTTTTCCCACAGGGCTCTCCCACGAGCCACCGTGGTGTGAGTCGATCCTCGGCGTGAAAGATGAGCCAGTGCAGGGCAAAGAGGTTCCTCTGGAATGGACTGAGACATCTGGGGGACTCTTGGAATGGTGGTACGACCATGGAGTTCCTCTCGCCTTTCCTTTGAGAGTGCCTCCTCTTGAGATGCGACGGGAATGCCGGGAATTCTTTCCCGTTGAAAGCATGGAAAGGATCCCTCATCTCGAGCTACGAGGGGGAAACGGGGCTCCTCTGGATGTGGGCGGGACCATCGTGCTTCCTCTCGAGTTGAGACGGGTGTGGCGGTGAACTTCTTGAGTTGCAGCAAGGGTGTGAAAGACCCTTTCGAAGTTCCAGAGGTTAGGTGTCATTAGTCTCCAGACGCCTCATCGGAAATAGGCCTCATCTCGCCTGGAAGGGGGAACTTCCTGGAATTTCTCGAGTTGTGGCAGGTGTTCTCGAGTTACTACGTGGACCTCAGGGACCCGCCCTGGTGGCCTCAGGAGAGGCCAGTCCCCATGCGAGTTGCTAGGGGGCCTCTCGGGATTCCTCTCCCGCCGATACCGGGGCCAAAAACCTTGTGTGGAGTCAGGGCCTGAACCGAGGATTCCTCTCAGGGGCTGACATGGATCTTTGGGTACTTCTGGAGTCTCCCCAGGGGAGTCAGGCCTCGTCTCGAGTCGGGGCATGCACGTGCACTTTCCTTCCAGGCTGTAGCAGCAATGTCACGCTTCCCATCGCGTGGATCAAAGGATCTGTGGTTTTCCCTCGAGGCTTTCCCTCGAGGCTTTCCCACAGGGCTGTCCCACGTGCCACCGAGGTGTGAGTCGATCCTCGGCGTGAAAGATGAGCCAGTGCAGGGCAAAGAGGTTCCTCTGGAATGGACTGAGACATCTGGGGGACTCTTGGAATGGTGGTACGACCATGGAGTTCCTCTCGCCTTTCCTGTTGAGAGTGCCTCCTCTTGAGATGCGACGGGAACGCCGGGAATTCTTTCCCGTTGAAAGCAGGGAAAGGATCGCTCATCTCGAGCTAGGAGGGGGAAACGGGGCTCCTCTGGATGTGGGCGGGACCATCGTGCTTCCTCTCGAGTGCAGACGGGTATGGCGGTGAACTTCTTGAGTTGCAGCAAGGGTGTGAAAGACCCTTTCGAAGTTCCAGAGGTTAGGTGTCATTAGTCTCCAGACGCCTCATCGGAAATAGGCCTCATCTCGCCTGGAAGGGAGAACTTCCTGGATTTTCTCGAGTTGCGGCAGGTGTTCTCGAGTTACGACGGGGACCTCAGGGACCCGCCCTGGTGGCCTCAGGAGAGGCCAGTCCCCATGCGAGTTGCTAAGGGGCCTCTCGGGATTCCTCTCCCGTCGATAACGGAGCCAAAAACCTTCTGTGGAGTCAGGGCCGGAACCGAGGATTCCTCTCAGGGGCTGACATGGATCTTTGGGTACTTCTGGAGTCTCGCCAGGGGAGACAGGCCTCATCTCCAGTGGGGGCATGCACGTGCGCTTTCCTTCCAGGCTGTAGCAGCAATGTCACGCTTCCCATCGAGTGGATCAAAGGATCTGTGGTTTTCCCTCGAGGCTTTCCCTCGAGGCTTTCCCACAGGGCTGTCCCACGTGCCACCGTGGTGTGAGTCGATCCTCGGCGTGAAAGATGAGCCAGTGCAGGGCAAAGAGCTTCCTCTGGAATGGACTGAGACATCTGGGGGACTCTTGGAATGGTGGTACGACCATGGAGTTCCTCTCGCCTTTCCTGTTGAGAGTGCCTCCTCTTGAGATGCGACGGGAACGCCGGGAATTCTTTCCCGTTGAAAGCAGGGAAAGGATCCCTCATCTCGAGCTACGAGGGGGAAACGGGGCTCCTCTGGATGTGGGCGGGACTATCGTGCTTCCTCTCGAGTGGAGACGGGTATGGCGGTGAACTTCTTGAGTTGCAGCAAGGGTGTGAAAGACCCTTTCGAAGTTCCAGAGGTTAGGTGTCATTAGTCTCCAGACGCCTCATCGGAAATAGGCCTCATCTCGCCTGGAAGGGAGAACTTCCTGGATTTTCTCGAGTTGCGGCAGGTGTTCTCGAGTTACGACGGGGACCTCAGGGACCCGCCCTGGTGGCCTCAGGAGAGGCCAGTCCCCATGCGAGTTGCTAGGGGGCCTCTCGGGATTCCTCTCCCATCGATACCGGGGCCAAAAACCTTGTGTGGAGTCAGGGCCGGAACCGAGGATTCCTCTCAGTGGCTGACATGGATCTTTGGGTACTTCTGGAGTCTCCCCAGGGGAGTCAGGCCTCGTCTCGAGTGGGGGCATGCACGTGCGCTTTCCTTCAAGGCTGTAGCAGCAATGTCACGCTTCCCGTGGCGTGAATCAAAGGATCTGTGGTTTTCCCTCGAGGCTTTCCCTCGAGGCTTTCCCACAGGGCTGTCCCACGTGCCACCGTGGTGTGAGTCGATCCTCGGCGTGAAAGATGAGCCAGTGCAGGGAAAGAGGTTCCTCTTGAATGGACTGAGACATCTGGGGGACTCTTGGAATGGTGGTAAGACCATGGAGTTCCTCTCGCCTTTCCTGTTGAGAGTGCCTCCTCTTGAGATGCGAAGGGAACGCCGGGAATTCTTTCCCGTTGAAAGCAGGGAAAGAATCCCTCATCTCGAGCTACGAGGGGGAAACGGGGCTCCTCTGGATGTGGGCGGGACCATCGTGCTTCCTCTCGAGTGGAGACGGGTATGGCGGTGAACTTCTTGAGTTGCAGCAAGGGTGTGAAAGACCCTTTCGAAGTTCCAGAGGTTAGGTGTCATTAGTCTCCAGACGCCTCATCGGAAATAGGCCTCATCTCGCCTGGAAGGGAGAACTTCCTGGATTTTCTCGAGTTGCGGCAGGTGTTCTCGAGTTACGACGGGGACCTCAGGGACCCGCCCTGGTGGCCTCAGGAGAGGCCAGTCCCCATGCGAGTTGCTAGGGGCCCTCTCGGGATTCCTCTCCCGTCGATACCCGGGCCAAAAACCTTGTGTGGAGTCAGGGCCGGAACCGAGGATTCCTCTCACGGGCTGAAATGGATCTTTGGGTACTTCTGGAGTCTCGCCAGGGGAGACAGGCCTCATCTCGAGTGGGGGCATGCACGTGCGCTTTCCTTCCAGGCTGTAGCAGCAATGTCACGCTTCCCATCGCGTGGATCAAAGGATCTGTGGTTTTCCCTCGAGGCTTTCCCTCGAGGCTTTCCCACAGGGCTGTCCCACGTGCCACCGTGGTGTGAGTCGATCCTCGGCGTGAAAGATGAGCCAGTGCAGGGCAAAGAGGTTCCTCTGGAATGGACTGAGACATCTGGGGGACTCTTGGAATGGTGGTAAGACCATGGAGTTCCCCTCGCCTTTCCTGTTGAGAGTGCCTCCTCTTGAGATGCGACGGGAACGCCAGGAATTCTTTCCCGTTGAAAGCAGGGAAAGGATCGCTCATCTCGAGCTAGGAGGGGGAAAGGGGGCTCCTCTGGATGTGGGCGGGACGATCGTGCTTCCTCTCGAGTGGAGACGGGTATGGCGGTGAACTTCTTGAGTTGCAGCAAGGGTGTGAAAGACCCTTTCGAAGTTCCAGAGTTTAGGTGTCATTAGTCTCCAGACGCCTCATCGGAAATAGGACTCATCTCGCCTGGAAGGGAGAACTTCCTGGATTTTCTCGAGTTGCGGCAGGTGTTCTCGAGTTACGACGGGGACCTCAGGGACCCGCCCTGGTGGCCTCAGGAGAGGCCAGTCCCCAGGCGAGTTGCTAGGGGGCCTCTCGGGATTCCTCTCCCGTCGATACCGGGGCCAAAATCCTTGTGTGGAGTCAGGGCCGGAAACGAGGATTCCTCTCAGGGGCTGACATGGATCTTTGGGTACTTCTGGAGTCTCCCCAGGGGAGTCAGGCCTCGGCTCGAGTGGGGCCATGCACGTGCGCTTTCCTTCCAGGCTGTAGCAGCAATGTCACGCTTCCCATCGCGTGGATCAAAGGATCTGTGGTTTTCCCTCGAGGCTTTCCCTCGAGTCTTTCCCACAGGGCTGTCCCACGTGCCACCGTGGTGTGAGTCGATCCTCGGCGTGAAAGATGAGCCAGTGCAGGGCAAAGAGGTTCCTCTGGAATGGACTGAGACATCTGGGGGACTCTTGGAATGGTGGTACGACCATGGAGTTCCTCTCGCCTTTTCTGTTGAGAGTGCCTCCTCTTGAGAAGCGACGGGAACGCCTGGAATTCTTTCCCATTGAAAGCAGGGAAAGGATCGCTCATCTCGAGCTACGAGGGGGAAACGGGGCTCCTCTGGATGTGGGCGGGACCATCGTGCTTCCTCTAGAGTGGAGACGGGTATGGCGGTGAACTTCTTGAGTTGCAGCAAGGGTGTGAAAGTCCCTTTCGAAGTTCCAGATTTTAGGTGTCATTAGTCTCCAGACGCCTCATCGGAAATAGGCCTCATCTCGCCTGGAAGGGAGAACTTCCTGGATTTTCTCGAGTTGCGGCAGGTGTTCTCGAGTTACGACGGGGACCTCAGGGACCCGCCCTGGTGGCCTCAGGAGAGGCCAGTCCCCATGCGAGTTTCTAGGGGGCCTCTCGGGATTCCTCTCCCGTCGATACCCGGGCCAAAAACCTTGTGTGAAGTCAGGGCCGGAACCGAGGATTCCTCTCACGGGCTGATATGGATCTTTGGGTACTTCTGGAGTCTCGCCAGGGGAGACAGGCCTTATCTCGAGTGGGTGCATGCACGTGCGCTTTCCTTCCAGGCTGTAGCAGCAATGTCACGCTTCCCATCGCCTGGATCATAGGATCTGTGGTTTTCCCTCGAGGCTTTCCCTCGAGGCTTTCCCACAGGGCTGTCCCACGTGCCACCGTGGTGTGAGTCGATCCTCGGCGTGAAAGATGAGCCAGTGCAGGGCAAAGAGGTTCCTCTGAAATGGACTGTGACATCTGGGGGACTCTTGGAATGGTGGTACGACCATGGAGTTCCTCTCGCCTTTCCTGTTGAGAGTGCCTCCTCTTGAGATGCGACGGGAACGCCGGGAATGCTTTCCCGTTGAAAGCAGGGAAAGGATCGCTCATCTCGAGCTAGGAGGGGGAAACGGGGCTCCTCTGGATGTGGGCGGGACCATCGTGCTTCCTCTAGAGTGGAGACGGGTATGGCGGTGAACTTCTTGAGTTGCAGCAAGGGTGTGAAAGACCCTTTCGAAGTTCCAGAGGTTAGGTGTCATTAGTCTCCAGACGCCTCATCGGAAATAGGCCTCATCTCGCCTGGAAGGGAGAACTTCCTGGATTTTCTCGAGTTGCGGCAGGTGTTCTCGAGTTACGACGGGGACCTCAGGGACCCGCCCTGGTGGCCTCAGGAGAGGCCAGTCCCCATGCGAGTTGCTAGGGGGCCTCTCGGGATTCCTCTCCCGTCGATACCGGGGCCAAAAACCTTGTGTGGAGTCACGGCCGGAACCGAAGATTCCTCTCAGGGGCTGACATGGATCTTTCGGTACTTCTGGAGACTCCCCATGGGAGTATGGCCTCGTCTCGAGTGGGGGCATGCACGTGCGCTTTCCTTCCAGGCTGTAGCAGCAATGTCACGCTTCCCGTGGCGTGGATCAAAGGATCTGTGGTTTTCCCTCGAGGCTTTCCCTCGAGGCTTTCCCACAGGGCTGTCCCAATTGCCACCGTGGTGTGAGTCGATCCTCGGCGTGAAAGATGAGCCAGTGCAGGGCAAAGAGGTTCCTCTGGAATGGACTGAGACATCTGGGGGACTCTTGGAATGGTGGTACGACCATGGAGTTCCCCTCGCCTTTCCTGTTGAGAGTGCCTCCTCTTGAGATGTGACGGGAACGCCAGGAATTCTTTCCCGTTGAAAGCAGGGAAAGGATCCCTCATCTCGAGCTACGAGGGGGAAACGGGGCTCCTCTGGATGTGGGCGGGACCATCGTGCTTCCTCTCGAGTGGAGACGGGTGTGGCGGTGAACTTCTTGAGTTGCAGCAAGGGTGTGAAAGACCCTTTCGAAGTTCCAGAGGTTAGGTGTCATTAGTCTCCAGACGCCTCATCGGAAATAGGCCTCATCTCGCCTGGAAGGGGGAACTTCCTGGAATTTCTCGAGTTGTGGCAGGTGTTCTCGAGTTACGACGGGGACCTCAGGGACCCGCCCTGGTGCCCTCAGGAGAGGCCAGTCCCCATGCGAGTTGCTAGGGGGCCTCTCGGGATTCCTCTCCCGTCGATACCGGGGCAAAAACCTTGTGTGGTGTCAAGGCCGAACCGAGGATTTCTCTCAGGGGCTGACATGGGTCTTTGGGTACTTCTGGAGTCTCCCCAGGGGAGTCAGGCCTTGTCTCGAGTCGGGGCATGCACGTGCGCTTTCCTTCCAGGCTGTAGCAGCAATGTCACGCTTCCCGTGGCGTGGATCAAAGGATCTGTGGTTTTCCCTCGAGGCTTTCCCTCGAGGCTTTCCCACAGGGCTGTCCCACGTGCCACCGTGGTGTGAGTCGATCCTCGGCGTGAAAGATGAGCCAGTGTAGGGCAAAGAGGTTCCTCTGGAATGGACTGAGACATCTGGGGGACTCTTGGAATTGTGGTACGACCATGGAGTTCTTCTCGCCTTTCCTGTTGAGAGTGTCTCCTCTTGAGATGCGACGGGAACGCCGGGAATTCTTTCCCGTTGAAAGCAGGGAAAGGATCCCTCATCTCGAGCTACGAGGGGAAACGGGGCTCCTCTGGATGTGGGCGGGACTATCGTGCTTCCTCTCGAGTGGAGACGGGTATGGCGGTGAACTTCTTGAGTTGCAGCAAGGGTGTGAAAGACCCTTTCGAAGTTCCAGAGGTTAGGTGTCATTAGTCTCCAGACGCCTCATCGGAAATAGGCCTCATCTCGCCTGGAAGGGAGAACTTCCTGGATTTTCTCGAGTTTCGGCAGGTGTTCTTGAGTTACGACGGGGACCTCAGGGACCCGCCCTGGTGGCCTCAGAAGAGGCCGGTCCCCATGCGAGTTGCTAGGGGGCCTCTCGGTATTCCTCTCCCATCGATACCGGGGCCAAAAACCTTGTGTGGAGTTAGGGCCGCAACCGAGGATTCCTTTCAGTGGCTGATATGGATCTTTGGGTACTTCTGGAGTCTCGCCAGGGGAGACAGGCCTCATCTCGAGTGGGGGCATGCACGTGCGCTTTCCTTCCAAGCTGTAGCAGCAATGTCACGCTTCCCATCGCGTGGATCAAAGGATCTGTGGTTTTCCCTCGAGGCTTTCCCACAGGGCTGTCCCACGTGCCACCGTGGTGTGAGTCGATCCTCGGCGTGAAAGATGAGCCAGTGCAGGGCAAAGAGGTTCCTCTGGAATGGACTGAGACATCTGGGGGACTCTTGAAATGGTGGTACGACCATGCAGTTCCTCTCGCCTTTCTTGTTGAGAGTGCCTCCTCTTGAGATGTGACGGGAACGCCGGGAATTCTTTCCCGTTGAAAGCAGGGAAAGGATCCCTCATCTCGAGCTACGAGGGGGAAACGGGGCTCCTCTGGATGTGGGCGGGACCATCGTGCTTCCTCTCGAGTGGAGACGGGTATGGCGGTTAACTTCTTGAGTGGCAGAAAGGGTGTGAAAGACCCTTTCGAAGTTCCAGAGGTTAGGTGTCATTAGTCTCTAGACGCCTGATCGGAAATAGGCCTCATCTCGCATGGAAGGGAGAAATTCCTGGATTTTCTCGAGTTGCGGCAGGTGTTCTCGAGTTACGACGGGGACCACAGGGACCCGCCCTGATGGACTCAGGAGAGGCCAGTCCCCATGCGAGTTGCTAGGGGGCCTCTCGGGATTCCTCTCCCGTCGATACCGGGGCCAAACACCTTGTGTGGAGTCAGGGCCGGAACCGAGGATTCCTCTCAGGGGCTGACATGGATGTTTGGGTACTTCTGGAGTCTCCCCAGGGGAGTCAGGCCTCGGCTCGAGTGGGGGCATGCACGTGCGCTTTCCTTCCAGGCTGTAGCAGCAATGTCACGCTTCCCGTGGCGTGGATCAAAGGATCTGTGGTTTTCCCTCGAGGCTTTCCCTCGAGGGTTTCCCACTGGGCTGTCCCACGTGCCACCGTGGTGTGAGTCGATCCTCGGCGTGAAAGATGAGCCAGTGCAGGGCAAAGAGGTTCCTCTGGAATGGACTGAGACATCTGGGGGACTCTTGGAATGGTGGTAAGACCATGGAGTTCCTCTCGCCTTTCCTGTTTAGAGTGCCTCCTCTTGAGATGCGACGGGAACGCCGGGAATTCTTTCCCGTTGAAAGCAGGGAAAGGATCGCTCATCTCGAGCTAGGAGGGGGAAAGGGGGCTCCTCTGGATGTGGGCGGGACGATCGTGCTTCCTCTCGAGTGGAGACGGGTATGGCGGTGAACTTCTTGAGTTGCAGCAAGGGTGTGAAAGACCCTTTCGAAGTTCCAGAGGTTAGGTGTCATTAGTCTCCAGACGCCTGATCGGAAATAGGCCTCATCTCGCCTGGAAGGGAGAAATTCCTGGATTTTCTCGAGTTGCGGCAGGTGTTCTCGAGTTACGACGGGAACCACAGGGACCCGCCCCGATGGCCTCAGGAGAGGCCAGTCCCCATGCGAGTTGCTAGGGGGCCTCTCGGGATTCCTCTCCCGTCGATACCGGGGCCAAAAACCTTGTGTGGAATCAGGGCCGGAACCGAGGATTCTTCTCAGGGGCTGACATGGATGTTTGGGTACTTCTGGAGTCGCCCCAGGGGAGTCAGGCCTCGGCTCGAGTGGGGGCATGCACGTGCGCTTTCCTTCCAGGCTCTAGCAGCAATGTCACGCTTCCCGTGGCGTGGATCAAAGGAACTGTGGTTTTCCCTCGAGGCTTTCCCTCGAGGCTTTCCCACTGGGCTGTCCCACGTGCCACCGTGGTGTGAGTCGATCCTCGGCGTGAAAGATGAGCCAGTACAGGGCAAAGAGGTTCCTCTGGAATGGACTGAGACATCTGGGGGACTCTTGGAATGGTGGTAAGACCATGGAGTTACTCTCGCCTTTCCTGTTGAGAGTGCCTCCTCTTGAGATGCGACGGGAACGCCGGGAATTCTTTCCCGTTGAAAGCAGGGAAAGGATCGCTCATCTCGAGCTAGGAGGGGGAACGGGGGCTCCTCTGGATGTGGGCGGGACGATCGTGCTTCCTCTCGAGTGGAGACGGGTATGGCGGTGAACTTCTTGAGTTGCAGCAAGGGTGTGAAAGACCCTTTCGAAGTTCCAGAGTTTAGGTGTCATTAGTCTCCAGACGCCTCATCGGAAATAGGACTCATCTCGCCTGGAAGGGAGAACTTCCTGGATTTTCTCGAGTTGCGGCAGGTGTTCTCGAGTTACGACGGGGACATCAGGGACCCGCCCTGGTGGCCTCAGGAGAGGCCTGTCCCCAGGCGAGTTGCTAGGGGGCCTCTCGGGATTCCTCTCCCGTCGATACCGGGGCCAAAATCCTTGTGTGGAGTCAGGGCCGGAAACGAGGATTCCTCTCAGGGGCTGACATGGATCTTTGGGTACTTCTGGAGTCTCCCCAGGGGAGTCAGGCCTCGGCTCGAGTGGGGCCATGCACGTGCGCTTTCCTTCCAGGCTGTAGCAGCAATGTAACGCTTCCCATCGCGTGGATCAAAGGATCTGTGGTTTTCCCTCGAGGCTTTCCCTCGAGTCTTTCCCACAGGGCTGTCCCACGTGCCACCGTGGTGTGAGTCGATCCTCGGCGTGAAAGATGAGCCAGTGCAGGGCTAAAGAGGTTCCTCTGGAATGGACTGAGACATCTGGGGGACTCTTGGAATGGTGGTACGACCATGGAGTTCCTCTCGCCTTTCCTGTTGAGAGTGCCTCCTCTTGAGATGCGACGGGAACGCCAGGAATTCTTTCCCGTTGAAAGCAGGGAAAGGATCCCTCATCTCGAGCTACGAGGGGGAAACGGGGCTCCTCTGGATGTGGGCGGGACCATCGTGCTTCCTCTCGAGTGGAGACGGGTGTGGCGGTGAACTTCTTGAGTTGCAGCAAGGGTGTGAAAGACCCTTTCGAAGTTCCAGAGGTTAGGTGTCATTAGTCTCCAGACGCCTCATCGGAAATAGGCCTCATCTCGCCTGGAAGGGGGAACTTCCTGGAATTTCTCGAGTTGTGGCAGGTGTTCTCGAGTTACGACGGGGACCTCAGGGACCCGCCCTGGTGGCCTCAGGAGAGGCCAGTCCCCATGCGAGTTGCTAGGGGGCCTCTCGGGATTCCTCTCCCGTCGATACCGGGGCAAAAACCTTGTGTGGAGTCAGGGCCGGAACCGAGGATTCCTCTCAGGGGCTGACATGGATCTTTGGGTACTTCTGGAGTCTCCCCAGGGGAGTCAGGCCTCGTCTCGAGTCGGGGCATGCACGTGCACTTTCCTTTCAGGCTGTAGCAGCAATGTCACGCTTCCCGTGGCGTGGATCAAAGGATCTGTGGTTTTCCCTCGAGGCTTTCCCTCGAGGCTTTCCCACAGGGCTGTCCCACGTGCCACCGTGGTGTGAGTCGATCCTCGGCGTGAAAGATGAGCCAGTGCAGGGCAAAGAGGTTCCTCTGGAATGGACTGAGACATCTGGGGGACTCTTGGAATGGTGGTACGACCATGGAGTTCTTCTCGCCTTTCCTGTTGAGAGTGCCTCCGCTTGAAATGCGACGGGAACGCCGGGAATTCTTTTCCGTTGAAAGCAGGGAAAGGATCGTTCATTTCGAGCTAGGAGGGGGAAACGGGGCTCCTCTGGATGTGGGCGGGACCATCGTGCTTCCTCTAGAGTGGAGACGGGTATGGCGGTGAACTTCTTGAGTTGCAGCAAGGGTGTGAAAGACCCTTTCGAAGTTCCAGAGGTTAGGTGTCATTCGTCTCCAGACGCATCATCGGAAATAGGCCTCATCTCGCCTAGAAGGGAGAACTTCCTGGATATTCTCGAGTTGTGGCAGGTGTTCTCGAGTTATGACGGGGACCTCAGGGACCCGCCCTGGTGTCCACAGTAAAGGCCAGTCCCCATGCTAGTTGCTAGGGGGCCTCTCGGGATTCCTCTCCCGTCGATACCGGGGCCAAAATCCTTGTCTGGAGTCAGGGCCGGAACCGAGGATTCCTCTCACGGGCTGATATGGATCTTTGGTACTTCTGGAGTCTCCCCAGGGGAGTCAGGCCTCGTCTCGAGTGGGGGCATGCACCTGCGCTTTCCTTCAAGGCTGTAGCAGCAATGTCACGCTTCCCGTGGCGTGAATCAAACGATCTGTGGTTTTCCCTCGAGGCTTTCCCTCGAGGCTTTCCCACAGGGCTGTCCCACGTGCCACCGTGGTGTGAGTCGATCCTCGGCGTGAAAGATGAGCCAGTGCAGGGCAAAGAGGTTCCTCTGGAATGGACTGAGTCATCTGGGGGACTCTTGAAATGGTGGTACGACCATGCAGTTCCTCACACCTTTCTTGTTGAGAGTGCCTCCTCTTGAGATGCGACGGGAACGCCGGGAATTCTTTCCCGTTGAAAGCAGGGAAAGGATCGCTCATCTCGAGCTACGAGGGGGAAACGGGGCTCCTCTGGATGTGGGCGGGACCATCGTGCTTCCTCTCGAGTGGAGACGGGTATGGCGGTGAACTTCTTGAGTTGCAGCAAGGGTGTGAAAGACCCTTTCGAAGTTCCACAGGTTAGGTGTCATTAGTCTCCAGACGCCTCATCGGAAATAGGCCTCATCTCGCCTGGAAGGGAGAAATTCCTGGATTTTCTCGAGTTGCGGCAGGTGTTCTCGAGTTACGACGGGGACCTCAGGGACCCGCCCTGGTGGCCTCAGGAGAGGCCAGTCCCCATGCGAGTTGCTAGGGGGCCTCTCGGGATTCCTCTCCCGTCGATACCTGGGCCAAAAACCTTGTGTGGAGTCTGGGCCGGAACCGAGGATTCCTCTCACGGGCTGATATGGATCTTTGGGTACTTCTGGAGTCTCGCCAGGGGAGAAAGGCCTCATCTCGAGTGGGGGCATGCACGTGCACTTTCCTTCCAGGCTGTAGCAGCAATTTCACGCTTCCCATCGCGTGGATCAAAGGATCTGTGGTTTTCCCTCGAGACTTTCCCTCGAGGCTTTCCCACAGGGCTGTCCCACGTGCCACCGTGGTGTGAGTCGATCCTCGGCGTGAAAGATGAGCCAGTGCAGGGCAAAGAGGTTCCTCTGGAATGGACTGAGACATCTGGGGGACTCTTGGAATGGTGGTACGACCATGGAGTTCCTCTCGCCTTTCCTGTTGAGAGTGCCTCCTCTTGAGATGCGACGGGAACGCCGGGAATTATTTCCCGTTGAAAGCAGGGAAAGGATCGCTCATCTCGAGCTAGGAGGGGGAAACGGGGCTCCTCTGGATGTGGGCGGGACCATCGTACTTCCTCTAGAGTGGAGACGGGTATGGCGGTGAACTTCTTGATTTGCAGCAAGGGTGTGAAAGACCCTTTCGAAGTTCCAGTGTTTAGGTGTCATTAGTCTCCAGACGCCTCATCGGAAATAGGCCTCATCTCGCCTGGAAGGGAGAACTTCCTAGATTTTCTCGAGTTGCGGCAGGTGTTCTCGAGTTACGACGGGGACCTCAGGGACCCGCCCTGGTGGCCTCAGGAGAGGCCAGTCCCCATGCGAGTTGCTAGTGGGCCTCTCGGGATTCCTCTCCCGTCGATACCGGGGCCAAAAACCTTGTGTGGAGTCAGGGCCGGAACCGAGGATTCCTCTCAGTGGCTGACATGGATCTTTGGTACTTCTGGAGTCTCCCCAGGGGAGTCAGGCCTCGTCTCGAGTGGGGGCATGCACCTGCGCTTTCCTTCAAGGCTGTAGCAGCAATGTCACGCTTCCCGTGGCGTGAATCAAACGATCTGTGGTTTTCCCTCGAGGCTTTCCCTCGAGGCTTTCCCACAGGGCTGTCCCACGTGCCACCGTGGTGTGAGTCGATCCTCGGCGTGAAAGATGAGCCAGTGCAGGGCAAAGAGGTTCCTCTGGAATGGACTGAGACATCTGGGGGACTCTTGAAATGGTGGTACGACCATGCAGTTCCTCACACCTTTCTTGTTGAGAGTGCCTCCTCTTGAGATGCGACGGGAACGCCGGGAATTCTTTCCCGTTGAAAGCAGGGAAAGGATCGCTCATCTCGAGCTACGAGGGGGAAACGGGGCTCCTCTGGATGTGGGCGGGACCATCGTGCTTCCTCTCGAGTGGAGACGGGTATGGCGGTGAACTTCTTGAGTTGCAGCAAGGGTGTGAAAGACCCTTTCGAAGTTCCACAGGTTAGGTGTCATTAGTCTCCAGACGCCTCATCGGAAATAGGCCTCATCTCGCCTGGAAGGGAGAAATTCCTGGATTTTCTCGAGTTGCGGCAGGTGTTCTCGAGTTACGACGGGGACCTCAGGGACCCGCCCTGGTGGCCTCAGGAGAGGCCAGTCCCCATGCGAGTTGCTAGGGGGCCTCTCGGGATTCCTCTCCCGTCGATACCCGGGCCAAAAACCTTGTGTGGAGTCTGGGCCGGAACCGAGGATTCCTCTCACGGGCTGATATGGATCTTTGGGTACTTCTGGAGTCTCGCCAGGGGAGAAAGGCCTCATCTCGAGTGGGGGCATGCACGTGCACTTTCCTTCCAGGCTGTAGCAGCAATGTCACGCTTCCCATCGCGTGGATCAAAGGATCTGTGGTTTTCCCTCGAGGCTTTCCCTCGAGGCTTTCCCACAGGGCTGTCCCACGTGCCACCGTGGTGTGAGTCGATCCTCGGCGTGAAAGATGAGCCAGTGTACGGCAAAGAGGTTCCTCTGGAATGGACTGAGACATCTGGGGGACTTTTGGAATGGTGGTACGACCATGGAGTTCCTCTCGCCTTTCCTGTTGAGAGTGCCTCCTCTTGAGATGTGACGGGAAGGCCGGGAATTCTTTGCGTTGAAAGCAGGGAAAGAATCCCTCATCTCGAGCTTCGAGGGGGAAACGGGGCTCCTCTCGATGTGGGCGGGACCATCGTGCTTCCTCTCGAGTGGAGACGGGTATGGCGGTGAACTTCTTGAGTTGCAGCAAGGGTGTGAAAGACCCTTTCGAAGTTCCAGAGGTTAGGTGTCATTCGTCTCCAGACACATCATCGGAAATAGGCCTCATCTCGCCTAGAAGGGAGAACTTCCTGGATATTCTCGAGTTGTGGCAGGTGTTCTCGCGTTATGACGGGGACCTCAGGGACCCGCCCTGGTGGCCTCAGTAAAGGCCAGTCCCCATGCGAGTTGCTAGGGGGCCTCTCGGGATTCCTCTCCCGTCGATACCGGGGCCAAAAATCTTGTCTGGAGTCAGGGCCGGAACCGAGGATTCCTCTCAGGGGCTGACATGGATCTTTGGGTATTTCTGGAGTCTCCCCAGGGGAGTCAGGCCTCGTCTCGAGTGGGGGCATGCACGTGTGCTTTCCTTCCAGGCTGTAGCAGCAATGTCACGCTTCCCGTGGCGTGGATCAAAGGATCTGTGGTTTTCCCTCGAGGCTTTCCCACAGGGCTGTCCCACGTGCCACTGTGGTGTGAGTCGACTTCTCCGTGAAAGATGAGCCAGTGCAGGGCAAAGAGGTTCCGCTGGAATGGACTGAGACATCTGGGGGACTCTTGGAATGGTGGTACGACCATGGAGTTCCGCTCGCCTTTCCTGTTGAGAGTGCCTCCTCTTGAGATGCGACGGGAACGCCGGGAATTCTTTCCCGTTGAAAGCAGGGAAAGGATCCCTCATCTCGAGCTCCGAGGGGGAAACGGGGCTCCTCTGGATGTGGGCGGGACCATCGTGCTTCCTCTCGAGTGGAGACGGGTATGGCGGTGAACTTCTTGAGTTGCAGCAAGGGTGTGAAAGACCCTTTCGAAGTTCCAGAGGTTAGGTGTCATTAGTCTCCAGACGCCTCATCGGAAATAGGCCTCATCTCGCCTGGAAGGGAGAACTTCCTGGATTTTCTCGAGTTGCGGCAGGTGTTCTCAAGTTACGACGGGGACCTCAGGGACCCGCCCTGGTGACCTCAGGCGAGGCCAGTCCCCATGCGAGTTGCTGGGAGGCCTCTCGGGATTCCTCTCCCGTCGATACCGGGGCCAAAAACCTTGTGTGGAGTCAGGGCCGGAACCGAGAATTGCTCTCAAGGGCTGACATGGATCTTTGGGTACTTTTGGTGTCTCCCCAGGGGAGTCAGGCCTCGTCACGAGTGGGGGCATGCACGTGCGATTTCCTTCCAGGCTGTAGCAGCAATGTCACGCTTCCCGTCGCGTGGATCAAAGGATCTGTGGTTTTCCCTCGAGGCTTTCCCTCGAGGCTTTCCCACAGGGCTGCCCCACGTGCCACCGTGGTGTGAGTCGATCCTCGGCGTGAAAGATGAGCCAGTGCAGGGCAAAGAGTTTCCTGTGGAATGGACTCAGACATCTGGGGGACTCTTGGAATGGTCGTACGACCATGGAGTTTCTCTCGCCTTTCCTGTTGAGAGTGCCTCCTCTTGAGATGCGACGGGAACGCCGGGAATTCTTTCCCGTTGAAAGCAGGGAAAGGATCCCTCATCTCGAGCTACGAGGGGGAAACGGGGCTCCTCTGGATGTGGGCGGGACCATCGTGCATCCTCTCGAGTGGAGACGGGTATGGCGGTGAACTTCTTGAGTTTCAGTAAGGGTGTGAAAGACCCTTTCGAAGTTCCAGAGGTTAGGTGTCATTAGTCTCCAGACGCCTCATCGGAAATAGGCCTCATCTCGCCTGGAAGGGAGAACTTCCTGGATTTTCTGGAGTTGCGGCAGGTGTTCTCGAGTTACGACGGGGACCTCAGGGACCCGCCCTGGTGGCCTCAGGAGAGGCCAGTCCCCATGCGAGGTGCTAGGGGGCCTCTCGGAATTACTCTCCCGTCGATACCGAGGCCAAAAACCTTGTGTAGAGTCAGGGCCGGAACCGAGGATTCCTCTCAGGGGCTGACATGGATCTTTGGGTACTTCTGGAGTTTCCCCAGGGGAGTCAGGCCTCGTCTCGAGTGGGGGCATGCACGTGCGCTTTCCTTCCACGCTGTAGCAGCAATGTCACGCTTCCCGTCGCGTGGATCAAAGGATCTGTGATTTTCCATCGAGGCTTTCCCAGAGGGCTGTCCCACGTGCCACCGTGGTGTGAGTCGATCCTCGGCGTGAAAGATGAGCCAGTGCAGGGCAAAGAGGTTCCTTTGGAATGGACTGAGACATCTGGGGGACTCTTGGAATGGTGGTACGACCATGGAGTTCCTCTCGCCTTTCCTGTTGAGAGTGCCACCTCTTGAGATGCGTCAGGAACGCCGGGAATTCTTTGCTTTGAAAGCAGTGAAAGGATCCCTCATCTCGAGCTACGAGGGGGAAATGGGGCTCCTCTGGATGTGGGCGGGACCATCGTGCTTCCTCTCGAGTGGAGACGGGTATGGCGGTGAACTTCTTGAGTTGCAGCAAGGGTGTGAAAGACCCTTTCGAAGTTCCAGAGGTTAGGTGTCATTAGTCTCCAGACGCCTCATCGGAAATAGGCCTCATCTCGCCTGGAAGGGAGAAATTCCTGGATTTTCTCGAGTTGCGGCAGGTGTTCTCGAGTTACGACGGGGACCTCAGGGACCCGCCCTGGTGGCCTCAGGAGAGGCCAGTCCCCATGCGAGTTGCTAGGGGGCCTCTCGGGATTCCTCTCCCGTCGATACCGGGGCCAAAAACCTTGTGTAGAGTCACGGCCGGAACCGAGGATTCCTCTCAGGGGCTGACATGGATCTTTGGGTACTTCTGGAGTCTCCCCAGGGGAGTCAGGCCTCGTCTCGAGTGGGGGCATGCACGTGCGCTTTGCTTCCAGGCTGCAGCAGCAATGTCAGGCTTCCCGTCGCGTGGATCAAAGGATCTGTGATTTTCCATCGAGGCTTTCCCACAGGGCTGTCCCACGTGCCACCGTGGTGTGAGTCGATCCTCGGCGTGAAAGATGAGCCAGTGCAGGGCAAAGAGGTTCCTCTGGAATGGACTGAGACATCTGGGGGACTCTTGGAATGGTGGTACGACCATGGAGTTCCTCTCGCCTTTCCTGTTTAGAGTGCCACCTCTTGAGATGCGTCAGGAACGCCGGGAATTCTTTACTTTGAAAGCAGTGAAAGGATCCCTCATCTCGAGCTACGAGGGGGAAACGGGGCTCCTCTGGATGTGGGCGGGACCATCGTGCTTCCTCTCGAGTGGAGACGGGTATGGCGGTGAACTTCTTGAGTTGCAGCAAGGGTGTGAAAGACCCTTTCGAAGTTCCAGAGGTTAGGTGTCATTAGTCTCCAGACGCCTCATCGGAAATAAACCTCATCTCGCCTGGAAGGGAGAACTTCCTGGATTTTCTCGAGTTGCGGCAGGTGTTCTCGAGTTACGACGGGGACCTCAGGGACCCGCCCTGGTGGCCTCAGGAGAGGCCAGTCCCCATGCGAGTTGCTGGGAGGCCTCTCGGGATTCCTCTCCCGTCGATACTGGGGCCAAAAACCTTGTGTGGAGTCAGGGCCGGAACCGAGAATTCCTCTCAATGGCTGACATGGATCTTTGGGTACTTCAGGAGTCTCCCCAGGGGAGTCAGGCCTCGTCTCGAGTGGGGGCATGCACGTGCGCTTTCCTTCCAGGCTGTAGCAGCAATGTCACGCTTCCCGTCGCGTGGATCAAAGGATCTGTGGTTTTCCCTCGAGGCGTTCCCTCGAGGCTTTCCCACAGGGCTGTCCCACGTGCCACCGTGGTGTGAGTCGATCCTCGGCGTGAAAGATGAGCCAGTGCAGGGCAAAGAGGTTCCTCTTGAATGGACTGAGACATCTGGGGGACTCTTGGAATGGTGGTACGACCATGGAGTTCCGCTCGCCTTTCCTGTTGAGAGTGCCACCTCTTGAGATGCGACGGGAACGCCGGGAATTCTTTCCCGTTGAAAGCAGGGAAAGGATCCCTCATCTCGAGCTACGAGGGGGAAACGGGGCTCCTCTGGATGTGGGCGGGACCATCGTGCTTCCTCTCGAGTGGAGACGGGTATGGCGGTGAACTTCTTGAGTTGCAGCAAGGGTGTGAAAGACCCTTTCGAAGTTCCAGAGATTAGGTGTCATTAGTCTCCAGACGCCTCATCGGAAATAGGCCTCATCTCGCCTGGAAGGGAGAACTTCCTGGATTTTCTCGAGTTGTGGCAGGTGTTCTCGAGTTACGACGGGGACCTCAGGAACCCGCCCTGGTGGCCTCAGGAGAGGCCAGTCCCCATGCGAGTTGCTGGGAGGCCTCTCGGGATTCCTCTCCCGTCGATACCGGGGCCAAAAACCTTGTGTGGAGTCAGGGCCGGAACCGAGAATTCCTCTCAATGGCTGACATGGATCTTTGGGTACTTCTGGAGTCTCCCCAGGGGAGTCAGGCCTCGTCTCGAGTGGGGGCATGCACGTGCGCTTTCCTTCCAGGCTGTAGCAGCAATGTCACGCTTCCCGTGGCGTGAATCAAAGGATGTGTGGTTTTCCCTCGAGGCTTTCCCTCGAGGCTTTCCCACAGGGCTGTCCCACGTGCCACCGTGGTGTGAGTCGATCCTCGGCGTGAAAGATGAGCCAGTGCAGGGCAAAGAGGTTCCTCTGGAATGGACTGAGACATCTCGGGGACTCTTGGAATGGTGGTACGACCATGGAGTTCCTCTCGCCTTTCCTGTTGAGAGTGCCTCCTCTTGAGATGTGACGGGAACGCTGGGAATTCTTGGCGTTGAAAGCAGGGAAAGGATCCCTCATCTCGAGCTTCGAGGGGGAAACGGGGCTCCTCTCGATGTGGGCGGGACCATCGTGCTTCCTCTCGAGTGGAGACGGGTATGGCGGTGAACTTCTTGAGTTGCAGCAAGGGTGTGAAAGACCCTTTCGAAGTTCCAGAGGTTAGGTGTCATTAGTCTCCAGACGCCTCATCGGAAATAGGCCTCATCTCGCCTGGAAGGGAGAACTTCCTGGATTTTCTGGAGTTGCGGCAGGTGTTCTCGAGTTACGACGGGGACCTCAGGGACCCGCCCTGGTGGCCTCAGGAGAGGCCATTCCCCATGCGAGTTGCTAGGGGGCCTCTCGGAATTACTCTCCCGTCGATCCCGGGGCCAAAAACCTTGTGTAGAGTCAGGGCCGGAACCGAGGATTCCTCTCAGGGGCTGACATGGATCTTTGGGTACTTCTGGAGTCTCCCCAGGGGAGTCAGGCCTCGTCTCGAGTGGGGGCATGCACGTGCGCTTTCCTTCCAGGCTGTAGCACCAATGTCACGCTTCCCGTCGCGTGGATCAAAGGATCTGTGATTTTCCATCGAGGCTTTCCCACAGGGCTGTCCCACGTGCCACGGTGGTGTGAGTCGATCCTCGGCGTGAAAGATGAGCCAGTGCAGGGCAAAGAGGTTCCTCTGGAATGGACTGAGACATCTGGGGGACTCTTGGAATGGTGGTACGACCATGGAGTTCCGCTCGCCTTTCCTGTTGAGAGTGCCTCCTCTTGAGATGCGACGGGAACGCCGGGAATTCTTTCCCGTTGAAAGCAGGGAAAGGATCCCTCATCTCGAGCTCCGAGGGGGAAACGGGGCTCCTCTGGATGTGGGCGGGACCATCGTGCTTCCTCTCGAGTGGAGACGGGTATGGCGGTGAACTTCTTGAGTTGCAGCAAGGGTGTGAAAGACCCTTTCGAAGTTCCAGAGGTTAGGTGTCATTAGTCTCCAGACGCCTCATCGGAAATAGGCCTCATCTCGCCTGGAAGGGAGAACTTCCTGGATTTTCTCGAGTTGCGGCAGGTGTTCTCGAGTTACGACGGGGACCTCAGGGACCCGCCCTGGTGGCCTCAGGAGAGGCCAGTCCCCATGCGAGTTGCTGGGAGGCCTCTCGGGATTCCTCTCCCGTCGATACCGGGGCCAAAAACCTTGTGTGGAGTCAGGGCCGGAACCGAGAATTGCTCTCAAGGGCTGACATGGATCTTTGGGTACTTCTGGAGTCTCCCCAGGGGAGTCAGGCCTCGTCTCGAGTGGGGGCATGCACGTGCGATTTCCTTCCAGGCTGTAGCAGCAATGTCACGCTTCCCGTCGCGTGGATCAAAGGATCTGTGGTTTTCCCTCGAGGCTTTCCCTCGAGGCTTTCCCACAGGGCTGCCCCACGTGCCACCGTGGTGTGAGTCGATCCTCGGCGTGAAAGATGAGCCAGTGCAGGGCAAAGAGTTTCCTCTGGAATGGACTGAGACATCTGGGGGACTCTTGGAATGGTGGTACGACCATGGAGTTTCTCTCGCCTTTCCTGTTGAGAGTGCCTCCTCTTGAGATACGACGGGAACTCCGGGAATTCTTTCCCGTTGAAAGCAGGGAAAGGATCCCTCATCTCGAGCTACGAGGGGGAAATGGGGCTCCTCTGGATGTGGGCGGGACCATCGTGCATCCTCTCGAGTGGAGACGGGTATGGCGGTGAACTTCTTGAGTTGCAGCAAGGGTGTGAAAGACCCTTTCGAAGTTCCAGAGGTTAGGTGTCATTAGTCTCCAGACGCCTCATCGGAAATAGGCCTCATCTCGCCTGGAAGGGAGAACTTCCTGGATTTTCTGGAGTTGCGGCAGGTGTTCTCGAGTTACGACGGGGACCTCAGGGACCCGCCCTGGTGGCCTCAGGAGAGGCCAGTCCCCATGCGAGTTGCTAGGGGGCCTCTCGGAATTACTCTCCCATCGATACCGGGGCCAAAAACCTTGTGTAGAGTCAGGGCCGGAACCGAGGATTCCTCTCAGGGGCTGACATGGATCTTTGGGTACTTCTGGAGTCTCCCCAGGGGAGTCAGGCCTCGTCTCGAGTGGGGGCATGGACGTGCGCTTTCCTTCCAGGCTGTAGCAGCAATGTCACGCTTCCCGTCGCGTGGATCAAAGGATCTGTGATTTTCCATCGAGGCTTTCCACAGGGCTGTCCCACGTGCCACCGTGGTGTGAGTCGATCCTCGGCGTGAAAGATTAGCCAGTGCAGGGCAAAGAGGTTCCTTTGGAATGGACTGAGACATCTGGGGGACTCTTGGAATGGTGGTACGACCATGGAGTTCCTCTCGCCTTTCCTGTTGAGAGTGCCACCTCTTGAGATGCGTCAGGAACGCCGGGAATTCTTTGCTTTGAAAGCAGTGAAAGGATCCCTCATCTCGAGCTACGAGGGGGAAACGGGGCTCCTCTGGATGTGGGCGGGACCATCGTGCTTCCTCTCGAGTGGAGACGGGTATGGCGGTGAACTTCTTGAGTTGCAGCAAGGGTGTGAAAGACCCTTTCGAAGTTCCAGAGGTTAGGTGTCATTAGTCTCCAGACGCCTCATCGGAAATAGGCCTCATCTCGCCTGGAAGGGAGAAATTCCTGGATTTTCTCGAGTTGCGGCAGGTGTTCTCGAGTTACGACGGGGACCTCAGGGACCCGCCCTGGTGGCCTCAGGAGAGGCCAGTCCCCATGCGAGTTGCTAGGGGGCCTCACGGGATTCCTCTCCCGTCGATACCGGGGCCAAAAACCTTGTGTAGAGTCAGGGCCGGAACCGAGGATTCCTCTCAGGGGCTGACATGGATCTTTGGGTACTTCTGGAGTCTCCCCAGGGGAGTCAGGCCTCGTCTCGAGTGGGGGCATGCACGTGCGCTTTCCTTCCAGGCTGTAGCAGCAATGTCACGCTTCCCGTCGCGTGGATCAAAGGATCTGTGATTTTTCATCGAGGCTTTCCCACAGGGCGGTCCCACGTGCCACCGTGGTGTGAGTCGATCCTCGGCGTGAAAGATGAGCCAGTGCAGGGCAAAGAGGTTCCTCTGGAATGGACTGAGACATCTGGGGGACTCTTGAAATGGTGGTACGACCATGGAGTTCCTCTCGCCTTTCCTGTTTAGAGTGCCACCTCTTGAGATGCGTCAGGAACGCCGGGAATTCTTTGCTTTGAAAGCAGTGAAAGGATCCCTCATCTCGAGCTACGAGGGGGAAACGGGGCTCCTCTGGATGTGGGCGGGACCATCGTGCTTCCTCTCGAGTGGAGACGGGTATGGCGGTGAACTTCTTGAGTTGCAGCAAGGGTGTGAAAGACCCTTTCGAAATTCCAGAGGTTAGGTGTCATTAGTCTCCAGACGCCTCATCGGAAATAAGCCTCATCTCGCCTGGAAGGGAGAACTTCCTGGATTTTCTCGAGTTGCGGCAGGTGTTCTCGAGTTACGACGGGGACCTCAGGGACCCGAACTGGTGGCCTCAGGAGAGGCCAGTCCCCATGCGAGTTGCTGGGAGGCCTCTCGGGATTCCTCTCCCTTCGATACTGGGGCCAAAAACCTTGTGTGGAGTCAGGGCCGGAACCGAGAATTCCTCTCAATGGCTGACATGGATCTTTGGGTACTTCAGGAGTCTCCCCAGGGGAGTCAGGCCTCGTCTCGAGTGGGGGCATGCACGTGCGCTTTCCTTCCAGGCTGTAGCAGCAATGTCACGCTTCCCGTGGCGTGGATCAAAGGATCTGTGGTTTTCCCTCGAGGCTTTCCCTCGAGGCTTTCCCACAGGGCTGTCCCACGTGCCACCGTGGTGTGAGTCGATCCTCGGCGTGAAAGATGAGCCAGTGCAGGGCAAAGAGGTTCCTCTGGAATGGACTGAGACATCTCGGGGACTCTTGGAATGGTGGAACGACCATGGAGTTCCTCTCGCCTTTCCTGTTGAGAGTGCCTCCTCTTGAGATGTGACGGGAACGCTGGGAATTCTTTGCGTTGAAAGCAGGGAAAGGATCCCTCATCTCGAGCTTCGAGGGGGAAACGGGGCTCCTCTCGATGTGGGCGGGACCATCGTGCTTCCTCTCGAGTGGAGACGGGTATGGCGGTGAACTTCTTGAGTTGCAGCAAGGGTGTGAAAGACCCTTTCGAAGTTCCAGAGGTTAGGTGTCATTAGTCTCCAGACGCCTCATCGGAAATAGGCCTCATCTCGCCTGGAAGGGAGAACTTCCTGGATTTTCTCGAGTTGCGGCAGGTGTTCTCGAGTTACGACGGGGACCTCAGGGACCCGCCCTGGTGGCCTCAGGGGAGGCCAGTACCCATGCGAGTTGCTAGGGGGCCTCTCGGAATTAATCTCCCGTCGATACCGGGGCCAAAAACCTTGTGTGGAGTCAGGGCCGGAACCGAGGATTCCTCTCAGGGGCTGACATGGATCTTTGGGTACTTCTGGAGTCTCCCCAGGGGAGTCAGGCCTTGGCTCGTGTGGGGGCATGCACGTGTGATTTCCTTCAAGGCTGTAGCAGCAATGTCACGCATCCCGTCGCGTGGAGTAATGGATCTGTAGTTTTCCCTCGAGGCTTTCCCACAGGGCTGTCCCACGTGCCACCGTGGTGTGAGTCGATCCTCGGCGTGAAAGATGAGCCAGTGCAGGGCAAAGAGGTTCCTCTGGAATGGACTGAGACATCTGGGGGACTCTTGGAATGGTGGTACGACCATGGAGTTCCTCTCGCCTTTCCTGTTGAGAGTGCCTCCTCTTGAGATGCGACGGGAACGCCGGGAATTCTTTCCCGTTGAAAGCAGGGAAAGGATCCCTCATCTCGAGCTACGAGGGGGAAACGGGGCTCCTCTGGATGTGGGTGGGACCATCGTGCTTCCTCTCGAGTGGAGACGGGTATGGCGGTGAACTTCTTGAGTTGCAGCAAGGGTGTGAAAGACCCTTTCGAAGTTCCAGAGTTTAGGTGTCATTAGTCTCCAGACGCCTCATCGGAAATAGGCCTCATCTCGCCTGGAATGGAGAACTTCCTGGATTTTCTCGAGTTGCGGCAGGTGTTCTCGAGTTACGACGGGGACCTCAGGGACCCGCCCTGGTGGCCTCAGGAGAGGCCAGTCCCCATGCGAGTTGCTGGGAGGCCTCTCGGGATTCCTCTCCCGTCGATACCGGGGCCAAAAACCTTGTGTGGAGTCAGGGCCGGAACCGAGAATTCCTCTCAAGGGCTGACATGGATCTTTGGGTACTTCTGAGGTCTCCCCAGGGGAGTCAGGCCTCGTCTCGAGTGGGGGCATGCACGTGCGCTTTCCTTCCAGGCTGTAGCAGCAATGTGACGCTTCCCGTCGCGTGGATCAAAGGATCTGTGGTTTTCCCTCGAGGCTTTCCCTCGAGGCTTTCCCACAGGGCTACCCCACGTGCCACCGTGGTGTGAGTCGATCCTCGGCGTGAAAGATGAGCCAGTGCAGGGCAAAGAGGTTCCTCTGGAATGGACTGAGACATCTGGGGGACTTTTGGAATGGTGGTACGACCATGGAGTTTCTCTCACCTTTCCTGTTGAGAGTGCCTCCTCTTGAGATGCGACGGGAACGCCGGGAATTCTTTCCCGTTGAAAGCAGGGAAAGGATCCCTCATCTCGAGCTACGAGGGGGAAACGGGGCTCCTCTGGATGTGGGCGGGACCATCGTGCATCCTCTCGAGTGGAGACGGGTATGGCGGTGAACTTCTTGAGTTGCAGCAAGGGTGTGAAAGACCCTTTCGAAGTTCCAGAGGTTAGGTGTCATTAGTCTCCAGACGCCTCATCGGAAATAGGCCTCATCTCGCCTGGAATGGAGAACTTCCTGGATTTTCTCGAGTTGAGGCAGGTGTTCTCGAGTTACGACGGGGACCTCAGGGACCCGCCCTGGTGGCCTCAGGAGAGGCCAGTCCCCATGCGAGTTGCTAGGGGGCCTCTCGGGATTACTCTCCCGTCGATACCGGGGCCAAAAACCTTGTGTAGAGTCAGGGCCGGAACCGAGGATTCCTCTCAGGGGCTGACATGGATCTTTGGGTACTTCTGGAGTCTCCCCAGGGGAGTCAGGCCTCGTCTCGAGTGGGTGCATGCACGTGCGCTTTCCTTCCAGGCTGTAGCACCAATGTCACGCTTCCCGTCGCGTGGATCAAAGGATCTGTGATTTTCCATCGAGGCTTTCCCACAGGGCTGTCCCACGTGCCACCGTGGTGTGAGTCGATCCTCGGCGTGAAAGATGAGCCAGTGCAGGGCAAAGAGGTTCCTCTGGAATGGACTGAGATATCTGGGGGACTCTTGGAATGGTGGGACGACCATGGAGTTCCTCTCGCCTTTCCTGTTGAGAGTGCCTCCTCTTGAGATGCGACGGGAACGCCGGGAATTCTTTCCCGTTGAAAGTAGGGAAAGGATCCCTCATCTCGAGCTATGAGGGGGAAACGGGGCTCCTCTGGATGTGGGCGGGACCATCGTGCTTCCTCTCGAGTGGAGACGGGTATGGCGGTGAACTTCTTGAGTTGCAGCAAGGGTGTGAATGAACCTTTCGAAGTTCCAGAGGTTCCGTGTCATTAGTCTCCAGTCGCCTCATCGGAAATAGGCCTCATCTCGCCTGGAAGGGAGAACTTCCTGGATTTTCTCGAGTTGCGGGAGGTGTTCTAGAGTTAAGACGGGGACCTCGGGGACCCGCCCTGGTGGCCTCAATAGAGGACAGTCCCCATGCGTGTTGCTAGGTGGCCTCTCGGGATTCCTCTCCCGTCGATACCGGGGCCAAAAAACTTGTGTGGAGTCAGGGCCGGAACCGAGGATTCCTCTCAGGGGCTGACATGGATCTTTGGGTACTTCTGGAGTCTCCCCAGCTGAGTCAGGCCTCGTCTCGAGTGGGGACATGCACGTGCGCTTTCCTTCGAGGCTGTAGCAGCAATGTCACGCTTCCCGTCGCGTGGATCAAAGGATCTGTGGTTTTCCCTCGAGGCTTTCCCTCGAGGCTTTCCCACAGGGCTGTCCCACGTGCCACCGTGGTGTGAGTCGATCCTCGGCGTGAAAGATGAGCCAGTGCAGGGCAAAGAGGTTCCTCTGGAATGGACTGAGACATCTGGGAGACTCTTGGCATGGTGGTACGACCATGGAGTTCCTCAAGCCTTTCCTGTTGAGAGTGCCTCCTCTTGAGATGCGACGGGAACGCCGGGAATTCTTTCCCGTTAAATGCAGGGAAAGGATCCCTCATCTCGAGCTACGAGGGGGAAACGGGGCTCCTCTGGATGTGGGCGGGACCGTCGTGCTTCCTCTCGAGTGGAGATGGGTATGGCGGTGAACTTCTTGAGTTGCAGCAAGGGTGTGAAAGACCCTTTCGAAGTTCCAGAGGTTAGGTGTCATTAGTCTCCAGACGCCTCATCGGAAATAGGCCTCATCTCGCCTGGAAGGGAGAACTTCCTGGATTTTCTCGAGTTGCGGGAGGTGTCCTAGAGTTAAGACGGGGACCTCAGGGACCCGCCCTGGTGGCCTCAATAGAGAACAGTCCCCATGCGTCTTGCTAGGTGGCCTCTCGTGATTCTTCTCCCGTCGATACCGGGGCCAAAAAACTTGTGTGGAGTCAGGGCCGGAACCGAGGATTCCTCTCAGGGGCTGACATGGATCTTTGGGTACTTCTGGAGTCTCCCCAGCTGAGTCAGGCCTCGTCTCGAGTGGGGACATGCACGTGCGCTTTCCTTCGAGGCTGTAGCAGCAATGTCACGCTTCCCGTGGCGTGGATCAAAGGATCTGTGGTTTTCCCTCGAGGCTTTCCCTCGAGGCTTTCCCACAGGGCTGTCCCACGTGCCACCGTGGTGTGAGTCGATCCTCGGCGTGAAAGATGAGCCAGTGCAGGGCAAAGAGGTTCGTCTGGAATGGACTGAGACATCTGGGGGACTCTTGGAATGGTGGTACGACCATGGAGTTCCTCTCGCCTTTCCTGTTGAGAGTGCCTCCTCTTGAGATGTGACGGGAACGCCGGGAATTCTTTCCCGTTGAATGCAGGGAAAGGATCACTCATCTCGAGCTACGAGGGGGAAACGGGGCTTCTCTGGATGTGGGCGGGACCATCGTGCTTCCTCTAGAGTGGAGACGGGTATGGCGGTGAACTTCTTGAGTTGCAGCAAGGGTGTGAAAGACCCTTTCGAAGTTCCAGAGGTTAGGTGTCATTAGTCTCCAGACGCCTCATCGGAAATAGGCCTCATCTCGCCTGGAAGGGAGAACTTCCTGGATTTTCTCGAGTTGCGGGAGGTGTTCTAGAGTTAAGACGGGGACCTCAGGGACCCGCCCTGGTGGCCTCAATGGAGAACAGTCCCCATGCGTCTTGCTAGGTGGCCTCTCGTGATTCTTCTCCCGTCGATACCGGGGCCAAAAACCTTGTGTGGAGTCAGGGCCGGAACCGAGGATTCCTCTCAGGGGCTGACATGGATCTTTGGGTACTTCTGGAGTCTCCCCAGGGGAGTCAGGCCTCGTCTCGAGTGGGGGCATGCACGTGCGCTTTCCTTCCAGGCTGTAGCAGCAATGTCATTCTTCCCGTTGCATTTATGAAAGGATCTGTGGCTTTCCCTCGAGGCTTTCCCTCGAGGCTTTCCCACATGGCTGTCCCACGTGGCACCGTGGTGTGAGTCGATCCTCGGCGTGAAAGATGAGCCAGTGCAGGTCAAAGAGGTTCCTCTGGAATGGACTGAGACATCTAGGGGACTCTAGGAATGGTGGTACGACCATGGAGTTCCTCTCGCCTTTCCTGTTGAGATTGACTCCTCTTGAGATGCGACGGGAATGCTGGGAATTTTTTCCAGTTGAAAGCAGGGAAACGATCCCTCATCTCGAGCTCCGAGGGGGAAACGGGGCTCCTCTGGATGTGGGCGGGACCATCGTGCTTCCTCTCGAGTGGAGACTGGTATGGCGGTGAACTTCTTGAGTTGCAGCAAGGGTGTGAAAGACCCTTTCGAAGTTCCAGAGGTTAGGTGTCATTAGTCTCCAGACGCCTCATCGGAAATAGGCCTCATCTCGCCTGGAAGGGAGAACTTCCTGGATTTTCTCGAGTTGCGGCAGGTGTTCTCGAGTTACGACGGGGACCTCAGGGACCCGCCCTGGTGGCCTAAGGAACGGAGAGTCCCCATGCGAGTTGCTAGGGGGCCTCTCGGGATTCCTCTCCCATCGATACTGGGGCCAAAAACCTTGTGTGGAGTCAGGGCCGGAACCGAGGATTCCTCTCAGGGGCTGACATGGATCTTTGGGTACTTCTGGAGTCTCCCCAGGGGAGTCAGGCCTCGGCTCGAGTGGGGGCATGCACGTGCGCTTTCCTTCCAGGCTGTAGCAGCAATGTCACGCTTCCCGTGGTGTGGATCAAAGGATCTGTGGTTTTCCCTCGAGGCTTTCCCTCGAGGCTTTCCCACAGGGCTGTCCCACGTGCCACCGTGGTGTGAGTCGATCCTCGGCGTGAAAGATGAGCCAGTGCAGGGCAAAGAGGTTCCTCTGGAATGGACTGAGACATCTCGGGGACTCTTGGAATGGTGGTACGACCATGGAGTTATTCTCGCCTTTCCTGTTGAGAGTGCCTCCTCTTGAGATGTGACGGGAACGCCGGGAATTCTTTGCGTTGAAAGCAGGGAAAGGATCCCTCATCTCGAGCTACGAGGGGGAAACGGGGCTCCTCTCGATGTGGGCGTGACCATCGTGCTTCCTCTCGAGTGGAGACGGGTATGGCGGTGAACTTCTTGAGTTGCAGCAAGGGTGTGAAAGATCCTTTCGAAGTTCCAGAGGTTAGGTGTCATTTGTCTCCAGACGCCTCTTCGGATATAGGCTTCATCTCGCCTGGAAGGGAGAACTTCCTGGATTTTCTCGGGTTGCGGCAGGTGTTCTCGAGGTACGACGGGGACCTCAGGGACCCGCCCTGGTTGCCTCAGGGGAGGCCAGTACCCATGCGAGTTGCTAGGGGGACTCTCGGGATTAATCTCCCGTCGATACCGGGGCCAAAAACCTTGTGTGGAGTCAGGGCCGGAACCGAGGATTCCTCTCAGGGGCTGACATGGATCTTTGGGTACTTCTGGAGTCTCCCCAGGGGAGTCAGGCCTCGTCTCGAGTGGGGGCTTGCACGTGCGATTTCCTTCCAGGCTGTAGCAGCAATGTCACGCTTCCCGTCGCGTGGATCAAAGGATCTGTGGTTTTCCCTCGAGGCTTTCCCTCGAGGCTTTCCCACAGGGCTGCCCCACGTGCCACCGTGGTGTGAGTCGATCCTCGGCGTGAAAGATGAGCCAGTGCAGGGCAAAGAGTTTCCTCTGGAATGGACTGAGACATCTGGGGGACTCTTGGAATGGTCGTACGACCATGGAGTTTCTCTCGCCTTTCCTGTTGAGATTGCCTCCTCTTGAGATGCGACGGGAACGCCGGGAATTCTTTCCCGTTGAAAGCAGGGAAAGGATCCCTCATCTCGAGCTACGAGGGGGAAACGGGGCTCCTCTGGATGTGGGGGGGACCATCGTGCATCCTCTCGAGTGGAGACGGGTATGGCGGTGAACTTCTTGAGTTTCAGCAAGGGTGTGAAAGACCCTTTCGAAGTTCCAGAGGTTAGGTGTCATTAGTCTCCAGACGCCTCATCGGAAATAGGCCTCATCTCGCCTGGAAGGGAGAACTTCCTGGATTTTCTGGAGTTGCGGTAGGTGTTCTCGAGTTACGACGGGGACCTCAGGGACCCGCCCTGGTGGCCTCAGGAGAGGCCAGTCCCCATGCGAGTTGCTAGGGGGCCTCTCAGAATTACTCTCCCGTCGATACCGGGGCCAAAAACCTTGTGTAGAGTCAGGGCCGGAACCGAGGATTCCTCTCAGGGGCTGACATGGATCTTTGGGTACTTCTGGAGTCTCCCCAGGGGAGTCAGGCCTCGTCTCGAGTGGGGGCATGCACGTGCGCTTTCCTTCCAGGCTGTAGCAGCAATGTCACGCTTCCCGTCGCGTGGATCAAAGGATCTGTGATTTTCCATCGAGGCTTTCCCACAGGGCTGTCCCACGTGCCACCGTGGTGTGAGTCGATCCTCGGCGTGAAAGATGAGCCAGTGCAGGGCAAAGAGGTTCCTTTGGAATGGACTGAGACATCTGGGGGACTCTTGGAATGGTGGTACGACCATGGAGTTCCTCTCGCCTTTCCTGTTGAGAGTGCCACCTCTTGAGATGCGTCAGGAACCCCGGGAATTCTTTGCTTTGAAAGCAGTGAAAGGATCCCTCATCTCGAGCTACGAGGGGGAAACGGGGCTCCTCTGGATGTGGGCGGGACCATCGTGCTTCCTCTCGAGTGGAGACGGGTATGGCGGTGAACTTCTTGAGTTGCAGCAAGGGTGTGAAAGACCCTTGCGAAGTTCCAGAGATTAGGTGTCATTAGTCTCCAGACGCCTCATCGGAAATAGGCCTCATCTCGCCTGGAAGGGAGAAATTCCTGGATTTTCTCGAGTTGCGGCAGGTGTTCTCGAGTTACGACGGGGACCTCAGGGACCCGCCCTGGTGGCCTCAGGAGAGGCCAGTCCCCATGCGAGTTGCTAGGGGGCCTCTCGGGATTCCTCTCCCGTCGATACCGGGGCCAAAAACCTTGTGTAGAGTCAGGGCCGGAACCGAGGATTCCTCTCAGGGGCTGACATGGATCTTTGGGTACTTCTGGAGTCTCCCCAGGGGAGTCAGGCCTCGTCTCGAGTGGGGGCATGCACGTGCGCTTTCCTTCCAGGCTGTAGCAGCAATGTCACGCTTCCCGTCGCGTGGATCAAAGGATCTGTGATTTTCCATCGAGGCTTTCCCACAGGGCTGTCCCACGTGCCACCGTGGTGTGAGTCGATCCTCGGCGTGAAAGATGAGCCAGTGCAGGGCAAAGAGGTTCCTCTGGAATGGACTGAGACATCTGGGGGACTCTTGGAATGGTGGTACGACCATGGAGTTCCTCTCGCCTTTCCTGTTTAGAGTGCCACCTCTTGAGATGCATCAGGAACGCCGGGAATTCTTTGCTTTGAAAGCAGTGAAAGGATCCCTCATCTCGAGCTACGAGGGGGAAACGGGGCTCCTCTGGATGTGGGCGGGACCATCGTGCTTCCTCTCGAGTGG
The DNA here is from genome assembly GCF_032405125.1 of Capricornis sumatraensis. Lineage (NCBI taxonomy): Eukaryota > Metazoa > Chordata > Mammalia > Artiodactyla > Bovidae > Capricornis > Capricornis sumatraensis. Next base: position 686,980 of record NW_027184625.1, read on the forward strand.
AGACGGGTATGGCGGTGAACTTCTTGAGTTGCAGCAAGGGTGTGAAAGACCCTTTCGAAGTTCCAGAGGTTAGGTGTCATTAGTCTCCAGACGCCTCATCGGAAATAAGCCTCATCTCGCCTGGAAGGGAGAACTTCCTGGATTTTCTCGAGTTGCGGCAGGTGTTCTCGAGTTACGACGGGGACCTCAGGGACCCGCCCTGGTGGCCTCAGGAGAGGCCAGTCCCCATGCGATTTGCTGGGAGGCCTCTCGGGATTCCTCTCCCGTCGATACTGGGGCCAAAAACCTTGTGTGGAGTCAGGGCCGGAACCGAGAATTCCTCTCAATGGCTGACATGGATCTTTGGGTTCTTCAGGAGTCTCCCCAGGGGAGTCAGGCCTCGTCTCGAGTGGGGGCATGCACGTGCGCTTTCCTTCCAGGCTGTAGCAGCAATGTCACGCTTCCCGTCGCGTGGATCAAAGGATCTGTGGTTTTCCCTCGAGGCGTTCCCTCGAGGCTTTCCCACAGGGCTGTCCCACGTGCCACCGTGGTGTGAGTCGATCCTCGGCGTGAAAGATGAGCCAGTGCAGGGCAAAGAGGTTCCTCTGGAATGGACTGAGACATCTGGGGGACTCTTGGAATGGTGGTACGACCATGGAGTTCCGCTCGCCTTTCCTGTTGAGAGTGCCTCCTCTTGAGATGCGACGGGAAGGCCGGGAATTCTTTCCCGTTGAAAGCAGGGAAAGGATCCCTCATCTCGAGCTACGAGGGGGAAACGGGGCTCCTCTGGATGTGGGCGGGACCATCGTGCTTCCTCTTGAGTGGAGACGGGTATGGCGGTGAACTTCTTGAGTTGCAGCAAGGGTGTGAAAGACCCTTTCGAAGTTCCAGAGGTTAGGTGTCATTAGTCTCCAGACGCCTCATCGGAAATAGGCCTCATCTCGCCTGGAATGGAGAACTTCCTGGATTTTCTCGAGTTGCGGCAGGTGTTCTCGAGTTACGACGGGGACCTCAGGGACCCGCCCTGGTGGCCTCAGGAGAGGCCAGTCCCTATGCGAGTTGCTGGGAGGCCTCTCGGGATTCCTCTCCCGTCGATACCGGGGCCAAAAACATTGTGTGGAGTCAGGGCCCGAACCGAGAATTCCTCTCAAGGGCTGACATGGATCTTTGGGTACTTCTGGAGTCTCCCCAGGGGAGTCAGGCCTCGTCTCGAGTGGGGGCATGCACGTGCGCTTTCCTTCCAGGCTGTAGCAGCAATGTCACGCTTCCCGTCGCGTGGATCAAAGGATCTGTGGTTTTCCCTCGAAGCTTTCCCTCGAGGCTTTCCCACAGGGCTGTCCCACGTGCCACCGTGGTGTGAGTCGATCCTCGGCGTGAAAGATGAGCCAGTGCAGGGCAAAGAGGTTCCTCTGGAATGGACTGAGACATCTGGGGGACTCTTGGAATGGTGGTACGACCATGGAGTTCCTCTCGCCTTTCCTGTTGAGAGTGCCTCCTCTTGAGATGCGACGGGAACGCCGGGAATTCTTTCCCGTTGAAAGCAGGGAAAGGATCCCTCATCTCGAGCTACGAGGGGGAAACGGGGCTCCTCTGGATGTGGGCGGGACCATCGTGCTTCCTCTCGAGTGGAGACGGGTATGGCGGTGAACTTCTTGAGTTGCAGCAAGGGTGTGAAAGACCCTTTCGAAGTTCCAGAGGTTAGGTGTCATTAGTCTCCAGACGCCTCATCGGAAATAGGCCTCATCTCGCCTGCAAGGGAGAACTTCCTGGATTTTCTCGAGTTGCGGCAGGTGTTCTCGAGTTACGACGGGGACCTCAGGGACCCGCCCTGGTTGCCTCAGGAGAGGCCAGTCCCCATGCGAGTTGCTAGGGGGCCTCTCGGATTCCTCTCCCGTCGATACCGGGGCCAAAAACCTTGTGTGGAGTCAGGGCCGGAACCGAGGATTACTCTCAGGGGTGACATGTATCTTTGGGTACTTCTGGAGTCTCCCCAGGGGAGTCAGGACTCGTCTCGAGTGGGGGCATGCACGTGCGCTTTCCTTCCAGGACGCAGCAGCAATGTCACGCTTCCCGTCGCGTGGATCAAAGGATCTGTGGTTTTCCCTCGAGGCTTTCCCTCGAGGCTTTCCCACAAGGCTTTCCCACGTGCCAACGTGGTGTGAGTCGATCCTCGGCGTGAAAGATGAGCCAGTGCAGGGCTAAAGGTTCCTCTGAAATGGACTGAGACATCTGGGGTACTCTTGGAATGGTGGTACGACCATGGAGTTCCTCTCGCCTTTCCTGTTGAGAGTGCCTCCTCTTGAGATGCGACGGGAACGCTGGGAATTCTTTCCCGTTGAAAGCAGGGAAAGGATCCCTCATCTCGAGCTACGAGGGGGAAACGGGGCTCCTCTGGATGTGGGCGGGACCATCGTGCTTCCTCTCGAGTGGAGACGGGTATGGCGGTGAACTTCTTGAGTTGCAGCAAGGGTGTGAAAGACCCTTTCGAAGTTCCAGAGTTTAGGTGTCATTAGTCTCCAGACGCCTCATCGGAAATAGGCCTCATCTCGCCTGGAAGGGAGAACTTCCTGGATTTTCTCGAGTTGCGGCAGGTGTTCTCGAGTTACGACGGGGACCTCAGGGACCCGCCCTGGTGGCCTCAGGAGAGGCCAGTCCCCATGCGAGTTGCTAGGGGGCCTCTCGGGATTCCTCTCCCGTCGATACCGGGGCCAAAAACCTTGTGTGGAGTCAGGGCCGGGACCGAGGATTCCTCTCAGGGGCTGACATGGATCTTTGGGTACTTCTGGAGTCTCCCCAGGGGAGTCAGGCCTCGTCTCGAGCGGGGGCATGCACGTGCGCTTTCCTTCCAGGCTGTAGCAGCAATGTCACGATTCCCGTCGCATTTATCAAAGGATCTGTGGCTTTCCCTCGAGGCTTTCCCTCGAGGCTTTCCCACAGGGCTGTCCCACGTGCCACCGTGTTGTGAGTCGATCCTCGGCGTGAAAGATGAGCCAGTGCAGGGCAAAGAGTTTCCTCTGGAATGAACTGAGACATCTGGGGGAGTCTTGGAATGGTGGTACGACCATGGAGTTCCTCTCGCCTTTCCTGTTGAGAGTGCCTCCTCTTGAGATGCGACGGGAACGCCGTGAATTCTTTCCCGTTGAAAGCAGGGAAAGGATCCCTCATCTCGAGCTACGAGGGGGAAACGGGGCTCCTCTGGATGTGGGCGGGACCATCGTGCTTCCTCTCGAGTGGAGACGGGTATGGCGGTGAACTTCTTGAGTTGCAGCAAGGGTGTGAAAGACCCTTTCGAAGTTCCAGAGGTTAGGTGTCATTAGTCTCCAGACGTCTCATCGGAAATAGGCCACATGTCGCCTGGAAGGGAGAACTTCCTGGATTTTCTCGAGTTGCGGCAGGTGTTCTCGAGTTACGACGGGGACCTCAGGGAACCGCCCTGGTGGCCTCAGGAGAGGCCAGTCCCCATGCAATTTGCTAGGGGGCCTCTCGGGATTCCTCTCCCGTCGATACCGGGGCCAAAAACCTTGTGTGGAGTCAGGCCCGGAACCGAGGATTCCTCTCAGGGGCTGACATGGATCTTTGGGTACTTCTGGAGTCTCCCCAGGGGAGTCAGGCCTCGTCTCGAGTGGGGGCATGCACGTGCGCTTTCCTTCCAGGCTGTAGCAGCAATGTCACGCTTCCCGTCGCGTGGATCAAAGGATCTGTGGTTTTCCCTCGAGTCTTTCCCTCGAGGCTTTCCCACAAGGCTGTCCCACGTGCCACCGTGGTGTGAGTCGATCCTCGGCGTGAAAGATGAGCCAGTGCAGGGCAAAGAGGTTCCTCTGGAATGGACTGAGACATCTGGGGGACTCTTGGAATGGTGGTACGACCATGGAGTTCCTCTCGCCTTTCCTGTTGAGAGTGCCTCCTCTTGAGATGCGACGGGAACGCCGGGAATTCTTTCCCTTTGAAAGCAGGGAAAGGATCCCTCATCTCGAGCTACGAGGGGGAAACGGGGCTCCTCTGGATGTGGGCGGGACCATCGTGCTTCCTCTCGAGTGGAGACGGGTATGGCGGTGAACTTCTTGAGTTGCAGCAAGGGTGTGAAAGACCCTTTCGAAGTTCCAGAGGTTAGGTGTCATTAGTCTCTAGACGCCTCATCGGAAATAGGCCTCATCTCGCCTGCAAGGGAGAACTTCCTGGATTTTCTCGAGTTGCGGCAGGTGTTCTCGAGTTACGACGGGGACCTCAGGGACCCGCCCTGGTTGCCTCAGGAGAGGCCTGTCCCCATGCGAGTTGCTAGGGGGCCTCTCGGGATTCCTCTCCCGTCGATACCGGGGCCAAAATCCTTGTGTGGAGTCAGGGCCGGAACCGAGGATTACTCTCAGGGGTGACATGTATCTTTGGGTACTTCTGGAGTCTCCCCAGGGGAGTCAGGACTCGTCTCGAGTGGGGGCATGCACGTGCGCTTTCCTTCCAGGCTGCAGCAGCAATGTCACGCTTCCCGTCGCGTGGATCAAAGGATCTGTGGTTTTCCCTCGAGGCTTTCCCTCGAGGCTTTCCCACAAGGCTTTCCCACGTGCCACCGTGGTGTGAGTCGATCCTCGGCGTGAAAGATGAGCCAGTGCAGGGCAAAGAGGTTCCTCTGGAATGGACTGAGACATCTGGGCAATCCTGGAATGGTGGTACGACCATGGAGTTCCTCTCGCCTTTCCTGTTGAGAATGCCTCCTCTTGAGATGCGACGGGAACACTGGGAATTCTTTCCCGTTGAAAGCAGGGAAAGGATCCCTCATCTCGAGCTACGAGGGGGAAACGGGGCTCCTCTGGATGTGGGCGGGACCATCGTGCTTCCTCTCGAGTGGAGACGGGTATGGCGGTGAACTTCTTGAGTTGCAGCAAGGGTGTGAAAGACCCTTTCGAAGTTCCAGAGGTTAGGTGTCATTAGTCTCCAGACGCCTCATCGGAAATAGGCCACATGTCGCCTGGAAGGGAGAACTTCCTGGATTTTCTCGAGTTGCGGCAGGTGTTCTCGAGTTACGACGGGGACCTCAGGGAACCGCCCTGGTGGCCTCAGGAGAGGCCAGTCCCCATGCAATTTGCTAGGGGGCCTCTCGGGATTCCTCTCCCGTCGATACCGGGGCCAAAAACCTTGTGTGGAGTCAGGCCCGGAACCGAGGATTCCTCTCAGGGGCTGACATGGATCTTTGGGTACTTCTGGAGTCTCCCCAGGGGAGTCAGGCCTCGTCTCGAGTGGGGGCATGCACGTGCGCTTTCCTTCCAGGCTGTAGCAGCAATGTCACGCTTCCCGTGGCGTGGATCAAAGGATCTGTGGTTTTCCCTCGAGGCTTTCCCTCGAGGCTTTCCCACAGGGCTGTCCCACGTGCCACCGTGGTGTGAGTCGATCCTCGGCGTGAAAGATGAGCCAGTGCAGGGCAAAGAGGTTCCTCTGGAATGGACTGAGACATCTGGGGGACTCTTGGAATGGTGGTACGACCATGGAGTTCCTCTCGCCTTTCCTGTTGAGAGTGCCTCCTCTTGAGATGCGACGGGAACGCCGGGAATTCTTTCCCGTTGAAAGCAGGGAAAGGATCCCTCATCTCGAGCTACGAGGGGGAAACGGGGCTCCTCTGGATGTGGGCGGGACCATCGTGCTTCCTCTCGAGTGGAGACGGGTATGGCGGTGAACTTCTTGAGTTGCAGCAAGGGTGTGAAAGACCCTTTCGAAGTTCCAGAGGTTAGGTGTCATTAGTCTCCAGACGCCTCATCGGAAATAGGCCTCATCTCGCCTGCAAGGGAGAACTTCCTGGATTTTCTCGAGTTGTGGCAGGTGTTCTCGAGTTACGACGGGGACCTCAGGGACCCGCCCTGGTTGCCTCAGGAGTGGCCAGTCCCCATGCGAGTTGCTAGGGGGCCTCTCGGGATTCCTCTCCCGTCGATACCGGGGCCAAAAACCTTGTGTGGAGTCAGGGCCGGAACCGAGGATTACTCTCAGGGGTGACATGTATCTTTGGGTACTTCTGGAGTCTCCCCAGGGGAGTCAGGACTCGTCTCGAGTGGGGGCATGCACGTGCGCTTTCCTTCCAGGACGCAGCAGCAATGTCACGCTTCCCGTCGCGTGGATCAAAGGATCTGTGGTTTTCCCTCGAGGCTTTCCCTCGAGGCTTTCCCACAAGGCTTTCCCACGTGCCACCGTGGTGTGAGTCGATCCTCGGCGTGAAAGATGAGCCAGTGCAGGGCAAAGAGGTTCCTCTGGAATGGACTGAGACATCTGGGTGACTCTTGGAATGGTGGTACGACCATGGAGTTCCTCTCGCCTTTCCTGTTGAGAGTGCCTCCTCTTGAGATGCGACGGGAACGCCGGGAATTCTTTCCCGTTGAAAGCAGGGAAAGGATCCCTCATCTCGAGCTACGAGGGGGAAACGGGGCTCCTCTGGATGTGTGCGGGACCATCGTGCTTCCTCTCGAGTGGAGACGGGTATGGCGGTGAACTTCTTGAGTTGCAGCAAGGGTGTGAAAGACCCTTTCGAAGTTCCAGAGGTTAGGTGTCATTAGTCTCCAGACGCCTCATCGGAAATAGGCCTCATCTCGCCTGGAAGGGAGAACTTCCTGGATTTGCTCGAGTTGCGGCAGGTGTTCTCGAGTTACGACGGGGACCTCAGGGACCCGCCCTGGTGGCCTCAGGAGAGGCCAGTCCCCATGCGAGTTGCTAGGGGGCCTCTCGGGATTCCTCTCCCGTCGATACCGGGGCCAAAAACTTTGTGTGGAGTCAGGGCCGGGACCGAGGATTCCTCTCAGGGGCTGACATGGATCTTTGGGTACTTCTGGAGTCTCCCCACGGGAGTCAGGCCTCGTCTCGAGTGGGGGCATGCACGTGCGCTTTCCTTCCAGGCTGTAGCAGCAATGTCACGATTCCCGTCGCATTTATCAAAGGATCTGTGGCTTTCCCTCGAGGCTTTCCCTCGAGGCTTTCCCACAGGGCTGTCCCACGTGCCACCGTGTTGTGAGTCGATCCTCGGCGTGAAAGATGAGCCAGTGCAGGGCAAAGAGGTTCCTCTGGAATGGACTGAGACATCTGGGGGAGTCTTGGAATGGTGGTACGACCATGGAGTTCCTCTCGCCTTTCCTGTTGAGAGAGCCTCCTCTTGAGATGCGACGGGAACGCCGGGAATTCTTTCCCGTTGAAAGCAGGGAAAGGATCCCTCATCTCGAGCTACGAGGGGGAAACGGGGCTCCTCTGAATGTGGGCGGGACCATCGTGCTTCCTCTCGAGTGGAGACGGGTATGGCGGTGAACTTCTTGAGTTGCAGCAAGGGTGTGAAAGACCCTTTCGAAGTTCCAGAGGTTAGGTGTCATTAGTCTCCAGACTCCTCATCTGAAATAGGCCACATGTCGCCTGGAAGGGAGAACTTCCTGGATTTTCTCGAGTTGCGGCAGGTGTTCTCGAGTTACGACGGGGACCTCAGGGAACCGCCCTGGTGGCCTCAGGAGAGGCCAGTCCCCATGCAATTTGCTAGGGGGCCTCTCGGGATTCCTCTCCCGTCGATACTGGGGCCAAAAACCTTGTGTGGAGTCAGGCCCGGAACCGAGGATTCCTCTCAGGGGCTGACATGGATCTTTGGGTACTTCTGGAGTCTCCCCAGGGGAGTCAGGCCTCGTCTCGAGTGGGGGCATGCACGTGCGCTTTCCTTCCAGGCTGTAGCAGCAATGTCACGCTTCCCGTCGCGTGGATCAAAGGATCTGTGGTTTTCCCTCGAGGCTTTCCCTCGAGGCTTTCCCACAGGTCTGTCCGACGTGCCACCGTGGTGTGAGTCGATCCTCGGCGTGAAAGATGAGCCAGTGCAGGGCAAAGAGGTTCCTCTGGAATGGACTGAGACATCTGGGGGACTCTTGGAATGGTGGTACGACCATGGAGTTCCTCTCGCCTTTCCTGTTGAGAGTGCCTCCTCTTGAGATGCGACGGGAACGCCGGGAATTCTTTACCGTTGAAAGCAGGGAAAGGATCCCTCATCTCGAGCTACGAGGGGGAAACGGGGCTCCTCTGGATGTGGGCGGGACCATCGTGCTTCCTCTCGAGTGGAGACGGGTATGGCGGTGAACTTCTTGAGTTGCAGCAAGGGTGTGAAAGACCCTTTCGAAGTTCCAGAGGTTAGGTGTCATTAGTCTCCAGACGCCTCATCGGAAATAGGCCTCATCTCGCCTGGAAGGGAGAACTTCCTGGATTTTCTCGAGTTGCGGCAGGTGTTCTCGAGTTACGACGGGGACCTCAGGGACCCGCCCTGGGGGCCTCAGGAGAGGCCAGTCCCCATGCGAGTTGCTAGGGGGCCTCTCGGGATTCCTCTCCCGTCGATACCGGGGCCAAAAACCTTGTGTGGAGACAGGGCCGGGACCGAGGATTCCTCTCAGGGGTGACATGGATCTTTGGGTACTTCTGGAGTCTCCCCAGGGGAGTCAGGCCTCCTCTCGAGTGGGGCCATGCACGTGCGCTTTCCTTCCAGGCTGTAGCAGCAATGTCACGCTTCCCGTCGCGTGGATCAAAGGATCTGTGGTTTTCCCTCGAGGCTTTCCCTCGAGGCTTTCCCACAGGGCTGTCCCACGTGCCACCGTGGTGTGAGTCGATCCTCGGCGTGAAAGATGAGCCAGTGCAGGGCAAAGAGGTTCCTCTGGAATGGACTGAGACATCTGGGGGAGTCTTGGAATGGTGGTACGACCATGGAGTTCCTCTCGCCTTTCCTGTTGAGAGTGCCTCCTCTTGAGATGCGACGGGAACGCCGGGAATTCTTTCCCGTTGAAAGCAGGGAAAGGATCCCTCATCTCGAGCTCCGAGGGGGAAACGGGGCTCCTCTGGATGTGGGCGGGACCATCGTACTTCCTCTCGAGTGGAGACGGGTATGGCGGTAAACTTCTTGAGTTGCAGCAAGGGTGTGAAAGACCCTTTCAAAGTTCCAGAGGTTAGGTGTCATTAGTCTCCAGACGCCTCATCGGAAATAGGCCTCATCTCGCCTGGAAGGGAGAACTTCCTGGATTTGCTCGAGTTGCGGCAGGTGTTCTCGAGTTACGACGGGGACCTCAGGGACCCGCCCGGGTGGCCTCAAGAGAGGCCAGTCCCCATGCGAGTTGCTAGGGGGCCTCTCGGGATTCCTCTCCCGTCGATACCGGGGCCAAAAACCTTGTGTGGAGTCAGGGCCGGGACCGAGGATTCCTCTCAGGGGTGACAAGGATCTTTGGGTACTTCTGGAGTCTCCCCAGGGGAGTCAGGCCTCCTCTCGAGTGGGGGCATGCACGTGCGCTTTCCTTCCAGGCTGTAGCAGCAATGTCACGCTTCCCGTCGCGTGGATCAAAGGATCTGTGGTTTTCCCTCGAGGCTTTCCCTCGAGGCTTTCCCACAGGGCTGTCCCACGTGCCACCGTGGTGTGAGTCGATCCTCAGCGTGAAAGATGAGCCAGTGCAGGGCAAAGAGGTTCCTCTGGAATGGACTGAGTCATCTGGGGGACTCTTGGAATGGTGGTACGACCATGGAGTTCCTCTCGCCTTTCCTGTTGAGAGTGCCTCCTCTTGAGATGCGACGGGAACGCCGGGAATTCTTTCCCGTTGAAAGCAGGGAAAGGATCCCTCATCTCGAGCTACGAGGGGGAAACGGGGCTCCTCTGGATGTGAGCGGGACCATCGTGCTTCCTCTCGAGTGGAGACGGGTATGGCGGTGAACTTCTTGAGTTGCAGCAAGGGTGTGAAAGACCCTTTCGAAGTTCCAGAGGTTAGGTGTCATTAGTCTCCAGACGCCTCATCGGAAATAGGCCTCATCTCGCCTGCAAGGGAGAACTTCCTGGATTTTCTCGAGTTGCGGCAGGTGTTCTCGAGTTACGACGGGGACCTCAGGGACCCGCCCTGGTTGCCTCAGGAGAGGCCAGTCCCCATGCGAGTTGCTAGGGGGCCTCTCGGGATTCCTCTCCCGTCGATACCGGGGCCAAAAACCTTGTGTGGAGTCAGGGCCGGAACCGAGGATTCCTCTCAGGGGTGACATGTATCTTTGGGTACTTCTGGAGTCTCCCCAGGGGAGTCAGGCCTCGTCTCGAGTGGGGGCATGCACGTGCGCTTTCCTTCCAGGCTTTAGCAGCAATGTCACGCTTCCCGTCGAGTGGATCAAAGGATCTGTGGTTTTCCCTCGAGGCTTTCCCTCGAGGCTTTCCCACAAGGCTGTCCCACGTGCCACCGTGGTGTGAGTCGATCCTCGGCGTGAAAGATGAGCCAGTGCAGGGCAAAGAGGTTCCTCTGGAATGGACTGAGACATCTGGGGGACTCTTGGAATGGTTGTACGACCATGGAGTTCCTCTCGCCTTTCCTGTTGAGAGTGCCTCCTCTTGAGATGCGACGGGAACGCTGGGAATTCTTTCCCGTTGAAAGCAGGGAAAGGATCCCTCATCTCGAGCTCCGAGGGGGAAACGGGGCTCCTCTGGATGTGGGCGGGACCATCGTGCTTCCTCTCGAGTGGAGACGGGTATGGCGGTGAACTTCTTGAGTTGCAGCAAGGGTGTGAAAGACCCTTTCGAAATTCCAGAGGTTAGGTGTCATTAGTCTCCAGACGCCTCATCGGAAATAGGCCTCATCTCGCCTGGAAGGGAGAACTTCCTGGATTTGCTCGAGTTGCGGCAGGTGTTCTCGAGTTACGACGGGGACCTCAGGGACCCGCCCTGGTGGCCTCAGGAGAGGCCAGTCCCCATGCGAGTTGCTAGGGGGCCTCTCGGGATTCCTCTCCCGTCGATACCGGGGCCAAAAACTTTGTGTGGAGTCAGGGCCGGGACCGAGGATTCCTCTCAGGGGCTGACATGGATCTTTGGGTACTTCTGGAGTCTCCCCACGGGAGTCAGGCCTCGTCTCGAGTGGGGGCATGCACGTGCGCTTTCCTTCCAGGCTGTAGCAGCAATGTCACGATTCCCGTCGCATTTATCAAAGGATCTGTGGCTTTCCCTCGAGGCTTTCCCTCGAGGCTTTCCCACAGGGCTGTCCCACGTGCCACCGTGTTGTGAGTCGATCCTCGGCGTGAAAGATGAGCCAGTGCAGGGCAAAGAGGTTCCTCTGGAATGGACTGAGACATCTGGGGGAGTCTTGGAATGGTGGTACGACCATGGAGTTCCTCTCGCCTTTCCTGTTGAGAGTGCCTCCTCTTGAGATGCGACGGGAACGCCGGGAATTCTTTCCCGTTGAAAGCAGGGAAAGGATCCCTCATCTCGAGCTACGAGGGGGAAACGGGGCTCCTCTGAATGTGGGCGGGACCATCGTGCTTCCTCTCGAGTGGAGACGGGTATGGCGGTGAACTTCTTGAGTTGCAGCAAGGGTGTGAAAGACCCTTTCGAAGTTCCAGAGGTTAGGTGTCATTAGTCTCCAGACTCCTCATCTGAAATAGGCCACATGTCGCCTGGAAGGGAGAACTTCCTGGATTTTCTCGAGTTGCGGCAGGTGTTCTCGAGTTACGACGGGGACCTCAGGGAACCGCCCTGGTGGCCTCAGGAGAGGCCAGTCCCCATGCAATTTGCTAGGGGGCCTCTCGGGATTCCTCTCCCGTCGATACTGGGGCCAAAAACCTTGTGAGGAGTCAGGCCCGGAACCGAGGATTCCTCTCAGGGGCTGACATGGATCTTTGGGTACTTCTGGAGTCTCCCCAGGGGAGTCAGGCCTCGTCTCGAGTGGGGGCATGCACGTGCGCTTTCCTTCCAGGCTGTAGCAGCAATGTCACGCTTCCCGTCGCGTGGATCAAAGGATCTGTGGTTTTCCCTCGAGGCTTTCCCTCGAGGCTTTCCCACAGGTCTGTCCGACGTGCCACCGTGGTGTGAGTCGATCCTCGGCGTGAAAGATGAGCCAGTGCAGGGCAAAGAGGTTCCTCTGGAATGGACTGAGACATCTGGGGGACTCTTGGAATGGTGGTACGACCATGGAGTTCCTCTCGCCTTTCCTGTTGAGAGTGCCTCCTCTTGAGATGCGCCGGGAACGCCGGGAATTCTTTACCGTTGAAAGCAGGGAAAGGATCCCTCATCTCGAGCTACGAGGGGGAAACGGGGCTCCTCTGGATGTGGGCGGGACCATCGTGCTTCCTCTCGAGTGGAGACGGGTATGGCGGTGAACTTCTTGAGTTGCAGCAAGGGTGTGAAAGACCCTTTCGAAGTTCCAGAGGTTAGGTGTCATTAGTCTCCAGACGCCTCATCGGAAATAGGCCTCATCTCGCCTGGAAGGGAGAACTTCCTGGATTTTCTCGAGTTGCGGCAGGTGTTCTCGAGTTACGACGGGGACCTCAGGGACCCGCCCTGGTGGCCTCAGGAGAGGCCAGTCCCCATGCGAGTTGCTAGGGGGCCTCTCGGGATTCCTCTCCCGTCGATACCGGGGCCAAAAACCATGTGTGGAGACAGGGCCGGGACCGAGGATTCCTCTCAGGGGTGACATGGATCTTTGGGTACTTCTGGAGTCTCCCCAGGGGAGTCAGGCCTCCTCTCGAGTGGGGCCATGCACGTGCGCTTTCCTTCCAGGCTGTAGCAGCAATGTCACGCTTCCCGTCTCGTGGATCAAAGGATCTGTGGTTTTCCCTCGAGGCTTTCCCTCGAGGCTTTCCCACAGGGCTGTCCCACGTGCCACCGTGGTGTGAGTTGATCCTCGGCGTGAAAGATGAGCCAGTGCAGGGCAAAGAGGTTCCTCTGGAATGGACTGAGACATCTGGGGGAGTCTTGGAATGGTGGTACGACCATGGAGTTCCTCTCGCCTTTCCTGTTGAGAGTGCCTCCTCTTGAGATGCGACGGGAACGCCGGGAATTCTTTCCCGTTGAAAGCAGGGAAAGGATCCCTCATCTCGAGCTCCGAGGGGGAAACGGGGCTCCTCTGGATGTGGGCGGGACCATCGTACTTCCTCTCGAGTGGAGACGGGTATGGCGGTGAACTTCTTGAGTTGCAGCAAGGGTGTGAAAGACCCTTTCGAAGTTCCAGAGGTTAGGTGTCATTAGTCTCCAGACGCCTCATCGGAAATAGGCCTCATCTCGCCTGGAAGGGAGAACTTCCTGGATTTGCTCGAGTTGCGGCAGGTGTTCTCGAGTTACGACGGGGACCTCAGGGACCCGCCCGGGTGGCCTCAAGAGAGGCCAGTCCCCATGCGAGTTGCTAGGGGGCCTCTCGGGATTCCTCTCCCGTCGATACCGGGGCCAAAAACCTTGTGTGGAGTCAGGGCCGGGACCGAGGATTCCTCTCAGGGGTGACAAGGATCTTTGGGTACTTCTGGAGTCTCCCCAGGGGAGTCAGGCCTCCTCTCGAGTGGGGGCATGCACGTGCGCTTTCCTTCCAGGCTGTAGCAGCAATGTCACGCTTCCCGTCGCGTGGATCAAAGGATCTGTGGTTTTCCCTCGAGGCTTTCCCTCGAGGCTTTCCCACAGGGCTGTCCCACGTGCCACCGTGGTGTGAGTCGATCCTCAGCGTGAAAGATGAGCCAGTGCAGGGCAAAGAGGTTCCTCTGGAATGGACTGAGTCATCTGGGGGACTCTTGGAATGGTGGTACGACCATGGAGTTCCTCTCGCCTTTCCTGTTGAGAGTGCCTCCTCTTGAGATGCGACGGGAACGCCGGGAATTCTTTCCCGTTGAAAGCAGGGAAAGGATCCCTCATCTCGAGCTACGAGGGGGAAACGGGGCTCCTCTGGATGTGAGCGGGACCATCGTGCTTCCTCTCGAGTGGAGACGGGTATGGCGGTGAACTTCTTGAGTTGCAGCAAGGGTGTGAAAGACCCTTTCGAAGTTCCAGAGGTTAGGTGTCATTAGTCTCCAGACGCCTCATCGGAAATAGGCCTCATCTCGCCTGCAAGGGAGAACTTCCTGGATTTTCTCGAGTTGCGGCAGGTGTTCTCGAGTTACGACGGGGACCTCAGGGACCCGCCCTGGTTGCCTCAGGAGAGGCCAGTCCCCATGCGAGTTGCTAGGGGGCCTCTCGGGATTCCTCTCCCGTCGATACCGGGGCCAAAAACCTTGTGTGGAGTCAGGGCCGGAACCGAGGATTCCTCTCAGGGGTGACATGTATCTTTGGGTACTTCTGGAGTCTCCCCAGGGGAGTCAGGCCTCGTCTCGAGTGGGGGCATGCACGTGCGCTTTCCTTCCAGGCTGTAGCAGCAATGTCACGCTTCCCGTCGAGTGGATCAAAGGATCTGTGGTTTTCCCTCGAGGCTTTCCCTCGAGGCTTTCCCACAAGGCTGTCCCACGTGCCACCGTGGTGTGAGTCGATCCTCGGCGTGAAAGATGAGCCAGTGCAGGGCAAAGAGGTTCCTCTGGAATGGACTGAGACATCTGGGGGACTCTTGGAATGGTTGTACGACCATGGAGTTCCTCTCGCCTTTCCTGTTGAGAGTGCCTCCTCTTGAGATGCGACGGGAACGCTGGGAATTCTTTCCCGTTGAAAGCAGGGAAAGGATCCCTCATCTCGAGCTCCGAGGGGGAAACGGGGCTCCTCTGGATGTGGGCGGGACCATCGTGCTTCCTCTCGAGTGGAGACGGGTATGGCGGTGAACTTCTTGAGTTGCAGCAAGGGTGTGAAAGACCCTTTCGAAATTCCAGAGGTTAGGTGTCATTAGTCTCCAGACGCCTCATCGGAAATAGGCCTCATCTCGCCTGGAAGGGAGAACTTCCTGGACTTTCTCGAGTTGCGGCAGGTGTTCTCGAGTTACGACGGGGACCTCAGGGACCCGCCCTGGTGGCCTCAGGAGAGGCCAGTCCCCATGCGAGTTGCTAGGGGGCCTCTCGGGATTCCTCTCCCGTCGATACCTGGGCCAAGAACCTTGTGTGGAGTCAGGGCCCGAACCGAGGATTCCTCTCAGGGGCTGACATGGATCTTTGGGTACTTCTGGAGTCTCCGCAGGGGAGTCAGGCCTCGTCTCGAGTGGGGGCATGCACGTGTGCTTTCCTTCCAGGCTGTAGCAGCAATGTCACGCTTCCCGTCGCGTGGATCAAAGGATCTGTGGGTTTCCCTCGAGGCTTTCCCTCGAGGCTTTCCCACAGGGCTGTCCCACGTGCCACCGTGGTGTGAGTCGATCCTCGGCGTGAAAAATGAGCCAGTGCAGGGCAAAGAGGTTCCTCTGGAATGGACTGAGACATCTGGGGGACTCTTGGAATGGTGGTACGACCATGGAGTTACTCTCGCCTTTCCTGTTGAGAGTGCCTCCTCTTGAGATGCGACGGGAACGCCGGGAATTCTTTCCCGTTGAAAGCAGGGAAAGGATCCCTCATCTCGAGCTCCGAGGGGGAAACGGGGCTCCTCTGGATGTGGGCGGGACCATCGTGCTTCCTCTCGAGTGGAGACGGGTATGGCGGTGAACTTCTTCAGTTGCAGCAAGGGTGTGAAAGACCCTTTCGAAGTTCCAGAGGTTAGGTGTCATTAGTCTCCAGACGCCTCATCGGAAATAGGCCTCATCTCGCCTGGAAGGGAGAACTTCCTGGATTTTCTCGAGTTGCGGCAGGTGTTCTCGAGTTACGACGGGGACCTCAGGGACCCGCCCTGGTTGCCTCAGGAGAGGCCAGTCCCCATGCGAGTTGCTAGGGGGCCTCTCGGGATTCCTCTCCCGTCGATACCGGGGCCAAAAACCTTGTGTGGAGTCAGGGCCGGGACCGAGGATTCCTCTCAGGGGTGACATGGATCTTTGGGTACTTCTGGAGTCTCCCCAGGGGAGTGAGGCCTCGTCTCGTGTGGGGGCATGCACGTGCGCTTTCCTTCCAGGCTGTAGCAGCAATGTCACGCTTCTCGTCGCGTGGATCAAAGGATCTGTGGTTTTCCATCGAGGCTTTCCCTCGAGGCTTTCCCACAGGGCTGTCCCACTTGCCACCGTGGTGTGAGTCGATCCTCGGCGTGAAAGATGAGCCAGTGCAGGGCAAAGAGATTCCTCTGGAATGGACTGAGACATCTGGGGGACTCTTGGAATGGTGGTACGACCATGGAGTTCCTCTCGCCTTTCCTGTTGAGAGTGCCTCCTCTTGAGATGCGACGGAAATGCCGGGAATTCTTTCCCGTTAAAAGCAGGGAAAGGATCCCTCATCTCGAGCTACGAGGGGAAACGGGGCTCCTCTGGATGTGGGCGGGACCATCGTGCTTCCTCTCGAGTGGAGACGGGTATGGCGGTGAACTTCTTGTGTTGCAGCAAGGGTGTGAAAGACCCTTTCGAAGTTCCAGAGGTTAGGTGTCATTAGTCTCCAGACGCCTCATTGGAAATAGGCCTCATCTCGCCTGGAAGGGAGAACATCCTGGATTTTCTCGATTTGCGGCAGGTGTTCTCGAGTTACGACGGGGACCTCAGGGAACCGCCCTGGTGGCCACAGGAAAAGCCAGTCCCCATGCGAGTTGCTAGGGGGCCTCTCGGGATTCCTCTCCTGTCGATACCGGGGCCAAAAACCTTGTTTGGAGTCAGGGCCGGAACCGAGGATTACTCTCAGGGGCTGACATGGATCTTTGGGTACTTCTGGAGTCTCCCCACTGGAGTCAGGCCTCGTTTCAAGTGGGGGCATGCACGAGCGCTTTTCTTCCAGGCTGTAGCAGCAATGTCACACTTACCTTCGCGTGGATCAAAGGATCTGTGGTTTTCCCTCGAGGCTTTCCCTCGAGGCTTTCCCACAGGGCTGTCCCACTTGCCACCGTGGTGTGAGTCGATCCTCGGCGTGAAAGATGAGCCAGTGCAGGGCAAAGAGGTTCCTCTGGAATGGACTGAGACATCTGGGGGACTCTTGGAATGGTGGTACGACCATGGAGTTCCTCTCGCCTTTCCTGTTGAGAGTGCCTCCTCTTGAGATGCGACGGGAACGCCGGGAATTCTTTCCCGTTGAAAGCAGGGAAAGGATCCCTCATCTCGAGCTTCGAGGGGGAAACGGGGCTCCTCTGGATGTGGGCGGGACCATCGTGCTTCCTCTCGAGTGGAGACGGGTATGGCGGTGAACTTCTTGAGTAGCAGCAAGGGTGTGAAAGACCCTTTCGAAGTTCCAGAGGTTAGGTGTCATTAGTCTCCAGACGCCTCATAGGAAATAGGCCTCATCTCGCCTGGAAGGGAGAACTTCCTGGATTTTCTCGAGTTGCGGCAGGTGTTCTCGAGTTACGACGGGGACCTCAGGGACCCGCCATGGTGCCTCAGGAAAGGCCAGTCCCCATGCGAGTTGCTAGGGGGCCTCTCAGGATTCCTCTCCCGTCGATACCGGGTCCAAAAACCTTGTGTGAAGTCAGGGCCGGAACCGGGGATTCCTCTCAGGGACTGACATGGATCTTTGGGTACTTCTGGAGTCTCCCTAGGGGAGTGAGGCCTCGTCTCGAGTGGGGGCATGCACGTGCGCTTTCCTTCCAGGCTGTAGCAGCAATGTCACGCTTCTCGTCGCGTGGATCAAAGGATCTGTGGTTTTCCCTCTAGGCTTTCCCTCGAGGCTTTCCCACAAGGCTGTCCCACGTGCCGCCGTGGTGTGAGTCGATCCTCGGCGTGAAAGATGAGCCAGTGCAGGGCAAAGAGGTTCCTCTGGAATGGATTGAGACATCTGGGGGACTCTTGGAATGGTGGTACGACCATGGAGTTCCTCTCGCCTTTCCTGTTGAGAGTGCCTCCTCTTGAGATGCGACGGGAACGCTGGGAATTCTTTCCCGTTGAAAGCAGGGAAAGGATCCCTCATCTCGAGCTCCGAGGGGGAAACGGGGCTCCTCTGGATGTGGGCGGGACCATCGTGCTTCCTCTCGAGTGGAGACGGGTATGGCGGTGAACTTCTTGAGTTGCAGCAAGGGTGTGAAAGACCCTTTCGAAATTCCAGAGGTTAGGTGTCATTAGTCTCCAGACGCCTCATCGGAAATAGGCCTCATCTCGCCTGGAAGGGAGAACTTCCTGGATTTTCTCGAGTTGCGGCAGGTGTTCTCGAGTTACGACGGGGACCTCAGGGACCCGCCCTGGTGGCCTAAGGAGAGGCCAGTCCCCATGCGAGTTGCTAGGGGGCCTCTCGGGATTCCTCTCCCGTCGATACCGGGGCCAAGAACCTTGTGTGGAGTCAGGGCCCGAACCGAGGATTCCTCTCAGGGGCTGACATGGATCTTTGGGTACTTCTGGAGTCTCCCCAGGGGAGTCAGGCCTCGTCTCGAGTGGGGGCATGCACGTGTGCTTTCCTTCCAGGCTGTAGCAGCAATGTCACGCTTCCCGTCGCGTGGATCAAAGGATCTGTGGTTTTCCCTCGAGGCTTTCCCTCGAGGCTTTCCCACAGGGCTGTCCCACGTGCCACCGTGGTGTGAGTCGATCCTCGGCGTGAAAAATGAGCCAGTGCAGGGCAAAGAGGTTCCTCTGGAATGGACTGAGACATCTGGGGGACTCTTGGAATGGTGGTACGACCATGGAGTTACTCTCGCCTTTCCTGTTGAGAGTGCCTCCTCTTGAGATGCGACGGGAACACCGGGAATTCTTTCCCGTTGAAAGCAGGGAAAGGATCCCTCATCTCGAGCTCCGAGGGGGAAACGGGGCTCCTCTGGATGTGGGCGGGACCATCGTGCTTCCTCTCGAGTGGAGACGGGTATGGCGGTGAACTTCTTGAGTTGCAGCAAGGGTGTGA
Source organism: Capricornis sumatraensis (assembly GCF_032405125.1). NCBI lineage: Eukaryota > Metazoa > Chordata > Mammalia > Artiodactyla > Bovidae > Capricornis > Capricornis sumatraensis. The sequence continues at coordinate 705,502 of NW_027184625.1, forward strand.
AAGACCCTTTCGAAGTTCCAGAGGTTAGGTGTCATTAGTCTCCAGACGCCTCATCGGAAATAGGCCTCATCTCGCCTGGAAGGGAGAACTTCCTGGATTTTCTCGAGTTGCGGCAGGTGTTCTCGAGTTACGACGGGGACCTCAGGGACCCGCCCTGGTTGCCTCAGGAGAGGCCAGTCCCCATGCGAGTTGCTAGGGGGCCTCTCGGGATTCCTCTCCCGTCGATACCGGGGCCAAAAACCTTGTGTGGAGTCAGGGCCGGGACCGAGGATTCCTCTCAGGGGTGACATGGATCTTTGGGTACTTCTGGAGTCTCCCCAGGGGAGTCAGGCCTCCTCTCGAGTGGGGCCATGCACGTGCGCTTTCCTTCCAGGCTGTAGCAGCAATGTCACGCTTCTCGTCGCGTGGATCAAAGGATCTGTGGTTTTCCATCGAGGCTTTCCCTCGAGGCTTTCCCACAGGGCTGTCCCACTTGCCACCGTGGTGTGAGTCGATCCTCGCGTGAAAGATGAGACAGTGCAGGGCAAAGAGGTTCCTCTGGAATGGACTGAGACATCTGGGGGATTCTTGGAATGGTGGTACGACCATAGAGTTCCTCTCGCCTTTCCTCTTGAGAGTGCCTCCTCTTGAGATGCGACGGGAATGCCGGGAATTCTTTCCCGTTGAAAGCAGGGAAAGGATCCCTCATCTCGAGCTACGAGGGGGAAACGGCGCACCTCTGGATATGGGCGGGACCATCGTGCTTCCTCTCGAGTGGAGACGGGTATGGCGGTGAACTTCTTGAGTTGCAGCAAGGGTGTGAAAGACCCTTTCGAAGTTTCAGAGGTTAGGTGTCATTAGTCTCCAGACGCCTCATCGGAAATAGGCCTCATCTCGCCTGGAAGGGAGAACTTCCTGGATTTTCTCGAGTTGCGGCAGGTGTTCTCGAGTTACGACGGGGACCTCAGGGACCCGCCATGGTGGCCTCAGGAAAGGCCAGTCCCCATGCGAGTTGCTAGGGGGCCTCTCAGGATTCCTCTCCCGTCGATACCGGGGCCAAAAACCTTGTGTGGAGTCAGGGCCGGAACCGAGGTTTTCTCTCAGGGGTGACATGGAACTTTGGGTATTTCTGGAGTCTCCCCAGGGGAGTCAGGCATCGTCTCGAGTGGGGGCAGGCACGTGCGCTTTCCTTCCAGGCTGTAGCAGCAATGTCACGCTTCCCGTCGCGTGGATCAAAGGATCTGTGGTTTTCCCTCGAGGCTTTCCCTCGAGGCTTTCCCACAGGGCTGTCCCACTTGCCACCGTGGTGTGAGTCGATCCTCGGCGTGAAAGATGAGCCAGTGCAGGGCAAAGAGGTTCCTCTGGAATGGACTGAGACATCTGGGGGATTCTTGGAATGGTGGTACGACCATAGAGTTCCTCTCGCCTTTCCTGTTGAGAGTGCCTCCTCTTGAGATGCGACGGAAATGCCGGGAATTCTTTCCCGTTTAAAGCAGGGAAAGGATCCCTCATCTCGAGCTACGAGGGGGAAACGGGGCTCCTCTGGATATGGGCGGGACCATCGTGCTTCCTCTCGAGTGGAGACGGGTATGGCGGTGAACGTCTTGAGTTGCAGCAAGGGTGTGAAAGACCCTTTCGAAGTTCCAGAGGTTAGGTGTCATTAGTCTCCAGACGCCTCATCGGAAATAGGCCTCATCTCGCCTGGAAGGGAGAATTTCCTGGATTTTCTCGAGTTGCGGCAGGTGTTCTCGAGTTACGACGGGGACCTCAGGGACCCGCCATGGTGGCCTCAGGAAAGGCCAGTCCCCATGCGAGTTGCTAGGGGGCCTCTCAGGATTCCTCTCCCGTCGATACCGGGGCCAAAAACCTTGTGTGGAGTCAGGGCCGGAACCGAGGTTTTCTCTCAGGGGTGACATGGAACTTTGGGTATTTCTGGAGTCTCCCCAGGGGAGTCAGGCCTCGTCTCGAGTGGGGGCATGCACGTGCGCTTTCCTTCCAGGCTGTAGCAGCAATGTCACGCTTCCCGTCGAGTGGATCAAAGGATCTGTGGTTTTCCCTCGAGGCTTTCCCTCGAGGCTTTCCCACAAGGCTGTCCCACGTGCCACCGTGGTGTGAGTCGATCCTCGGCGTGAAAGATGAGCCAGTGCAGGGCAAAGAGGTTCCTCTGGAATGGATTGAGACATCTGGGGGACTCTTGGAATGGTGGTACGACCATGGAGTTCCTCTCGCCTTTCCTGTTGAGAGTGCCTCCTCTTGAGATGCGACGGGAACGCTGGGAATTCTTTCCCGTTGAAAGCAGGGAAAGGATCCCTCATCTCGAGCTCCGAGGGGGAAACGGGGCTCCTCTGGATGTGGGCGGGACCATCGTGCTTCCTCTCGAGTGGAGACGGGTATGGCGGTGAACTTCTTGAGTTGCAGCAAGGGTGTGAAAGACCCTTTCGAAATTCCAGAGGTTAGGTGTCATTAGTCTCCAGACGCCTCATCGGAAATAGGCCTCATCTCGCCTGGAAGGGAGAACTTCCTGGATTTTCTCGAGTTACGGCAGGTGTTCTCGAGTTACGACGGGGACCTCAGGGACCCGCCCTGGTGGCCTAAGGAGAGGCCAGTCCCCATGCGAGTTGCTAGGGGGCCTCTCGGGATTCCTCTCCCGTCGATACCGGGGCCAAGAACCTTGTGTGGAGTCAGGGCCCGAACCGAGGATTCCTCTCAGGGGCTGACATGGATCTTTGGGTACTTCTGGAGTCTCCCCAGGGGAGTCAGGCCTCGTCTCGAGTGGGGGCATGCACGTGTGCTTTCCTTCCAGGCTGTAGCAGCAATGTCACGCTTCCCGTCGCGTGGATCAAAGGATCTGTGGTTTTCCCTCGAGGCTTTCCCTCGAGGCTTTCCCACAGGGCTGTCCCACGTGCCACCGTGGTGTGAGTCGATCCTCGGCGTGAAAAATGAGCCAGTGCAGGGCAAAGAGGTTCCTCTGGAATGGACTGAGACATCTGGGGGACTCTTGGAATGGTGGTACGACCATGGAGTTACTCTCGCCTTTCCTGTTGAGAGTGCCTCCTCTTGAGATGCGACGGGAACGCCGGGAATTCTTTCCCGTTGAAAGCAGGGAAAGGATCCCTCATCTCGAGCTCCGAGGGGGAAACGGGGCTCCTCTGGATGTGGGCGGGACCATCGTGCTTCCTCTCGAGTGGAGACGGGTATGGCGGTGAACTTCTTGAGTTGCAGCAAGGGTGTGAAAGACCCTTTCGAAGTTCCAGAGTTTAGGTGTCATTAGTCTCCAGACGCCTCATCGGAAATAGGCCTCATCTCGCCTGGAAGGGAGAACTTCCTGGATTTTCTCGAGTTGCGGCAGGTGTTCTCGAGTTACGACGGGGACCTCAGGGACCCGCCCTGGTTGCCTCAGGAGAGGCCAGTCCCCATGCGAGTTGCTAGGGGGCCTCTCGGGATTCCTCTCCCGTCGATACCGGGGCCAAAAACCTTGTGTGGAGTCAGGGCCGGGACCGAGGATTCCTCTCAGGGGTGACATGGATCTTTGGGTACTTCTGGAGTCTCCCCAGGGGAGTCAGGCCTCCTCTCGAGTGGGGCCATGCACGTGCGCTTTCCTTCCAGGCTGTAGCAGCAATGTCACGCTTCCCGTCGAGTGGATCAAAGGATCTGTGGTTTTCCCTCGAGGCTTTCCCTCGAGGCTTTCCCACAAGGCTGTCCCACGTGCCACCGTGGTGTGAGTCGATCCTCGGCGTGAAAGATGAGCTAGTGCAGGGCAAAGAGGTTCCTCTGGAATGGATTGAGACATCTGGGGGACTCTTGGAATGGTGGTACGACCATGGAGTTCCTCTCGCCTTTCCTGTTGAGAGTGCCTCCTCTTGAGATGCGACGGGAACGCTGGGAATTCTTTCCCGTTGAAAGCAGGGAAAGGATCCCTCATCTCGAGCTCCGAGGGGGAAACGGGGCTCCTCTGGATGTGGGCGGGACCATCGTGCTTCCTCTCGAGTGGAGACGGGTATGGCGGTGAACTTCTTGAGTTGCAGCAAGGGTGTGAAAGACCCTTTCGAAATTCCAGAGGTTAGGTGTCATTAGTCTCCAGACGCCTCATCGGAAATAGGCCTCATCTCGCCTGGAAGGGAGAACTTCCTGGATTTTCTCGAGTTACGGCAGGTGTTCTCGAGTTACGACGGGGACCTCAGGGACCCGCCCTGGTGGCCTAAGGAGAGGCCAGTCCCCATGCGAGTTGCTAGGGGGCCTCTCGGGATTCCTCTCCCGTCGATACCGGGGCCAAGAACCTTGTGTGGAGTCAGGGCCCGAACCGAGGATTCCTCTCAGGGGCTGACATGGATCTTTGGGTACTTCTGGAGTTTCCCCAGGGGAGTCAGGCCTCGTCTCGAGTGGGGGCATGCACGTGTGCTTTCCTTCCAGGCTGTAGCAGCAATGTCACGCTTCCCGTCGCGTGGATCAAAGGATCTGTGGTTTTCCCTCGAGGCTTTCCCTCGAGGCTTTCCCACAGGGCTGTCCCACGTGCCACCGTGGTGTGAGTCGATCCTCGGCGTGAAAAATGAGCCAGTGCAGGGCAAATAGGTTCCTCTGGAATGGACTGAGACATCTGGGGGACTCTTGGAATGGTGGTACGACCATGGAGTTACTCTCGCCTTTCCTGTTGAGAGTGCCTCCTCTTGAGATGCGACGGGAACGCCGGGAATTCTTTCCCGTTGAAAGCAGGGAAAGGATCCCTCATCTCGAGCTCCGAGGGGGAAACGGGGCTCCTCTGGATGTGGGCGGGACCATCGTGCTTCCTCTCGAGTGGAGACGGGTATGTCGGTGAACTTCTTGAGTTGCAGCAAGGGTGTGAAAGACCCTTTCGAAGTTCCAGAGGTTAGGTGTCATTAGTCTCCAGACGCCTCATCGGAAATAGGCCTCATCTCGCCTGGAAGGGAGAACTTCCTGGATTTTCTCGAGTTGCGGCAGGTGTTCTCGAGTTACGACGGGGACCTCAGGGACCCGCCCTGGTTGCCTCAGGAGAGGCCAGTCCCCATGCGAGTTGCTAGGGGGCCTCTCGGGATTCCTCTCCCGTCGATACCGGGGCCAAAAACCTTGTGTGGAGTCAGGGCCGGGACCGAGGATTCCTCTCAGGGGTGACATGGATCTTTGGGTACTTCTGGAGTCTCCCCAGGGGAGTCAGGCCTCCTCTCGAGTGGGGCCATGCACGTGCGCTTTCCTTCCAGGCTGTAGCAGCAATGTCACGCTTCTCGTCGCGTGGATCAAAGGATCTGTGGTTTTCCATCGAGGCTTTCCCTCGAGGCTTTCCCACAGGGCTGTCCCACTTGCCACCGTGGTGTGAGTCGATCCTCGGCGTGAAAGATGAGCCAGTGCAGGGCAAAGAGGTTCCTCTGGAATGGACTGAGACATCTGGGGGATTCTTGGAATGGTGGTACGACCATAGAGTTCCTCTCGCCTTTCCTGTTGAGAGTGCCTCCTCTTGAGATGCGACGGGAATGCCGGGAATTCTTTCCCGTTGAAAGCAGGGAAAGGATCCCTCATCTCGAGCTACGAGGGGGAAACGGGGCACCTCTGGATATGGGCGGGACCATCGTGCTTCCTCTCGAGTGGAGACGGGTATGGCGGTGAACTTCTTGAGTTGCAGCAAGGGTGTGAAAGACCCTTTCGAAGTTCCAGAGGTTAGGTGTCATTAGTCTCCAGACGCCTCATCGGAAATAGGCCTCATCTCGCCTGGAAGGGAGAACTTCCTGGATTTTCTCGAGTTGCGGCAGGTGTTCTCGAGTTACGACGGGGACCTCAGGGACCCGCCATGGTGGCCTCAGGAAAGGCCAGTCCCCATGCGAGTTGCTAGGGGGCCTCTCAGGATTCCTCTCCCGTCGATACTGGGGCCAAAAACCTTGTGTGGAGTCAGGGCCGGAACCGAGGTTTTCTCTCAGGGGTGACATGGAACTTTGGGTATTTCTGGAGTCTCCCCAGGGGAGTCAGGCCTCGTCTCGAGTGGGGGCAGGCACGTGCGCTTTCCTTCCAGGCTGTAGCAGCAATGTCACGCTTCCCGTCGCGTGGATCAAAGGATCTGTGGTTTTCCCTCGAGGCTTTCCCTCGAGGCTTTCCCACAGGGCTGTCCCACTTGCCACCGTGGTGTGAGTCGATCCTCGGCGTGAAAGATGAGCCAGTGCAGGGCAAAGAGGTTCCTCTGGAATGGACTGAGACATCTGGGGGATTCTTGGAATGGTGGTACGACCATAGAGTTCCTCTCGCCTTTCCTGTTGAGAGTGCCTCCTCTTGAGATGCGACGGGAATGCCGGGAATTCTTTCCCGTTGAAAGCAGGGAAAGGATCCCTCATCTCGAGCTACGAGGGGGAAACGGGGCTCCTCTGGATATGGGCGGGACCATCGTGCTTCCTCTCGAGTGCAGACGGGTATGGCGGTGAACTTCTTGAGTTGCAGCAAGGGTGTGAAAGACCCTTTCGAAGTTCCAGAGGTTAGGTGTCATTAGTCTCCAGACGCCTCATCGGAAATAGGCCTCATCTCGCCTGGAAGGGAGAACTTCCTGGATTTTCTCGAGTTGCGGCAGGTGTTCTCGAGTTACGACGGGGACCTCAGGGACCCGCCATGGTGGCCTCAGGAAAGGCCAGTCCCCATGCGAGTTGCTAGGGGGCCTCTCGGGATTCCTCTCCCGTCGATACCGGGGCCAAAAACCTTGTGTGGAGTCAGGGCCGGAACCGAGGATTCCTCTCAGGAGCTGACATGGATCTTTGGGTACTTCTGGAGTCTCCCCAGGGGAGTCAGGCCTCGTCTCGATTGGGGCCATGCACGTGCGCTTTCTTTCCAGGCTGTAGCAGCAATGTCACGCTTCCCGTCGCGTGGATCAAAGGATCTGTGGTTTTCCCTCGAGGCTTTCCCTCGAGGCTTTCCCACAGGGCTGTCCCACGTGCCACCGTGGTGTGAGTCGATCCTCGGCGTGAAAGATTAGCCAGTGCAGGGCAAAGAGGTTCCTCTGGAATGGACTGAGACATCTGGGGGACTCTTGGAATGGTGGTACGACCATGGAGTTCCTCTCGCCTTTCCTGTTGAGAGTGCCTCCTCTTGAGATGCGACGGGAACCCCGGGAATTCTTTCCCGTTAAAAGCAGGGAAAGGATCCCTCATCTCGAGCTACGAGGGGGAAACGGGGCTCCTCTGGATGTGGGCGGGACCATCGTGCTTCCTCTCGAGTGGAGACGGGTATGGTGGTGAACTTCTTGAGTAGCAGCAAGGGTGTGAAAGACCCTCTCGAAATTCCAGAGGTTAGGTGTCATTAGTCTCCAGACGCCTCATCGGAAACAGGCCTCATCTCGCCTGGAAGGGAGAACTTCATGGATTTTCTCGAGTTGCGGCAGGTGTTCTCGAGTTACGACGGGGACCTCAGGGACCCGCCCTGGTGGCCCCAGGAGAGGCCAGTCCCCATGCGAGTTGCTACGGGGCCTCTCGGGATTCCTCTCCCGTCGATACCGGGGCCAAAAACCTTGTGTGGAGTCAGGGCCGGAACCGGGGATTCCTCTCAGGGGCTGACATGGATCTTTGGGTACTTCTGGAGTCTCCCCAGGGGAGTCTGGCCTCGTTTCGAGTGGGGGCATGCACGTGCGCTTTCCTTCCAGGCTGTAGCAGCAATGTCACACTTCCCGTCGCGTGGATCAAAGGATCTGTGGTTTTCCCTCGAGGCTTTCCCTCGAGGCTTTCCCACAGGGTTGTCCCACGTGCCGCCGTTGTGTGAGTCGATCCTCGGCGTGAACGATGAGCCAGTGCAGGGCAAAGAGGTTCCTCTGGAATGGACTGAGACATCTGGGGGACTCTTGGAATGGTGGTACGACCATGGAGTTCTTCTCACCTTTCCTGTTGAGAGTGCCTCCTCTTGAGATGCGACGGAAATGCCGGGAATTCTTTCCCGTTAAAAGCAGGGAAAGGATCCCTCATCTCGAGCTACGAGGGGGAAACGGGGCACCTCTGGATATGGGCGGGACCATCGTGCTTCCTCTCGAGTGGAGACGGGTATGGCGGTGAACTTCTTGAGTTGCAGCAAGGGTGTGAAAGACCCTTTCGAAGTTCCAGAGGTTAGGTGTCATTAGTCTCCAGACGCCTCATCGGAAATAGGCCTCATCTCGCCTGGAAGGGAGAACTTCCTGGATTTTCTCGAGTTGCGGCAGGTGTTCTCGAGTTACGACGGGGACCTCAGGGACCCGCCATGGTGGCCTCAGGAAAGGCCAGTCCCCATGCGAGTTGCTAGGGGGCCTCTCAGGATTCCTCTCCCGTCGATACCGGGGCCAAAAACCTTGTGTGGAGTCAGGGCCGGAACCGAGGTTTTCTCTCAGGGGTGACATGGAACTTTGGGTATTTCTGGAGTCTCCCCAGGGGAGTCAGGCCTCGTCTCGAGTGGGGGCAGGCACGTGCGCTTTCCTTCCAGGCTGTAGCAGCAATGTCACGCTTCCCGTCGCGTGGATCAAAGGATCTGTGGTTTTCCCTCGAGGCTTTCCCTCGAGGCTTTCCCACAGGGTTGTCCCACTTGCCACCGTGGTGTGAGTCGATCCTCGGCGTGAAAGATGAGCCAGTGCAGGGCAAAGAGGTTCCTCTGGAATGGACTGAGACATCTGGGGGATTCTTGGAATGGTGGTACGACCATAGAGTTCCTCTCGCCTTTCCTGTTGAGAGTGCCTCCTCTTGAGATGCGACGGGAATGCCGGGAATTCTTTCCCGTTGAAAGCAGGGAAAGGATCCCTCATCTCGAGCTACGAGGGGGAAACGGGGCTCCTCTGGATATGGGCGGGACCATCGTGCTTCCTCTCGAGTGGAGACGGGTATGGCGGTGAACTTCTTGAGTTGCAGCAAGGGTGTGAAAGACCCTTTCGAAGTTCCAGAGGTTAGGTGTCATTAGTCTCCAGACGCCTCATCGGAAATAGGCCTCATCTCGCCTGGAAGGGAGAACTTCCTGGATTTTCTCGAGTTGCGGCAGGTGTTCTCGAGTTACGACGGGGACCTCAGGGACCCGCCATGGTGGCCTCAGGAAAGGCCAGTCCCCATGCGAGTTGCTAGGGGGCCTCTCAGGATTCCTCTCCCGTCGATACCGTGGCCAAAAACCTTGTGTGGAGTCAGGGCCGGAACCGAGGTTTTCTCTCAGGGGTGACATGGAACTTTGGGTATTTCTGGAGTCTCCCCAGGGGAGTCAGGCCTCGTCTCGAGTGGGGGCATGCACGTGCGCTTTCCTTCCAGGCTGTAGCAGCAATGTCACGCTTCCCGTCGCGTGGATCAAAGGATCTGTGGTTTTCCCTCGAGGCTTTCCCACAGGGCTGTCCCACGTGCCACCGTGGTGTGAGTCGATCCTCGGCGTGAAAGATGAGCCAGTGCAGGGCAAAGAGGTTCCTCTGGAATGGACTGAGACATCTGGCGGACTCTTGGAATGGTGGTACGACCATGGAGTTCCTCTCGCCTTTCCTGTTGAGAGTGCCTCCTCTTGAGATGCGACGGGAACGCCGGGAATTCTTTCCCGTTGAAAGCAGGGAAAGGATCCCTCATCTCGAGCTACGAGGGGGAAACGGGGCTCCTCTGGATGTGGGCGGGACCATCGTGCTTCCTCTCGAGTGGAGACGGGTATGGCGGTGAACTTCTTGAGTAGCAGCAAGGGTGTGAAAGACCCTTTCGAAGTTCCAGAGGTTAGGTGTCATTAGTCTCCAGACGCCTCATCGGAAATAGGCCTTATCTCGCCTGGAAGGGAGAACTTCCTGGATTTGCTCGAGTTGCGGCAGGTGTTCTCGAGTTACGACGGGGACCTCAGGGACCCGCCCTGGTGGCCTCAGGAGAGGCCAGTCCCCATGCGAGTTGCTAGGGGGCCTCTCGGGATTCCTCTCCCGTCGATACCGGGGCCAAAAACCTTGTGTGGAGTCAGGGCCGGAACCGAGGATTCCTCTCAGGAGCTGACATGGATCTTTGGGTACTTCTGGAGTCTCCCCAGGGGAGTCAGGCCTCGTCTCGATTGGGGCCATGCACGTGCGCTTTCTTTCCAGGCTGTAGCAGCAATGTCACGCTTCCCGTCGCGTGGATCAAAGGATCTGTGGTTTTCCCTCGAGGCTTTCCCTCGAGGCTTTCCCACAGGGCTGTCCCACGTGCCACCGTGGTGTGAGTCGATCCTCGGCGTGAAAGATTAGCCAGTGCAGGGCAAAGAGGTTCCTCTGGAATGGACTGAGACATCTGGGGGACTCTTGGAATGGTGGTACGACCATGGAGTTCCTCTCGCCTTTCCTGTTGAGAGTGCCTCCTCTTGAGATGCGACGGGAACCCCGGGAATTCTTTCCCGTTAAAAGCAGGGAAAGGATCCCTCATCTCGAGCTACGAGGGGGAAACGGGGCTCCTCTGGATGTGGGCGGGACCATCGTGCTTCCTCTCGAGTGGAGACGGGTATGGAGGTGAACTTCTTGAGTAGCAGCAAGGGTGTGAAAGACCCTCTCGAAATTCCAGAGGTTAGGTGTCATTAGTCTCCAGACGCCTCATCGGAAATAGGCCTCATCTCGCCTGGAAGGGAGAACTTCATGGATTTTCTCGAGTTGCGGCAGGTGTTCTCGAGTTACGACGGGGACCTCAGGGACCCGCCCTGGTGGCCCCAGGAGAGGCCAGTCCCCATGCGAGTTGCTACGGGGCCTCTCGGGATTCCTCTCCCGTCGATACCGGGGCCAAAAACCTTGTGTGGAGTCAGGGCCGGAACCGGGGATTCCTCTCAGGGGCTGACATGGATCTTTGGGTACTTCTGGAGTCTCCCCAGGGGAGTCTGGCCTCGTTTCGAGTGGGGGCATGCACGTGCGCTTTCCTTCCAGGCTGTAGCAGCAATGTCACACTTCCCGTCGCGTGGATCAAAGGATCTGTGGTTTTCCCTCGAGGCTTTCCCTCGAGGCTTTCCCACAGGGTTGTCCCACGTGCCGCCGTTGTGTGAGTCGATCCTCGGCGTGAACGATGAGCCAGTGCAGGGCAAAGAGGTTCCTCTGGAATGGACTGAGACATCTGGGGGACTCTTGGAATGGTGGTACGACCATGGAGTTCTTCTCACCTTTCCTGTTGAGAGTGCCTCCTCTTGAGATGCGACGGAAATGCCGGGAATTCTTTCCCGTTAAAAGCAGGGAAAGGATCCCTCATCTCGAGCTACGAGGGGAAACGGGGCTCCTCTGGATGTGGGCGGGACCATCGTGCTTCCTCTCGAGTGGAGACGGGTATGGCGGTGAACTTCTTGTGTTGCAGCAAGGGTGTGAAAGACCCTTTCGAAGTTCCAGAGGTTAGGTGTCATTAGTCTCCAGACGCCTCATTGGAAATAGGCCTCATCTCGCCTGGAAGGGAGAACATCCTGGATTTTCTCGAGTTGCGGCAGGTGTTCTCGAGTTACGACGGGGACCTCAGGGAACCGCCCTGGTGGCCTCAGGAAAAGCCAGTCCCCATGCGATTTGCTAGGGGGCCTCTCAGGATTCCTCTCCTGTCTATACGGGGGCCAAAAACCTTGTTTGGAGTCAGGGCCGGAACCGAGGATTGGTCTCAGGGGCTGACATGTATCTTTGGGTACTTCTGGAGTCTCCCCACTGGAGTCAGGCCTCGTTTCGAGTGGGGGCATGCACGAGCGCTTTTCTTCCAGGCAGTAGCAGCAATGTCACGCTTACCTTCGCGTGGATCAAAGGATCTGTGGTTTTCCCTCGAGGCTTTCCCTCGAGGCTTTCCCACAGGGCTGTCCCACTTGCCACCGTGGTGTGAGTCGATCCTCGGCGTGAAAGATGAGCCAGTGCAGGGCAAAGAGGTTCCTATGGAATGGACTGAGACATCTGGGGGATTCTTGGAATGGTGGTACGACCATAGAGTTCCTCTCGCCTTTCCTGTTGAGAGTGCCTCCTCTTGAGATGCGACGGGAATGCCGGGAATTCTTTCCCGTTGAAAGCAGGGAAAGGATCCCGCATCTCGAGCTACGAGGGGGAAACGGGGCTCCTCTGGATATGGGCGGGACCATCGTGCTTCCTCTCGAGTGGAGACGGGTATGGCAGTGAACTTCTTGAGTTGCAGCAAGAGTGTGAAAGACCCTTTCGAAGTTCCAGAGGTTAGGTGTCATTAGTCTCCAGACGCCTCATAGGAAATAGGCCTCATCTCGCCTGGAAGGGAGAACTTCCTGGATTTTCTCGAGTTGCGGCAGGTGTTCTCGAGTTACGACGGGGACCTCAGGGACCCGCCATGGTGGCCTCAGGAAAGGCCAGTCCCCATGCGAGTTGCTAGGGGGCCTCTCAGGATTCCTCTCTCGTCGATACCGGGGCCAAAATCCTTGTGTGGAGTCAGGGCCGGAACCGAGGTTTCCTCTCAGGGGTGACATGGATCTTTGGGTACTTCTGGAGTCTCCCTAGGGGAGTCAGGCCTCGTTTCGAGTGGGGGCATGCACGAGCGCTTTTCTTCCAGGCTGTAGCAGCAATGTCACGCTTCCCGTTGCGTGGATCAAAGGATCTGTGGTTTTCCCTCGAGGCTTTCCCTCGAGGCTTTGCCACAGGGCTGTCCCACGTGCCACCGTGGTGTGAGTCGATCCTCGGCGTGAATGATGAGCCAGTGCAGGGCAAAGAGGTTCCTCTGGAATGGACTGAGACATCTGGGGGACTCTTGGAATGGTGGTACGACCATGGAGTTCCTCTCGCCTTTCCTGTTGAGAGTGCCTCCTCTTGAGATGCGACGGGAACGCCGGGAATTCTTTCCCGTTGAAAGCAGGGAAAGGATCCCTCATCTCGAGCTACGAGGGGGAAACGGGGCTCCTCTGGATGTGGGCGGGACCATCGTGCTTCCTCTCGAGTGGAGACGGGTATGGCGGTGAACTTCTTGAGTAGCAGCAAGGGTGTGAAAGACCCTTTCGAAGTTCCAGAGGTTAGGTGTCATTAGTCTCCAGACGCCTCATCGGAAATAGGCCTCATCTCGGCTGGAAGGGAGAACTTCCTGGATTTTCTCGAGTTGCGGCAGGTGTTCTCGAGTTACGACGGGGACCTCAGGGACCCGCCATGGTGGCCTCAGGAAAGGCCAGTCCCCATGCGAGTTGCTAGGGGGCCTCTCAGGATTCCTCTCCCGTCGATACCGGGGCCAACAAACTTGTGTGGAGTCAGGGCCGGAACCGAGGTTTCCTCTCAGGGGTGACATGGATCTTTGGGTACTTCTGGAGTCTCCCTAGGGGAGTCAGGCCTCGTCTCGAGTGGGGGCATGCACGTGCGCTTTCCTTCCAGGCTGTAGCAGCAATGTCACGCTTCCCGTTGCGTGGATCAAAGGATCTGTGGTTTTCCCTCGAGGCTTTCCCTCGAGGCTTTCCCACAGGGCTTTCCCACGTTCCACCGTGGTGTGAGTCGATCCTCGGCGTGAAAGATGAGCCAGTGCAGGGCAAAGAGGTTCCTCTGCAATGGACTGAGACATCTGGGGGACTCTTGGAATGGTGGTACGACCATGGAGATCCTCTCGCCTTTCCTGTTGAGAGTGCCTCCTCTTGAGATGCGACGGGAACGCCGGGAATCCTTTCCCGTTGAAAGCAGGGAAAGGATCCCTCATCTCGAGCTACGAGGGGGAAACGGGGCTCCTCTGGATGTGGGCGGGACCATCGTGCTTCCTCTCGAGTGGAGACGGGTATGGCGGTGAACTTCTTGAGTAGCAGCAAGGGTGTGAAAGACCCTTTCGAAGTTCCAGAGGTTAGGTGTCATTAGTCTCCAGACGCCTCATTGGAAATAGGCCTCATCTGGCCTGGAAGGGAGAACTTCCTGGATTTTCTCGAGTTGCGGGAGGTGTTCTCGAGTTACGACGGGGACCTCAGGGACCCGCCCTGGTGGCCTCAGGAGAGGCCAGTCCCCATGCGAGTTGCTAGGGGGCCTCTCGGGATTCCTCTCCCGTCGATACCGGGGCCAAAAACCTTGTGTGGAGTCAGGGCCGGAACCGAGGTTTCCTCTCAGGGGTGACATGGATCTTTGGGTACTTCTGGAGTCTCCCTAGGGGAGTCAGGACTTGTCTCGAGTGGGGGCATGCACGTGCGCTTTCCTTCCAGGCTGTAGCAGCAATGTCACGCTTCCCGTCGCGTGGATCAAAGGATCTGTGGTTTTCCCTCGAGGCTTTCCCACAGGGCTGTCACACGTGCCACCGTGGTGTGAGTCGTCCTCGGCGTGAAAGATGAGCCAGTGCAGGGCAAAGAGGTTCCTCTGGAATGGACTGAGACATCTGGGGGACTCTTGGAATGGTGGTACGACCATGGAGTTCCTCTCGCCTTTCCTGTTGAGAGTGCCTCCTCTTGAGATGCGACGGGAACGCCGGGAATTCTTTCCCGTTGAAAGCAGGGAAAGGATCCCTCATCTCGAGCTACGAGGGGGAAACGGGGCTCCTCTGGATGTGGGCGGGACCATCGTGCTTCCTCTCGAGTGGAGACGGGTATGGCGGTGAACTTCTTGAGTTGCAGCAAGGGTGTGAAAGACCCTTTCGAAGTTCCAGAGGTTAGGTGTCATTAGTCTCCAGACGCCTCATCGGAAATAGGCCTCATCTCGCCTGGAAGGGAGAACTTCCTGGATTTTCTCGAGTTGCGGCAGGTGTTCTCGAGTTACGACGGGGACCTCAGGGACCCGCCATGGTGGCCTCAGGAAAGGCCAGTCCCCATGCGAGTTGCTAGGGGGCCTCTCGGGATTCCTCTCCCGTCGATACCGGGGCCAAAAACCTTGTGTGGAGTCAGGGTCGGAACCGAGGTTTCCTCTCAGAGGTGACATGGAACTTTGGGTATTTCTGGAGTCTCCCCAGGGGAGTCAGGCCTCGTCTCGAGTGGGGGCATGCATGTGCGCTTTCCTTCCAGGCTGTAGCAGCAATGTCACGCTTCCCGTCGCGTGGATAAAAGGATCTGTGGTTTTCCCTCGAGGCTTTCCCTCGAGGCTTTGCCACAGGGATGTCCCACGTGCCACCGTGGTGTGAGTCGATCCTCGGCGTGAAAGATGAGCCAGTGCAGGGCAAAGAGGTTCCTCTGGAATGGACTGAGACATCTGGGGGACTCTTGGAATGGTGGTACGACCATGGAGTTCCTCTCGCCTTTCCTGTTGAGAGTGCCTCCTCTTGAGATGCAACGGGAACGCCGGGAATTCTTTCCCGTTGAAAGCAGGGAAAGGATCCCTCATCTCGAGCTACGAGGGGGAAACGGGGCTCCTCTGGATGTGGGCGGGACCATCGTGCTTCCTCTCGAGTGGAGACGGGTATGGCGGTGAACTTCTTGAGTTGCAGCAAGGGTGTGAAAGACCCTTTCGAAGTTCCAGAGGTTAGGTGTCATTAGTCTCCAGAGGCCTCATCGGAAATAGGCCTCATCTCGCCTGGAAGGGAGAACTTCCTGGATTTTCTCGAGTTGCGGCAGGTGTTCTCGAGTTACGACGGGGACCTCAGGGACCCGCCATGGTGGCCTCAGGAAAGGCCATTCCCCATGCGAGTTGCTAGGGGGCCTCTCAGGATTCCTCTCCCGTCGATACCGGGGCCAAAAACCTTGTGTGGAGTAAGGGCCGGAACCGAGGTTTTCTCTCAGGGGTGACATGGAACTTTGGGTATTTCTGGAGTCTCCCCAGGGGAGTCAGGCCTCGTCTCGAGTGGGGGCATGCACGTGCGCTTTCCTTCCAGGCTGTAGCTGCAATGTCACGCTTCCCGTCGCGTGGATCAAAGGATCTGTGGTTTTCCCTCGAGGCTTTCCCACAGGGCTGTCCCACGTGCCACCGTGGTGTGAGTCGATCCTCGGCGTGAAAGATGAGCCAGTGCAGGGCAAAGAGGTTCCTCTGGAATGGACTGAGACATCTGGGGGACTCTTGGAATGGTGGTACGACCATGGAGATCCTCTCACCTTTCCTGTTGAGAGTGCCTCCTCTTGAGATGCGACGGGAACGCCGGAAATTCTTTCCCGTTGAAAGCAGGGAAAGGATCCCTCATCTCGAGCTACGAGGGGGAAACGGGGCTCCTCTGGATGTGGGCGGGACCATCGTGCTTCCTCTCGAGTGGAGACGGGTATGGCGGTGAACTTCTTGAGTAGCAGCAAGGGTGTGAAAGACCCTTTCGAAGTTCCAGAGGTTAGGTGTCATTAGTCTCCAGACGCCTCATTGGAAATAGGCCTCATCTGACCTGGAAGGGAGAACTTCCTGGATTTTCTCGAGTTGCGGCAGGTGTTCTCGAGTTACGACGGGGACCTCAGGGACCCGCCCTGGTGGCCTCAGGAGAGGCCAGTCCCCATGCGAGTTGCTAGGGGGCCTCTCGGGATTCCTCTCCCGTCGATACCGGGGCCAAGAACCTTGTGTGGAGTCAGGGCCCGAACCGAGGATTCCTCTCAGGGGCTGACATGGATCTTTGGGTACTTCTGGAGTCTCCCCACTGGAGTCAGGCCTCGTTTCGAGTGGGGGCATGCACGAGCGCTTTTCTTCCAGGCTGTAGCAGCAATGTCACGCTTCCCGTTGCGTGGATCAAAGGATCTGTGGTTTTCCCTCGAGGCTTTCCCTCGAGGCTTTGCCACAGGGCTCTCCCACGTGCCACCGTGGTGTGAGTCGATCCTCGGCGTGAATGATGAGCCAGTGCAGGGCAAAGAGGTTCCTCTGGAATGGACTGAGACATCTGGGGGACTCTTGGAATGGTGGTACGACCATGGAGTTCCTCTCGCCTTTCCTGTTGAGAGTGCCTCCTCTTGAGATGCGACGGGAACGCCGGGAATTCTTTCCCGTTGAAAGCAGGGAAAGGATCCCTCATCTCGAGCTACGAGGGGGAAACGGGGCTCCTCTGGATGTGGGCGGGACCATCGTGCTTCCTCTCGAGTGGAGACGGGTATGGCGGTGAACTTCTTGAGTAGCAGCAAGGGTGTGAAAGACCCTTTCGAAGTTCCAGAGGTTAGGTGTCATTAGTCTCCAGACGCCTCATCGGAAATAGGCCTCATCTCGGCTGGAAGGGAGAACTTCCTGGATTTTCTCGAGTTGCGGCAGGTGTTCTCGAGTTACGACGGGGACCTCAGGGACCCGCCATGGTGGCCTCAGGAAAGGCCAGTCCCCATGCGAGTTGCTAGGGGGCCTCTCAGGATTCCTCTCCCGTCGATACCGGGGCCAAAAAACTTGTGTGGAGTCAGGGCCGGAAACGAGGTTTCCTCTCAGGGGTGACATGGATCTTTGGGTACTTCTGGAGTCTCCCTAGGGGAGTCAGGCCTCGTCTCGAGTGGGGGCATGCACGTGCGCTTTCCTTCGAAGCTGTAGCAGCAATGTCACGCTTCCCGTCGCGTGGATCAAAGGATCTGTGGTTTTCCCTCGAGGCTTTCCCTCGAGGCTTTCCCACAGGGCTGTCCCACGTTCCAACGTGGTGTGAGTCGATCCTCGGCGTGAAAGGTGAGCCAGTGCAGGGCAAAGAGGTTCCTCTGGAATGGACTGAGACATCTGGGGGACTCTTGGAATGGTGGTACGACCATGGAGATCCTCTCGCCTTTCCTGTTGAGAGTGCCTCCTCTTGAGATGCGACGGGAACGCCGGGAATTCTTTCCCGTTGAAAGCAGGGAAAGGATCCCTCATCTCGAGCTACGAGGGGGAAACGGGGCTCCTCTGGATGTGGGCGGGACCATCGTGCTTCCTCTCGAGTGGAGACGGGTATGGCGGTGAACTTCTTGAGTAGCAGCAAGGGTGTGAAAGACCCTTTCGAAGTTCCAGAGCTTAGGTGTCATTAGTCTCCAGACGCCTCATTGGAAATAGGCCTCATCTGGCCTGGAAGGGAGAACTTCCTGGATTTTCTCGAGTTGCGGGAGGTGTTCTCGAGTTACGACGGGGACCTCAGGGACCCGCCCTGGTGGCCTCAGGAGAGGCCAGTCCCCATGCGAGTTGCTAGGGGGCCTCTCGGGATTCCTCTCCCGTCGATACCGGGGCCAAGAACCTTGTAAGAAGTCAGGGCCGGAACCGAGGATTCCTCTCAGGGGCTGACATGGATCTTTGGGTACTTCTGGAGTCTCCCCACTGGAGTCAGGCCTCGTTTCGAGTGGGGGCATGCACGAGCGCTTTTCTTCCAGGCTGTAGCAGCAATGTCACGCTTACCTTCGCGTGGATCAAAGGATCTGTGGTTTTCCCTCGAGGCTTTCCCTCGAGGCTTTCCCACAGGGCTGTCCAACTTGACACCGTGGTGTGAGTCGATCCTCGGCGTGAAAGATGAGCCAGTGCAGGGCAAAGAGGTTCCTCTGGAATGGACTGAGACATCTGGGGGATTCTTGGAATGGTGGTACGACCATAGAGTTCCTCTCGCCTTTCCTGTTGAGAGTGCCTCCTCTTGAGATGCGAGGGGAATGCCGGGAATTCTTTCCCGTTGAAAGCAGGGAAAAGATCCCTCATCTCGAGCTACGAGGGGGAAACGGGGCTCCTCTGGATATGGGCGGGACCATCGTGCTTCCTCTCGATTGGAGACGGGTATGGCGGTGAACTTCTTGAGTTGCAGCAAGGGTGTGAAAGACCCTTTCGAAGTTCCAGAGGTTAGGTGTCATTAGTCTCCAGACGCCTCATTGGAAATAGGCCTCATCTCGCCTGGAAGGGAGAACTTCCTGGATTTTCTCGAGTTGCGGCAGGTGTTCTCGAGTTACGACGGGGACCTCAGGGACCCGCCCTGGTGGCCTCAGGAGAGGCCAGTCCCCATGCGAGGTGCTAGGGGGCCTCTCGGGATTCCTCTCCCGTCGATACCGGGGCCAAAAACCTTGTGTGGAGTCAGGGCCGGAACCGAGGATTCCTCTCAGGGGCTGACATGGATCTTTGGATACTTCTGGAGTCTCCCCAGTGGAGTCAGGCCTCGTCTCGAGTGGGGGCATGCACGTGCGCTTTCCTTCCAGGCTGTAGCAGCAATGTCACGCTTCCCGTGGCCTGGATCAAAGCATCTGTGGTTTTCCCTCGAGGCTTTCCCTCGAGGTTTTCCCACAGGGCTGTCCCACGTGCCACCGTGGTGTGAGTCGATCCTCGGCGTGAAAGATGAGCCAGTGCAGGGCAAAGAGGTTCCTCTGTAATGGACTGAGACATCTGGGGGACTCTTGGAATGGTGGTACGACCATGGAGTTCCTCTCGCCTTTCCTGTTGAGAGTGCCTCCCCTTGAGATGCGACGGGAACGCCGGGAATTCTTTCCCGTTGAAAGCAGGGAAAGGATCCCTCATCTCGAGCTACGAGGGGGAAACGGGGCTCCTCTGGATGTGGGCGGGACCATCGTGCTTCCTCTCGAGTGGAGACGGGTATGTCGGTGAACTTCTTGAGTTGCAGCAAGGGTGTGAAAGACCCTTTCGAAGTTCCAGAGGATAGGTGTCATTAGTCTCCAGACGCCTCATCGGAAATAGGCCTCATCTCGCCTGGAAGGGAGAACTTCCTGGATTTTCTCGAGTTGCGGCAGGTGTTCTCGAGTTACGACGGGGACCTCAGGGACCCGCCCTGGTGGCCTCAGGAGAGGCCAGTCCCCATGCGAGTTGCTAGGGGGCCTCTCGGGATTCCTCTCCCGCCGATACCGGGGCCAAAAACCTTGTGTGGAGTCAGGGCCGGAACCGAGGATTCCTCTCAGGGGCTGACATGGATCTTTGGGTACTTCTGGAGTCTCCCCAGGGGAGTCAGGCCTCGTCTCGAGTGGGGGCATGCACGTGCGCTTTCCTTCCAGGCTGTAGCAGCAATGTCATGCTTCCCGTCGCGTGGATCAAAGGATCTGTGGTTTTCCCTCGAGGCTTTCCCTCGAGGCTTTCCCACAGGGCTGTCCCACGTGCCACCGTGGTGTGAGTCGATTCTCGGCGTGAAAGATGAGCCAGTGCAGGGCAAGAGGTTCCTCTGGAATGGACTGAGACATCTGGGGGACTCTTGGAGTGGTGGTACGACCATGGAGTTCCTCTCGCCTTTCCTGTTGAGAGTGCCTCCTCTTGAGATGGGACGGGAATGCCGGGAATTCTTTCCCGTTGAATGCAGGGAAAGGATCCCTCATCTCGAGCTCCGAGGGGGAAACGGGGCTCCTCTGGATGTGGGCGGGACCATCGTCCTTTCTCTCGTGTGGAGACGGGTATGGCGGTAAACTTCTTGAGTTGCAGCAAGGGTGTGAAAGACCCTTTTGAAGTTCCAGAGGTTGGGTGTCATTAGTCTCCAGACGCCTCATCGGAAATAGGCCTCATCTCGCCTGGAAGGGAGAACTTCCTGGATTTTCTCGAGTTGCGGCAGGTGTTCTCGAGTTACGACGGGGACCTCAGGGAGCCGCCCTGGTGGCCTCAGGAGAGGCCAGTCCCCATGCGAGTTGCTAGGGGGCCTCTCGGGATTCCTCTCCCATCGATACCGGGGCCAAAAACCTTGTGTGGAGTCAGGGCCGGAACCGAGGATTCCTCTCAGGGGCTGACATGGATCTTTGGGTACTTCTGGAGTCTCTCCAGGGGAGTCAGGCCTCGTCTCGAGTGGGGGCATGCACGTGTACTTTCCTTCCAGGCTGTAGCAGCAATGTAACGCTTCCCGTCGCGTGGATCAAAGGATCTGTGGTTTTCCCTCGAGGCTTTCCCTCGAGGCTTTCCCACAGGGCTGTCCCACGTGCCACCGTGGTGTGAGTCGATCCTCGGAGTGAAAGATGAGAAAGTGCAGGGCAAAGAGGTTCCTCTGGAATGGACTGAGACATCTGGGGGACTCTTGGAATGGTGGTACGACCATGGAGTTCCTCTCGCCTTTCCTGTTGAGAGTGCCTCCAGTTGAGATGCGACGGGAACGCTGGGAATTCTTTCCCGTTGAAAGCAGGGAAAGGATCCCTCATCTCGAGCTACGAGGGGGAAACGGGGCTCCTCTGGATGTGGGCGGGACCATCGTGCTTCCTCTCGAGTGGAGACGGGTATGGCGGTGAACTTCTTGAGTTGCAGCAAGGGTGTGAAAGACCCTTTCGAAGTTCCAGAGGTTACGTGTCAGTCTCCAGACGCCTCATCGGAAATAGACCTCATCTCGCCTGGAAGGGAGAACTTCCTGGATTTTCTCGAGTTGCGGCAGGTGTTCTCGAGTTACGACGGGGACCTCAGGGACCCGCCCTGGTGGCCTCAGGAGAGGCCAGTCCCCATGCGAGTTGCTAGGGGGCCTCTCGTGATTCCTCTCCCGTCGATACCGGGGCCAAAAACCTTGTGTGGAGTCAGGGCCAGAACCGAGGATTCCTCTCAGGGGCTGACATGGATCTTTGGGTACTTCTAGAGTCTCCCGAGGGTAGTCAGGCCTCGTCTCGAGTGGGGGCATGCACGTGCGCTTTCCTTCCAGGCTGTAGCAGCAATGTCACGCTTCCCGTCGCGTGCATCAAAGGATCTGTGGTTTTCCCTCGAGGCTTTCCCTCGAGGCTTTCCCACAGGGCTGTCCCACGTGCCACCGTGGTGTGAGTCCATCCTCGGCGTGAAAGATGAGCCAGTGCAGGGCAAAGAGGTTCCTCTGGAATGGACTGAGACATCTGGGGGACTCTTGGAATGGTGGTACGACCATGGAGTTCCTCTCGCCTTTCCTGTTGAGAGTGCCTCCTCTTGAGATGCGACGGGAATGCCGGGAATTCTTTCCCGTTGAAAGCAGGGAAAGGATCCCTCATCTCGAGCTACGAGGGGGAAACGGGGCTCCTCTGGATGTGGGCGGGACCATCGTGCTTTCTCTCGTGTGGAGACGGGTATGGCGGTAAACTTCTTGAGTTGCAGCAAGGGTGTGAAAGACCCTTTCGAAGTTCCAGAAGTTAGGTGTCATTAGTCTCCAGACGCCTCATCGGAAATAGGCCTCATCTAGCCTGGAAGGGAGAACTTCCTGGATTTTCTCGAGGTGCGGCAGGTGTTCTCGAGTTACGACGGGTATCACAGGGACACGCCCTGATGGCCTCAGGAGAGGCCAGTCCCCATGCGAGTTGCTAGGGGGCCTCTCGGGATTCCTCTCCCGTCGATACCGGGGCCAAAAACCTTGTGTGGAGTCAGGGCCAGAACCGAGGATTCCTCTCAGGGGCTTACATGGATCTTTGGGTACTTCTAGAGTCTCCCCAGGGGAGTCAGGCCTCGTTTCGAGTGGGGGCATGCACGTGCGATTTCCTTCCAGGCTGTAGCAGCAATGTCACGCTTCCCGTCGCGTGGATCAAATGATCTGTGGTTTTCTCTCGAGGCTTTCCCTCGAGGCTTTCCCACAGGGCTGTCCCACGTGCCACCGTGGTGTGAATCGATCCTCGGCGTGAAAGATGAGCCAGTGCAGGGCAAAGAGGTTCCTCTGGAATGGACTGAGACATCTGAGGGACTCTTGGAATGGTGGTACGACCATGGAGTTCCTCTCGCCTTTCCTGTTGAGAGTGCCTCCTCTTGAGATGCGACGGGAATGCTGGGAATTCATTCCCGTTGAAAGCAGGGAAAGGATCCCTCATCTCGAGCTACGAGGGGGAAACGGGGCTCCTCTGGATGTGGGCGGGACCATCGTGCTTCCTCTCGAGTGGAGACGGGTATGTCGGTGAACTTCTTGAGTTGCAGCAAGGGTGTGAAAGACCCTTTCGAAGTTCCAGAGGTTAGGTGTCATTAGTCTCCAGACGCCTCATCGGAAATAGGCCTCATCTCGCCTGGAAGGGAGAACTTCCTGGATTTTCTCGAGTTGCGGCAGGTGTTCTCGAGTTACGACGGGGACTTCAGGGAGCCGCCCTGGTGGCCTCAGGAGAGGCCAGTCCCCATGCGAGTTGCTAGGGGGCCTCTCGGGATTCCTCTCCCGTCGATACCGGGGCCAAAAACCTTGTGTGGAGTCAGGGCCGGAACCGAGGATTCCTCTCAGGGGCTGACATGGATCTTTGGGTACTTCTGGAGTCTCCCCAGGGGAGTCAGGCCTCGTCTCGAGTGGGGGCATGCACGTGTGCTTTCCTTCCAGGCTGTAGCAGCAATGTCACGCTTCCCGTCGCGTGCATCAAAGGATCTGTGGTTTTCCCTCGAGGCTTTCCCTCGAGGCTTTCCCACAGGGCTGTCCCACGTGCCACCGTGGTGTGAGTCCATCCTCGGCGTGAAAGATGAGCCAGTGCAGGGCAAAGAGGTTCCTCTGGAATGGACTGAGACATCTGGGGGACTCTTGGAATGGTGGTACGACCATGGAGTTCCTCTCGCCTTTCCTGTTGAGAGTGCCTCCTCTTGAGATGCGACGGGAACGCCGGGAATTCTTTCTCGTTGAAAGCAGGGAAAGGATCCCTCATCTCGAGCTACGAGGGGGAAACGGGGCTCCTCGGGATGTGGGCGGGACCATCGTGCTTCCTCTCGAGTGGAGACGGGTATGTCGGTGAACTTCTTGAGTTGCAGCAAGGGTGTGAAAGACCCTTTCGAAGTTCCAGAGGTTAGGTGTCATTAGTCTCCAGACGCCTCATTGGAAATAGGCCTCATCTCGCCTGGAAGGGAGAACTTCCTGGATTTTCTCGAGTTGCGGCAGGTGTTCTCGAGTTACGACGGGGACCTCAGGGACCCGCCCTGGTGGCCTCAGGAGAGGCCAGTCCCCATGCGAGTTGCTAGGGGGCCTCTCGGGATTCCTCTCCCGTCGATACTGGGGCCAAAAACCTTGTGTGGATTCAGGGCCAGAACCGAGGATTCCTCTCAGGGGCTGACATGGATCTTTGGGTACTTCTAGAGTCTCCCGAGGGTAGTCAGGCCTCGTCTCGAGTGGGGGCATGCACGTGCGCTTTCCTTCCAGGCTGTAGCAGCAATGTCACGCTTCACGTCGCGTGGATCAAAGGATCTGTTGTTTTCCCTCGAGGCTTTCCCTCGAGGCTTTCCCACAGGGCTGTCCCACGTGCCACCGTGGTGTGAGTCGATCCTCGGCGTGAAAGATGAGCCAGCGCAGGGCAAAGAGGTTCCTCTGGAATGGACTGAGACATCTGGGGGACTCTTGGAATGGTGGTACGACCATGGAGTTCATCTCGCCTTTCCTGTTGAGAGTGCCTCCTCTTGAGATGCGACGGGAATGCCGGGAATTCTTTCCCGTTGAAAGCAGGGAAAGGATCCCTCATCTCGAGCTACGAGGGGGAAACGGGGCTCCTCTGGATGTGGGCGGGGCCATCGTGCTTTCTCTCGTGTGGAGACGGGTATGGCGGTAAACTTCTTGAGTTGCAGCAAGGGTGTGAAAGACCCTTTCGAAGTTCCAGATGTTAGGTGTCATTAGTCTCCAGACGCCTCATCGGAAATAGGCCTCATCAGGCCTGGAAGGGAGAACTTCCTGGATTTTCTCGAGGTGCGGCAGGTGTTCTCGAGTTACGACGGGTACCACAGGGACCCGCCCTGATGGCCTCAGGAGAGGCCAGTCCCCATGCGAGTTGCTAGGGGGCCTCTCGGGATTCCTCTCCCGTCGACACCGGGGCCAAAAACCTTGTGTGGAGTCAGGGCCAGAACCGAGGATTCCTCTCAGGGGCTGACATGGATCTTTGGGTACTTCTAGAGTCTCCCCAGGGGAGTCAGGCCTCGTCTCGAGTGGGGGCATGCACGTGCGCTTTCCTTCCAGGCTGTAGCAGCAATGTCACGCTTCCCGTCGCGTGGATCAAATGATCTGTGGTTTTCTCTCGAGGCTTTCCCTCGAGGCTTTCCCACAGGGCTGTCCCACGTGCCACCGTGGTGTGAGTCGATCCTCGGCGTGAAAGATGAGCCAGTGCAGGGCAAAGAGGTTCCTCTGGAATGGACTGAGACATCTGAGGGACTCTTGGAATGGTGGTACGACCATGGAGTTCCTCTCGCCTTTCCTGTTGAGAGTGCCTCCTCTTGAGATGCGAAGGGAATGCCGGGAATTCTTTCCCGGTGAAAGCAGGGAAAGGATCCCTCATCTCGAGCTACCAGGGGGAAACGGGGCTCCTCTGGATGTGGGCGGGACCATCGTGCTTCCTCTCGAGTGGAGACGGGTATGGCGGTGAACTTCTTGAGTTGCAGCAAGGGTGTGAAAGACCCGTTCGAAGTTCCAGAGGTTAGGTGTCATTAGTCTCCAGACGCCTCATCGGAAATAGGCCTCATCTCGCCTGGAAGGGAGAACTTCCTGGATTTTCTCGAGTTGCGGCAGGTGTTCTCGAGTTACGACGGGGACCTCAGGGACCCGCCCTGGTGGCCTCAGGAGAGGCCAGTCCCCATGCGAGTTGCTAGGGGGCCTCTCGGGATTCCTCTCCCGTCGATACCGGGGCAAAAACCTTGTGTGGAGTCAGGGCCGGAACCGAGGATTCCTCTCAGGGGCTGACATGGATCTTTGGGTACTTCTGGAGTCTCCCCAGGCGAGTCAGGCCTCGTCTCGAGTGGGGGCATGCACGTGTGCTTTCCTTCCAGGCTGTAGCAGCAATGTCACGGTTCCCGTCGCGTGCATCAAAGGATCTGTGGTTTTCCCTCGAGGCTTTCCCTCGAGGCTTTCCCACAGGGCTGTCCCATGTGCCACCGTGGTGTGAGTCGATCCTCGGCGTGAAAGATGAGCCAGTGCAGGGCAAAGAGTTTCCTCTGGAATGGACTGAGACATCTGAGGGACTCTTGGAATGGTGGTACGACCATGGAGTTCCTCTCGCCTTTCCTGTTGAGAGTGCCTCCTCTTGAGATGCGACGGGAATGCCGGGAATTCTTTCCCGTTGAAAGCAGGGAAAGGATCCCTCATCTCGAGCTACCAGGGGGAAACGGGGCTCCTCTGGATGTGGGCGGGACCATCGTGCTTCCTCTAGTGTGGAAACGGGTTTGGCGGTAAACTTCTTGAGTTGCAGCAAGGGTGTGAAAGACCCTTTCGAAGTTCCAGAGGTTAGGTGTCATTAGTCTCCAGACGCCTCATCGGAAATAGGCCTCATCTCGCCTGGAAGGGAGAACTTCCTGGATTTTCTCGAGTTGCGGCAGGTGTTCCCGAGTTACGACGGGGACCTCAGGGACCCGCCCTGGTGGCCTCAGGAGAGGCCAGTCCCCATGCGAGTTGCTAGGGGGCCTCTCGGGATTCCTCTCCCGTCGATACCGGGGCCAAAAACCTTGTGTGGAGTCAGGGCCGGAACCGAGGATTCCTCTCAGGGGCTGACATGGATCTTTGGGTACTTCTGGAGTCTCCCCAGGGGAGTCAGGCCTCGTCTCGAGTTTGGGCATGCAAGTGTGCTTTCCTTCCAGGCTGTAGCAGCAATGTCACGCTTCCCGTCGCGTGCATCAAAGGATCTGTGGTTTTCCCTCGAGGCTTTCCCTCGAGGCTTTCCCACAGGGCTCTCCCACGTGCCACCGTGGTGTGAGTCGATCCTCGGCGTGAAAGATGAGCCAGTGCAGGGCAAAGAGGTTCCTCTGGAATGGACTGAGACATCTGGGGGACTCTTGGAATGGTGGTACGACCATGGAGTTCCTCTCGCCTTTCCTGTTGAGAGTGCCTCCTCTTGAGTTGTGACGGGAACTCCGGGAATTCTTTCCCGTTGAAAGCAGGGAAAGGATCCCTCATCTCGAGCTACGAGGGGTAAACGGGGCTCCTCGGGATGTGGGCGGGACCATCGTGCTTCCTCTCGAGTGGACACGGGTATGTCGGTGAACTTCTTGAGTTGCAGCAAGGGTGTGAAAGACCCTTTCGAAGTTCCAGAGGTTGGGTGTCATTAGTCTCCAGACGCCTCATCGGAAATAGGCCTCATCTCGCCTGGAAGGGAGAACTTCCTGGATTTTCTCGAGTTGCGGCAGGTCTTCTCGAGTTACGACGGGGACCTCAGGGACCCGCCCTGGTGGCCTCAGGAGAGGCCAGTCCCCATGCGAGTTGCTAGGGGGCCTCTCGGGATTCCTCTCCCGTCGATACCGGGGCCAAAAACCTTGTGTGGAGTCAGGGCTGGAACCGAGGATTCCTCTCAGGGGCTGACATGGATCTTTGGGTACTTCTGGAGTCTCCCCAGGGGAGTCAGGCCTCGTCTCGAGTGGGGGCATGCACGTGTGCTTTCCTTCCAGGCTGTAGCAGCAATGTCACGCTTCCCGTCGCGTGCATCAAAGGATCTGTGGTTTTCTCTCGAGGCTTTCCCTCGAGGCTTTCGCACAGGGCTGTCCCACGTGCCACCGTGGTGTGAGTCGATCCTCGGCGTGAAAGATGAGCCAGTGCAGGGCAAAGAGGTTCCTCTGGAATGGACTGAGACACCTGGGGGACTCTTGGAATGGTGGTACGACCATGGAGTTCCTCTCGCCTTTCCTGTTAAGAGTGCCTCCTCTTGAGATGCGATGGGAACGCCGGGAATTCTTTCCCGTTAAAAGCAGGGAAAGGATCCCTCATCTCGAGCTACGAGGGGGAAACGGGGCTCCTCGGGATGTGGGCAGGACCATCGTGCTTCCTCTCGAGTGGACACGGGTATGTCGGTGAACTTCTTGAGTTGCAGCAAGGGTGTGAAAGACCCTTTCGAAGTTCCAGAGGTTAGGTGTCATTAGTCTCCAGACGCCTCATCGGAAATAGGCCTCATCTAGCCTGGAAGGGATAACTTCCTGGATTTTCTCGAGGTGCGGCAGGTGTTCTCGAGTTACGACGGGTACCACAGGGACCCGCCCTGATGGCCTCAGGAGAGGCCAGTCCCCATGCGAGTTGCTAGGGGGCCTCTCGGGATTCCTCTCCCGTCGATACCGGGGCCAAAAACCTTGTGTGGAGTCAGGGCCAGAACCGAGGATTCCTCTCAGGGGCTGACATGGATCTTTGGGTACTTCTAGAGTCTCCCCAGGGGAGTCAGGCCTGGTCTCGACGGGGGCATGGACGTGCGCTTTCCTTCCAGGCTGTAGCAGCAATGTCACGCTTCCCGTCGCGTGGATCAAATGATCTGTGGTTTTCTCTCGAGGCTTTCCCACAGGGCTGTCCCACGTGCCACCGTGGTGTGAGTCGATTCTCGGAGTGAAAGATGAGCCAGTGCAGGGCAAAGAGGTTCCTCTGGAATGGACTGAGACATCTGAGGGACTCTTGGAATGGTGGTACGACCATGGAGTTCCTCTCGCCTTTCCTGTTGAGAGTGCCTCCTCTTGAGATGCGACGGGATCGCTGGGAATACTTTCCCGTTGAAAGCAGGGAAAGGATCCCTCATCTCGAGCTACGAGGGGGAAACGGGGCTCCTCTGGATGTGGGCGGGACTATCGTGCTTCCTCTCGAGTGGAGACGGGTATGGCGGTGAACTTCTTGAGTTGCAGCAAGGGTGTGAAAGACCCTTTCGAAGTTCCAGAGGTTACGTGTCAGTCTCCAGACGCCTCATCGGAAATAGACCTCATCTCGCCTGGAAGGGAGAACTTCCTGGATTTTCTGGAGTTGCGGCAGGTGTTCCCGAGTTACGACGGGGACCTCAGGGACCCGCCCTGGAGGCCTCAGGCGAGGCCAGTCCCCATGCGAGTTGCTAGGGGGCCTCTCGGGATTACTCTCCCGTCGATACCGGGGCCAAAAACCTTGTGTGGAGTCAGGGCCGGAACCGAGGATTCCTCTCAGGGGCTGACATGGATCTTTGGGTACTTCTGGAGTCTCCCCAGGGGAGTCAGGCCTCGTCTCGAGTGGGGGCATGCACGTGTGCTTTCCTTCCAGGCTGTAGCAGCAATGTCACGCTTCCCGTCGCGTGGATCAAAGGATCTGTGGTTTTCCCTCGAGGCTTTCCCTCGAGGCTTTCCCACAGGGCTGTCCCACGTGCCACCGTGGTGTGAGTCGATCCTCGGCGTGAAAGATGAGCCAGTGCAGGGCAAAGAGATTCCTCTGGAATGGACTGAGACATCTGGGGGACTCTTGGAATGGTGGTACGACCATGGAGTTCCTCTCGCCTTTCCTGTTGAGAGTGCCTCCTCTTGAGATGCGACGGGAATGCCGGGAATTCTTTCCCGTTGAAAGCAGGGAAAGGATCCCTCATCTCAAGCTACGAGGGGGAAACGGGGCTCCTCTGGATGTGGGCGGGACCATCGTGCTTCCTCTCGTGTGGAGACGGGTATGGCGGTAAACTTCTTGAGTTGCTGCAAGGGTGTGAAAGACCCTTTCGAAGTTCCAGAGGTTAGGTGTCATTAGTCTCCAGACGCCTCATCGGAAATAGGCCTCATCTCGCCTGGAAGGGAGAACTTCCCGGATTTTCTCGAGTTGCGGCAGGTGTTCTCGAGTTACGACGGGGACCTCAGGGACCCGCCCTGGTGGCCTCAGGAGAGGCCAGTCCCCATGCGAGTTGCTAGGGGGCCTCTCGGGATTCCTCTCCCGTCGATACCGGGGCCAAAAACCTTGTGTGGAGTCAGGGCTGGAACCGAGGATTCCTCTCAGGAGCTGACATGGATCTTTGGGTACTTCTGGAGTCCCACCAGGGGAGTCAGGCCTCTTCTCGATTGGGGGCATGCACGTGTGCTTTCCTTCCAGGCTGTAGCAGCAATGTCACGCTTCCCGTCGCGTGGATCAAAGGATCTGTGGTTTTCCCTCGAGGCTTTCCCACAGGGCTGTCCCACGTGCCACCGTGGTGTGAGTCGATCCTCGGCGTGAAAGATGAGCCAGTGCAGGGCAAAGAGGTTCCTCTGGAATGGACTGAGACATCTGGGGGACTCTTGGAATGGTGGTACGACCATGGAGTTCCTCTCGCCTTTCCTGTTGAGAGTGCCTCCTCTTGAGATGCGACGGGAACGCCGGGAATTCTTTCCCGTTGAAAGCAGGGAAAGGATCCCTCATCTCGAGCTCCGAGGGGGAAATGGGGCTCCTCTGGATGTGGGCGGGACCATCGTGCTTCCTCCCGAGTGGACACGGGTATGGCGGTGAACTTCTTGAGTTGCAGCAAGGGTGTGAAAGACCCTTTCGAAGTTCCAGAGTTTAGGTGTCATTAGTCTGCAGACGCCTCATCGGAAATAGGCCTCATCTCGCCTGGAAGGGAGAACTTCCTGGATTTTCTCGAGTTGCGGCAGGTGTTCTCGAGTTACGACGGGGACCTCAGGGACCCGCCCTGGTGGCCTCAGGAGAGGCCAGTCCCCATGCGAGTTGCTAGGGGGCCTCTCGGGATTCCTCTCCCGTCGATACCGGGGCCAAAAGCCTTGTGTGGAGTCAGGGCCGGAACCGAGCATTCCTCTCAGGGGTGACATGGATCTTTGGGTACTTCTGGAGTCTCCCCAGGGGAGTCAGGCCTCGTCTCGAGTGGGGGCATGCACGTGCGCTTTCCTTCCAGGCTGTAGCAGCAATGTCACGCTTCCCGTCGCGTGCATCAAAGGATCTGTGGTTTTCCCTCGAGGCTTTCCCTCGAGGCTTTCCCACAGGGCTGTCCCACGTGCCACCGTGGTGTGAGTCGATCCTCGGCATGAAAGATGAGCCAGCGCAGGGCAAAGAGGTTCCTCTGGAATGGACTGAGACATCTGGGGGACTCTTGGAATGGTGGTACGACCCTGGAGTTCCTCTCGCCTTTCCTGTTGAGAGTGCCTCCTCTTGAGATGCGACGGGAATGCAGGGAATTCTTTCCCGTTGAAAGCAGGGAAAGGATCCCTCATCTCGAGCTACGAGGGGGAAACGGGGCTCCTCTGGATGTGGGCGGGACCATCGTGCTTCCTCTCGAGTGGACACGGGTATGTCGGTGAACTTCTTGAGTTGCAGCAAGGGTGTGAAAGACCCTTTCGAAGTTCCAGAGGTTGGGTGTCATTAGTCTCCAGACGCCTCATCGGAAATAGGCCTCATCTCGCCTGGAAGGGAGAACTTCCTGGATTTTCTCGAGTTGCGGCAGGTGTTCTCGAGTTACTACGGGGACCTCAGGGACCCGCCCTGGTGGCCTCAGGAGAGGCCAGTCCCCATGCGAGTTGCTAGGGGGCCTCTCGGGATTCTTCTCCCGTCGATACCGGGGCCAAAAACCTTGTGTGGAGTCAGGGCTGGAACCGAGGATTCCTCTCAGGAGCTGACATGGATCTTTGGGTACTTCTGGAGTCCCACCAGGGGAGTCAGGCCTCTTCTCGATTGGGGGCATGCACGTGTGCTTTCCTTCCAGGCTGTAGCAGCAATGTCACGCTTCCCGTCGCGTGGATCAAAGGATCTGTGGTTTTCCCTCGAGGCTTTCCCACAGGGCTGTCCCACGTGCCACCGTGGTGTGAGTCGATCCTCGGCGTGAAAGATGAGCCAGTGCAGGGCAAAGAGGTTCCTCTGGAATGGACTGAGACATCTGAGGGACTCTTGGAATGGTGGTACGACCATGGAGTTCCTCTCGCCTTTCCTGTTGAGAGTGCCTCCTCTTGAGATGCGACGGGAACGCCGGGAATTCTTTCCCGTTGAAAGCAGGGAAAGGATCCCTCATCTCGAGCTCCGAGGGGGAAATGGGGCTCCTCTGGATGTGGGCGGGACCATCGTGCTTCCTCCCGAGTGGACACGGGTATGGCGGTGAACTTCTTGAGTTGCAGCAAGGGTGTGAAAGACCCTTTCGAAGTTCCAGAGTTTAGGTGTCATTAGTCTGCAGACGCCTCATCGGAAATAGGCCTCATCTCGCCTGGAAGGGAGAACTTCCTGGATTTTCTCGAGTTGCGGCAGGTGTTCTCGAGTTACGACGGGGACCTCAGGGACCCGCCCTGGTGGCCTCAGGAGAGGCCAGTCCCCATGCGAGTTGCTAGGGGGCCTCTCGGGATTCCTCTCCCGTCGATACCGGGGCCAAAAGCCTTGTGTGGAGTCAGGGCCGGAACCGAGCATTCCTCTCAGGGGTGACATGGATCTTTGGGTACTTCTGGAGTCTCCCCAGGGGAGTCAGGCCTCGTCTCGAGTGGGGGCATGCACGTGCGCTTTCCTTCCAGGCTGTAGCAGCAATGTCACGCTTCCCGTCGCGTGCATCAAAGGATCTGTGGTTTTCCCTCGAGGCTTTCCCTCGAGGCTTTCCCACAGGGCTGTCCCACGTGCCACCGTGGTGTGAGTCGATCCTCGGCATGAAAGATGAGCCAGCGCAGGGCAAAGAGGTTCCTCTGGAATGGACTGAGACATCTGGGGGACTCTTGGAATGGTGGTACGACCCTGGAGTTCCTCTCGCCTTTCCTGTTGAGAGTGCCTCCTCTTGAGATGCGACGGGAATGCAGGGAATTCTTTCCCGTTGAAAGCAGGGAAAGGATCCCTCATCTCGAGCTACGAGGGGGAAACGGGGCTCCTCTGGATGTGGGCGGGACCATCGTGCTTCCTCTCGAGTGGACACGGGTATGTCGGTGAACTTCTTGAGTTGCAGCAAGGGTGTGAAAGACCCTTTCGAAGTTCCAGAGGTTGGGTGTCATTAGTCTCCAGACGCCTCATCGGAAATAGGCCTCATCTCGCCTGGAAGGGAGAACTTCCTGGATTTTCTCGAGTTGCGGCAGGTGTTCTCGAGTTACGACGGGGACCTCAGGGACCCGCCCTGGTGGCCTCAGGAGAGGCCAGTCCCCATGCCAGTTGCTAGGGGGCCTCTCGGGATTCCTCTCCCGTCGATACCGGGGCCAAAAACCTTGTGTGGAGTCAGGGCCGGAAGCGAGGATTCCTCTCAGGGGCTGACATGGATCTTTGGGTACTTCTGGAGTCTCCCCAGGGGAGTCAGGCCTCGTCTCGAGTGGGGGCATGCACGTGTGCTTTCCTTCCAGGCTGTAGCAGCAATGTCACGTTTCCCGTCGAGTGGATCAAAGGATCTGTGGTTTTCCCTCGAGGCTTTCCCTCGAGGCTTTCCCACAGGGCTGTCCCACGTGCCACCGTGGTGTGAGTCGATCCTCGGCGTGAAAGATGAGCCAGTGCAGGGCAAAGAGATTCCTCTGGAATGGACTGAGACATCTGGGGGACTCTTGGAATGGTGGTACGACCATGGGGTTCCTCTCGCCTTTCCTGTTGAGAGTGCCTCCTCTTGAGATGCGACGGGAATGCCGGGAATTCTTTCCCGTTGAAAGCAGGGAAAGGATCCCTCATCTCAAGCTACGAGGGGGAAACGGGGCTCCTCTGGATGTGGGCGGGACCATCGTGCTTCCTCTCGTGTGGAGACGGGTATGGCGGTAAACTTCTTGAGTTGCTGCAAGGGTGTGAAAGACCCTTTCGAAGTTCCAGAGGTTAGGTGTCATTAGTCTCCAGACGCCTCATCGGAAATAGGCCTCATCTCGCCTGGAAGGGAGAACTTCCCGGATTTTCTCGAGTTGCGGCAGGTGTTCTCGAGTTACGACGGGGACCTCAGGGACCCGCCCTGGTGGCCTCAGGAGAGGCCAGTCCCCATGCGAGTTGCTAGGGGGCCTCTCGGGATTCTTCTCCCGTCGATACCGGGGCCAAAAACCTTGTGTGGAGTCAGGGCTGGAACCGAGGATTCCTCTCAGGAGCTGACATGGATCTTTGGGTACTTCTGGAGTCCCACCAGGGGAGTCAGGCCTCTTCTCGATTGGGGGCATGCACGTGTGCTTTCCTTCCAGGCTGTAGCAGCAATGTCACGCTTCCCGTCGCGTGGATCAAAGGATCTGTGGTTTTCCCTCGAGGCTTTCCCACAGGGCTGTCCCACGTGCCACCGTGGTGTGAGTCGATCCTCGGCGTGAAAGATGAGCCAGTGCAGGGCAAAGAGGTTCCTCTGGAATGGACTGAGACATCTGGGGGACTCTTGGAATGGTGGTACGACCATGGAGTTCCTCTCGCCTTTCCTGTTGAGAGTGCCTCCTCTTGAGATGCGACGGGAACGCCGGGAATTCTTTCCCGTTGAAAGCAGGGAAAGGATCCCTCATCTCGAGCTCCGAGGGGGAAATGGGGCTCCTCTGGATGTGGGCGGGATCATCGTGCTTCCTCCCGAGTGGACACGGGTATGGCGGTGAACTTCTTGAGTTGCAGCAAGGGTGTGAAAGACCCTTTCGAAGTTCCAGAGTTTAGGTGTCATTAGTCTGCAGACGCCTCATCGGAAATAGGCCTCATCTCGCCTGGAAGGGAGAACTTCCTGGATTTTCTCGAGTTGCGGCAGGTGTTCTCGAGTTACGACGGGGACCTCAGGGACCCGCCCTGGTGGCCTCAGGAGAGGCCAGTCCCCATGCGAGGTGCTAGGGGGCCTCTCGGGATTCCTCTCCCGTCGATACCGGGGCCAAAAACCTTGTGTGCAGTCAGGGCCGGAAACGAGGATTCCTCTCAGGGGCTGACATGGATCTTTGGGTACTTCTGGAGTCTCCCCAGGGGATTCAGGCCTCGTCTCGAGTGGGGGCATGCACGTGCGCTTTCCTTCCAGGCTGTAGCAGCAATGTCACGCTTCCCGTCGCGTGGATCAAAGGATCTGTGGTTTTCCCTCGAGGCTTTCCCTCGAGGCTTTCCCACAGGGCTGTCCCACGTGCCACCGTGGTGTGAGTCGATCCTCGGCGTGAAAGATGAGCCAGTGCAGGGCAAAGAGGTTCCTCTGGAATGGACTGAGACATCTGGGGGACTCGTGGAATGGTGGTACGACCATGGAGTTCCTCTCGCCTTTCCTGTTGAGAGTGCCTCCTCTTGAGATGCGACGGGAACGCCGGGAATTCTTTCCCGTTGAAAGCAGGGAAAGGATCCCTCATCTCGAGCTACGAGGGGGAAACGGGGCTCCTCTGGATGTGGGCGGGACCATCGTGCTTCCTCTCGAGTGGAGACGGGTATGGCGGTGAACTTCTTGAGTTGCAGCAAGGGTGTGAAAGACCCTTTCGAATTTCCAGAGGTTAGGTGTCATTAGTCTCCAGACGACTCATCGGAAATAGGCCTCATCTCGCCTGGAAGGGAGAACTTCCTGGATTTTCTCGAGTTGCGGCAGGTGTTCTCGAGTTACGACGGGGACCTCAGGGACCCGCCCTGGTGGCCTCAGGATAGGCCAGTACCCATGCGAGGTGCTAGGGGGCCTCTCGTGATTCCTCTCCCGTCGATACCGGGGCCAAAAACCTTGTGTGGAGTCAGGGCCGGAACCGAGGATTCCTCTCAGGGGCTGACATGGATCTTTGGGTACTTCTGGAGTCTCCCCAGGGGAGTCAGGCCTCGTCTCGAGTGGGGGCATGCACGTGCGCTTTCCTTACAGGCTGTAGCAGCAATGTCACGCTTCCAGTGGCGTGGATCAAAGGATCTGTGGTTTTCCCTCGAGGCTTTCCCACAGGGCTGTCCCACGTGCCACCGTGGTGTGAGTCGATCCTCGGCGTGAAAGATGAGCCAGTGCAGGGCAAAGAGGTTCCTCTGGAATGGACTGAGACATCTGGGGGACTCTTGGAATGGTGGTACGACCATGGAGTTCCTCTCGCCTTTCCTGTTGAGAGTGCCTCCTCTTGAGATGCGACGGGAACGCCGGGAATTCTTTCCCGTTGAAAGCAGGGAAAGGATCCCTCATCTTGAGCTACGAGGGGGAAACGGGGCTCCTCTGGATGTGGGCGGGACCATCGTGCTTCTTCTCGAGTGGAGACGGGTATGGCGGTGAACTTCTTGAGTTGCAGCAAGGGTGTGAAAGACCCTTTCGAAGTTCGAGAGGTTAGGTCTCATTAGTCTCCAGACGCCTCATCGGAAATAGGCCTCATCTCGCCTGGAAGGGAGAACTTCCTGGATTTTCTCGAGTTGCGGCAGGTGTTCTCGAGTTACGACGGGGACCTCAGGGACCCGCTCTGGTGGCCTCAGGAGAGGCCAGTCCCCATGCGAGGTGCTAGGGGGCCTCTCGGGATTCCTCTCCCGTCGATACCGGGGCCAAAAACCTTGTGTGCAGTCAGGGCCGGAACCGAGGATTCCTCTCAGGGGATGACATGGATCTTTGGGTACTTCTGGAGTCTCCCCACGGGAGTCAGGCCTCGTCTCGAGTGGGGGCATGCACGTGCGCTTTCCTTCCAGGCTGTAGCAGCAATGTCACGCTTCCCGTCGCGTGGATCAAAGGATCTGTGGTATTCCCTCGAGGCTTTCCCTCGAGGCTTTCCCACAGGGCTGTCCCACGTGCCACCGTGGTGTGAGTCGATCCTCGGCGTGAAAGATGAGCCAGTGCAGGGCAAAGAGGTTCCTCTGGAATGGACTGAGACATCTGGGGGACCCTTGGAATGGTGGTACGACCATGGAGTTCCTCTCGCCTTTCCTGTTGAGAGTGCCTCCTCTTGAGATACGACGGGAACACCGGGAATACTTTCCCGTTGAAAGCAGGGAAAGGATCCCTCATCTCGAGCTAAGAGGGGGAAACGGGGCTCCTCTGGATGTGGGAGGGACCATCGTGCTTCCTCTCGAGTGGAGACGGGTATGGCGGTGAACTTCTTGAGTTGCAGCAAGGGTGTGAAAGACCCTTTCGAAGTTCGAGAGGTTAGGTGTCATTAGTCCCCAGACGCCTCATCGGAAATAGGCCTCATCTCGCCTGGAAGGGAGAACTTCCTGGATTTTCTCGAGTTGCGGCAGGTGTTCTCGAGTTACGACGGGGACCTCAGGGACCCGCCCTGGTGGCCTCAGGAGAGGCCCGTCCCCATGCGAGGTGCTAGGGGGCCTCTCGGGATTCCTCTCCCGTCGATACCAAGGCCAAAAACCTTGTGTGGAGTCAGGGTCGGAACCGAGGATTCCTCTCAGGGGCTTATATGGATCTTTGGGTACTTCTGGAGTCTCGCCAGGGGAGACAGGCCTCGTCTCGAGTGGGGGCATGCACGTGCGCTTTCCTTCCAGGCTGTAGCAGCAATGTCACGCTTCCCGTCGCGTGCATCAAAGGATCTGTGGTTTTCCCTCGAGGCTTTCCCTCGAGGCTTTCCCACAGGGCTGTCCCACGTGCCTCCGTGGTGTGAGTCGATCCTCGGCGTGAATGATGAGCCAGTGCAGGGCAAAGAGGTTCCTCTGGAATGGACTGAGACATCTGGGGGACTCTAGGAATGGTGGTACGACCATGGAGTTCCTCTCGCCTTTCCTGTTGAGAGTGCCTCCTCTTGAGATGCGACGGGAACGCCGGGAATTCCTTCCCGTTGAAAGCAGGAAGGGATCCCTCATCTCGAGCTCCGAGAGGGAAACGGGGCTCCTCTGGATGTGGGCGGGACCATCGTGCTTCCTCTCGAGTGGAGACGGGTATGGCGGTGAACTTCTTGAGTTGCAGCAAGGGTGTGAAAGACCCTTTCGAAATTCCAAAGGTTAGGTGTCATTAGTCTCCAGACGCCTCATCGGAAATAGGCCTCATCTCGCCTGGAAGGGAGAACTTCCTGGATTTTCTCGAGTTGCGGCAGGTGTTCTCGAGTTAAGACGGGGACCTCAGGGACCCGCCCTGGTGGCCTCAGGAGAGGCCAGTCCCCATGCGAGTTGCTAGGGGGCCTCTCGGGATTCCTCTCCCGTCGATACCGGGGCCAAAAAGCTTGTGTGGAGTCAAGGCCGGAACCGAGGATTCCTCTCAGGGGCTGACATGGATCTTTGGGTACTTCTGGAGTCTCCCCAGGGGAGTCAGGCCTCGACTCGAGTTGGGGCATGCACGTGCGCTTTCCTTCCAGGCTGTAGCAGCAATGTCACGCTTCCCGTCGCGTGGATCAAAGGATCTGTGGTATTCCCTCGAGGCTTTCCCTCGAGGCTTTCCCACAGGGCTGTCCCACGTGCCACCGTGGTGTGAGTCGATCCTCGGCGTGAAAGATTAGCCAGTGCAGGGCAAAGAGGTTCCTCTGGAATGGACTGAGACATCTGGGGGACTCTTGGAATGGTGGTACGACCATGGAGTTCCTCTCGCCTTTCCTGTTGAGAGTGCCTCCTCTTGAGATACGACGGGAACACCGGGAATTCTTTCCCGTTGAAAGCAGGGAAAGGATCCCTCATCTCGAGCTAAGAGGGGGAAACGGGGCTCCTCTGGATGTGGGCGGGACCATCGTGCTTCCTCTCGAGTGGAGACGGGTATGGCGGTGAACTTCTTGAGTTGCAGCAAGGGTGTGAAAGACCCTTTCGAAGTTCGAGAGGTTAGGTGTCATTAGTCTCCAGACGACTCATCGGAAATAGGCCTCATCTCGCCTGGAAGGGAGAACTTCCTGGATTTTCTCGAGTTGCGGCAGGTGTTCTCGAGTTACGACGGGGACCTCAGGGACCCGCCCTGGTGGCCTCAGGAGAGGCCAGTCCCCATGCGAGGTGCTAGGGGGCCTCTCGGGATTCCTCTCCCGTCGATACCAAGGCCAAAAACCTTGTGTGGAGTCAGGGTCGGAACCGAGGATTCCTCTCAGGAGCTTATATGGATCTTTGGGTACTTCTGGAGTCTCGCCAGGGGAGACAGGCCTCGTCTCGAGTGGGGGCATGCACGTGCGCTTTCCTTCCAGGCTGTAGCAGCAATGTCACGCTTCCCGTCGCGTGGATCAAAGGATCTGTGGTTTTCCCTCGAGGCTTTCCCTCGAGGCTTTCCCACAGGGCTGTCCCACGTGCCTCCGTGGTGTGAGTCGATCCTCGGCGTGAAAGATGAGCCAGTGCAGGGCAAAGAGGTTCCTCTGGAATGGACTGAGACATCTGGGGGACTCTTGGAATGGTGGTACGACCATGGAGTTCCTCTCGCCTTTCCTGTTGAGAGTGCCTCCTCTTGAGATGCGACGGGAACGCCGGGAAATCTTCCCCGTTGAAAGCAGGGAAAGGATCCATCATCTCGAGCTCCGAGGGGGAAACGGGGCTCCTTTGGATGTGGGCGGGACCATCGTGCTTCCTCTCGAGTGGAGACGGGTATGGCGGTGAACTTCTTGAGTTGCAGCAAGGGTGTGAAAGACCCTTTCGAAGTTCCAGAGGTTAGGTGTCATTAGTCTCCAGACGCCTCATCGGAAATAGGCCTCATCTCGCCTGGAAGGGAGAACTTCCTGGATTTTCTCGAGTTGGGGCAGGTGTTCTCGAGTTACGACGGGGACCTCAGGGACCCGCCCTGGTGGCCTCAGGAGAGGCCAGTCCCCATGCGAGTTGCTAGGGGGCCTCTCGGGATTCCTCTCCCGTCGATACCGGGGCCAAAAACATTGTATGGAGTCAGGGCCGGAACCGAGGATTCCTCTCAGGGGCTGACATGGATCTTTGGGTTCTTCTGGAGCCCCCCCAGGGGAGTCAGGCCTCGTCTCGAGTGGGGGCATGCACGTGCGCTTTCCTTCCAGGCTGTAGCAGCAATGTCACGCTTCCAGTCGCGTGGATCAAAGGATCTGTGGTTTTCCCTCGAGGCTTTCCCTCGAGGCTTTCCCACAGGGCTGTCCCACGTGCCACCGTGGTGTGAGTCGATCCTCGGCGTGAAAGATGAGCCAGTGCAGGGCAAAGAGGTTCCTCTGGAATGGACTGAGACATCTGGGGGACTCTTGGAATGGTGGTACGACCATGGAGTTCCTCTCGCCTTTCCTGTTGAGAGTGCCTCCTCTTGAGATGCGACGGGAACGCCGGGAATTCTTTCCCGTTGAAAGCAGGAAAAGGATCCCTTATCTCGAGCTACGAGGGGGAAACGGGGCTCCTCTGGATGTGGGCGGGACAATCGTGCTTCCTCTCGAGTGGAGACGGGTATGGTGGTGAACTTCTTGAGTTGCAGCAAGGGTGTGAAAGACCCTTTCGAAGTTCCAGAGGTTAGGTGTCATTAGTCTCCAGACGCCACATAGGAAATAGGCCTCATCTCGCCAGGAAGGGAGAACTTCCTGGATTTTCTCGAGTTGCGGCAGGTGTTCTCGAGTTACGACGGGGACCTCAGGAACCCGCCCTGGTGGCCTCAGGAGAGGCCAGTCCCTATGCGAGTTGCTAGGGGGCCTCTCGGGATTCCTCTCCCGTCGATACCGGAGCCAAAAACCTTGTATGGAGTCAGGGCCGGAACCGAGGATTCCTCTCAGGGGCTGACATGGATCCTTGGGTACTTCTGGAGTCTCCCCAAGGGAGTCAGGCCTCGTCTCGAGTGGGGGCATGCACGTGCACTTTCCTTCCAGGCTGTAGCAGCAATGTCAGGCTTCCCGTCGCGTGGATCAAAGGATCTGTGGTTTTCCCTCGAGGCTTACCCACAGGGCTGTCCCACGTGCCACCGTGGTGTGAGTCTGTCCTCGGCGTGAAAGATGAGCCAGTGCAGGACAAAGAGGTTCCTCTGGAATGGACTGAGATATCTGGGGGACTCTTGGAATGGTGGTACGACCATGGAGTTCCTCTCGCCTTTCCTGTTGAGAGTGCCTCCTCTTGAGATGCGACGGGAACGCCGGGAACTCTTTCCCTTTGAAACCAGGGAAAGGATCCCTCATCTCGAGCTACAAGGGGAAAACGGGGCTCCTCTGGATGTGGGCGGGACCATCGTGCTTCATCTCGAGTGGAGACGGGTATGGCGGTGAACTTCTTGAGTTGCAGCAAGGGTGTGAAAGACCCTTTCGAAGTTCCAGAGGTTAGGTGTCATTAGTCTCCAGACGCCACATCAGAAATAGGCCTCATCTCGCCTGGAAGGGAGAACTTCCTGGATTTTCTCGAGTTGCGGCAGGTGTTCTCGAGTTACGACGGGGACCTCAGGGACCCGCCCTGGTGGCCTCAGGAGAGGCCAGTCCCTATGCGAGTTGCTTGGGGGCCTCTCGGGATTCCTCTCCCGTCGATACCGGGGCCAACAACCTTGTGTGG
Organism: Capricornis sumatraensis; assembly: GCF_032405125.1. Lineage (NCBI taxonomy): Eukaryota > Metazoa > Chordata > Mammalia > Artiodactyla > Bovidae > Capricornis > Capricornis sumatraensis. The sequence continues at coordinate 745,806 of NW_027184625.1, forward strand.
AGTCAGGGCCGTAACCGAGGATTCCTCTCATGGGCTGACATGGATCTTTGGGTACGTCTGGAGACTCCCCAGTGGAGTCAGGCCTCGTCTCGAGTGGGGGCATGCACGTGCGCTTTCCTTCCAGGCTGTAGCAGCAATGTCACGCTTCCCGTCGCGTGGATCAAAGGATCTGTGGTTTTCCCTCGAGGCTTTCCCTCGAGGCTATCCCACAGGGCTGTCCCACGTGCCACCGTGGTGTGAGTCGATCCTCGGCGTGAAAGATGAGCGAGTGCAGGGCAAAGAGGTTCCTCTGGAATGGACTGAGACATCTGGGGGACTCTTGGAATGGTGGTACGACCATGGAGTTCCTCTCGCCTTTCCTGTTGAGAGTTCCTCCTCTTGAGATGCGACGGGAACGCCGGGAATTCTTTCCCGTTGAAAGCAGGCAAAGGATCCCTCATCTCGAGCTACGAGGGGGAAACGGGGCTCCTCTGGATGTGGGCGGGACCATCGTGCTTCCTCTCGAGTGGAGACGGGTATGGCGGTGAACTTCTTGAGTTGCAGCAAGGGTGTGAAAGACCCTTTCGAAGTTCCAGAGGTTAGGTGTCATTAGTCTCCAGACGCCTCATCGGAAATAGGCCTCATCTCGCCTGGATGGGAGAACTTCCTTGATTTTCTCGAGTTGCGGCAGGTGTTCTCGAGTTACGACGGGGACCTCAGGGACCCGCCCTGGTGGCCTCAGGAGAGGCCAGTCCCCATGCGAGTTGCTAGGGGGCCTCTCGGGATTCCTCTCCCGTCGATACCGGGACCAAAAACCTTGTGTGGAGTCAGGGCCGGAACCGAGGATTCCTCTCAGGGGCTGACATGGATCTTTGGGTACTTCTGGAGTCTCGCCAGGGGAGACAGGCCTCGTCTCGAGTGGGGGCATGCACGTGCGCTTTCCTTCCAGGCTGTAGCAGCAATGTCACGCTTCCCGTCGCGTGGATCAAAGGATCTGTGGTTTTCCCTCGATGCTTTCCCTCGAGGCTTTCCCACAGGGCTGTCCCACGTGCCTCCGTGGTGTGAGTCGATCCTCGGCGTGAAAGATGAGCCATTGCAGGGCAAAGAGGTTCCTCTGGAATGGACTGAGACATCTGGGGGACTCTAGGAATGGTGGTACGACCATGGAGTTCCTCTCGCCTTTCCTGTTGAGAGTGCCTCCTCTTGAGATGCGACGGGAACGCCGGGAATTCTTTCCCGTTGAAAGCAGGGAAAGGATCCCTCATCTCGAGCTACGAGGGGGAAACGGGGCTCCTCTGGATGTGGGCGGGACCATCGTGCTTCCTCTCGAGTGGAGACGGGTATGGCGGAGAACTTCTTGAGTTGCAGCACGGGTGTGAAAGACCCTTTCGAAGTTCCAGAGGTTAGGTGTCATTAGTCTCCAGACGACTCATCGGAAATAGGCCTCATCTCGCCTGGAAGGGAGAACTTCCTGGATTTTCTCGACTTGCGGCAGGTGTTCTCGAGTTACGACGGGGACCTCAGGGACCCGCCCTTGTGGCCTCAGGTAAGGCCAGTCCCCATGCGAGGTGCTAGGGGGCCTCTCGGGATTCCTCTCCCGTCGATACCGAGGCCAAAAACCTTGTGTGGAGTCAGGATCGGAACCGAGGATTCCTCTCAGGGGCTTATATGGATCTTTGGGTACTTCTGGAGTCTCGCCAGGGGAGACAGGCCTCGTCTCGAGTGGGGGCATGCACGTGCGCTTTCCTTCCAGGCTGTAGCAGCAATGTCACGCTTCCCGTCGCGTGCATCAAAGGATCTGTGGTTTTCCCTCGAGGCTTTCCCTCGAGGCTTTCCCACAGGGCTGTCCCACGTGCCTCCGTGGTGTGAGTCGATCCTCGGCGTGAAAGATGAGCCAGTGCAGGGCAAAGAGGTTCCTCTGGAATGGACTGAGACATCTGGGGGACTCTTGGAATGGTGGTACGACCATGGAGTTCCTCTCGCCTTTCCTGTTGAGAGTGCCTCCTCTTGAGATGCGACGGGAACGCCGGGAATTCCTTCCCGTTGAAAGCAGGAAAGGATCCCTCATCTCGAGCTCCAAGAGGGAAACGGGGCTCCTCTGGATGTGGGCGGGACCATCGTGCTTCCTCTCGAGTGGAGACAGGTATGGCGGTGAACTTCTTGAGTTGCAGCAAGGGTGTGAAAGACCCTTTCGAAATTCCAAAGGTTAGGTGTCATTAGTCTCCAGACGCCTCATCGGAAATAGGCCTCATCTCGCCTGGAAGGGAGAACTTCCTGGATTTTCTCGAGTTGCGGCAGGTGTTCTCGAGTTAAGACGGGGACCTCAGGGACCCGCCCTGGTGGCCTCAGGAGAGGCCAGTCCCCATGCGAGGTGCTAGGGGGCCTCTCGGGATTCCTCTCCCTTCGATACCGGGGCCAAAAAGCTTGTGTGGAGTCAGGGCCGGAACCGAGGATTCCTCTCAGGGGCTGACATGGATCTTTGGGTACTTCTGGAGTCTCCCCAGCGGAGTTAGGCCTCGACTCGAGTGGGGGCATGCACGTGCGCTTTCCTTCCAGGCTGTAGCAGCAATGTCACGCTTCCCGTGGCGTGTATCAAAGGATTTGTGGTTTTCCCTCGAGACTTTCCCACAGGGCTGTCCCACGTGCCACCGTGGTGTGAGTCGATCCTCGGCGTGAAAGATGAGCCAGTGCAGGGCAAAGAGGTTCCTCTGGAATGGACTGAGACATCTGGGGGACTCCTGGAATGGTGGTACGACCATGGAGTTCCTCTTGCCTTTCCTGTTGAGAGTGCCTCCTCTTGAGATGCGACGGGAACGCCGGGAATTCTTTCCCGTCTAAAGCAGGGAAAGGTTCCCTCATCTCGAGATACGAGGGGGAAACGGGGCTCCTCTGGATGTGGGCAGGACCATCGTGCTTCCTCTCGAGTGGAGACGGGTATGGCGGTGAACTTCTTGAGTTGCAGCAAGGGTGTGAAAGACCCTTTCGAAGTTCCAGAGGTTAGGTGTCATTAGTCTCCAGACGCCTCATCGGAAATAGGCCTCATCTCGCCTGAAAGGGAGAACTTCCTGGATTTTCTCGAGTTGCGGCAGGTGTTCTCGAGTTACGACGGGGACCTCAGGGACCCGCCCTGGTGGCCTCAGGAGAGGCCAGTCCCCATGCGAGGTGCTAGGGGGCCTCTTGGGATTCCTCTCCCGTCGATACCGGGGCCAAAAACCTTGTGTGGAGTCAGGGCCGGAACCGAGGATTCCTCTCAGGGGCTGACATGGATCTTTGGGTACTTGTGGAGTCTCCCCAGGGGAGTTAGGACTCTTCTCGAGTGGGGGCATGCACGTGCGCTTTCCTTCCAGGCTGTAGCAGCAATGTCACGCTTCCCGTCGCGTGGATCAAAGGATCTGTGGTTTTCCCTCGAGGCTTTCCCACAGGGCTGTCCCACGTGCCACCGTGGTGTGAGTCGATCCTCGGCGTGAAAGATGAGCCAGTGCAGGGCAAAGAGGTTCCTCTGGAATGGACTGAGACATCTGGGGGACTCTTGGAATGGTGGTACGACCATGGAGTTCCTCTCGCCTTTTCTGTTTAGAGTGCCTCCTCTTGAGATGCGACGGGAACGCCGGGAATTCTTCCCCGTTGAAAGCAGGGAAAGGATCCATCATCTCGAGCTCCGAGGGGGAAACGGGGCTCCTTTGGATGTGGGCGGGACCATCATGCTTCCTCTCGAGTGGAGACGGGTATGGCGGTGAACTTCTTGAGTTGCAGCAAGGGTGTGAAAGACCCTTTCGAATTTCCAGAGGTTAGGTGTCATTAGTCTCCAGACGCCTCATCGGAAATAGGCCTCATCTCGACTGGAAGGGAGAACTTCCTGGATTTTCTCGAGTTGGGGCAGGTGTTCTCGAGTTACGACGGGGACCTCAGGGACCCGCCCTGGTGGCCTCAGGAGAGGCCAGTCCCCATGCGAGTTGCTAGGGGGCCTCTCGGGATTCCTCTCCCGTCGATACCGGGGCCAAAAACTTTGTATGGAGTCAGGGCCGGAACCGAGGATTCCTCTCAGGGGCTGACATGTATCTTTGGGTTCTTCTGGAGTCCCCCCAGGGGAGTCAGGCCTCGTCTCGAGTGGGGGCATGCACGTGCGCTTTCCTTCCAGGCTGTAGCAGCAATGTCACGCTTCCCGTCGCGTGGATCAAAGGATCTGTGGTTTTCCCTCGAGGCTTTCCCTCGAGGCTTTCCCACAGGGCTGTCCCACGTGCCACCGTGGTGTGAGTCGATCCTCGGCGTGAAAGATGAGCCACTGCAGGGCAAAGAGGTTCCTCTGGAATGGACTGAGACATCTGGGGGACTCTTGGAATGGTGGTACGACCATGGAGTTCCTCTCGCCTTTCCTGTTGAGAGTGCCTCCTCTTGAGATGCGACGGGAACGCCGGGAATTCTTTCCCGTTGAAAGCAGGAAAAGGATCCCTCATCTCGAGCTACGAGGGGGAAACGGGGCTCCTCTGGATGTGGGCGGGACCATCGTGCTTCCTCTCTAGTGGAGACAGGTATGGTGGTGAACTTCTTGAGTTGCAGCAAGGGTGTGAAAGACCCTTTCGAAGTTCCAGAGGTTAGGTGTCATTAGTCTCCAGAGGCCTCATCGGAAATAGGCCTCATCTCGCCTGGAAGGGAGAACTTCCTGGATTTTCTCGAGTTGCGGCAGGTGTTCTCGAGTTACGACGGGGACCTCAGGGACCCGCCCTGGTGGCCTCAGGAGAGGCCAGTCCCTATGCGAGTTGCTAGGGGGCCTCTCGGGATTCCTCTCCCGTCGATACCGGGGCCAACAACCTTGTGTGGAGTCAGGGCCGGAAACGAGGATTCCTCTCAGGGGCTGACATGGATCTTTGGGTACTTCTGGAGTCTCCGCAGGGGAGTCAGGCCTCGTCTCGAGTGGGGGCATGCACGTGCGTTTTCTTTCCAGGCTGTAGCAGCAATGTCACGCTTCCCTTCGCGTGGATCAAAGGATCTGTGGTTTTCCCTCGAGGCTTTCCCACAGGGCTGTCCCACATGCCACCGTGGTGTGAGTCGATCCTCGGCGTGAAAGATGAGCCAGTGCAGGGCAAAGAGGTTCCTCTGGAATGGACTGAGACATCTGGGGGACTCTTGGAATGGTGGTACGACCATGGAGTTCCTCTCGCCTTTCCTGTTGAGAGTGCCTCCTCTTGAGATGCGACGGGAACTCCGGGAATTCTTTCCCGTTGAAAGCAGGCAAAGGATCCCTCATCTCGAGCTACGAGGGGGAAACGGGGCTCCTCTGGATGTGGGCGGGACCATCGTGCTTCCTCTCGAGTGGAGACGGGTATGGCAGTGAACCTCTTGAGGTGCAGCAAGGGTGTGAAAGACCCTTTCGAAGTTCCAGAGGTTAGGTGTCATTAGTCTCCAGACGCCTCATCGGAAATAGGCCTCATCTCGCCTGGAAGGGAGAACTTCCTGGATTTTCTCGAGTTGCGGCAGGTGTTCTCGAGTTACGACGGGGACCTCAGGGACCCGCCCTGGTGGCCTCAGGAGTGGCCACTCACCATGCGAGTTGCTAGGGGGCCTCTCGGGATTCCTCTCCCGTCGATACCGGGGCCAAAAACCTTGTGTGGAGTCAGGGCCAGAACCGAGGATTCCTCTCAGGGGCTGATATGGATCTTTGGGTACTTCTGGAGTCTCGCCAGGGGAGACAGGCCTCGTCTCGTGAGGGGGCATGCACGTGCACTTTCCTTCCAGGCTGTAGCAGCAATGTCACGCTTCCCGTCGCGTGGATCAAAGGATCTGTGGTTTTCCCTCGAGGCTTTCCCTCGAGGCTTTCCCACAGGGCTGTCCCACGTGCCACCGTGGTGTGAGTCGATCCTCGGCGTGAAAGATGAGCCAGTGCAGGGCAAAGAGCTTCCTCTGGAATGGACTGAGACATCTGGGGGACTCTTGGAATGGTGGTACGACCATGGAGTTCCTCTCGCCTTTCCTGTTGAGAGTGCCTCCTCTTGAGATGCGACGGGAACTCCGGGAATTCTTTCCCGTTGAAAGCAGGCAAAGGATCCCTCATCTCGAGCTACGAGGGGGAAACGGGGCTCCTCTGGATGTGGGCGGGACCATCCTGCTTCCTCTCGAGTGGAGACGGGTATGGAAGTGAACTTCTTGAGTTGCAGCAAGGGTGTGAAAGACCCTTTCGAAGTTCCAGAGGTTAGGTGTCATTAGTCTCCAGACGCCTCATCGGAAATAGGCCTCATCTCGCCTGGAAGGGAGAACTTCCTGGATTTTCTCGAGATGCGGCAGGTGTTCTTGAGTTACGACGGGGACCTCAGGGACCCGCCCTGGTGGCCTCAGGAGAGGCCAGTCCACATGCGAGTTGCTAGGGGGCCTCGCGGGATTCCTCTCCCATCGATACCGGGGCCAAAAACCTTGTGTGGAGTCAGGGCCGGAAACGAGGATTCCTCTCAGGGGCTGACATGGATCTTTGGGTACTTCTGGAGTCTCCGCAGGGGAGTCAGGCCTCGTCTCGAGTGGGGGCATGCACGTGCGTTTTCTTTCCAGGCTGTAGCAGCAATGTCACGCTTCCCGTCGCGTGGATCAAAGGATCTGTGGTTTTCCCTCGAGGCTTTCCCACAGGGCTGTCCCACGTTCCACCGTGGTGTGAGTCGATCCTCGGCGTGAAAGATGAGCCAGTGCAGGGCAAAGAGGTTCCTCTGGAATCGACTGAGACATCTGGGGGACTCTTGGAATGGTGGTACGACCATGGAGTTCCTCTCGCCTTTCCTGTTGAGATTGCCTCCTCTTGAGATGCGACGGGAACGCCGGGAATTCTTTCCCGTTGAAAGCAGGGAAAGGATTCCTCATCTCGAGCTCCGAGGGGGAAACGGGGCTCCTCTGGATGTGGGCGGGACCATCGTGCTTCCTCTCTAGTGGAGACGGGTATTGCCGGGGTCCAGCCCCGGTGGATCCAGGGAATTCGAAGGGTGGACGGCGTTGGCGTGGAAAGACTTGTTTATTTATTAATATAAGATTAGATTAAGAAACTGTAGTGCAGTAGGAAGATTAAGTGGAGAAAGAGGGCTGAATAGCTTGGTTTACGCGGAAGACCAATAAAATTCCAGACAAGGAATTTGCACCATCTACGTTGGGCCACCGGTGCCCGCTTGAATATCTAAGGGTGCCTCGCCTTAAGCTCCCTTTCTCGCGGATCTTAATAACCAGGGCAAATAAGTAGACCTGGCGAGCCTCCGCGCCCCAGATGGAAATTCAGCCTGAAATTAAAGTAAAGAGCAGAGGGAAGAAAAGGGAGAGAAAAAGAGAGAGAGAGAGAGACACGGGGGGAGCCATATTCCCAAGACACCAGGCCGAGACTAGTCCGAGAAACTGGTCTGAGAATCTGGTCCCGTCCTTTATTGTTCAGAAGGCCTTTTATACTTTTGATAAAACATGGAGATCAATGGGTAACACAAAGTTATGCAGCGTTAGCAGTCCAGACTCTTATCAAAACCAGGCTTTTCTCTCTGCATACCTAATTGTATACACAAGTCTTAGGTAATTTACATCATCTTCCAACCAAAAGGGCCAATTAACATTTTACAGCCTTTTTTCTGATAAGGGTTTGTCAACCACAAGACTTATTTGTGTTGATCTTCCCAAGGTCTGGTGCCACTCTCGGAAAGCACTAAAGAAAGTTACATTCTTAGACAGCAAGGATACAGCAACTTATAACAAGTAGAGGGAGTGCAGTGATTTATAGCAAAAGAGAAGCAATTAACTCAAAAGTCTAGTGTTGCTAACATCAAAACTACTATGTATCTTTTTCTACATCCTGCTTACATTAACATCCTTCCAGGTGCCTAAAAGATAAAGAATAAGGAGGTCTGGCAGCAATCCTTGAGTCAACAGTGAAAACCCTCTACCAATATAATTTTTAACTCTTTAGAAAAGGCTCTGTATCTTTAAGATGCTTTTAAGCTTTGTGCCTCCCGCGGTTGGGGGGCTGTAAGCAATTCACAAGCTGTAAGCTTTGTGCCTCTCGCGGTTGGGGGGCTGTAAGCAATTCACAAGCTGTAAGAGGTCTGGGGAACCTGTTAGGCAGACTAGAGAGCTATCAGAGGGGTTTAACTGAAACATCCCTTTCAAATGCAGAAGACTAAAACCCTGAATTGACTTTTTTCCAGAGAATATCAGAAAAGTGGAAAAGCAGAGCACAAAAGCCGGCAGATTTTTGCTGGGGTACATGCTTAGGAATATCCAGAGGGGTCCCTGAAGTCTGAGCACGCCTTGCGTATGTCAGCTTCCTTCCTCATGACCTTGTCACGGGCGGGATTCCTCACACTGGCTTCCGGCAACTCCCCCTTCTTTATTAGTTTTTTAAAAAAATTAGGTGCAGTTCAGTCGCGAGATTCCGAATGCTCTGCCGAAGAGTCCTGACAACACAAGGAAGCACGATTACAAGGAGCAGGATTATGGCACCCACAGCAGCATAGCTAGAGACAGTAGTCAGAAGAGTTTTTCCAGAAATGAAGTCAGAGAAGGTGTGGAAAAAGTCATTGGCTTCTCCTGCGGCGGTAAAATCTAATCGGGAGTGTTCCAAGGTCTGAATCTGATTATGAAGTTTCCCTAAATCTAAACTAATATCTGAGCTGTTCCAGACACCTAAAATATGATTTTTGACCCTCTCCCATTTAAAATCTGTCTCATTTACTTTCAGGGATGTAACACATATCCACCGGTAATCGGCATGACATGAAAGAGCCAATTTCATTTTCAGACTCTGTAATTCATTCCCAATATGCATTACTGCTTCTTCTAAGGCATCAATCCTTATTTCTAGCTTCCTATCTATAATTTCCTGGGTTGCCAGCGTTAGAGAAACATTTTTGGATACGGTGTCAACATATTGGGCAGTATACACTTGTTGAGACAATGATAATGCCGCCACAGTAACAGAAGTAATTGCGGTTATCAAAGCTGATATTCCCAAAACAAGTAAGCCCACAAACCGTCGTGTTCGCATTAAATCTTGTAGCTGTTGCAGTACAGCTAGGCCATGGTTATCATACCAATACGTGGCTACAGTTACAGGTACCATGAGATAGGGCGGACGTTTTAAAACCATGAAAGAGCAAACTTTATATTGAGGAGTTAAACAGGATGAAAGCATACATTGTTCACAAGACACTACATGGGGTCCACCTGTATAATTCAATTGTATGTTAAGTCTTTCAGAATCATTAGTGAAAAGAAAAACATAAGGAGAGGGTAGACAAGCTAAAATAGAGTAAATAGAGGTATTTTTTGGTCGGATTAAAATAATAGGGGCGGTAGCCGCAAGGGCTCTCCAAATTTCTGGCTGCCAAAAGGTTTTACCTCTAGTTATATAAGACAGCATAGGGGGAACAAATTGGTTATGATGCCGTCTGGTGGCAACTAACGGCCAAGAAATTGAATATTCTTTCCAATTATCCAATCTATTGATAAAGTCATCGTCAGACTCAGGGTCTTGACCTGGATTTGGGTTGCTCCAGTCCTGAATCGCACAATTTCTTCCTCCCGGCATATTGTAATCTACTCTCGAATTATAAATACAAGATTTCCAAATCGGATATCCTGAATGATCATCTATAGTTTTCCAAATAACATCTGAGGGAGCAACATCATCACAATTTGGATATTCTGATGGAGTTTTGAGAGACAAAGACTTATAGGGGCCAAGGACCCCAGGCATACGGGCTCGTAATATCCAAGCAGACCGATCCCCTATAGATGCAAATTTAGAGGTTGGGGAATCTGTCATAACTGCTTTTGTGGAGGCTCCAACGCATCCTGTCTTGGTAAAGAAGTCTCCTGTAAGGCCAGGAGGAAAATTAAAGCAGACAGGAAAATCATCTGCTAGTCCTTTAAAGGTATAATTGAAATTAATAGGGTATTGGTCTTTTGTATAGGAAGTATAAGATCCTCCCAAAAGGCGAGGCTGGTCTGTACTAACTCGTATGGGGTCACTGTTCCAAGTAACAACTTGGAAAGTTGGAGGATCCGGGAGAAACGCCCAATATTTGGTTGGAATGGGAGCAGCGCTTACCTGGCAAGAGAGCAAGGCAAGCATGGCAATAAACACCTTTTCAGGAGAGACTGACGATCCCTGTAGGGTAGCTATCCCCTGTGCCTGGCGACAGAGAGCTTTAATCTGTCCCCAGGTGGGCAAGGAGGCTTGTTGGGTTGACTGAGCTGGGCGTCCTAATGGATTCCTGCGAGGCAAAAAATCAGGGGGTGCAATATCCTGTATCTGAAGTCGTGACATCTGTCCAGTGGGTGGCTCCGATCCGCGCCTATCCGGGATCTCCAATGTCAGCTGTCCTGGGGTCAGCGGCGTTTCCCGTGCTGGCGGAGGGAGCGGGGGAAGAGGGAGTTTCTTCCTTTTTAGAGATCGCGGTGGCGGGGGATTCTGGTATCCGGGGAGCTGAGACATGGCGAATTAGTCTGTCTGGAACCCAAATCGGAGCGTCCGCGTCCTGTGGAAAAACACAAGCATACCCTCGCCCATTGGTTAATAAGGGGTCAGGACCTTTCCATTGTCCGGAAAGAAGGTCCCTCCATTTTACTAATGGTTTTGCATTCAATTGCTCTGGGCACCAATGGCGAAGCATTGCAGTGTTTCCGGATGAATCAGCATTTAAGTTATTTATTACGAAAAGAGCATGTTGCAAAATCTGATGGGGGGAACTATATTTAAATTCCCCTTCTTTTAGTTTTTGAATATGGATTTTCAGTGTTTGATGTGCTCTTTCCACAATGGCTTGTCCTTGTGGGTTATAAGGGATGCCGGTGTTATGTTTAATTTGAAATCTTGTACAGAATTGCTGAAAAGATTTAGAAGTGTAAGCAGGAGCATTATCAGTTTTTAAAGCTTTTGGCAAGCCCAGATAGGAAAAGCATGTAAAAAGATGTTGTATTACATCTTTAACTGCTTCCCCTGTACGAGCAGTGGCAATAATAACATGAGAGAAGGTATCTACAGTTACATGAACAAAAGACAGTTTTCCAAATGAAGAGACATGGGTTACATCCATTTGCCAGAGTGCATTAGGTTTGAGACCGCGAGGGTTAACTCCCAGAGGCAAAGCATTCACGGTAGTAGGACAATGTGAACAAGAACGAACAATCTCTCGGGCAGATTCTCGAGGAATTTGAAACTGGTATCGTAAGGCAGTGGCATTTTGGTGATGAAGTGAGTGAGAAGCTCGAGCTTCTTCAAAAACAGAAGCCACTGAAATCCTGGTTAACGAATCTGCCAATTCATTGAGAGCATTTAAAGGGCCAGGCAGGCCGGAATGAGCCCGAATGTGGCCGATAAAGAACGCCCGATTTCTTTTCCATATTTGCTGCTGCAGTTTAGTTAACAAATGGAAGATAGCAGTTTTGTTTTCAGGCAAAACTGCAGTCTCAATGTGTGGAAACAGCCTGACCACATACTGAGAGTCAGAATAAAGGTTAAATTCTTTCTCCGCAAACATAACAAAGGCCTCAATAACAGCTGTGATTTCAGCCCTTTGAGCTGAAGTTTCTTGTGTTTCCAAAAGTTTTTGATGATCTCTTGTGACTATAGAGGCTCTACCGTTAGCCGATCCATCAGTAAAGACTACCTGAGCATCTGAAATAGGGAACTGTTTACACCGGACAGGAAAAATAACTGGATGGTTAGACATAAAATTTAGTAAAACATGCGAGGGTAAATGATGCAAAATTTGACCACAGTAATTCCCTATGGCAATCTGCCAGTCTTCATCAAACATTAAAAGAGCATCAAGCTGCTCCTTATTATATGGAATTACAATCTCTGATGGCTCTTTACCAAACAATTCAATGCTCCGCTTCCTTCCTTTTAGCATTAATGTGGCAATTAAACCAGGATAAGAAGCCACGACTTTTTTAGCTTGGGTAGGAAGATGGATCCATTCTAAAGGGCCGCGTTGCCACAGAACTCCCGTAGGCGCCGTTGGAGTAGCTAGGCAAAGGAACTGCCACGTCATCGTCAAATCAATTCTTTTTACATAGCTATTTGATAAGGCTGCTTCTACTTTGCCTAGGGCTTCTTGAGCCTCAGCTGTTAATTGTCTTTTTGAGGTTGGATCAGGATCCCCGCGTAAAGTGTTAAAAAGAGGTTTTAATTCGGCAGTGGTTAATTTTAAATATGGTCTAATCCAATTAATATCACCTAAGAGTTTTTGATAATCATTTAAAGTAATAAGATGGTCTTTTCTCAATTGCAGCGGGGTATGAGTCACCGTTTCCGAATTTATGACTCTTCCTAAGTAAGTTATGGGCGGATTGATTTGAATTTTTTCTGGGGCAATTTTTAGGCCTCTGTCTGTCAATGCCTGGGTCAGGTCCTGGAGCACAGTCTGCAGGTGAACTCTATCAGGATGAGCTATTAAAATATCATCCATATAGTGAATCATATACACGTGTTCATATTTAGCCCTAGTATCTTCTAGAGCGGCATTAACAAATTTTTGGCATAAAGTAGGGCTATTTTTCATTCCCTGAGGCAGAACCTTCCACTGAAACCGTAAATAAGGCTGTTTAAGATTTTCTGATGGCAGACTAAAGGCAAATCGCTTTTTATCCTCAGGATTTAAGGGAATAGTGAAAAAACAATCTTGTAAATCAATAACAATTATATTATATCCCTCTGGAACGGCTACTGGGGAAGGGAGCCCAGGCTGTAAGGCCCCCATGTCCTCCATGGTGGCATTAATAGCTCTCAAATCCTGTAAAAGTCGCCATTTACCAGATTTTTTCTTAATGACAAAAATAGGAGTGTTCCAGGGGCTATTGGAGGGCTCAATATGTCCCAATTCTAATTGTTCAAAGATTAATGCTTTAGCTGCCAATAATTTTTCCTTATGCAGAGGCCACTGTTCTACCCACACCGGATCTTGAGATTTCCATGTGATGGGGTCGGCAGCAAAAACAATGGCCTCAATTATAAATTTGGATATCCCAATCCAGCACGTAGCTTGCGAGGAGTTGGGCAAATTGGCTCAATTATTCCTGTCTGTTGTTTACCCAATCCTTTTGATGGATCATAGCCCATCTGCAACATCTGAGAGGTCACTTTATCATCAGGGCTAAAAAGTAACACTCCCATTTGAGATAGCACGTCCCTCCCCCACAGGGTAAGGGGGAGCGAAGGAACGACATAAGGTTGGAAAGTTCCACGGGTATCCTCAAATTGCCAATCTAAAATTTTTGCACTTTTGGCTATTGTGGGGGCTCTTCCTATCCCCACCAAGTTATTTTCAGTAGTATGTGTGGGCCAGGAGCTGGGCCAGTCTTTTCCTGAAATGCAAGAAACATCTGCTCCTGTGTCTAATAACCCCACAATAGACTTGCCATTAATCAGGATAGTCTTCATAGGACGTTTCTGAGTAATTTCTGTTATCCAAAAAACCATATCACTAGACCCAAATCCTTTATCCTGCCTTTCATTTTGAGTAGCTGTGCGCCCAATTGCAGTGTGGTAAGGCAAAAGCAAAAGTTGGGCTATTCTTTGTCCCTGATGTATTTGGAAAGTTTTAGTTGGGGGTGAAATCATTATCTGGATTTCTCCTGTATAATCTGAGTCAATTACTCCAGGGATGATTGTGAGACCTTGCATAGCTAAGGAACTTCTGCCTAGTATAATTCCTACTAAACCTGTTGGTAATGGGCCTTTAACTCCTGTAGGTATTTTTACAGTGGGGCTATCTGGTGTTAATATTGCTGAGGTGGTGGAACTGAGGTCCAGTCCTGCGCTGCCTGGGGTTGCTCTGATGAGTTCTGCGATGGGACGAAGGGAATGAATGGGTTCAGTGAGGCTGCCCCAATTGTTGTCGGGGCCTGAGGCTGGCCCCTCAATCCGTTTCCCGACTGCTGGTCGGGGCCCAAAAAGGCTCCATTTCTATGGAATTGTGACCTACATTCTTTTGCCCAGTGATATCCTTTTTGACAACGAGGGCAGAGAGATCTAGGGAGATTAGTAGGCACAGCCGGGGAGGGAGAATTCGGCAGAGAAGAACCGGCTGCTTTTTGGGGACAAGCTCGCATAAGGTGCCCTTCCCGTCCGCAAGAGAAGCAGGCCTTGGATAAACCAATATTCTGGCCTGGACTACTGGAATGACTCTTTGACGGGTTATTTCTATTTGTAAAAAAGGACTGTACTGCCTGCTGGTAAGAATTTCCCTTTATGGCTGCAGCTATGGCAACGCCCTGCATCATCGCTGGTCCTACATCTGCACATTGCCTGATATAATCTATTATTTCCCCAGTTTTTTTAATAGGACGTAAAATGGCCTGGCAGGTAGAATTAGCATTTTCAAATGCCAGTTGTTTTATCAATATACTAGCTGCCTCAGTGTTGGAAATTACTCTGTTGACTGCCTCTGCAAGTCTTGATATAAAGTCTTCATATGGCTCTTCTGGTTTTTGTTTAACATTTGAGAAGGAAGAGGTAGATTCTTTCCCTTCAGGCAACAAACGCCAAGCCCCAAGGGCGCAGGCGGTTACTTGATCTAAAGTGGTTTTATCTAATCCCATTTGATCTCTAAGTGTTCCAAAATCATTAGTCCCTGCCAACATATTTTTTATAATATATCTTGGGCCATATTTTTGGTTAGCATCAGCCTGTTTTTGGGCTAGATCTTCATATTCAGTTCTCCAAAGTACATATTGACCTCCAGACAGACAAGCTTTAGCGACTGTCTTCCAGTCATGGGGTGTCATCCATCTGCCCGCTAAAGCTTCCACCAATGATACAGTGTACGGGGCTTTAGGCCCATACAAAGCACAAGCCTGTTTGAGTTCTTTAATCATTTTCATTGGAATGGGTTCCCAGTGGGGGGCTGTTCTCCCACCACTTCCACCAAATATTATGGGGAAACAAGCCTCAAGGTGGGGATCAAGTTCATCATCTGGGCTAGAGAAAACTCTTCTTCGGGGAGCTTCTAGTGGAGGCCCCTCACCCTTATAGGGAGGGGGGGGCAAGGGGTGTCCTATGTCACTTTCTTCGTACTTTGGGAATTTTTTATCCGTTCTGTGTTTAGGTCTTACGGATGTTTTATCTGGGGAATCTGGCCTTAAACTCTCAGGTGCATATAATCTGATGGGGGACATTTGTCTTGAGCCTCTGGAAGCAGAAGGCTTAATTAAGGAAATTTCTCTTGAATTTGTGGAAGCAGGTGGTCTGGTTGGGGAAGTTTTTATTAAGCTCTTTGGAGCAGATAATCTAATTGGAGAAGTTTCTCTTAAACTCCTTGGAGCATCTTTATTTAATAAAGACCAGTCCTCATCAGAATGATCTTGACTTACTTCCTCTTCCAAATCTTCCTCATCTGAAAGCTGCTCTTTTTTGTCATCTCTATCTATTACCTTTTCTTGGGCAGTCATTGCAGCTATCATTTGACTCAACTGCCGATAGTTAGGTGTAGCCTCCTTTTCATCACTCTCCTCTTCGATAGATACCTTTTTCTCTGCACTTTCCTCTTTAAGATGTACCTTTTCAGATTCAGGGGCAGGGTCTAGAGCGTCCCTAATTATATTCCATAAGGAAAAGGCGTCAGTAGGCACCTTTTGTGAGCCATGTTCAGCATGGTAAGTTTTTAGTTGTTTTCCTACTCTCTCCCAGGTGTCTAAGTTAACAGTGCCTTCTTCTGGAAACCAGGGACACTGTTCTTGTACAAAGGAAAAAAATGAATGAATATTGGATTTTTTAACTTTAATTCCTCGTTTAGTTAGTAACTGCAAGATTACTCCTGTAAAAAGCTGTCTTTCTTTTGATTCACTGTTACCCATGTCAGAAAATTAAGTCTTATAGAAAAGTCTACCTCAACAAAAAGGTTTTACCTTTGGCGAGGGGGGTTTTGTTTTCAACCCTAAGATAGCAGGTTTCTTTTCAACCTCTAGAGCACCAGGTTTCTCTTAAACCCTTGAACACTTCCCACTCCTCCTCACCCTGTCTATCCTACAGGGGGGTCCGCGGCACCCTGAGTGGGGTCCTAGCCGTCCCGAACACTCAACACTGGGGGAGTACCCGAAAGTACTCCGGGGGGAGTGATTAAGTCACTCCGGGGGGGAGCAACAGAGAGTGCTCCGGGGGGAGCAACAGAGAGTGCTCCGGGGGGAGCTACAGAGAGTGCTCCGGGGGGAGCTTTTGCTCCGAGGAACCTACCTTCGAATAGCCTGTTCCGGGCGCCACTTGCCGGGGTCCAGCCCCGGTGGATCCAGGGAATTCGAAGGGTGGACGGCGTTGGCGTGGAAAGACTTGTTTATTTATTAATATAAGATTAGATTAAGAAACTGTAGTGCAGTAGGAAGATTAAGTGGAGAAAGAGGGCTGAATAGCTTGGTTTACGCGGAAGACCAATAAAATTCCAGACAAGGAATTTGCACCATCTACGTTGGGCCACCGGTGCCCGCTTGAATATCTAAGGGTGCCTCGCCTTAAGCTCCCTTTCTCGCGGATCTTAATAACCAGGGCAAATAAGTAGACCTGGCGAGCCTCCGCGCCCCAGATGGAAATTCAGCCTGAAATTAAAGTAAAGAGCAGAGGGAAGAAAAGGGAGAGAAAAAGAGAGAGAGAGAGAGACACGGGGGGAGCCAGATTCCCAAGAAACCAGGCCGAGACTAGTCCGAGAAACTGGTCTGAGAATCTGGTCCCGTCCTTTATTGTTCAGAAGGCCTTTTATACTTTTGATAAAACATGGAGATCAATGGGTAACACAAAGTTATGCAGCGTTAGCAGTCCAGACTCTTATCAAAACCAGGCTTTTCTCTCTGCATACCTAATTGTATACACAAGTCTTAGGTAATTTACATCATCTTCCAACCAAAAGGGCCAATTAACATTTTACAGCCTTTTTTCTGATAAGGGTTTGTCAACCACAAGACTTATTTGTGTTGATCTTCCCAAGGTCTGGTGCCACTCTCGGAAAGCACTAAAGAAAGTTACATTCTTAGACAGCAAGGATACAGCAACTTATAACAAGTAGAGGGAGTGCAGTGATTTATAGCAAAAGAGAAGCAATTAACTCAAAAGTCTAGTGTTGCTAACATCAAAACTACTATGTATCTTTTTCTACATCCTGCTTACATTAACATCCTTCCAGGTGCCTAAAAGATAAAGAATAAGGAGGTCTGGCAGCAATCCTTGAGTCAACAGTGAAAACCCTCTACCAATATAATTTTTAACTCTTTAGAAAAGGCTCTGTATCTTTAAGATGCTTTTAAGCTTTGTGCCTCCCGCGGTTGGGGGGCTGTAAGCAATTCACAAGCTGTAAGCTTTGTGCCTCTCGCGGTTGGGGGGCTGTAAGCAATTCACAAGCTGTAAGAGGTCTGGGGAACCTGTTAGGCAGACTAGAGAGCTATCAGAGGGGTTTAACTGAAACATCCCTTTCAAATGCAGAAGACTAAAACCCTGAATTGACTTTTTTCCAGAGAATATCAGAAAAGTGGAAAAGCAGAGCACAAAAGCCAGCAGATTTTTGCTGGGGTACATGCTTAGGAATATCCAGAGGGGTCCCTGAAGTCTGAGCACGCCTTGCGAATGTCAGCTTCCTTCCTCATGACCTTGTCACGGGCGGGATTCCTCACACTGGCTTCCGGCAGGGTATGGTGGTGAACTTCTTGAGTTGCAGCAAGGCTGTGAAAGACCCTTTCGAAGTTCCAGAGGTAAGGTGTCATTAGTCTCCAGACGCCTCATCGGAAATAGGCCTCATCTCGCCTGGAAGGGAGAACTTCCTGGATTTTCTCGAGTTGCGGCAGGTGTTCTCGAGTTACGACGGGGACCTCAGGGACCCGCCCTGGTGGCCTCAGGAGAGGCCAGTCCCTATGCGAGTTGCTAGGGGGCCTCTCGGGATTCCTCTCCCGTCGATACCGGGGCCAAAAACCTTGTGTGGAGTCAGGGCCGGAACCGAGGATTCCTCTCAGGGGCTGACATGGATCTTTGGGTACTTCTGGAGTCTCCCCAGGGGAGTCAGGCCTCGTCTCGAGTGGGGGCATGCACGTGCACTTTCCTTCCAGGCTGTAGCAGCAATGTCACGCTACCTGTCGCGTGGATCAAATGATCTGTGGTTTTCCCTCGAGGCTTTCCCACAGGGCTGTCCCACGTGCCACCGTGGTGTGAGTCGATCCTCGGCGTGAAAGATGAGCCAGTGCAGGGCAAAGAGGTTCCTCTGGAATGGACTGAGACATCTGGGGGACTCTTGGAATGGTGGTACGACCATGGAGTTCTTCTCGCCTTTCCTGTTGAGAGTGCCTCCTCTTGAGATGCGACGGGAACGCCGGGAATATTTTCCCGTTGAAAGCAGGGAAAGGATCCCTCATCTCGAGCTACGAGGGGGAAACGGGGCTCCTCTGGATGTGGGCGGGACCATCGTGCTTTCTCTCGAGTGGAGACGGGTATGGCGGTGAACTTCTTGAGTTGCAGCAAGGGTGTGAAAGACCCTTTCGAAGTTCCAGAGGTTAGGTGTCATTAGTCTCCAGACGCCTCATCGGAAATAGGCCTCATCTCGCCTGGAAGGGAGAACTTCCTTGATTTTCTCGAGTTGCGGCAGGTGTTCTCGAGTTACGACGGGGACCTCAGGGACCCGCCCTGTTGGCCTCAGGAGAGGCCAGTCCATATGCGTGTTGCTAGGGGGCCCCTCGGGATTCCTCTCCCGTCGATACCGGGGCCAAAAACCTTGTGTGGAGACAGGGCTGGAACCGAGGATTCCTCTCAGGGACTGATATGGATCTTTGGGTACTTCTGGAGTCTCGCCAGGGGAGACAGGCCTCGTCTCGTGTGGGGGCATGCACGTGCACTTTCCTTCCAGGCTGTAGCAGCAATGTCACGCTTCACGTCGCGTGGATCAAAGGATCTGCGGCTTTCCCTCGAGGCTTTCCCACAGGGCTGTCCCACGTGACACCGTGGTGTGAGTCGATTCTCGGCGTGAAAAATGAGCCAGTGCAGGGCAAAGAGGATCCTCTGGAATGGACTGAGACATCTGGGGGACTCTTGGAATGGTGGTACGACCATGGAGTTCCTCTCGCCTTTCCTGTTGAGAGTGCCTCCTCTTGAGATGCGACGGGAACGCCGGGAATTCTTTCCCGTTGAAAGGAGGGAAAGGATCCCTCATCTCGAGCTACGAGGGGGAAACGGGGCTCCTCTGGATGTGGGCGGGACCATCGTGCTTTCTCTCGAGTGGAGACGGGTATGGCGGTGAACTTCTTGAGTTGCAGCAAGGGTGTGAAAGACCCTTTCGAAGTTCCAGAGGTTAGGTGTCATTAGTCTCCAGACGCCTCATCGGAAATAGGCCTCATCTCGCCTGGAAGGGAGAACTTCCTGGATTTTCTCGAGTTGCGGCAGGTGTTCTCGAGTTACGACGGGGACCTCAGGGACCCGCCCTGGTGGCCTCAGGAGAGGCCAGTCCCCATGCGAGTTGCTAGGGGGCCTCTCGGGATTCCTCTACCGTCGATACCGGGGCAAAAAAGCTTGTGTGGAGTCAGGGCCGGAACCGAGGATTCCTCTCAGGGGCTGACATGGATCTTTGGGTACTTCTGGAGTCTCCACAGGGGAGTCAGGCCTCGTCTCGAGTGGGGGCATGCACGTGCGCTTTCCTTCCAGGCTGTAGCAGCAATGTCACGCTTCCCGTCGCGTGGATCAAAGGATCTGTGGTTTTCCCTCGAGGCTTTCCCTCGAGGCTTTCCCACAGGGCTGTCCCACGTGCCACTGTGTTGTGAGTCGATCCTCGGCTTGAAAGATGAGCCAGTGCAGGGCAAAGAGGTTCCTCTGGAATGGACTGAGACATCTGGGGGACTCTTGGAATGGTGGTACGACCATGGAGTTCCTCTCGCCTTTCCTGTTGAGAGTGCCTCCTCTTGAGATGCGACGGGAACGCCGGGAATACTTTCCCGTTGAAAGCAGGGAAAGGATCCCTCATCTCGAGCTACGAGGGGGAAACGGGGCTCCTCTGGTTGTGGGCGGGACCATCGTGCTTCCTCTCGAGTGGAGACGGGTATGGCGGTGAACTTCTTGAGTTACAGCAAGGGTGTGAAAGACCCTTTCGAAGTTCCAGAGGTTAGGTGTCATTAGTCTCCAGACGCCTCATCGGAAATAGGCCTCATCTCGCCTGGAAGGGAGAACTTCCTGGATTTTCTCGAGTTGCGGCAGGTGTTCTCGAGTTACGACGGGGACCTCAGGGACCCGCCCTGGTGGCCTCAGGAGAGGCCAGTCCCCATGCGAGTTGCTAGGGGGCCTCTCGGGATTCCTCTCCCGTCGATACCGGGGCCAAAAACCTTGTGTGGAGTCAGGGCCGGAACCGAGGATTCCTCTCAGGGGCTGACATGGATCTTTGGGTACTTCTGGAGTCTCCCCAGGGGAGTCAGGCCTCGTCTCGAGTGGGGGCATGCACGTGTGATTTCCTTCCAGGCTGTAGCAGCAATGTCACGCTTCCCGTCGCGTGGATCAAAGGATCTGTGGTTTTCCCTCGAGGCTTTCCCACAGGGCTGTCCCACGTGCCACCGTGGTGTGAGTCGATCCTCGGCGTGAAAGATGAGCCAGTGCAGGGCAAAGAGTTTCCTCTGGAATGGACTGAGACATCTGGGGGACTCTTGGAATGGTGGTACGACCATGGAGTTCCTCTCGCCTTTCCTGTTGAGAGTGCCTCCTCTTGAGATGCGACGGGAACGCCGGGAATTCTTTCCCGTTGAAAGCAGGGAAAGGATCCCTCATCTCGAGCTACGAGGGGGAAACGGGGCTCCTCTGGATGTGGGCGGGACCATCGTGCTTCCTCTCGAGTCGAGACGGGTATGGCGGTTAACTTCTTGAGTTGCAGCAAGGGTGTGAAAGACCCTTTAGAAGTTCCAGAGGTTAGGTGTCATTAGTCTCCAGACGCCTCATCGGAAATAGGCCTAATCTCGCCTGGAAGGGAGAACTTCCTTGATTTTCTCGAGTTGCGGCAGCTGTTCTGGAGTTACGACGGGGACCTCAGGGACCCGCACTGGTGGCCTCAGGAGAGGTCAGTCCCCATGCGAGTTGCTAGGGGGCCTCTCGGGATTCCTCTCCCGTCGATACCGGGGCCAAAAACCTTGTGTGGAGTCAGGGCCGGAACCGAGGATTCCTCTCAGGGGCTGACATGGATCTTTGGGTACTTCTGGAGTCTCCCCAGGGGAAGCAGGCCTCGTCTCAAGTGGGGGCATGCACGTGCGCTTTCCTTCCAGGCTGTAGCAGCAATGTCACGCTTCCCTTCGCGTGGAACAAAGGATCTGTGGTTTTCCCTCGAGGCTTTCCCTCGAGGCTTTCCAACAGGGCTGTCCCACGTGCCACCGTGGTGTGAGTCGATCCTGGCGTGAAAGATGAGCCAGTGCAGGGCACAGAGGTTCCGCTGGAATGGACTGAGACATCTGGGGGACTCTTGGAATGGTGGTACGACCATGGAGTTCCTCTCGCCTTTCCTGTTGAGAGTGCCTCCTCTTGAGATGCGACGGGAACGCCGGGAATTCTTTCCCGTTGAAAGCAGGGAAAGGATCCCTCATCTCGAGCTACGAGGGGGAAACGGGGCTCCTCTGGATGTGGGCGGGACCATCGTGCTTCCCCTCGAGTGGAGACGGGTATGGCGGTGAACTTCTTGAGTTGCAGCAAGGGTGTGAAAGACCCTTTCGAAGTTCCAGAGGTTAGGTGTCATTAGTCTCCAGACGTCTCATCGGAAATAGGCCTCATCTCGCCTGGAAGGGAGAACTTCCTGGATTTTCTCGAGATGTGGCAGGTGTTCTCGAGTTACGACGGGGACCTCAGGGACCCGCCCTGGTGGCCTCAGGAGAGGCCAGTCCCCATGCGAGTTGCTAGGGGGCCTCTCCGGATTCCTCTCCCGTCGATACCGGGGCCAAAAACCTTGTGTGGAGTCAGGGCCGGAACCGAGGATTCCTCTCAGGAGTTGACATGGATCTTTGGGTACTTCTGGAGTCTCCCCAGGGGAGTCAGGCCTCGTCTCGAGTGGGGGCATGCACGTGCGCTTTCCTTCCAGGCTGTAGCAGCAATGTCACGCTTCCCGTCGCGTGGATCAAAGGATCTGTGGTTTTCCCTCGAGGCTTTCCCACAGGGCTGTCGCACGTGCCACCGTGGTGTGAATCGATCCTCGGCGTGAAAGATGAGCCAGTGCAGGGCAAAGAGGTTCCTCTGGAATGGACTGAGACATCTGGGGGACTCTTGGAATGGTGGTACGACCATGGAGTTCCTCTCGCCTTTCCTGTTGAGAGTGCCTCCTCTTGAGATACGACGGGAACGCCGGGAATTCTTTCCCGTTGAAAGCAGGGAAAGGATCCCACATCTCGAGCTACTAGGGGGAAACGGGGCTCCTCTGGATGTGGGCGGGACCATCGTGCTTCCTCTCGAGTCGAGACGGGTATGGCGGTGAACTTCTTGAGTTGCAGCAAGGGTGTGAAAGACCCTTTCGAAGTTCCAGAGGTTAGGTGTCATTAGTCTCCAGACGCCTCATCGGAAATAGGCCTCATCTCGCCTGGAAGGGTGAACTTCCTGGATTTTCTCGAGTTGCGGCAGGTGTTCTCGAGTTACGACGGGGACCTCAGGGACCCGCCCTGGTGGCCTCAGGAGAGGCCAGTCCCCATGTGAGTTGCTAGGGGGCCTCTCGGGATTCCTCTCCCGTCGATACCGGGGCCAAAAACCTTGTGTGGAGTCAGGGCCGGAACCGAGGATTCCTCTCAGGGGCTGACATGGATCTTTGGGTACTTGTGGAGTCTCCCCAGGGGAGTCAGGCCTCGTCTCGAGTGGGGGCATGCACGTGCGCTTTCCTTCCAGGCTGTAGCAGCAATGTCACGCTTCCCGTCGCGTGGATCAAAGGATCTGTGGTTTTCCCTCGAGGCTTTCCCACAGGGCTGTCCCACGTGCCACCGTGGTGTGAGTCGATCCTCGGCGTGAAAGATGAGCCAGTGCAGGGCAAAGAGGTTCCTCTGGAATGGACTGAGACATCTGGGGGACTCTTGGAATGGTGGTACGACCATGGAGTTCCTCTCGCCTTTCCTGTAGAGAGTGCCTCCTCTTGAGATGAGACGGGAACGCCGGGAATTCTTTCCCGTTGAAAGCAGGGAAAGGATCCCACATCTCGAGCTACGATGGGGAAACGGGGCTCCTCTGGATGTGGGCGGGACCATCGTGTTTCCTCTCGAGTGGAGACGGGTATGGCGGTGAACTTCTTGAGTTGCAGCAAGGGTGTGAAAGACCCTTCCGAAGTTCCAGAGGTTTGGTGTCATTAGTCTCCAGATGCCTCATCGGAAATAGGCCTCATCTCGCCTGGAATGGTGAACTTCCTGGATTTTCTCGAGTTGCGGCTGGTGTTCTCGAGTTACGACGGGGACCTCAGGGACCCGCCCTGGTGGCCTCAGGAGAGGCCAGTCCCCATGCGAGTTGCTAGGGGGCCTCTCGGGATTCCTCTCCCGTCGATACCGGGGCCAAAAACCTTGTGTGGAGTCAGGGCCGGAACCGAGGATTCCTCTCAGAGGCTGACATGGATCTTTGGGTACTTCTGGAGTCTCCCCAGGGGAGTCAGGCCTCGTCTCGAGTGGGGGCATGCACGTGCACTTTCCTTCCAGGCTGTAGCAGCAATGTCACGCTTCCCGTGGCGTGGATCAAAGGATCTGTGGTTTTCCCTCGAGGCTTTCCCTCGAGGCTTTCCCACAGGGCTGTCCCACGTGCCACCGTGGTGTGAGTCGATCCTGGCGTGAAAGATGAGCCAGTGCAGGGCAAAGAGGTTCCTCTGGAATGGACTGAGACATCTGCGGGACTCTTGGAATGGTGGTACGACCATGGAGTTCCTCTCGCCTTTCCTGTTGAGAGTGCCTCCTCTTGAGATGCGACGGGAACGCCGGGAATTCTTTCCCGTTGAAAGCAGGGAAAGGATCCCTCATCTCGAGCTACGAGGGGGAAACGGGGCTCCTCTGGATGTGGGCGGGACCATCGTGCTTCCTCTCGAGTGGAGACGGGTATGGCGGTGAACTTCTTGAGTTGCAGCAAGTGTGTGAAAGACCCTTTCGAATTTCCAGAGGTTAGGTGTCATTAGTCTCCAGACGCCTCATCGGAAATAGGCCTCATCTCGCCTGGAAGGGAGAACTTCCTGGATTTTCTCGAGTTGCAGCAGGTGTTCTCGAGTTACGACGGGGACCACAGGGACCCGCCCTGGTGGCCTCAGGAGAGGCCAGTCCCCATGCGAGTTGCTAGGGGGCCTCTCGGGATTCCTCTCCCGTCGATACCGGGGCCAAAAACCTTGTGTGGAGTCAGGGCCGGAACCGAGGATTCCTCTCAGGGGCTGACATGGATCTTTGGGTACTTCTGGAGTCTCCCCAGGGGAGTCAGGCCTCGTCTCGAGTGGGGGCATGCACGTGCGATTTCCTTCCAGGCTGTAGCAGCAATGTCACGCTTCCCGTGGCGTGGATCAAAGGATCTGTGGTTTTCCCTCGAGGCTTTCCCACAGGGCTGTCCCACGTGCCACCGTGGTGTGAGTCGATCCTCGGGGTGAAAGATGAGCCAGTGCAGGGCAAAGAGGTTCCTCTGGAATGGACTGAGACATCTGGGGGACTCTTGGAATGGTGGTACGACCATGGAGTTCCTCTCGCCTTTCCTGTTGAGAGTGCCTCCTCTTGAGATGCGACGGGAACGCCGGGAATTCTTTCCCGTTGAAAGCAGGGAAAGGATCCCTCATCTCGAGCTACGAGGGGGAAACGGGGCTCCTCTGGATGTGGGCGGGACCATCGTGCTTCCTCTCTAGTGGAGACGGGTATGGCGGTGAACTTCTTGAGTTGCAGCAAGGGTGTGAAAGACCCTTTCGAAGTTCCAGAGGTTAGGTGTCATTAGTCTCCAGACGCCTCATCGGAAATAGGCCTAATCTCGCCTGGAAGGGAGAACTTCCTGGATTTTCTCGAGTTGCGGCAGCTGTTCTGGAGTTACGACGGGGACCTCAGGGACCCGCACTGGTGGCCTCAGGAGAGGCCAGTCCCCATGCGAGTTGCTAGGGGGCCTCTCGGGATTCCTCTCCCGTCGATACCGGGGCCAAAAACCTTGTGTGGAGTCAGGGCCGGAACCGAGGATTCCTCTCAGGGGCTGACATGGATCTTTGGGTACTTCTGGAGTCTCCACAGGGGAGTCAGGCCTCGTCTCGAGTGGGGGCATGCACGTGCGCTTTCCTTCCAGGCTGTAGCAGCAATGTCACGCTTCCCGTGGCGTGGATCAAAGGATCTGTGGTTTTCCCTCGAGGCTTTCCTCGAGGCTTTCCCACAGGGCTGTCCCACGTGCCACCGTGGTGTGAGTCGATCCTCGGCGTGAAAGATGAGCCAGTGCAGGGAAAAGAGGTTCCTCTGGAATGGACTGAGACATCTGGGGGACTCTTGGAATGGTGGTACGACTATGGAGTTCCTCTCGCCTTTCCTGTTGAGAGTGCCTCCTCTTGAGATGCGACCGGAACGCCGGGAATTCTTTCCCGTTGAAAGCAGGGAAAGGATCCCTCATCTCGAGCTACGAGGGGGAAACGGGGCTCCTCTGGATGTGGGCGGACCATCGTGCTTCCTCTCGAATCGAGACGGGTATGGCGGTGAACTTCTTGAGTTGCAGCAAGGGTGTGAAAGACCCTTTCGAAGTTCCAGAGGTTAGGTGTCATTAGTCTCCAGACGCCTCATCGGAAATAGGCCTCATTTCGCCTGGAAGGGAGAACTTCCTGGATTTTCTCGAGTTGCGGCAGGTGTTCTCGAGTTACGACGGGGACCTCAGGGACCCGCCCTGGTGGCCTCAGGAGAGGCCAGTCCCCATGCGAGTTGCTAGGGGGCCTCTCGGGATTCCTCTCCCGTCGATACCGGGGCCAAAAACCTTGTGTGGAGTCAGGGCCGGAACCGAGGATTCCTCTCAGGGGCTGACATGGATCTTTGGGTACTTCTGGAGTCTCCCCAGGGGAGTCAGGCCTCGTCTAGAGTGGGGGCATGCACGTGTGATTTCCTTCCAGGCTGTAGCAGCAATGTCACGCTTCCCGTCGCGTGGATCAAAGGATCTGTGGTTTTCCCTCGAGGCTTTCCCACAGGGCTGTCCCACGTGCCACCGTGGTGTGAGTCGTTCCTCGGCGTGAAAGATGAGCCAGTGCAGGGCAAAGAGGTTCCTCTGGAATGGACTGAGACATCTGGGGGACTCTTGGAATGGTGGTACGACCATGGAGTTCCTCTCGCCTTTCCTGTTGAGAGTGCCTCCTCTTGAGATGCGACGGGAACGCCGGGAATTCTTTCCCGTTGAAAGCAGGGAAAGGATCCCTCATCTCGAGCTACGAGGGGGAAACGGGGCTCCTCTGGATGTGGGCGGGACCATCGTGCTTCCTCTCGAGTCGAGACGGGTATGGCGGTGAACTTCTTGAGTTGCAGCAAGGGTGTGAAAGACCCTTTAGAAGTTCCAGAGGTTAGGTGTCATTAGTCTCCAGACGCCTCATCGGAAATAGGCCTAATCTCGCCTGGAAGGGAGAACTTCCTGGATTTTCTCGAGTTGCGGCAGCTGTTCTGGAGTTACGACGGGGACCTCAGGGACCCGCACTGGTGGCCTCAGGAGAGGTCAGTCCCCATGCGAGTTGCTAGTGGGCCTCTCGGGATTCCTCTCCCGTCGATACCGGGGCCAAAAACCTTGTGTGGAGTCAGGGCCGGAACCGAGGATTCCTCTCAGGGGCTGACATGGATCTTTGGGTACTTCTGGAGTCTCCCCAGGGGAATCAGGCCTCGTCTCGAGTGGGGGCATGCACGTGCGCTTTCCTTCCAGGCTGTAGCAGCAATGTCACGCTTCCCTTCGCGTGGATCAAAGGATCTGTGGTTTTCCCTCGAGGCTTTCCCTCGAGGCTTTCCCACAGGGCTGTCCCACGTGCCACCGTGGTGTGAGTCGATCCTGGCATGAAAGATGAGCCAGTGCAGGGCACAGAGGTTCCGCTGGAATGGACTGAGACATCTGGGGGACTCTTGGAGTGGTGGTACGACCATGGAGTTCCTCTCGCCTTTCCTGTTGAGAGTGCCTCCTCTTGAGATGCGACGGGAACGCCGGGAATTCTTTCCCGTTGAAAGCAGGGAAAGGATCCCTCATCTCGAGCTACGAGGGGGAAACGGGGCTCCTCTGGATGTGGGCGGGACCATCGTGCTTCCCCTCGAGTGGAGACGGGTATGGCGGTGAACTTCTTGAGTTGCAGCAAGGGTGTGAAAGACCTTTTCGAAGTTCTAGAGGTTAGGTGTCATTAGTCTCCAGACGCCTCATCGGAAATAGGCCTCATCTCGCCTGGAAGGGAGAACTTCCTGGATTTTCTCGAGTTGCGGCAGGTGTTCTCGAGTGACGACGGGGACCTCAGAGACCCGCCCTGGTGGCCTCAGGAGAGGCCAGTCCCCATGCGAGTTGCTAGGGGGCCTCTCGGGATTCCTCTCCCGTCGATACCGGGGCCAAAAACCTTGTGTGGAGTCAGGGCCGGAACCGAGGATTCCTCTCAGGGGCTGACATGGATCTTTGGGTACTTCTGGAGTCTCCCCAGGGGAATCAGGCCTCGTCTCGAGTGGGGGCATGCACGTGCACTTTCCTTCCAGGCTGTAGCAGCAATGTCACGCTTCCCTTCGCGTGGATCAAAGGATCTGTGGTTTTCCCTCGAGGCTTTCCCTCGAGGCTTTCCCACAGGGCTGTCCCACGTGCCACCGTGGTGTGAGTCGATGCTGGCGTGAAAGATGAGCCAGTGCAGGGCAAAGAGGTTCCTCTGGAATGGACTGAGACATCTGGGGGACTCTTGGAATGGTTGTACGACCATGGAGTTCCTCTCGCCTTTCCTGTTGAGAGTGCCTCCTCTTGAGATGCGACGGGAACGCCGGGAATTCTTTCCCGTTGAAAGCAGGGAAAGGATCCCTCATCTCGAGCTCCGAGGGGGAAACGGGGCTCCTCTGGATGTGGGCGGGACCATCGTGCTTCCTCTCGAGTGGAGACGGGTATGGCGGTGAACTTCTTGAGTTGCAGCAAGGGTGTGAAAGACCCTTTCGAAGTTCCAGAGGTTAGGTGTCATTAGTCTCCAGACGCCACATCGGAAATAGGCCTCATCTCGCCTGGAAGGGAGAACTTCCTGGATTTTCTCGAGATGTGGCAGGTGTTCTCGAGTTACGACGGGGACCTCAGGGACCCGCCCTGGTGGCCTCAGGAGAGGCCAGTCCCCATGCGAGTTGCTAGGGGGCCTCTCCGGATTCCTCTCCCGTCGATACCGGGGCCAAAAACCTTGTGTGGAGTCAGGGCCGGAACCGAGGATTCCTCTCAGGTGTTGACATGGATCTTTGGGTACTTCTGGAGTCTCCCCAGGGGAGTCAGGCCTCGTCTCGAGTGGGGGCATGCACGTGCGCTTTCCCTCCAGGCTGTAGCAGCAATGTCACGCTTCCCGTCGCGTGGATCAAAGGATCTGTGGTTTTCCCTCGAGGCTTTCCCACAGGGCAGTCGCACGTGCCACCGTGGTGTGAATCGATCCTCGGCGTGAAAGATGAGCCAGTGCAGGGCAAAGAGGTTCCTCTGGAATGGACTGAGACATCTGGGGGACTCTTGGAATGGTGGTACGACCATGGAGTTCCTCTCGCCTTTCCTGTTGAGAGTGCCTCCTCTTGAGATGCGACGGGAACGCCGGGAATTCTTTCCCGTTGAAAGCAGGGAAAGGATCCCACATCTCGAGCTACGAGGGGGAAACGGGGCTCCTCTGGATGTGGGCGGGACCATCGTGCTTCCTCTCGAGTCGAGACGGGTATGGCGGTGAACTTCTTGAGTTGCAGCAAGGATGTGAAAGACCCTTTCGAAGTTCCAGAGGTTAGGTGTCATTAGTCTCCAGACGCCTCATCGGAAATAGGCCTCATCTCGCCTGGAAGGGTGAACTTCCTGGATTTTCTCGAGTTGCGGCAGGTGTTCTCGAGTTACGACGGGGACCTCAGGGACCCGCCCTGGTGGCCTCAGGAGAGGCCAGTCCCCATGCGAGTTGCTAGGGGGCCTCTCGGGATTCCTCTCCCGTCGATACCGGGGCCAAAAACCTTGTGTGGAGTCAGGGCCGGAACCGAGGATTCCTCTCAGGGGCTGACATGGATCTTTGGGTACTTGTGGAGTCTCCCCAGGGGAGTCAGGCCTCGTCTCGAGTGGGGGCATGCACTTGCGCTTTCCTTCCAGGCTGTAGCAGCAATGTCACGCTTCCCGTCGCGTGGATCAAAGGATCTGTGGTTTTCCCTCGAGGCTTTCCCACAGGGCTGTCCCACGTGCCACCGTGGTGTGAGTCGATCCTCGGCGTGAAAGATGAGCCAGTGCAGAGCAAAGAGGTTCCTCTGGAATGGACTGAGACATCTGGGGGACTCTTGGAATGGTGGTACGACCATGGAGTTCCTCTCGCCTTTCCTGTTGAGAGTGCCTCCTCTTGAGATGCGACGGGAACGCCGGGAATTCTTTCCCGTTGAAAGCAGGGAAAGGATCCCACATCTCGAGCTACGATGGGGAAACGGGGCTCCTCTGGATGTGGGCGGGACCATCGTGTTTCCTCTCGAGTGGAGACGGGTATGGCGGTGAACTTCTTGAGTTGCAGCAAGGGTGTGAAAGACCCTTCCGAAGTTCCAGAGGTTTGGTGTCATTAGTCTCCAGATGCCTCATCGGAAATAGGCCTCATCTCGCCTGGAATGGTGAACTTCCTGGATTTTCTCGAGTTGCGGCAGGTGTTCTCGAGTTACGACGGGGACCTCAGGGACCCGCCCTGGTGGCCTCAGGAGAGGCCAGTCCCCATGCGAGTTGCTAGGAGGCCTCTCGGGATTCCTCTCCCGTCGATACCGGGGCCAAAAACCTTGTGTGGAGTCAGGGCCGGAACCGAGGATTCCTCTCAGAGGCTGACATGGATATTTGGGTACTTCTGGAGTCTCCCCAGGGGAGTCAGGCCTCGTCTCGAGTGGGGGCATGCACGTGCGCTTTCCTTCCAGGCTGTAGCAGCAATGTCACGCTTCCCTTCGCGTGGATCAAAGGATCTGTGGTTTTCCCTCGAGGCTTTCCCTCGAGGCTTTCCCACAGGGCTGTCCCACGTGCCACCGTGGTGTGAGTCGATCCTGGCGTGAAAGATGAGCCAGTGCAGGGCAAAGAGGTTCCTCTGGAATGGACTGAGACATCTGCGGGACTCTTGGAATGGTGGTACGACCATGGAGTTCCTCTCGCCTTTCCTGTTGAGAGTGCCTCCTCTTGAGATGCGACGGGAACGCCGGGAATTCTTTCCCGTTGAAAGCAGGGAAAGGATCCCTCATCTCGAGCTACGAGGGGGAAACGGGGCTCCTCTGGATGTGGGCGGGACCATCGTGCTTCCTCTCTAGTGGAGACGGGTATGGCGGTGAACTTCTTGAGTTGCAGCAAGGGTGTGAAAGACCCTTTCGAAGTTCCAGAGGTTAGGTGTCATTAGTCTCCAGACGCCTCATCGGAAATAGGCCTCATCTCGCCTGGAAGGGAGAACTTCCTGGATTTTCTCGAGTTGCGGCAGCTGTTCTGGAGTTACGAAGGGGACCTCAGGGACCCGCACTGGTGGCCTCAGGAGAGGCCAGTCCCCATGCGAGTTGCTAGGGGGCCTCTCGGGATTCCTCTCCCGTCGATACCGGGGCCAAAAACCTTGTGTGGAGTCAGGGCCGGAACCGAGGATTCCTCTCAGGGGCTGACATGGATCTTTGGGTACTTCTGGAGTCTCCCTAGGGGAGTCAGGCCTCGTCTCGAGTGGGGGCATGCACGTGCGCTTTCCTTCCAGGCTGTAGCAGCAATGTCACGCTTCCCTTCGCGTGGATCAAAGGATCTGTGGTTTTCCCTCGAGGCTTTCCTTCGAGGCTTTCCCACAGGGCTGTCCCACGTGCCACCGTGGTGTGAGTCGATCCTGGCGTGAAAGATGAGCCAGTGCAGGGCAAAGAGGTTCCGCTGGAATGGACTGAGACATCTGGGGGACTCTTGGAATGGTGGTACGACCATGGAGTTCCTCTCGCCTTTCCTGTTGAGAGTGCCTCCTTTTGAGATGCGACGGGAACGCCGGGAATTCTTTCCCGTTGAAAGCAGGGAAAGGATCCCTCATCTCGAGCTACGAGGGGGAAACGGGGCTCCTCTGGATGTGGGCGGGACCATCGTGCTTCCTCTCGAGTGGAGACGGGTATGGCGGTGAACTTCTTGAGTTGCAGCAAGGGTGTGAAAGACCCTTTCGAAGTTCCAGAGGTTAGGTGTCATTAGTCTCCAGACGCCTCATCGGAAATAGGCCTCATCTCGCCTGGAAGGGAGAACTTCCTGGATTTTCTCGAGTTGCGGCAGGTGTTCTCCAGTTACGACGGGGACCTCAGGGACCCGCCCTGGTGGCGTCAGGAGAGGCCAGTCCCCATGCGAGTTGCTAGGGGGCCTCTCGGTATTCCTCTCCCGTCGATACCGGGTCCAAAAACCTTGTGTGGAGTCAGGGCCGGAACCGAGGATTCCTCTCAGGGGCTGACATGGATCTTTGGGTACTTCTGGAGTCTCCCCAGGGGAGTCAGGCCTCGTCTCGAGTGGGGGCATGCACGTGCGCTTTCCTTCCAGGCTGTAGCAGCAATGTCACGATTCCCGTCGCGTGCATCAAAGGATCTGTGGTTTTCCCTCGAGGCTTTCCCACAGGGCTGTCGCACGTGCCACTGTGGTGTGAGTCGATCCTCGGCGTGAAAGATGAGCCAGTGCAGGGCAAAGAGGTTCCTCTGGAATGGACTGAGACATCTGGGGGACTCTTGGAATGGTGGTACGACCATGGAGTTCCTCTCTCCTTTCCTGTTGAGAGTGCCTCCTCTTGAGATGCGACGGGAACGCCGGGAATTCTTTCCCGTTGAAAGCAGGGAAAGGATCCCTCATCTTGATCTACGAGGAGGAAACGGGGCTCCTCTGGATGTGGGCGGGACCATCGTGCTTCCTCTCGAGTGGAGACGGGTATGGCGGTGAACTTCTTGAGTTGCAGCAAGGGTGTGAAAGACCCTTTCGAAGTTCCAGAGGTTAGGTGTCATTAGTCTCCAGACGCCTCATCGGAAATAGGCCTCATCTCGCCTGGAAGGGAGAACTTCCTGGATTTTCTCGAGTAGCGGCAGGTGTTCTCGAGTTACGACGGTGACCTCAGGTACCCGCCCTGGTGGCCTCAGGAGAGGCCAGTCCCCATGCGAGGTGCTAGGGGACCTCTTGGGGTTCCTCTCCCGTCAATTCCGGGGCCACAAACCTTGTGTGTAGTCAGGGCCGGAACCGAGGATTCCTCTCAGGGGCTGACATGTATCTTTGGGTACTTCTGGAGTCTCCCCAGGGGAGTCAGGCCTCGTCTCGAGTGGGGGCATGCACGTGTGCTTTCCTTCCAGGCTGTAGCAGCAATGTCACGCTTCCCGTCGCGTGGATTAAAGGATCTGTGGTTTTCCCTCGAGGCTTTCCCTCGAGGCTTTCCCACAGGGCTCTCCCACGTGCCACCGTGGTGTGAGTCGATCCTCGGCGTGAAAGATGAGCCAGTGCAGGGCAAAGAGGTTCCTCTGGAATGGACTGAGACATCTGGGGGACTCTTGGAATGGTGGTACGACCATGGAGTTCCTCTCGCCTTTCCTGTTGAGAGTGCCTCCTCTTGAGATGCGACGGGAACGCCGGGAATTCTTTCCCGTTGAAAGCAGGGAAAGGATCCCTCATCTCGAGCTATGAGGGGGAAACGGGGATCCTCTGGATGTGGGCGGGACCATCGTGCTTCCTCTCGAGTGGAGACGGGTATGGCGGTGAACTTCTTGAGTCGCAGCAAGGGTGTGAAAGACCCTTTCGAAGTTCCAGAGGTTAGGTGTCATTAGTCTCCAGACGCCTCATCGGAAATAGGCCTCATCTCGCCTGAAGGGAGAACTTCCTGGATTTTCTCGAGTTGCGGCAGGTGCTCTCGAGTTACGACGGGAACCTCAGGGACCCGCTCTGGTGGCCTCAGGAGAGGCCAGTCCCCATGCGAGTTGCTAGGGGGCCTCTCGGGATTCCTCTCCCGTCGATACCGGGGCCAAAAACCTTGTGTGGAGTCAGGGCCGGAACCGAGGATTCCTCTCAGGGGCTGACATGGATCTTTGGGTACTTCTGGAGTCTCCCCAGGGGAGTCAGGCCTCGTCTCGAGTGGGGGCATGCACGTGCGCTTTCCTTCCAGGCTGTAGCAGCAATGTCACGCTTCCCGTCGCGTGCATCAAAGGATCTGTGGTTTTCCCTCGAGGCTTTCCCTCGAGGCTTTCCCACAGGGCTGTCCCACGTGCCACCGTGTTGTGAGTCGATCCTCGGCGTGAAAGATGAGCCAGTGCAGGGCAAAGAGGTTCCTCTGGAATGGACTGAGACATCTGGGGGACTCTTGGAATGGTGGTACGACCATGGAGTTCCTCTCGCCTTTCCTGTTGAGAGTGCCTCCTCTTGAGATGCGACGGGAACGCCGGGAATTCTTTCCCGTTGAAAGCAGGGAAAGGATCCCTCATCTCGAGCTCCGAGGGGGAAACGGGGCTCCTTTGCATGTGGTCGGGACCATCGGGCTTCCTCTCGAGTGGAGACGGGTATGGTGGTGAACTTCTTGAGTTGCAGCAAGGGTGTGAAAGACCCTTTCGAAGTTCCAGAGGTTAGGTGTCATTAGTCTCCAGACGCCTCATCGGAAATAGGCCTCATCTCGCCTGGAAGGGAGAACTTCCTGGATTTTCTCGAGTTGCGGCAGCTGTTCTCGAGTTACGACGGGGACCTCAGGGACCGGCCCTCGTGGCCTCAGGAGAGGCCAGTCCCCATGCGAGTTGCTAGGGGGCCTCTCGGGATTCCTCTCCCGTCGATACCGGGGCCAAAACCTTCTGTGGAGTCAGGGCCGGAACCGAGCATTCCTCTCAGGGGCTGATATGGATCTTTGGATACTTCTGGAGTCTCGCCAGGGGAGACAGGCCTCGTTTCGTGAGGGGGCATGCACGTGCACTTTCCTTCCAGGCTTTAGCAGCAATGTCACGCTTCCCGTGGCGTGGATCAAAGGATCTGTGGTTTTCCCTCGAGGCTTTCCCTCGAGGCTTTCCCACAGGGCTGTCCCACGTGCCACCGTGGTGTGAGTCGATCCTCGGCGTGAAAGATGAGCCAGTGCAGGGCAAAGAGGTTCCTCTGGAATGGACTGAGACATCTGGGGGACTCTTGGAATGGTGGTACGACCATGGAGTTCCTCTCGCCTTTCCTGTTGAGACTGCCTCCTCTTGAGATGCGACGGGAACGCCGGGAATTCTTTCCCGTTTAAAGCAGGGAAAGGATCCCTCATCTCGAGCTACGAGGGGGAAACGGGGCTCCTCTGGATGTGGGCGGGACCATCGTGCTTCCTCTCGAGTGGAGACGGGTATGGCGGTGAACTTCTTGAGTTGCAGCAAGGGTGTGAAAGACCCTTTCGAAGTTCCAGAGGTTAGGTGTCATTAGTCTCCAGACGCCTCATCGGAAATAGGCCTCATCTCGCCTGGAAGGGAGAACTTCCTGGATTTTCTCGAGTTGCGGCAGGTGTTCTCGAGTTACGACAGGGACCTCAGGGACCCGCCCTGGTGGCCTCAGGAGAGGCCAGTCCCCATGCGAGTTGCTAGGGGGCCTCTCGGGATTCCTCTCCCGTCGATACCGGGGCCAAAAACCTTGTGTGGAGTCAGGGCCGGAACCGAGGATGCCTCTCAGGGGCTGACATGGATCTTTGGGTACTTCTGGAGTCTCCCCAGGGGAGTCAGGCCTCGTCTCTAGTGGGGGCATGCACGTGCGCTTTCCTTCCAGGCTGTAGCAGCAATGTCACGCTTCCCGTCGCGTGGATCAAATGATCTGTGGTTTTCCCTCGAGGCTTTCCCTCGAGGCTTTCCCACAGGGCTGTCCCACGTGGCACCGTGGTGTGAGTCGATCCTCGGCGTGAAAGATGAGCCAGTGCAGGGCAAAGAGGTTCCTCTGGAATGGACTGAGACATCTGGGGGACTCTTGGAATGGTGGTACGACCATGGAGTTCCTCTCGCCTTTCCTGTTGAGAGTGCCTCCTCTTGAGATGCGACGGGAACGCCGGGAATTCTTTCCCGTTGAAAGCAGGGAAAGGATCCCTCATCTCGAGCTCCGAGGGGGAAACGGGGCTCCTCTGGATGTGGGCGGGACCATCGTGCTTCCTCTCGAGTGGAGACGGGTATGGCGGTGAACTTCTTGAGTTGCAGCAAGGGTGTGAAAGACCCTTTCGAAGTTCCAGAGGTTTGGTGTCATTAGTCTCCAGAGGCCTCATCGGAAATAGGCCTCATCTCGCCTGGAAGGGAGAACTTCCTGGATTTTCTCGAGTTGCGGCAGGTGTTCTCGAGTTACGACAGGGACCTCAGGGACCCGCCCTGGTGGCCTCAGGAGAGGCCAGTCCCCATGCGAGTTGCTAGGGGGTCTCTCGGGATTCCTCTCCCGTCGATACCGGGGCCAAAAAGCTTGTGTGGAGTCAGGGCCGGAACCGAGGATTCCTCTCAGGGGCTGACATGGATCTTTGGGTACTTCTGGAGTCTCCCCAGGGGAGTCAGGCCTCGTCTCGAGTGGGGGCATGCTCGTGCGCTTTCCTTCCAGGCTGTAGCAGCAATGTCACGCTTCCCGTCGCGTGGATCAAAGGATCTGTGGTTTTCCCTCGAGGCTTTCCCTCGAGGCTTTCCCACAGGGCTGTCCCACGTGCCACCGTGGTGTGAGTCGATCCTCGGCGTGAAAGATGAGCCAGTGCAGGGCAAAGAGGTTCCTCTGGAATGGACTGAGACATCTGGGGGACTCTTGGAATGGTGGTACGACCATGGAGTTCCTCTCGCCTTTCCTGTTGAGAGTGCCTCCTCTTGAGATGCGACGGGAACGCAGGGAATTCTTTCCCGTTGAAAGCAGGGAAAGGATCCCTCATCTCGAGCTACGAGGGGGAAACGGGGCTCCTTTGGATGTGGGCGGGACCATCGTGCTTCCTCTCGAGTGGAGACAGGTATGGTGGTGAACTTCTTGAGTTGCAGCAAGGGTGTGAAAGACCCTTTCGAAGTTCCAGAGTTTAGGTGTCATTAGTCTCCAGACGCCTCATCGGAAATAGGCCTCATCTCGCCTGGAAGGGAGAACTTCCTGGATTTTCTCGAGTTGCGGCAGGTGTTCTCGAGTTACGACGGGGACCTCAGGGACCGGCCCTGGTGGCCTCAGGAGAGGCCAGTCCCCATGCGAGTTGCTAGGGGCCCTCTCGGGATTCCTCTCCCGTCGATACCGGGGCCAAAAACCTTGTGTGGAGTCAGGGCCGGAACCGAGGATTCCTCTCAGGGGCTGATATGGATCTTTGGATACTTCTGGAGTCTCGCCAGGGGAGACAGGCCTCGTTTCGTGAGGGGGCATGCACGTGCACTTTCCTTCCAGGCTGTAGCAGCAATGTCACGCTTCCCGTCGCGTGGATCAAAGGATCTGTGGTTTTCCCTCGAGGCTTTCCCTCGATGCTTTCCCACAGGGCTGTCCCACGTGCCACCGTGGTGTGAGTCGATCCTCGGCGTGAAAGATGAGCCAGTGCAGGGCAAAGAGGTTCCTCTGGAATGGACTGAGACATCTGGGGGACTCTTGGAATGGTGGTACGACCATGGAGTTCCTGTCGCCTTTCCTGTTGAGAGTGCCTCCTCTTGAGATGCGACGGGAACGCCGGGAATTCTTTCCCGTTGAAAGCAGGGAAAGGATCCCTCATCTCGAGCTACGAGGGGGAAACGGGGCTCTTCTGGATGTGGGCGGGACCATCGTGCTTCCTCTCGAGTGGAGACGGGTATGGCGGTGAACTTCTTGAGTCGCAGCAAGGGTGTGAAAGACCCTTTCGAAGTTCCAGAGGTTAGGTGTCATTAGTCTCCAGACGCCTCATCGGAAATAAGCCTCATCTCGCCTGGAAGGGAGAACTTCCTGGATTTTCTCGAGTTGCGGCAGGTGTTCTCGAGTTACGACGGGGACCTCAGGGACCCGCCCTGGTGGCCTCAGGAGAGGCCAGTCCCCATGCGAGTTGCTAGGGGGCCTCTCGGGATTCCTCTCCCGTCGATACCGGGGCCAAAAACCTTGTGTGGAGTCTGGGCCGGAACCGAGGATTCCTCTCAGGGGCTGACATGGATCTTTGGGTACTTCTGGAGTCTCCCCAGTGGAGTCAGGCCTCGTCTCGAGTGGGGGCATGCACGTGCGCTTTCCTTCCAGGCTGTAGCACCAATGTCACGCTTCCCGTCGCGTGGATCAAAGGATCTGTGGTTTTCCCTCGAGGCTTTCCCACAGAGCTCTCCCACGTGCCACCGTGGTGTGAGTCGATCCTCGGCGTGAAAGATGAGCCAGTGCAGGGCAAAGAGGTTCCTCTGGAAAGGACTGAGACATCTGGGGGACTCTCGGAATGGTGGTACGACCATGGAGTTCCTCTCGCCTTTCCTGTTGAGAGTGCCTCCTCTTGAGATGCGATGGGAACGCCGGGAATTCTTCCCCGTTGAAAGCAGGGAAAGGATCCCTCATCTCGAGCTACGAGGGGGAAACGGGGCTCCTCTGGATGTGGGCGGGACCATCATGCTTCCTCTCGAGTGGACACGGGTATGGCGGTGAACTTCTTGAGTGGCAGCAAGGGTGTGAAAGACCCTTTCGAAGTTCCAGAGGTTAGGTGTCATTAGTCTCCCGACGCCTCATCGGAAATAGGCCTCATCTCGCCTGGAAGGAAGAACTTCCTGGATTTTCTCGAGTTGCGGCAGGTGTTCTCGAGTTACGACGGGACCTCAAGGACCCGCCCTGGTGGCCTCAGGAGAGGCCAGTCCCCATGCGAGTTGCTAGGGGGCCTCTCGGGATTCCTCTCCCATCGATACCGGGGCCCAAAACCTTGTGTGGAGTCAGGGCCGGAACCGAGGATTCCTCTCAGGGGCTGACATGGATCTTTGGGTACTTCTGGAGTCTCCCCAGGGGAGTCAGGCCTCGTCTCGTGTGGGGGCATGCGCGTGCGCTTTCCTTCCAGGCTGTAGCAGCAATGTCACGCTTCCCGTCGCGTGGATCAAAGGATCTGTGGTTTTCCCTCGAGGCTTTCCCTCGAGGCTTTCCCACAGGGCTGTCCCACGTGCCACCGTGGTGTGAGTCGATCCTCGGCGTGAAAGATGAGCCAGTGCAGGGCAAAGAGGTTCCTCTGGAATGCACTGAGACATGTGGGGGACTCTTGGAATGGTGGTACGACCATGGAGTTCCTCTCGCCTTTCCTGTTGAGAGTGCCTCCTCTTGAGATGCGACGGGAACGCCGGGAATTCTTTCCCGTTGAAAGCAGGGAAAGGATCCCTCATCTCGAGCTACGAGGGGGAAACGGGGCTCCTGTGGATGTGGGCGGGACCATCGTGCTTCCTCTCGAGTGGAGACGGGTATGGCGGTGAACTTCTTGAGTTGCAGCAAGGGTGTGAAAGACCCTTTCGAAGTTCCAGAGGTTAGGTGTCATTAGTCTCCAGACGCCTCATCGGAAATAGGCCTCATCTCGCCTGGAAGGGAGAACTTCCTGGATTTTCTCGAGTTGCGGCAGGTGTTCTCGAGTTACGATGGGGAACTCAGGGACCCGCCCTGGTGGCCTCAGGAGAGGCCAGTCCCCATGCGAGTTGCTAGGGGGCCTCTCGGGATTCCTCTCCCGTCGATACCGGGGCCAAAAACCTTGTGTGGAGTCAGGGCCGGAACCGAGGATTCCTCTCAGGGGCTGACATGGATCTTTGGGTACTTCTGGAGTCTCCCCAGGGGAGTCAGGCCTCGTCTCGAGTGGGGGCATGCACGTGCGCTTTCCTTCCAGGCTGTAGCAGCAATCTCACGCTTCCCGTCGCGTGGATCAAAGGATCTGTGGTTTTCCCTCGAGGCTTTCCCTCGAGGCTTTCCCACAGTGCTGTCCCACGTGCCACCGCGGTGTGAGTGGATCCTCGGCGTGAAACATGAGCCAGTGCAGGGCAAAGAGCTTCCTCTGGAATGGACTGAGACATCTGGGGGACTATTGGAATGGTGGTACGACCATGGAGTTCCTCTCGCCTTTCCTGTTGAGAGTGCCTCCTCTTGAGATGCGTCGGGAACGCCGGGAATTCTTTCCCGTTGAAAGCAGGGAAAGGATCCCTCATCTCGAGCTCCGAGGGGGAAACAGGTCTCCTCTGGATGTGGGCGGGACCATCGTGCTTCCTCTCGAGTGGAGACGGGTATGGCGGTGAACTTCTTGAGTTGCAGCAAGGGTGTGAAAGACCCTTTCGAAGTTCCAGACGTTAGGTGTCATTAGTCTGCAGACGCCTCATCGGAAATAGGCCTCATCTCGCCTGGAATGGAGAACTTCCTGGATTTTCTCGAGTTGCGGCAGGTGTTCTCGAGTAACGACGGGGACCTCAGGGACCCGCCCTGGAGGCCTCAGGAGAGGCCACTCCCCATGCGAGTTGCTAGGGGTTCTCTCGGGATTCCTCTCCCGTCGATACCGGGGCCAAAACCCTTTGGTGGAGTCAGGACCGGAACCGAGGATTCCTCTCAGGGGCTGACATGGATCTTTGGGTACTTCTGGAGTCTCCCCAGTGGAGTCAGGCCTCGTCTCGAGTGGGGGCATGCACGTGCGCTTTCCTTCCAGGCTGTAGCACCAATGTCACGCTTCCCGTCGCGTGGATCAAAGGATCTGTGGTTTTCCCTCGAGGCTTTCCCACAGAGCTCTCCCACGTGCCACCGTGGTGTGAGTCGATCCTCGGCGTGAAAGATGAGCCAGTGCAGGGCAAAGAGGTTCCTCTGGAAAGGACTGAGACATCTGGGGGACTCTCGGAATGGTGGTACGACCATGGAGTTCCTCTCGCCTTTCCTGTTGAGAGTGCCTCCTCTTGAGATGCGATGGGAACGCCGGGAATTCTTCCCCGTTGAAAGCAGGGAAAGGATCCCTCATCTCGAGCTACGAGGGGGAAACGGGGCTCCTCTGGATGTGGGCGGGACCATCATGCTTCCTCTCGAGTGGACACGGGTATGGCGGTGAACTTCTTGAGTTGCAGCAAGGGTGTGAAAGACCCTTTCGAAGTTCCAGAGGTTAGGTGTCATTAGTCTCCCGACGCCTCATCGGAAATAGGCCTCATCTCGCCTGGAAGGAAGAACTTCCTGGATTTTCTCGAGTTGCGGCAGGTGTTCTCGAGTTACGACGGGACCTCAAGGACCCGCCCTGGTGGCCTCAGGAGAGGCCAGTCCCCATGCGAGTTGCTAGGGGGCCTCTCGGGATTCCTCTCCCATCGATACCGGGGCCCAAAACCTTGTGTGGAGTCAGGGCCGGAACCGAGGATTCCTCTCAGGGGCTGACATGGATCTTTGGGTACTTCTGGAGTCTCCCCAGGGGAGTCAGGCCTCGTCTCGTGTGGGGGCATGCACGTGCGCTTTCCTTCCAGGCTGTAGCAGCAATGTCACGCTTCCCGTCGCGTGGATCAAAGGATCTGTGGTTTTCCCTCGAGGCTTTCCCTCGAGGCTTTCCCACAGGGCTGTCCCACGTGCCACCGTGGTGTGAGTCGATCCTCGGCGTGAAAGATGAGCCAGTGCAGGGCAAAGAGGTTCCTCTGGAATGCACTGAGACATGTGGGGGACTCTTGGAATGGTGGTACGACCATGGAGTTCCTCTCGCCTTTCCTGTTGAGAGTGCCTCCTCTTGAGATGCGACGGGAACGCCGGGAATTCTTTCCCGTTGAAAGCAGGGAAAGGATCCCTCATCTCGAGCTACGAGGGGGAAACGGGGCTCCTGTGGATGTGGGCGGGACCATCGTGCTTCCTCTCGAGTGGAGACGGGTATGGCGGTGAACTTCTTGAGTTGCAGCAAGGGTGTGAAAGACCCTTTCGAAGTTCCAGAGGTTAGGTGTCATTAGTCTCCAGACGCCTCATCGGAAATAGGCCTCATCTCGCCTGGAAGGGAGAACTTCCTGGATTTTCTCGAGTTGCGGCAGGTGTTCTCGAGTTACGATGGGGAACTCAGGGACCCGCCCTGGTGGCCTCAGGAGAGGCCAGTCCCCATGCGAGTTGCTAGGGGGCCTCTCGGGATTCCTCTCCCGTCGATACCGGGGCCAAAAACCTTTGGTGGAGTCAGGGCCGGAACCGAGGATTCCTCTCAGGGGCTGACATGGATCTTTGGGTACTTCTGGAGTCTCCCCAGGGGAGTCAGGCCTCGTCTCGAGTGGGGGCATGCACGTGCGCTTTCCTTCCAGGCTGTAGCAGCAATCTCACGCTTCCCGTCGCGTGGATCAAAGGATCTGTGGTTTTCCCTCGAGGCTTTCCCTCGAGGCTTTCCCACAGTGCTGTCCCACGTGCCACCGCGGTGTGAGTGGATCCTCGGCGTGAAACATGAGCCAGTGCAGGGCAAAGAGCTTCCTCTGGAATGGACTGAGACATCTGGGGGACTATTGGAATGGTGGTACGACCATGGAGTTCCTCTCGCCTTTCCTGTTGAGAGTGCCTCCTCTTGAGATGCGTCGGGAACGCCGGGAATTCTTTCCCGTTGAAAGCAGGGAAAGGATCCCTCATCTCGAGCTCCGAGGGGGAAACAGGTCTCCTCTGGATGTGGGCGGGACCATCGTGCTTCCTCTCGAGTGGAGACGGGTATGGCGGTGAACTTCTTGAGTTGCAGCAAGGGTGTGAAAGACCCTTTCGAAGTTCCAGACGTTAGGTGTCATTAGTCTGCAGACGCCTCATCGGAAATAGGCCTCATCTCGCCTGGAATGGAGAACTTCCTGGATTTTCTCGAGTTGCGGCAGGTGTTCTCGAGTAACGACGGGGACCTCAGGGACCCGCCCTGGAGGCCTCAGGAGAGGCCACTCCCCATGCGAGTTGCTAGGGGTTCTCTCGGGATTCCTCTCCCGTCGATACCGGGGCCAAAACCCTTTGGTGGAGTCAGGACCGGAACCGAGGATTCCTCTCAGGGGCTGACATGGATCTTTGGGTACTTCTGGAGTCTCCCCAGGGGAGTCAGGCCTCGTATCGAGTGGGGGCATGCACGTGCGCTTTCCTTCCAGGCTGTAGCAGCAATCTCTCGCTTCCCGTGGCGTGGATCAAAGGATCTGTGGTTTTCCCTCGAGGCTTTCCCTCGAGGCTTTCCCACAGGGCTGTCCCATGTGCCACCATGGTGTGAGTGGATGCTCGGCGTGAAAGATGAGCCAGTGCAGGGCAAAGAGGTTCCTCTGGAATGGACTGAGACATCTGGGGGACTCCTGGAATGGTGGTACGACCATGGAGTTCCTCTCGCCTTTCCTGTTGAGAGTGCCTCCTCTTGAGATGCGACGGGAACGCCGGGAATTCTTTCCCGTTGAAAGCAGGGAAAGGATCCCTCATCTCGAGCTACGAGGGGGAAATGGTGCTCCTCTGGATGTGGGCGGGACCATCGTGCTTCCTCTTGAGTGGACACGAGTATGGCGGTGAACTTCTTGAGTGGCAGCAAGGGTGTGAAAGACCCTTTCAAAGTTCCAGAGGTTAGGTGTCATTAGTCTCCAGACGCCTCATCGGAAATAGGCCTCATCTCGCCTGGAAGGGAGAACTTCCTGGATTTTCTCGAGTTGCGGCAGGTGTTCTCGAGTTACGACGGGGACCTCAGGGACCCGCCCTGGTGGCCTCAGGAGAGGCCAGTCCCCATGCGAGTTGCTAGGGGGCCTCTCGGAATTCCTCTCCCGTCGATACCGGGGCCAAAAACCTTTGGTGGAGTCAGGGCCGGAACCGAGGATTCCTCTCAGGGGCTGACATGGATCTTTGGGTAATTCTGGAGTCTCCCCAGGGGAGTCAGGCCTCGTCTCGAGTGGGGGCATGCACGTGCGCTTTCCTTCCAGGCTGTAGCAGCAATGTCACGCTTCCCGTGGCGTGGATCAAAGGATCTGTGGTTTTCCCTCGAGGCTTTCCCTCGAGGCTTTCCCACAGGGCTGTCCAACGTGCCACCGTGGTGTGAGTCGATCCTCGGCGTGAAACATGAGCCAGTGCAGGGCAAAGAGCTTCCTCTGGAATGGACTGAGACATCTGGGGGACTATTGGAATGGTGGTACGACCATGGAGTTCCTCTCGCCTTTCCTGTTGAGAGTGCCTCCTCTTGAGATGCGTCGGGAACGCCGGGAATTCTTTCCCGTTGAAAGCAGGGAAAGGATCCCTCATCTCGAGCTCCGAGGGGGAAACGGGGCTCCTATGGATGTGGGCGGGACCATCGTGCTTCCTCTCGAGTGGAGACGGGTATGGCGGT
Organism: Capricornis sumatraensis; assembly: GCF_032405125.1. Lineage (NCBI taxonomy): Eukaryota > Metazoa > Chordata > Mammalia > Artiodactyla > Bovidae > Capricornis > Capricornis sumatraensis. The sequence continues at coordinate 788,978 of NW_027184625.1, forward strand.
GAACTTCTTGAGTTGCAGCAAGGGTGTGAAAGACCCTTTCGAAGTTCCAGACGTTAGGTGTCATTAGTCTGCAGACGCCTCATCGGAAATAGGCCTCATCTCGCCTGGAATGGAGAACTTCCTGGATTTTCTCGAGTTGCGGCAGGTGTTCTCGAGTTACGACGGGGACCTCAGGGACCCGCCCTGGGGGCCTCAGGAGAGGCCAGTCCCCATGCGAGTTGCTAGGGGGCCTCTCGGGATTCCTCTCCCGTCGATACCGGGGCCAAAACCCTTTGGTGGAGTCAGGGCCGGAACCGAGGATTCCTCTCAGGGGCTGACATGGATCTTTGGGTACTTCTGGAGTCTCCCCAGGGGAGTCAGGCCTCGTCTCGAGTGGAGGCATGCACGTGCGCTTTCCTTCCAGGCTGTAGCAGCAATCTCACACTTCCCGTGGCGTGGATCAAAGGATCTGTGGTTTTCCCTCGAGGCTTTCCCTCGAGGCTTTCCCACAGGGCTGTCCCACGTGCCACCGTGGTGTGAGTGGATCCTCGGCGTGAAACATGAGCCAGTGCAGGGCAAAGAGCTTCCTCTGGAATGGACTGAGACATCTGGGGGACTCTTGGAATGGTGGTACGACCATGGAGTTCCTCTCGCCTATCCTGTTGAGAGTGCCTCCTCTTGAGATGCGTCGGGAACGCCGGGAATTCTTTCCCGTTGAAAGCAGGGAAAGGATCCCTCATCTCGAGCTCCGAGGGGGAAACGGGGCTCCTCTGGATGTGGGCGGGACCATCGTGCTTCCTCTTGAGTGGACACGGGTATGGCGGTGAACTTCTTGAGTTGCAGCAAGGGTGTGAAAGGCCCTTTCGAAGTTCCAGACGTTAGGTGTCATTAGTCTCCAGACGCCTCATCGGAAATAGGCCTCATCTCGCCTGGAAGGGAGAACTTCCTGGATTTCTCGAGTTGCGGCAGGTGTTCTCGAGTTACGACGGGGACCTCAGGGACCCGCCCTGGTGGCCTCAGGAGACGCCATTCCCCAAGCGAGTTGCTAGGGGGCCTCTCGGGATTCCTCTCCCGTCGATACCGGGGCCAAAAACCTTGTGTGGAGTCAGGGCCGGAACCGAGGATTCCTCTCAGGGGCTGACATGGATCTTTGGGTACTTCTGGAGTCTCCCCAGTGGAGTCAGGCCTCGTCTCGAGTGGGGGCATGCACGTGCGCTTTCCTTCCAGGCTGTAGCAGCAATGTCACGCTTCCCGTCGCGTGGATCAAAGGATCTGTGGTTTTCCCTCGAGGCTTTCCCTCGAGGCTTTCCCACAGGGCTGTCCCACGTGCCACCGTGGTGTGAGTCGATCCTCGGCGTGAAAGATGAGCCAGTGCAGGGCAAAGAGGTTCCTCTGGAATGGACTGAGACATCTGGGAGACTCTTGGAATGGTGGTACGACCATGGAGTTCCTCTCGCCTTTCCTGTTGAGAGTGCCTCCTCTTGAGATGCGACGGGAACGCAGGGAATTCTTTCCCGTTGAAAGCATGGAAAGGATCCCTCATCTCGAGCTACGAGGGGGAAACGGGGCTCCTTTGGATGTGGTCGGGACCATCGTGCTTCCTCTCGAGTGGAGACGGGTATGGTGGTGAACTTCTTGAGTTGCAGCAAGGGTGTGAAAGACCCTTTCGAAGTTCCAGAGGTTAGGTGTCATTAGTCTCCAGACGCCTCATCGGAAATAGGCCTCATCTCGCCTGGAAGGGAGAACTTCCTGGATTTTCTCGAGTTGCGGCAGGTGTTCTCGAGTTACGACGGGGACCTCAGGGACCGGCCCTGGTGGCCTCAGGAGAGGCCAGTCCCCATGCGAGTTGCTAGGGGGCCTCTCGGGATTCCTCTCCCGTCGATACCGGGGCCAAAAACCTTGTGTGGAGTCAGGGCCGGAACCGAGGATGCCTCTCAGGGGCTGACATGGATCTTTGGGTACTTCTGGAGTCTCCCCAGGGGAGTCAGGCCTCGTCTCGAGTGGGGGCATGCACGTGCGCTTTCCTTCCAGGCTGTAGCAGCAATGTCACGCTTCCCGTCGCGTGGATCAAATGATCTGTGGTTTTCCCTCGAGGCTTTCCCTCGAGGCTTTCCCACAGGGCTGTCCCACGTGGCACCGTGGTGTGAGTCGATCCTCGGCGTGAAAGATGAGCCAGTGCAGGGCAAAGAGGTTCCTCTGGAATGGACTGAGACATCTGGGGGACTCTTGGAATGGTGGTACGACCATGGAGTTCCTCTCGCCTTTCCTGTTGAGAGTGCCTCCTCTTGAGATGCGACGGGAACGCAGGGAATTCTTTCCCGTTGAAAGCATGGAAAGGATCCCTCATCTCGAGCTACGAGGGGGAAACGGGGCTCCTTTAGATGTGGTCGGGACCATCGTGCTTCCTCTCGAGTGGAGACGGGTATGGTGGTGAACTTCTTGAGTTGCAGCAAGGGTGTGAAAGACCCTTTCGAAGTTCCAGAGGTTAGGTGTCATTAGTCTCCAGACGCCTCATCGGAAATAGGCCTCATCTCGCCTGGAAGGGAGAACTTCCTGGATTTTCTCGAGTTGCGGCAGGTGTTCTCGAGTTACGACGGGGACCTCAGGGACCGGCCCTGGTGGCCTCAGGAGAGGCCAGTCCCCATGCGAGTTGCTAGGGGGCCTCTCGGGATTCCTCTCCCGTCGATACCGGGGCCAAAAACCTTGTGTGGAGTCAGGGCCGGAACCGAGGATTCCTCTCAGGGGCTGACATGGATCTTTGGGTACTTCTGGAGTCTCCCCAGGGGAGTCAGGCCTCGTCTCGAGTGGGGGCATGCACGTGCGCTTTCCTTCCAGGCTGTAGCAGCAATGTCACGCTTCCCGTCGCGTGCATCAAAGGATCTGTGGTTTTCCCTCGAGGCTTTCCCTCGAGGCTTTCCCACAGGGCTGTCCCACGTGCCACCGTGTTGTGAGTCGATCCTCGGCGTGAAAGATGAGCCAGTGCAGGGCAAAGAGGTTCCTCTGGAATGGACTGAGACATCTGGGGGACTCTTGGAATGGTGGTACGACCTTGGAGTTCCTCTCGCCTTTCCTGTTGAGAGTGCCTCCTCTTGAGATGCGTCGGGAACGCCGGGAATTCTTTCCCGTTGAAAGCAGGGAAAGGATCCCTCATCTCGAGCTCCGAGGGGGACACGGGGCTCCTTTGCATGTGGTCGGGACCATCGGGCTTCCTCTCGAGTGGAGACGGGTATGGTGGTGAACTTCTTGAGTTGCAGCAAGGGTGTGAAAGACCCTTTCGAAGTTCCAGAGGTTAGGTGTCATTAGTCTCCAGACGCCTCATCGGAAATAGGCCTCATCTCGCCTGGAAGGGAGAACTTCCTGGATTTTCTCGAGTTGCGGCAGGTGTTCTCGAGTTACGACGGGGACCTCAGGGACCGGCCCTCGTGGCCTCAGGAGAGGCCAGTCCCCATGCGAGTTGCTAGGGGGCCTCTCGGGATTCCTCTCCCGTCGATACCGGGGCCAAAACCTTCTGTGGAGTCAGGGCCGGAACCGAGCATTCCTCTCAGGGGCTGATATGGATCTTTGGATACTTCTGGAGTCTCGCCAGGGGAGACAGGCCTCGTTTCGTGAGGGGGCATGCACGTGCACTTTCCTTCCAGGCTTTAGCAGCAATGTCACGCTTCCCGTGGCGTGGATCAAAGGATCTGTGGTTTTCCCTCGAGGCTTTCCCTCGAGGCTTTCCCACAGGGCTGTCCCACGTGCCACCGTGGTGTGAGTCGATCCTCGGCGTGAAAGATGAGCCAGTGCAGGGCAAAGAGGTTCCTCTGGAATGGACTGAGACATCTGGGGGACTCTTGGAATGGTGGTACGACCATGGAGTTCCTCTCGCCTTTCCTGTTGAGACTGCCTCCTCTTGAGATGCGACGGGAACGCCGGGAATTCTTTCCCGGTTAAAGCAGGGAAAGGATCCCTCATCTCGAGCTACGAGGGGGAAACGGGGCTCCTCTGGATGTGGGCGGGACCATCGTGCTTCCTCTCGAGTGGAGACGGGTATGGCGGTGAACTTCTTGAGTCGCAGCAAGGGTGTGAAAGACCCTTTCGAAGTTCCAGAGGTTAGGTGTCATTAGTCTCCAGACGCCTCATCGGAAATAGGCCTCATCTCGCCTGGAAGGGAGAACTTCCTGGATTTTCTCGAGTTGCGGCAGGTGTTCTCGAGTTACGACAGGGACCTCAGGGACCCGCCCTGGTGGCCTCAGGAGAGGCCAGTCCCCATGCGAGTTGCTAGGGGGCCTCTCGGGATTCCTCTCCCGTCGATACCGGGGCCAAAAACCTTGTGTGGAGTCAGGGCCGGAACCGAGGATGCCTCTCAGGGGCTGACATGGATCTTTGGGTACTTCTGGAGTCTCCCCAGGGGAGTCAGGCCTCGTCTCGAGTGGGGGCATGCACGTGCGCTTTCCTTCCAGGCTGTAGCAGCAATGTCACGCTTCCCGTCGCGTGGATCAAATGATCTGTGGTTTTCCCTCGAGGCTTTCCCTCGAGGCTTTCCCACAGGGCTGTCCCACGTGGCACCGTGGTGTGAGTCGATCCTCGGCGTGAAAGATGAGCCAGTGCAGGGCAAAGAGGTTCCTCTGGAATGGACTGAGACATCTGGGGGACTCTTGGAATGGTGGTACGACCATGGAGTTCCTCTCGCCTTTCCTGTTGAGAGTGCCTCCTCTTGAGATGCGACGGGAACGCCGGGAATTCTTTCCCGTTGAAAGCAGGGAAAGGATCCCTCATCTCGAGCTCCGAGGGGGAAACGGGGCTCCTCTGGATGTGGGCGGGACCATCGTGCTTCCTCTCGAGTGGAGACGGGTATGGCGGTGAACTTCTTGAGTTGCAGCAAGGGTGTGAAAGACCCTTTCGAAGTTCCAGAGGTTTGGTGTCATTAGTCTCCAGAGGCCTCATCGGAAATAGGCCTCATCTCGCCTGGAAGGGAGAACTTCCTGGATTTTCTCGAGTTGCGGCAGGTGTTCTCGAGTTACGACGGGGACCTCAGGGACCCGCCCTGGTGGCCTCAGGAGAGGCCAGTCCCCATGCGAGTTGCTAGGGGGTCTCTCGGGATTCCTCTCCCGTCGATACCGGGGCCAAAAAGCTTGTGTGGAGTCAGGGCCGGAACCGAGGATTCCTCTCAGGGGCTGACATGGATCTTTGGGTACTTCTGGAGTCTCCCCAGGGGAGTCAGGCCTCGTCTCGAGTGGGGGCATGCTCGTGCGCTTTCCTTCCAGGCTGTAGCAGCAATGTCACGCTTCCCGTCGCGTGGATCAAAGGATCTGTGGTTTTCCCTCGAGGCTTTCCCTCGAGGCTTTCCCACAGGGCTGTCCCACGTGCCACCGTGGTGTGAGTCGATCCTCGGCGTGAAAGATGAGCCAGTGCAGGGCAAAGAGGTTCCTCTGGAATGGACTGAGACATCTGGGGGACTCTTGGAATGGTGGTACGACCATGGAGTTCCTCTCGCCTTTCCTGTTGAGAGTGCCTCCTCTTGAGATGCGACGGGAACGCAGGGAATTCTTTCCCGTTGAAAGCAGGGAAAGGATCCCTCATCTCGAGCTACGAGGGGGAAACGGGGCTCCTTTGGATGTGGGCGGGACCATCGTGCTTCCTCTCGAGTGGAGACAGGTATGGTGGTGAACTTCTTGAGTTGCAGCAAGGGTGTGAAAGACCCTTTCGAAGTTCCAGAGTTTAGGTGTCATTAGTCTCCAGACGCCTCATCGGAAATAGGCCTCATCTCGCCTGGAAGGGAGAACTTCCTGGATTTTCTCGAGTTGCGGCAGGTGTTCTCGAGTTACGACGGGGACCTCAGGGACCGGCCCTGGTGGCCTCAGGAGAGGCCAGTCCCCATGCGAGTTGCTAGGGGCCCTCTCGGGATTCCTCTCCCGTCGATACCGGGGCCAAAAACCTTGTGTGGAGTCAGGGCCGGAACCGAGGATTCCTCTCAGGGGCTGATATGGATCTTTGGATACTTCTGGAGTCTCGCCAGGGGAGACAGGCCTCGTTTCGTGAGGGGGCATGCACGTGCACTTTCCTTCCAGGCTGTAGCAGCAATGTCACGCTTCCCGTCGCGTGGATCAAAGGATCTGTGGTTTTCCCTCGAGGCTTTCCCTCGATGCTTTCCCACAGGGCTGTCCCACGTGCCACCGTGGTGTGAGTCGATCCTCGGCGTGAAAGATGAGCCAGTGCAGGGCAAAGAGGTTCCTCTGGAATGGACTGAGACATCTGGGGGACTCTTGGAATGGTGGTACGACCATGGAGTTCCTGTCGCCTTTCCTGTTGAGAGTGCCTCCTCTTGAGATGCGACGGGAACGCCGGGAATTCTTTCCCGTTGAAAGCAGGGAAAGGATCCCTCATCTCGAGCTCCGAGGGGGAAACGGGGCTCTTCTGGATGTGGGCGGGACCATCGTGCTTCCTCTCGAGTGGAGACGGGTATGGCGGTGAACTTCTTGAGTCGCAGCAAGGGTGTGAAAGACCCTTTCGAAGTTCCAGAGGTTAGGTGTCATTAGTCTCCAGACGCCTCATCGGAAATAAGCCTCATCTCGCCTGGAAGGGAGAACTTCCTGGATTTTCTCGAGTTGCGGCAGGTGTTCTCGAGTTACGACGGGGACCTCAGGGACCCGCCCTGGTGGCCTCAGGAGAGGCCAGTCCCCATGCGAGTTGCTAGGGGGCCTCTCGGGATTCCTCTCCCGTCGATACCGGGGCCAAAAACCTTGTGTGGAGTCAGGGCCGGAACCGAGGATTCCTCTCAGGGGCTGACATGGATCTTTGGGTACTTCTGGAGTCTCCCCAGTGGAGTCAGGCCTCGTCTCGAGTGGGGGCATGCACGTGCGCTTTCCTTCCAGGCTGTAGCACCAATGTCACGCTTCCCGTCGCGTGGATCAAAGGATCTGTGGTTTTCCCTCGAGGCTTTCCCACAGAGCTCTCCCACGTGCCACCGTGGTGTGAGTCGATCCTCGGCGTGAAAGATGAGCCAGTGCAGGGCAAAGAGGTTCCTCTGGAAAGGACTGAGACATCTGGGGGACTCTCGGAATGGTGGTACGACCATGGAGTTCCTCTCGCCTTTCCTGTTGAGAGTGCCTCCTCTTGAGATGCGATGGGAACGCCGGGAATTCTTCCCCGTTGAAAGCAGGGAAAGGATCCCTCATCTCGAGCTACGAGGGGGAAACGGGGCTCCTCTGGATGTGGGCGGGACCATCATGCTTCCTCTCGAGTGGACACGGGTATGGCGGTGAACTTCTTGAGTTGCAGCAAGGGTGTGAAAGACCCTTTCGAATTTCCAGAGGTTAGGTGTCATTAGTCTCCCGACGCCTCATCGGAAATAGGCCTCATCTCGCCTGGAAGGAAGAACTTCCTGGATTTTCTCGAGTTGCGGCAGGTGTTCTCGAGTTACGACGGGACCTCAAGGACCCGCCCTGGTGGCCTCAGGAGAGGCCAGTCCCCATGCGAGTTGCTAGGGGGCCTCTCGGGATTCCTCTCCCATCGATACCGGGGCCCAAAACCTTGTGTGGAGTCAGGGCCGGAACCGAGGATTCCTCTCAGGGGCTGACATGGATCTTTGGGTACTTCTGGAGTCTCCCCAGGGGAGTCAGGCCTCGTCTCGTGTGGGGGCATGCACGTGCGCTTTCCTTCCAGGCTATAGCAGCAATGTCACGCTTCCCGTCGCGTGGATCAAAGGATCTGTGGTTTTCCCTCGAGGCTTTCCCTCGAGGCTTTCCCACAGGGCTGTCCCACGTGCCACCGTGGTGTGAGTCGATCCTCGGCGTGAAAGATGAGCCAGTGCAGGGCAAAGAGGTTCCTCTGGAATGCACTGAGACATGTGGGGGACTCTTGGAATGGTGGTACGACCATGGAGTTCCTCTCGCCTTTCCTGTTGAGAGTGCCTCCTCTTGAGATGCGACGGGAACGCCGGGAATTCTTTCCCGTTGAAAGCAGGGAAAGGATCCCTCATCTCGAGCTACGAGGGGGAAACGGGGCTCCTGTGGATGTGGGCGGGACCATCGTGCTTCCTCTCGAGTGGAGACGGGTATGGCGGTGAACTTCTTGAGTTGCAGCAAGGGTGTGAAAGACCCTTTCGAAGTTCCAGAGGTTAGGTGTCATTAGTCTCCAGACGCCTCATCGGAAATAGGCCTCATCTCGCCTGGAAGGGAGAACTTCCTGGATTTTCTCGAGTTGAGGCAGGTGTTCTCGAGTTACGATGGGGAACTCAGGGACCCGCCCTGGTGGCCTCAGGAGAGGCCAGTCCCCATGCGAGTTGCTAGGGGGCCTCTCGGGATTCCTCTCCCGTCGATACCGGGGCCAAAAACCTTTGGTGGAGTCAGGGCCGGAACCGAGGATTCCTCTCAGGGGCTGACATGGATCTTTGGGTACTTCTGGAGTCTCCCCAGGGGAGTCAGGCCTCGTCTCGAGTGGGGGCATGCACGTGCGCTTTCCTTCCAGGCTGTAGCAGCAATCTCATGCTTCCCGTCGCGTGGATCAAAGGATCTGTGGTTTTCCCTCGAGGCTTTCCCTTGAGGCTTTCCCACAGTGCTGTCCCACGTGCCATCGCGGTGTGAGTGGATCCTCGGCGTGAAACATGAGCCAGTGCAGGGCAAAGAGCTTCCTCTGGAATGGACTGAGACATCTGGGGGACTATTGGAATGGTGGTACGACCATGGAGTTCCTCTCGCCTTTCCTGTTGAGAGTGCCTCCTCTTGAGATGCGTCGGGAACGCCGGGAATTCTTTCCCGTTGAAAGCAGGGAAAGGATCCCTCATCTCGAGCTCCGAGGGGGAAACAGGTCTCCTCTGGATGTGGGCGGGACCATCGTGCTTCCTCTCGAGTGGAGACGGGTATGGCGGTGAACTTCTTGAGTTGCAGCAAGGGTGTGAAAGACCCTTTCGAAGTTCCAGACGTTAGGTGTCATTAGTCTGCAGACGCCTCATCGGAAATAGGCCTCATCTCGCCTGGAATGGAGAACTTCCTGGATTTTCTCGAGTTGCGGCAGGTGTTCTCGAGTAACGACGGGGACCTCAGGGACCCGCCCTGGAGGCCTCAGGAGAGGCCACTCCCCATGCGAGTTGCTAGGGGTTCTCTCGGGATTCCTCTCCCGTCGATACCGGGGCCAAAACCCTTTGGTGGAGTCAGGACCGGAACCGAGGATTCCTCTCAGGGGCTGACATGGATCTTTGGGTACTTCTGGAGTCTCCCCAGGGGAGTCAGGCCTCGTATCGAGTGGGGGCATGCACGTGCGCTTTCCTTCCAGGCTGTAGCAGCAATCTCTCGCTTCCCGTGGCGTGGATCAAAGGATCTGTGGTTTTCCCTCGAGGCTTTCCCTCGAGGCTTTCCCACAGGGCTGTCCCATGTGCCACCATGGTGTGAGTGGATGCTCGGCGAGAAAGATGAGCCAGTGCAGGGCAAAGAGGTTCCTCTGGAATGGACTGAGACATCTGGGGGACTCCTGGAATGGTGGTACGACCATGGAGTTCCTCTCGCCTTTCCTGTTGAGAGTGCCTCCTCTTGAGATGCGACGGGAACGCCGGGAATTCTTTCCCGTTGAAAGCAGGGAAAGGATCCCTCATCTCGAGCTACGAGGGGGAAATGGTGCTCCTCTGGATGTGGGCGGGACCATCGTGCTTCCTCTTGAGTGGACACGAGTATGGCGGTGAAATTCTTGAGTGGCAGCAAGGGTGTGAAAGACCCTTTCGAAGTTCCAGAGGTTAGGTGTCATTAGTCTCCAGACGCCTCATCGGAAATAGGCCTCATCTCGCCTGGAAGGGAGAACTTCCTGGATTTTCTCGAGTTGCGGCAGGTGTTCTCGAGTTACGACGGGGACCTCAGGGACCCGCCCTGGTGGCCTCAGGAGAGGCCAGTCCCCATGCGAGTTGCTAGGGGGCCTCTCGGAATTCCTCTCCCGTCGATACCGGGGCCAAAAACCTTTGGTGGAGTCAGGGCCGGAACCGAGGATTCCTCTCAGGGGCTGACATGGATCTTTGGGTAATTCTGGAGTCTCCCCAGGGGAGTCAGGCCTCGTCTCGAGTGGGGGCATGCACGTGCCCTTTCCTTCCAGGCTGTAGCAGCAATGTCACGCTTCCCGTGGCGTGGATCAAAGGATCTGTGGTTTTCCCTCGAGGCTTTCCCTCGAGGCTTTCCCACAGGGCTGTCCAACGTGCCACCGTGGTGTGAGTCGATCCTCGGCGTGAAACATGAGCCAGTGCAGGGCAAAGAGCTTCCTCTGGAATGGACTGAGACATCTGGGGGACTATTGGAATGGTGGTACGACCATGGAGTTCCTCTCGCCTTTCCTGTTGAGAGTGCCTCCTCTTGAGATGCGTCGGGAACGCCGGGAATTCTTTCCCGTTGAAAGCAGGGAAAGGATCCCTCATCTCGAGCTCCGAGGAGGAAACGGGGCTCCTATGGATGTGGGCGGGACCATCGTGCTTCCTCTCGAGTGGAGACGGGTATGGCGGTGAACTTCTTGAGTTGCAGCAAGGGTGTGAAAGACCCTTTCGAAGTTCCAGACGTTAGGTGTCATTAGTCTGCAGACGCCTCATCGGAAATAGGCCTCATCTCGCCTGGAATGGAGAACTTCCTGGATTTTCTCGAGTTGCGGCAGGTGTTCTCGAGTTACGACGGGGACCTCAGGGACCCGCCCTGGGGGCCTCAGGAGAGGCCAGTCCCCATGCGAGTTGCTAGGGGGCCTCTCGGGATTCCTCTCCCGTCGATACCGGGGCCAAAACCCTTTGGTGGAGTCAGGGCCGGAACCGAGGATTCCTCTCAGGGGCTGACATGGATCTTTGGGTACTTCTGGAGTCTCCCCAGGGGAGTCAGGCCTCGTCTCGAGTGGAGGCATGCACGTGCGCTTTCCTTCCAGGCTGTAGCAGCAATCTCACACTTCCCGTGGCGTGGATCAAAGGATCTGTGGTTTTCCCTCGAGGCTTTCCCTCGAGGCTTTCCCACAGGGCTGTCCCACGTGCCACCGTGGTGTGAGTGGATCCTCGGCGTGAAACATGAGCCAGTGCAGGGCAAAGAGCTTCCTCTGGAATGGACTGAGACATCTGGGGGACTCTTGGAATGGTGGTACGACCATGGAGTTCCTCTCGCCTATCCTGTTGAGAGTGCCTCCTCTTGAGATGCGTCGGGAACGCCGGGAATTCTTTCCCGTTGAAAGCAGGGAAAGGATCCCTCATCTCGAGCTCCGAGGGGGAAACGGGGCTCCTCTGGATGTGGGCGGGACCATCGTGCTTCCTCTTGAGTGGACACGGGTATGGCGGTGAACTTCTTGAGTTGCAGCAAGGGTGTGAAAGACCCTTTCGAAGTTCCAGACGTTAGGTGTCATTAGTCTCCAGACGCCTCATCGGAAATAGGCCTCATCTCGCCTGGAAGGGAGAACTTCCTGGATTTCTCGAGTTGCGGCAGGTGTTCTCGAGTTACGACGGGGACCTCAGGGACCCGCCCTGGTGGCCTCAGGAGACGCCATTCCCCAAGCGAGTTGCTAGGGGGCCTCTCGGGATTCCTCTCCCGTCGATACCGGGGCCAAAAACCTTGTGTGGAGTCAGGGCCGGAACCGAGGATTCCTCTCAGGGGCTGATATGGATCTTTGGGTACATCTGCAGTCTCGCCAGGGGAGACAGGCCTCGTCTCGAGTCGGGTCATGCACGTGCACTTTCCTTCCAGGCTGTAGCAGCAATGTCACGCTTCCCGTCGCATGGATCAAAGGATCTGTGGTTTTCCCTCGAGGCTTTCCCTCGAGGCTTTCCCACAGGGCTATCCCACGTGCCACCGTGGTGTGAGTGGATCCTCGGCGTGAAAGATGAGCCAGTGCAGGGCAAAGAGGTTCCTCTGGAATGGACTGAGACATCTGGGGGACTCTTGGAATGGTGGTACGAGCATGGAGTTCCTCTCGCCTTTCCTGTTGAGAGTGCCTCCTCTTGAGATGCGACGGGAACGCCGGGAATTCTTTCCCGTTGAAAGCAGGGAAAGGATCCCTCATCTCGAGCTACGAGGGTGAAACGGGGCTCCTCTGGATGTGGGCGGGACCATCGTGCTTCCTCTCGAGTGGACACGGGTATGGCGGTGAACTTCTTGAGTTGCAGCAAGGGTGTGAAAGACCCTTTCGAAGTTCCAGAGGTTAGGTGTCATTAGTCTCCAGACGCCTCATCGGAAATAGGCCTCATCTCGCCTGGAAGGGAGAATTTCCTGGATTTTCTCGAGTTGCGGCAGGTGTTCTCGAGTTACGACGGGGACCTCAGGGACCCGCCCTGGTGGCCTCAGGAGACGCCAGTCCCCATGCGAGTTGCTAGGGGGCCTCTCGGGATTCCTCTCCCGTTGATACCGTGGCCAAAAACCTTGTGTGGAGTCAGGGCCGGAACCGAGGATTCCTCTCAGGGTCTGATATGGATCTTTGGGTACATCTGGAGTCTCGCCAGGGGAGACAGGCCTCGTCTCGAGTCGGGGCATGCACGTGCACTTTCCTTCCAGGCTGTAGCAGCAATGTCACGCTTCCCGTCGCGTGGATCAAAGGATCTGTGGTTTTCCCTCGAGGCTTTCCCTCGAGGCTTTCCCACAGTGCTGTCCCACGTGCCACCGTGGTGTGAGTCGATCCTCGGCGTGAAAGATGAGCCAGTGCAGGGCAAAGAGGTTCCTCTGGAATGGACTGAGACATCTGGGGGACTCTTGGAATGGTGGTACGACCATGGAGTTCCTCTCGCCTTTCCTGTTGAGAGTGCCTCCTCTTGAGATGCGACGGGAACACCGGGAATTCTTTCCCGTTGAAAGCAGGGAAAGGATCCCTCATCTCGAGCTACGAGGGGGAAACGGGGCTCCTCTGGATGTGGGCGGGACCATCGTGCTTCCTCTCGAGTGGAGACGGGTATGGCGGTGAACTTCTTGAGTTGCAGCAAGGGTGTGAAAGACCCTTTCGAAGTTCCAGAGTTTAGGTGTCATTAGTCTCCAGACGCCTCATCGGAAATAGGCCTCATCTCGCCTGGAAGGGAGAACTTCCTGGATTTTCTCGAATTGCGGCAGGTGTTCTCGAGTTACGACGGGGACCTCAGGGACCCGCCCTGGTGGCCTTAGGAGAGGGCAGTCCCCATGCGAGTTGCTAGGAGGCCTCTCGGGATTCCTCTCCCGTCGATACCGGGGCCAAAAACATTTGGTGGAGTCAGGGCCGGAACCGAGGATTCCTCTAAGGGGCTGACATGGATCTTTGAGTACTTCTGGAGTCTCCCCAGGGGAGTCAGGCCTCGTCTCGAGTGGGGGCATGCACATGCGCTTTCCTTCCAGGCTGTAGCAGCAATGTCACGCTTCCCGTCGCGTGGATCAAAGGATCTGTGGTTTTCCCTCGAGGCTTTCCCTTGAGGCTTTCCCACAGGGCTGTCCCACGTGCCACCATGGTGTGAGTCGATCCTCGGCGTGAAAGATGAGCCAGTGCAGGGCAAAGAGGTTCCTCTGGAATGGACTGAGACATCTGGGGGACTCTTGGAATGGTGGTACGACCATGGAATTCCTCTCGCCTTTCCTGTTGAGAGTGCCTCCTCTTGAGATGCGACGGGAACGCCGGGAATTCTTTCCCGTTGAAAGCATAGAAAGGTTCCCTCATCTCGAGCTACGAGGGGGAAACGGTGCTCCTCTGGATGTGGGCGGGACCATCGTGCTTCCTCTCGAGTGGACACGGGTATGGCGGTGAACTTCTTGAGTTGCAGCAAGGGTGTGAAAGACCCTTTCGAAGTTCCAGAGGTTAGGTGTCATTAGTCTCCAGACGCCTCATCGGAAATAGGCCTCATCTCGCCTGGAAGGGAGAACTTCCTGGATTTCTCGAGTTGCGGCAGGTGTTCTCGAGTTACGACGGGGACCTCAGGGACCCGCCCTGGTGGCCTCAGGAGAGGCCAGTCCCCATGCGAGTTGCTAGGGGGCCTCTCGGGATTACTCTTCCGTCGATACCGGGGCCAAAACACTTTGGTGGAGTCAGGGCCGGAACCGAGGATTTCTCTCAGGGGCTGACATGGATCTTTGGGTACTTCTGGAGTCTCCCCAGGGGAGTCAGGCCTCGTCTCGAGTGGGGGCATGCACGTGCGCTTTCCTTCCAGGCTGTAGCAGCAATGTCACGCTTCCCGTCGCGTGGATCAAACGACCTGTGGTTTTCCCTCGAGGCTTTCCCTCGAGGCTTTCCCACAGGGCTGTCCCACGTGCCACCGTGGTGTGAGTCGATCCTCGGCGTGAAAGATGAGCCAGTGCAGGTCAAAGAGGTTCCTCTGGAATGCACTGAGACATCTGGGGGACTCTTGGAATGGTGGTACGACCATGGAGTTCCTCTCGCCTTTCCTGTTGAGAGTGCCTCCTCTTGAGATGCGACGGGAACGCCGGGAATTCTTTCCCGTTGAAAGCAGGGAAAGGATCCCTCATCTCGAGCTACGAGGGGGAAACGGGGCTCCTCTGGATGTGGGCGGGACCATCGTGTTTCCTCTCGAGTGGACACGGGTATGGCGGTGAACTTCTTGAGTTGCAGCAAGGGTGTGAAAGACCCTTTCGAAGTTCCAGAGGTTAGGTGTCTTTAGTCTCCAGACGCCTCATCGGAAATAGGCCTCATCTCGCCTGGAAGGGAGAACTTCCTGGATTTTCTGGAGTTGCGGCAGGTGTTCTCGAGTTACGACGGGGACCTCAGGGACCCGCCCTGGTGGCCTCAGGAGACGCCAGTCCCCATGCGAGTTGCTAGGGGGCCTCTCGGGATTCCTCTCCCGTCGATACCGGGGCCAAAAACCTTGTGTGGAGACAGGGCCGGAACCGGTGATTCCTCTCAGGGGCTGATATGGATCTTTGGGTACATCTGGAGTCTCGCCAAGGGAGACAGGCCTCGTCTCGAGTCGGGGCATGCACGTGCACTTTCCTTCCAGGCTGTAGCAGCAATGTCACGCTTCCCGTCGCATGGATCAAAGGATCTGTGGTTTTCCCTCGAGGCTTTCCCTCGAGGCTTTCCCACAGGGCTATCCCACGTGCCACCGTGGTGTGAGTGGATCCTCGGCGTGAAAGATGAGCCAGTGCAGGGCAAAGAGGTTCCTCTGGAATGGACTGAGACATCTGGGGGACTCTTGGAATGGTGGTACGACCATGGAGTTCCTCTCGCCTTTCCTGTTGAGAGTGCCTGCTCTTGAGATGCGACGGGAACGCCGGGAATTCTTTCCCGTTGAAAGCAGGGAAAGGATCCCTCATCTCGAGCTACGAGGGGGAAACGGTGCTCCTCTGGATGTGGGCGGGACCATCGTGCTTCCTCTTGAGTGGACACGGGTATGGCGGTGAACTTCTTGAGTTGCAGCAAGGGTGTGAAAGACTCTTTCGAAGTTCCAGAGGTTAGGTGTCATTAGTCTCCAGACGCCTCATCAGAAATAGGCCTCATCTCGCCTGGAAGGGAGAACTTCCTGGATTTTCTCGAGTTGCGGCAGGTGTTCTCGAGTTACGACGGGGACCTCAGGGACCCGCCCTGGTGGCCTCAGGAGACGCCAGTCCCCATGCGAGTTGCTAGGGGGCCTCTCGGGATTCCTCTCCCGTCGATACCGGGGCCAAAAATCTTGTGTGGAGTCAGGGCCGGAACCGAGGATTCCTCTCAGGGGCTGATATGGATCTTTGGGTACATCTGGAGTCTCGCCAGGGGAGACAGGCCTCGTCTCGAGTCGGGGCGTGCACGTGCACTTTCCTTCCAGGCTGTAGCAGCAATGTCACGCTTCCTGTCGCGTGGATCAAAGGATCTGTGGTTTTCCCTCGAGGCTTTCCCTCGAGGCTTTCCCACAGGGCTGTCCCACGTGCCACCATGGTGTGAGTCGATCCTCGGCGTGAAAGATGAGCCAGTGCAGGGCAAAGAGGTTCCTCTGGAATGGACTGAGACATCTGGGGGACTCTTGGAATGGTGGTACGACCATGGAGTTCCTCTCGCCTTTCCTGTTGAGAGTGCCTCCTCTTGAGATGCGACGGGAACGCCGGGAATTCTTTCCCGTTTAAAGCATGGAAAGGTTCCCTCATCTCGAGCTACGAGGGGGAAACGGTGCTCCTCTGGATGTGGGCGGGACCATCGTGCTTCCTCTCGAGTGGAGACGGGTATGGCGTTGAACTTCTTGAGTCGCAGCAAGGGTGTGAAAGACCCTTTCGAAGTTCCAGAGGTTAGGTGTCATTAGTCTCCAGACGCCTCATCGGAAATAGGCCTCATCTCGCCTGGAAGGGAGAACTTCCTGGATTTTCTCGAGTTGCGGCAGGTGTTCTCGAGTTACGACGGGGACCTCAGGGACCCGCCCTGGTGGCCTCAGGAGAGGCCAGTCCCCATGCGAGTTGCTAGGGGGCCTCTCGGGATTCCTCTCCCGTCGATACCGGGGCCAAAAACCTTTGGTGGAGTCAGGGCCGGAACCGAGGATTCCTCTCAGGGGCTGACATGGATCTTGGAGTACTTCTGGAGTCTCCCCAGGGGAGTCAGGCCTCGTCTCGACTGGGGGCATGCACGTGCGCTTTCCTTCCAGGCTGTAGCAGCAATGTCACGCTTCCCGTGGCCTGGATCAAAGGATCTGTGGTTTTCCCTCGAGGCTTTCCATCGAGGCTTTCCCACAGGGCTGTCCCACGTGCCACCATGGTGTGAGTCGATCCTCGGCGTGATAGATGAGCCAGTGCAGGGCAAAGAGGTTCCTCTGGAATGGACTGAGACATCTGGGGGACTCTTGGAATGGTGGTACGACCATGGAGTTCCTCTCGTCTTTCCTGCTGAGAGTGCCTCCTCTTGAGATGCGGCGGGAACGCCGGGAATTCTTTCCCGTTGAAAGCATGGAAAGGATCCCTCATCTCGAGCTACGAGGGGGAAACGGTGCTCCTCTGGATGTGGGCGGGACCATCGTGCTTCCTCTCGAGTGGACACGGGTATGGCGGTGAACTTCTTGAGTCACAGCAAGGGTGTGAAAGACCCTTTCGAAGTTCCAGAGGTTAGGTGTCATTAGTCTCCAGACGCCTCATCGGAAATAGGCCTCATCTCGCCTGGAAGGGAGAACTTCCTGGATTTTCTCGAGTTGCGGCAGGTGTTCTCGAGTTACGACGGGGACCTCAGGGACCCTCCCTGGTGGCCTCAGGAGAGGCCAGTCCCCATGCGAGTTGCTAGGGGGCCTCTCGGGATTCCTCTCCCGTCGATACCGGGGCCAAAAACCTTTGGTGGAGTCAGGGCCGGAACCGAGGATTCCTCTCAGGGGATGACATGGATCTTTGAGTACTTCTGGAGTCTCCCCAGGGGAGTCAGGCCTCGTCTCGACTGGGGGCATGCACGTGCGCTTTCCTTCCAGGCTGTAGCAGCAATGTCACGCTTCCCGTGGCCTGGATCAAAGGATCTGTGGTTTTCCCTCTAGGCTTTCCATCGAGGCTTTCCCACAGGGCTGTCCCACGTGCCACCATGGTGTGAGTCGATCCTCGGCGTGATAGATGAGCCAGTGCAGGGCAAAGAGGTTCCTCTGGAATGGACTGAGACATCTGGGGGACTCTTGGAATGGTGGTACGACCATGGAGTTCCTCTCGCCTTTCCTGCTGAGAGTGCCTCCTCTTGAGATGCGACGGGAACGCCGGGAATTCTTTCCCGTTGAAAGCAGGGAAAGGATCCCTCATCTCGAGCTACGAGGGGGAAACGGTGCTCCTCTGGATGTGGGCGGGACCATCGTGCTTCCTCTTGAGTGGACACGGGTATGGTGGTGAACTTTTGAGTTGCAGCAAGGGTGTGAAAGACCCTTTCGAAGTTCCAGAGGTTAGGTGTCATTAGTCTCCAGACGCCTCATCGGAAATAGGCCTCATCTCGCCTGGAAGGGAGAACTTCCTGGATTTCTCGAGTTGCGGCAGGTGTTCTCGAGTTACGATGGGGACCTCAGGGACCCGCCCTGGTGGTCTCAGGAGAGGCCAGTCCCCATGCGAGTTGCTAGGGGGCCTCTCGGGATTACTCTTCCGTTGATACCGGGGCCAAAACCCTTTGGTGGAGTCAGGGCCGGAACCGAGGATTCCTCTCAGGGGCTGACATCGATCTTTGGGTACTTCTGGAGTCTCCCCAGGGGAGTCAGGCCTCGTCTCGAGTGGGGGCATGCACGTGCGCTTTCCTTCCAGGCTGTAGCAGCAATGTCATTCTTCCCGTCGCGTGGATCAAAGGATCTGTGGTTTTCCCTCGAGGCTTTCCCTCGAGGCTTTCCCACAGGGCTGTCCCACGTGCCACCGTGGTGTGAGTCGATCCTCGGCGTGAAAGATGAGCCAGTGCAGGGCAAAGAGGTTCCTCTGGAATGGACTGAGACATCTGGGGGACTCTTGGAATGGTGGTACGACCATGGAGTTCCTCTCGCCTTTCCTGTTGAGAGTGCCTCCTCTTGAGATGCGACGGGAACGCCGGGAATTCTTTCCCGTTGAAAGCAGGGAAAGGATCCCTCATCTCGAGCTACGAGGGGGAAACGGGGCTCCTCTGGATGTGGGCGGGACCATCGTGCTTCCTCCCGAGTGGAGACGGGTATGGCGGTGAACTTCTTGAGTTGCAGCAAGGGTGTGAAAGACCCTTTCGAAGTTCCAGAAGTTAGGTGTCATTTATCTCCAGACGCCTCATCGGAAATAGGCCTCATCTCGCCTGGAAGGGAGAACTTCCTGGATTTTCTCGAGTTGCGGCAGGTGTTCTCGAGTTACGACGGGGACCTCAGGGACCCGCCCTGGTGGCCTCAGGAGAGGCCAGTCCCCATGCGAGGTGCTAGGGGGCCTCTCGGGATTCCTCTCCCGTCGATACCGGAGCCAAAAACCTTGTGTGAAGTCAGGGCCGGAACCGAGGATTCCTCTCAGGGGCTGACATGGATCTTTGGGTACTTGTGGAGTCTCCCCAGGGGAGTCAGGCCTCGTCTCGAGTGGGGGCATGCACGTGCGCTTTCCTTCCAGGCTGTAGCAGCAATGTCACGCTTCCCGTCACGTGGATCAAAGGATCTGTGGTTTTCCCTCGAGGCTTTCCCTCGAGGCTTTCCCACAGGGCTGTCCCACGTGCCACCGTGGTGTGAGTCGATCCTCGGCGTGAAAGATGAGCCAGTGCAGGGCAAAGAGGTTCCTCTGGAATGGACTGAGACATCTGGGGGACTCTTGGAATCGTGGTACGACCATGGAGTTCCTCTCGCCTTTCCTGTTGAGAGTGCCTCCTATTGAGATGCGACGGGAACGCCGGGAATTCTTTCCCGTTGAAAGCAGGGAAAGGATCCCTCATCTCGAGCTCCGAGGGGGAAACGAGGCTCCTCTGGATGTGGGCGGGACCATCGTGCTTCCTCTCGAGTGGAGACGGTTATGGCGGTGAACTTCTTGAGTTGCAGCAAGGATGTGAAAGACCCTTTCGAAGTTCCAGAGGTTAGGTGTCATTAGTCTCCAGACGCCTCATCGGAAATAGGCCTCATCTCGCCTGGAAGGGAGAACTTCCTGGATTTTCTCGAGTTGCGGCAGGTTATCCCGAGTTACGACGGGGACCTCAGGGACCCGCCCTGATGGCCTCAGGAGAGGCCAGTCCCCATGCGAGTTGCTAGGGGGCCTCTCGGGATTCCTCTCCCGTCGATACCGGGGCCTAAAACCTTGTGTGGAGTCAGGGCCGGAACCGAGGATTCCTCTCAGGGGCTGATATGGATCTTTGGGTACTTCTGGAGTCTCGCCAGGGGACACAGGCCTCGTCTCGAGTGGGGGCATGCACGTGCGCTTTCCTTCCAGGCTGTAGCAGCAATGTCACGCTTCCCGTAGCGTGGATCAAAGGGTCTGTTGTTTTCCCTCGAGGCATTCCCTCGAGGCTTTCCCACACGGCTGTCCCACGTGCCACCGTGGTGTGATTCGATCCTCGGCGTGAAAGATGAGCCAGTGCAGGGCAAAGAGTTTCCTCTGGAATGGACTGAGACATCTGGGGGACTCTTGGAATGGTGGTACGACCATGGAGTTCCTCTCGCCTTTCCTGTTGAGAGTGCCTCCTCTTGAGATGCGACGGGAACGCCGGGAATTCTTTCCCGTTGAAAGCAGGGAAAGGATCCCCCATTTCGAGCTCCGAGGGGAAAACGGGGCTCCTCTGGATGTGGGCGGGACCATCGTGCTTCCTCTCGAGTGGAGACGGGTATGGCGGTGAACTTCTTGAGTTGCAGCAAGGGTGTGAAAGACCCTTTCGAAGTTCCAGAGGTTAGGTGTCATTAGTCTCCAGAGGCCTCATCGGAAATAGGCCTCATCTCGCCTGGAAGGGAGAACTTCCTGGATTTTCTCGAGTTGCGGCAGGTGTTCCCGAGTTACGACGGGAACCTCAGGGACCCGCCCTGGTGGCCTCAGGAGAGGCCAGTCCCCATGCGAGTTGCTAGGGGGCCTCTCGGGATTCCTCTCCCGTCGATACCGGGGCCAAAAACCTTGTGTGGAGTCAGGGCCGGAACCGAGGATTCCTCTCAGGGGCTGACATGGATCTTTGGGTACTTCTGGAGTCTCGCCAGGGGAGACAGGCCTCGTCTCGAGTGGGGGCATGCACGTGCGCTTTCCTTCCAGGCTGTAGCAGCAATGTCACGCTTCCCGTCGCGTGGATCAAAGGGTCTGTGGTTTTCCCTCGAGGCTTTCCCTCGAGGCTTTCCCACAGGGCTGTCCCACGTGCCACCGTGGTGTGAGTCGATCCTCGGCGTGAAAGATGAGCCAGTGCAGGGCAAAGAGGTTCCTCTGGAATGGACTGAGACATCTAGGGGACTCGTGGAATGGTGGTACGACCATGGAGTTCCTCTCGGCTTTCCTGTGGAGAGTGCCTCCTCTTGAGATGCGACGGGATCGCCGGGAATTCTTTCCCGTTGAAAGCAGGGAAAGGATCCCTCATCTCGAGCTCCGAGGGGGAAACGGGGCTCCTCTGGATGTGGGCGGGACCATCGTGCTTCCTCTCGAGTGGAGACGGGTATGGCGGTGAACTTCTTGAGTTGCAGCAAGGGTGTGAAAGACCCTTTCGAAGTTCCAGAGGTTAGGTGTCATTAGTCTCCAGACGCCTCATCGGAAATAGGCCTCATCTCGCCTGGAAGGGAGAACTTCCTGGATTTTCTCGAGTTGTGGCAGGTGTTCTCGAGTTACGACGGGGACCTCAGGCACCCGCCCTGGTGGCCTCAGGAGAGGCCAGTCCCCATGCGAGTTGCTAGGGGGCCTCTCGGGATTCCTCTCCCGTCGATACCGGGCCCAAAAACATTTTTTGGAGTCAGGGCCGGAACCGAGGATTCCTCTTAGGGGCTGACATGGATCTTTGGGTACTTCTGGAGTGTCCCCAAGGGAGTCAGGCCTCGTCTCGAGTCGGGGCATGCACGTGCGCTTTCCTTCCAGGCTGTAGCAGCAATGTCACGCTTCCCGTGGCCTGGATCAAAGGATCTGTGGTTTTCCCTCGAGGCTTTCCCTCGAGGCTTTCCCACAGGGCTGTCCCACGTGCCACCGTGGTGTGAGTCGATCCTCGGCGTGAAAGATGAGCCAGTGCTGGGCAAAGAGGTTGCTCTGGAATGGACTGAGACATCTGGGGGACTCTTGGAATGGTGGTACGACCATGGAGTTCCTCTCGCCTTTCCTGTTGAGAGTGCCTCCTTTTGAGATGCGACGGGAACGCCGGGAATTCTTTCCCGTTGAAAGCAGGGAAAGGATCCCTCATCTCGAGCTACGAGGGGGAAACGGGGCTCCTCTGGATGTGGGCGGGATCATCGTGCTTCCTCTCGAGTGGAGACGGGTATGGCGGTGAACTTCTTGAGTTGCAGCAAGGGTGTGAAAGACCCTTTCGAAGTTCCAGAGGTTAGGTGTCATTAGTCTCCAGACGCCTCATCGGAAATAGGCCTCATCTCGCCTGGAAGGGAGAACTTCCTGGATTTTCTCGAGATGCGGCAGGTGTTCTCGAGTTACGACGGGGACCTCAGGGACCCGCCCTGGTGGCCTCAGGAGAGGCCAGTCCCCATGCGAGTTGCTAGGGGGCCTCTCGGGATTCCTCTCCCGTCGATACCGGGGCCAAAAACCTTGTGTGGAGTCAGGGCCGGAACCGAGGATTCCTCTCAGGGGCTGACATTGACCTTTGGGTACTTCTGGAGTCTCCCCAGGGGAGTCGGGCCTCGTCTCGAGTGGGGGCATGCACGTGCGCTTTCATTCCAGGCTGTAGCAGCAATGTCACGCTTCCCGTCGCGTGGATCAAAGGATCTGTGGTTTTCCTTCAAGGCTTTCCCTCGAGGCTTTCCCACAGGGCTGTCCCACGTGCCACCGTGGTGTGAGTCGATCCTCGGCGTGAAAGATGAGCCAGTGCAGGGCAAAGAGGTTCCTCTGGAATGGACTGAGACATCTGGGGGACTCTTGGAATGGTGGTACGACCATGGAGTTCCTCTCGCCTTTCCTGTTGAGAGTGCCTCCTCTTGAGATGCGACGGGAACGCCGGGAATTCTTTCCCGTTGAAAGCAGGGAAAGGATCCCTCATCTCGAGCTACGAGGGGGAAACGGGGCTCCTCTGGATGTGGGCGGGACCATCGTGCTTCCTCTCGAGTGGAGACGGGTATGGCAGAGAACTTCTTGAGTTGCAGCAAGGGAGTGAAAGACCCTTTCGAAGTTCCAGAGGTTAGGTGTCATTAGTCTCCAGACGCCTCATCGGAAATAGGCCTCATCTCGCCTGGAAGGGAGAACTTCCTGGATTTTCTCGAGTTGCGGAAGGTGTTCTCCAGTTACGACGGGGACCTCAGGTACCAGCCCTGGTGGCCTCAGGAAAGGCCAATCCCCATGCGAGTTGCTAGAGGGACTCTGGGATTCCTCTCCCGTCGATACCGGGTCCAAAAACCTTGTGTGGAGTCAGGGCCGGAACCGAGGTTTCCTCTCTGGGGCTTACATGGATCTTTGGGTACTTCTGGAGTCTCCCCAGGGGAGTCAGGCCTCGTCTCGAGTGGGGACAGGTACGTGCGCTTTCCTTCCAGGCTGTAGCAGCAATGTCACTCTTCCCGTGGCCTGGATCAAAGGATCTGTGGTTTTCCCACGAGGCTTTCCCTCGAGGCTTTCCCACAGGTCTGTCCAACGTTCCACCGTGGTGTGAGTCGATCCTCAGCGTGAAAGATGAGCCAGTGCAGGGCAAAGAGGTTCCTCTGGAATGGACTGAGACATCTGGGGGACTCTTGGAATGGTGGTACCACCATGGAGTTCCTCTCGCCTTTCCTGTTGAGAGTGCCTCCTCTTGAGATGCGACGGGAACGCCGGGAATTCTTTCCCGTTGAAAGCAGGGAAAGGATCCCTCATCTCGAGCTACGAGGGGGAAACGGGGCTCCTCTGGATGTGGGCGGGACCATCGTGCTTCCTCTCGAGTGGAGACGGGTATGGCGGTGAACTTCTTGAGTTGCAGCAAGGGTGTGAAAGACCCTTTCGAAGTTCCAGAGGTTAGGTGTCATTAGTCTCCAAACGCCTCATCGGAAATAGGATTCTTCTCGCCTGGAATGGAGAACTTCCTGGATTTTCTCGATTTGGGACAGGTGTTCTCGAGTTACGACGGGGACCTCAGGGACCCGCCCTGGTGGCCTCAGGAGAGGCCAGTCCCCATGCGAATTTCTAGGGGGCCTCTCGGGATTCCTCTCCCGTCGATACCGGGGCCAAAAACCTTGTGTGGAGTCAGGGCCGGAACCGAGGATTCCTCTCAGGGGCTGACATGGATCTTTGGGTACTTCTGGAGTCTCCCCAGGGTAGTCAGGCCTCATCTCGAGTGGGGGCATGCACGTGCGCTTTCCTTTCAGGCTATAGCAGCAATGTCATGCTTCCCGTCGCCTGGATCAAAGGATCTGTGGTTTTCCCTCGAGGCTTTCCCTTGAGGCTTTCCCACAGGGCTGTCCCACGTGCCACCGTGGTGTGAGTCGATCCTCGGCGTGAAAAATGAGCCAGTGCAGGGCAAAGAGGTTGCTCTGGAATGGACTGAGACATCTGAGGGACTCTTGGAATGGTGGTACGACCATGGAGTTCCTCTCGCCTTTCCTGTTGAGAGTGCCTCCTCTTGAGATGCGACGGGAACGCCGGGAATTCTTTCCCGTTGAAAGCAGGGAAAGGATCCCTCATCTCGAGCTACGAGGGTGAAACGGGGCTCCTCTGGATGTGGGCGGGACCATCGTGCTTCCTCTCGAGTGGAGACGGGTATGGCGGTGAACTTCTTGAGTTGCAGCAAGGGTGTGAAAGACCCTTTCGAAGTTCCAGAGGTTAGGTGTCATTAGTCTCCAGACGCCTCATCGGAAATAGGCCTCATCTCGCCTGGAAGGGAGAACTTCCTGGATTTTCTCGAGTTGCGGCAGGTGTTCTCGAGTTACGACGGGGACCTCAGGGACCCGCCCTGGTGGCCTCAGGAGAGGCCAGTCCCCATGCGAGTTGCTAGGGGGCCTCTCGGGATTCCTCTCTCGTCGATACCGGGGCCAAAAACCTTGTGTGGAGTCAGGGCCGGAATCGAGGATTCCTCTCAGGGGCTGACATGGATCTTTGGGTACTTGTGGAGTCTCCCCAGGGGAGTCAGGCCTCGTCTCGAGTGGGGGAATGCACTTGCGCTTTCCTTCCAGGCTGTAGCAGGAATGTCATGCTTCCCGTCGCGTGGATCAAAGGATCTGTGGTTTTCCCTCGAGGCTTTCCCTCGAGGCTTTCCCACAGGGCTGTCCCACGTGCCACCGTGGTGTGAGTCGATCCTCGGCGTGAAAGATGAGCCAGTGCAGGGCAAAGAGGTTCCTCTGGAATGGACTTAGACATCTGGGGGACTCTTGGAATGGTGGTACGACCATGGAGTTCCTCTCGCCTTTCCTGTTGAGAGTGCCTCCTCTTGAGATGCGACGGGAACGCCGGGAATTCTTTCCCGTTGAAAGCAGGGAAAGGATCCCTCATCTCGAGCTACGAGGGGGAAAAGGGGCTCCTCTGGATGTGGGTGGGACCATCGTGCTTCCTCTCGAGTGGAGACGGGTATGGCAGAGAACTTCTTGAGTTGCAGCAAGGGAGTGAAAGACCCTTTCGAAGTTCCAGAGGTTAGGTGTCATTAGTCTCCAGACGCCTCATCGGAAATAGGCCTCATCTCGCCTGGAAGGGAGAACTTCCTGGATTTTCTCGAGTTGCGACAGGTGTTCTCGAGTTATGACGGGGACCTCAAGGACCAGCCCTGGTGGCCTCAGGAGAGGCCAATCCCCATGCGAGTTGCTAGGGGGACTCTGGGATTCCTCTCCCGTCGATACCGGGTCCAAAAACCTTGTGTGGAGTCAGGGCCGGAACCGAGGATTCCTCTCAGGGGCTGACATGGATCTTTGGGTAGTTCTGGAGTCTCCCCAGGGGAGTCAGGCCTCGTCTCGAGTGGGGACAGGTACGTGCGCTTTCCTTCCAGGCTGTAGCAGCAATGTCACGCTTCCCGTGGCGTGGATCAAAGGATCTGTGGTTTTCCCACGAGGCTTTCCCTCGAGGCTTTCCCACAGGTCTGTCCCACGTGCCACCGTGGTGTGAGTTGATACTCGGCGTGAAAGATGAGCCAGTGCAGGGCAAAGAGGTTCCTCTGGAATGGACTGAGACATCTGGGGGACTCTTGGAATGGTGGTACCACCATGGAGTTCCTCTCGCCTTTCCTGTTGAGAGTGCCTCCTCTTTAGATGCGACGGGAACGCCGGGAATTCTTTCCCGTTGAAAGCAGGGAAAGGATCCCTCATCTCGAGCTACGAGGGGGAAACGGGGCTCCTCTGGATGTGGGCGGGACCATCGTGCTTCCTCTCGAGTGGAGACGGGTATGGCAGTTGAACTTCTTGAGTTGCAGCAAGGGTGTGAAAGACCCTTTCGAAGTTCCAGAGTTTAGGTGACATTAGTCTCCAGACGTCTCATCGGAAATAGGCCTCATCTCGCCTGGAAGGGAGAACTTCCTGGATTTTCTCGAGTTGCGGCAGGTGTTCTCCAGTTACGACGGGGACCTCAGGAACCCGCCCTGGTGGCCTCAGGAGAGGCCAGTCCCCATGCGAGTTCCTAGGGGGCCTCTCGGGATTCCTCTCCCGTCGATACCGGGGCCAAAAACCTTGTGTGGAGTCAGGGCCGGAACGGAGGATTCCTCTCAGGGGCTGACATGGATCTTTGGGTACTTCTGGAGTCTCCCCAGGGGAGTCAGGCCCCGTCTCGAGTGGGGGCATGCACGTGCGCTTTCCTTCCAGGCTGTAGCAGCAATGTCACGCTTTCCGTCGCGTGGATCAAAGGATCTGTGGTTTTCCCTCAAGGCTTTGCCTCGAGGCTTTCCCACAGGGCTGTCCCACGTGCCACCGTGGTGTGAGTCGATCCTCGGCGTGAAAGATGAGCCAGTGCAGGGCAAAGAGGTTCCTCTGGAATGGACTGAGACATCTGGGGGACTCTTGGAATGGTGGTACGACCATGGAGTTCCTCTCGCCTTTCCTGTTGAGAGTGCCTCCTCTTGAGATGCGACGGGAATGCCGGGAATTCTTTCCCGTTGAAAGCAGGGAAAGGATCCCTCATCTCGAGCTACGAGGGGGAAACGGGGCTTCTCTGGATGTGGGCGGGACCATCGTGCTTCCTCTCGAGTGGAGACGGGTATGGCAGTGAACTTCTTGAGTTGCAGCAAGGGTGTGAAAGACCCTTTCGAAGTTCCAGAGGTTAGGTGTCATTAGTCTCCAGACGCCTCATCGGAAATAGGCCTCATCTCGCCTGGAAGGGAGAACTTCCTGGATTTTCTCGAGTTGCGGCAGGTGTTCTCGAGTTACGACGGGGACCTCAGGGACCCTCCCTGGTGGCCTCAGGAGAGGCCAGTCCCCATGCGAGTTGCTAGGGGGCCTCTCGGGATTCCTCTCCCGTCGATACCGGGGCCAAAAACCTTTGGTGGAGTCAGGGCCGGAACCGAGGATTCCTCTCAGGGGCTGACATGGATCTTTGAGTACTTCTGGAGTCTCCCCAAGGGAGTCAGGCCTCGTCTCGACTGGGGGCATGCACGTGCGCTTTCCTTCCAGGCTGTAGCAGCAATGTCACGCTTCCCGTGGCCTGGATCAAAGGATCTGTGGTTTTCCCTCTAGGCTTTCCATCGAGGCTTTCCCACAGGGCTGTCCCACGTGCCACCATGGTGTGAGTCGATCCTCGGCGTGATAGATGAGCCAGTGCAGGGCAAAGAGGTTCCTCTGGAATGGACTGAGACATCTGGGGGACTCTTGGAATGGTGGTACGACCATGGAGTTCCTCTCGCCTTTCCTGCTGAGAGTGCCTCCTCTTGAGATGCGACGGGAACGCCGGGAATTCTTTCCCGTTGAAAGCAGGGAAAGGATCCCTCATCTCGAGCTACGAGGGGGAAACGGTGCTCCTCTGGATGTGGGCGGGACCATCGTGCTTCCTCTTGAGTGGACACGGGTATGGTGGTGAACTTTTGAGTTGCAGCAAGGGTGTGAAAGACCCTTTCGAAGTTCCAGAGGTTAGGTGTCATTAGTCTCCAGACGCCTCATCGGAAATAGGCCTCATCTCGCCTGGAAGGGAGAACTTCCTGGATTTCTCGAGTTGCGGCAGGTGTTCTCGAGTTACGATGGGGACCTCAGGGACCCGCCCTGGTGGTCTCAGGAGAGGCCAGTCCCCATGCGAGTTGCTAGGGGGCCTCTCGGGATTACTCTTCCGTTGATACCGGGGCCAAAACCCTTTGGTGGAGTCAGGGCCGGAACCGAGGATTCCTCTCAGGGGCTGACATCGATCTTTGGGTACTTCTGGAGTCTCCCCAGGGGAGTCAGGCCTCGTCTCGAGTGGGGGCATGCACGTGCGCTTTCCTTCCAGGCTGTAGCAGCAATGTCATTCTTCCCGTCGCGTGGATCAAAGGATCTGTGGTTTTCCCTCGAGGCTTTCCCTCGAGGCTTTCCCACAGGGCTGTCCCACGTGCCACCGTGGTGTGAGTCGATCCTCGGCGTGAAAGATGAGCCAGTGCAGGGCAAAGAGGTTCCTCTGGAATGGACTGAGACATCTGGGGGACTCTTGGAATGGTGGTACGACCATGGAGTTCCTCTCGCCTTTCCTGTTGAGAGTGCCTCCTCTTGAGATGCGACGGGAACGCCGGGAATTCTTTCCCGTTGAAAGCAGGGAAAGGATCCCTCATCTCGAGCTACGAGGGGGAAACGGGGCTCCTCTGGATGTGGGCGGGACCATCGTGCTTCCTCCCGAGTGGAGACGGGTATGGCGGTGAACTTCTTGAGTTGCAGCAAGGCTGTGAAAGACCCTTTCGAAGTTCCAGAAGTTAGGTGTCATTTATCTCCAGACGCCTCATCGGAAATAGGCCTCATCTCGCCTGGAAGGGAGAACTTCCTGGATTTCCTCGAGTTGCGGCAGGTGTTCTCGAGTTACGACGGGGACCTCAGGGACCCGCCCTGGTGGCCTCAGGAGAGGCCAGTCCCCATGCGAGGTGCTAGGGGGCCTCTCGGGATTCCTCTCCCGTCGATACCGGAGCCAAAAACCTTGTGTGAAGTCAGGGCCGGAACCGAGGATTCCTCTCAGGGGCTGACATGGATCTTTGGGTACTTGTGGAGTCTCCCCAGGGGAGTCAGGCCTCGTCTCGAGTGGGGGCATGCACGTGCGCTTTCCTTCCAGGCTGTAGCAGCAATGTCACGCTTCCCGTCACGTGGATCAAAGGATCTGTGGTTTTCCCTCGAGGCTTTCCCTCGAGGCTTTCCCACAGGGCTGTCCCACGTGCCACCGTGGTGTGAGTCGATCCTCGGCGTGAAAGATGAGCCAGTGCAGGGCAAAGAGGTTCCTCTGGAATGGACTGAGACATCTGGTGGACTCTTGGAATCGTGGTACGACCATGGAGTTCCTCTCGCCTTTCCTGTTGAGAGTGCCTCCTATTGAGATGCGACGGGAACGCCGGGAATTCTTTCCCGTTGAAAGCAGGGAAAGGATCCCTCATCTCGAGCTCCGAGGGGGAAACGAGGCTCCTCTGGATGTGGGCGGGACCATCGTGCTTCCTCTCGAGTGGAGACGGTTATGGCGGTGAACTTCTTGAGTTGCAGCAAGGATGTGAAAGACCCTTTCGAAGTTCCAGAGGTTAGGTGTCATTAGTCTCCAGACGCCTCATCGGAAATAGGCCTCATCTCGCCTGGAAGGGAGAACTTCCTGGATTTTCTCGAGTTGCGGCAGGTTATCCCGAGTTACGACGGGGACCTCAGGGACCCGCCCTGGTGGCCTCAGGAGAGGCCAGTCCCCATGCGAGTTGCTAGGGGGCCTCTCGGGATTCCTCTCCCGTCGATACCGGGGCCTAAAACCTTGTGTGGAGTCAGGGCCGGAACCGAGGATTCCTCTCAGGGGCTGATATGGATCTTTGGGTACTTCTGGAGTCTCGCCAGGGGACACAGGCCTCGTCTCGAGTGGGGGCATGCACGTGCGCTTTCCTTCCAGGCTGTAGCAGCAATGTCACGCTTCCCGTAGCGTGGATCAAAGGGTCTGTTGTTTTCCCTCGAGGCATTCCCTCGAGGCTTTCCCACACGGCTGTCCCACGTGCCACCGTGGTGTGAGTCGATCCTCGGCGTGAAAGATGAGCCAGTGCAGGGCAAAGAGTTTCCTCTGGAATGGACTGAGACATCTGGGGGACTCTTGGAATGGTGGTACGACCATGGAGTTCCTCTCGCCTTTCCTGTTGAGAGTGCCTCCTCTTGAGATGCGACGGGAACGCCGGGAATTCTTTCCCGTTGAAAGCAGGGAAAGGATCCCCCATTTCGAGCTCCGAGGGGAAAACGGGGCTCCTCTGGATGTGGGCGGGACCATCGTGCTTCCTCTCGAGTGGAGACGGGTATGGCGGTGAACTTCTTGAGTTGCAGCAAGGGTGTGAAAGACCCTTTCGAAGTTCCAGAGGTTAGGTGTCATTAGTCTCCAGAGGCCTCATCGGAAATAGGCCTCATCTCGCCTGGAAGGGAGAACTTCCTGGATTTTCTCGAGTTGCGGCAGGTGTTCCCGAGTTACGACGGGAACCTCAGGGACCCGCCCTGGTGGCCTCAGGAGAGGCCAGTCCCCATGCGAGTTGCTAGGGGGCCTCTCGGGATTCCTCTCCCGTCGATACCGGGGCCAAAAACCTTGTGTGGAGTCAGGGCCGGAACCGAGGATTCCTCTCAGGGGCTGACATGGATCTTTGGGTACTTCTGGAGTCTCGCCAGGGGAGACAGGCCTCGTCTCGAGTGGGGGCATGCACGTGCGCTTTCCTTCCAGGCTGTAGCAGCAATGTCACGCTTCCCGTCGCGTGGATCAAAGGGTCTGTGGTTTTCCCTCGAGGCTTTCCCTCGAGGCTTTCCCACAGGGCTGTCCCACGTGCCACCGTGGTGTGAGTCGATCCTCGGCGTGAAAGATGAGCCAGTGCAGGGCAAAGAGGTTCCTCTGGAATGGACTGAGACATCTAGGGGACTCGTGGAATGGTGGTACGACCATGGAGTTCCTCTCGGCTTTCCTGTGGAGAGTGCCTCCTCTTGAGATGCGACGGGATCGCCGGGAATTCTTTCCCGTTGAAAGCAGGGAAAGGATCCCTCATCTCGAGCTCCGAGGGGGAAACGGGGCTCCTCTGGATGTGGGCGGGACCATCGTGCTTCCTCTCGAGTGGAGACGGGTATGGCGGTGAACTTCTTGAGTTGCAGCAAGGGTGTGAAAGACCCTTTCGAAGTTCCAGAGGTTAGGTGTCATTAGTCTCCAGACGCCTCATCGGAAATAGGCCTCATCTCGCCTGGAAGGGAGAACTTCCTGGATTTTCTCGAGTTGTGGCAGGTGTTCTCGAGTTACGACGGGGACCTCAGGCACCCGCCCTGGTGGCCTCAGGAGAGGCCAGTCCCCATGCGAGTTGCTAGGGGGCCTCTCGGGATTCCTCTCCCGTCGATACCGGGCCCAAAAACATTTTTTGGAGTCAGGGCCGGAACCGAGGATTCCTCTTAGGGGCTGACATGGATCTTTGGGTACTTCTGGAGTGTCCCCAAGGGAGTCAGGCCTCGTCTCGAGTCGGGGCATGCACGTGCGCTTTCCTTCCAGGCTGTAGCAGCAATGTCACGCTTCCCGTCGCGTGGATCAAAGGATCTGTGGTTTTCCCTCGAGGCTTTCCCTCGAGGCTTTCCCACAGGGCTGTCCCACGTGCCACCGTGGTGTGAGTCGATCCTCGGCATTAAAGATGAGCCAGTGCAGGGCAAAGAGGTTCCTCTGGAATGGACTGAGACATCTGGGGGACTCTTGGAATGGTGGTACGACCAGGGAGTTCCTCTCGCCTTTCCTGTTGAGAGTGCTTCCTCTTGAGATGCGACGGGAACGCCGGGAATTCTTTCCCGTTGAAAGCAGGGAAAGGATCCCTCATCTCGAGCTCCGAGGGGGAAACGGGGCTCCTCTGGATGTTGGCGGGTCCATCGTGCTTCCTCTCTAGTGGAGACGGGTATGGCGGTGAACTTCTTGAGTTGCAGCAAGGGTGTGAAAGACCCTTTCGAAGTTCCAGAGGTTAGGTGTCATTAGTCTCCAGACGCCTCATCGGAAATAGGCCTCATCTCGCCTGGAAGGGAGAACTTCCTGGATTTTCTCGAGTTGCGGCAGGTGTTCTCGAGTTACGACGGGGACCTCAGGGACCCGACCTGGTGGCCTCAGGAGAGGCCAGTCCCCATGCGAGTTGCTAGGGGGCCTCTCGGGATTCCCCTCCCGTCTATACCGGGGCCAAAAACCTTGTGTGGAGTCAAGGCCGGAACCGAGGATTCCTCTAGGGGCTGACATGGATCTTTGGGTACTTCTGGAGTCTCCCCAGGGGAGTCAGGCCTCGTCTCGAGTGGGGGCATGCACGTGCGCTTTCCTTCCAGGCTGTAGCAGCAATGTCACGCTTCCCGTGGCCTGGATCAAAGGATCTGTGGTTTTCCCTCGAGGCTTTCCCTCGAGGCTTTCCCACAGGGCTGTCCCACGTGCCACCGTGGTGTGAGTCGATCCTCGGCGTGAAAGATGAGCCAGTGCTGGGCAAAGAGGTTGCTCTGGAATGGACTGAGACATCTGGGGGACTCTTGGAATGGTGGTACGACCATGGAGTTCCTCTCGCCTTTCCTGTTGAGAGTGCCTCCTTTTGAGATGCGACGGGAACGCCGGGAATTCTTTCCCGTTGAAAGCAGGGAAAGGATCCCTCATCTCGAGCTACGAGGGGGAAACGGGGCTCCTCTGGATGTGGGCGGGATCATCGTGCTTCCTCTCGAGTGGAGACGGGTATGGCGGTGAACTTCTTGAGTTGCAGCAAGGGTGTGAAAGACCCTTTCGAAGTTCCAGAGGTTAGGTGTCATTAGTCTCCAGACGCCTCATCGGAAATAGGCCTCATCTCGCCTGGAAGGGAGAACTTCCTGGATTTTCTCGAGATGCGGCAGGTGTTCTCGAGTTACGACGGGGACCTCAGGGACCCGCCCTGGTGGCCTCAGGAGAGGCCAGTCCCCATGCGAGTTGCTAGGGGGCCTCTCGGGATTCCTCTCCCGTCGATACCGGGGCCAAAAACCTTGT
This sequence comes from Capricornis sumatraensis, assembly GCF_032405125.1. Lineage (NCBI taxonomy): Eukaryota > Metazoa > Chordata > Mammalia > Artiodactyla > Bovidae > Capricornis > Capricornis sumatraensis. The sequence continues at coordinate 821,389 of NW_027184625.1, forward strand.
GTGGAGTCAGGGCCGGAACCGAGGATTCCTCTCAGGGGCTGACATTGACCTTTGGGTACTTCTGGAGTCTCCCCAGGGGAGTCGGGCCTCGTCTCGAGTGGGGGCATGCACGTGCGCTTTCATTCCAGGCTGTAGCAGCAATGTCACGCTTCCCGTCGCGTGGATCAAAGGATCTGTGGTTTTCCTTCAAGGCTTTCCCTCGAGGCTTTCCCACAGGGCTGTCCCACGTGCCACCGTGGTGTGAGTCGATCCTCGGCGTGAAAGATGAGCCAGTGCAGGGCAAAGAGGTTCCTCTGGAATGGACTGAGACATCTGGGGGACTCTTGGAATGGTGGTACGACCATGGAGTTCCTCTCGCCTTTCCTGTTGAGAGTGCCTCCTCTTGAGATGCGACGGGAACGCCAGGAATTCTTTCCCGTTGAAAGCAGGGAAAGGATCCCTCATCTCGAGCTACGAGGGGGAAACGGGGCTCCTCTGGATGTGGGCGGGACCATCGTGCTTCCTCTCGAGTGGACACGGGTATGGCAGAGAACTTCTTGAGTTGCAGCAAGGGAGTGAAAGACCCTTTCGAAGTTCCAGAGGTTAGGTGTCATTAGTCTCCAGACGCCTCATCGGAAATAGGCCTCATCTCGCCTGGAAGGGAGAACTTCCTGGATTTTCTCGAGTTGCGGAAGGTGTTCTCCAGTTACGACGGGGACCTCAGGTACCAGCCCTGGTGGCCTCAGGAAAGGCCAATCCCCATGCGAGTTGCTAGAGGGACTCTGGGATTCCTCTCCCGTCGATACCGGGTCCAAAAACCTTGTGTGGAGTCAGGGCCGGAACCGAGGTTTCCTCTCTGGGGCTTACATGGATCTTTGGGTACTTCTGGAGTCTCCCCAGGGGAGTCAGGCCTCGTCTCGAGTGGGGACAGGTACGTGCGCTTTCCTTCCAGGCTGTAGCAGCAATGTCACTCTTCCCGTGGCCTGGATCAAAGGATCTGTGGTTTTCCCACGAGGCTTTCCCTCGAGGCTTTCCCACAGGTCTGTCCAACGTTCCACCGTGGTGTGAGTCGATCCTCAGCGTGAAAGATGAGCCAGTGCAGGGCAAAGAGGTTCCTCTGGAATGGACTGAGACATCTGGGGGACTCTTGGAATGGTGGTACCACCATGGAGTTTCTCTCGCCTTTCCTGTTGAGAGTGCCTCCTCTTGAGATGCGACGGGAACGCCGGGAATTCTTTCCCGTTGAAAGCAGGGAAAGGATCCCTCATCTCGAGCTACGAGGGGGAAACGGGGCTCCTCTGGATGTGGGCGGGACCATCGTGCTTCCTCTCGAGTGGAGACGGGTATGGCGGTGAACTTCTTGAGTTGCAGCAAGGGTGTGAAAGACCCTTTCGAAGTTCCAGAGGTTAGGTGTCATTAGTCTCCAAACGCCTCATCGGAAATAGGATTCTTCTCGCCTGGAATGGAGAACTTCCTGGATTTTCTCGATTTGGGACAGGTGTTCTCGAGTTACGACGGGGACCTCAGGGACCCGCCCTGGTGGCCTCAGGAGAGGCCAGTCCCCATGCGAATTTCTAGGGGGCCTCTCGGGATTCCTCTCCCGTCGATACCGGGGCCAAAAACCTTGTGTGGAGTCAGGGCCGGAACCGAGGATTCCTCTCAGGGGCTGACATGGATCTTTGGGTACTTCTGGAGTCTCCCCAGGGTAGTCAGGCCTCATCTCGAGTGGGGGCATGCACGTGCGCTTTCCTTTCAGGCTTTAGCAGCAATGTCATGCTTCCCGTCGCCTGGATCAAAGGATCTGTGGTTTTCCCTCGAGGCTTTCCCTTGAGGCTTTCCCACAGGGCTGTCCCACGTGCCACCGTGGTGTGAGTCGATCCTCGGCGTGAAAAATGAGCCAGTGCAGGGCAAAGAGGTTGCTCTGAAATGGACTGAGACATCTGAGGGACTCTTGGAATGGTGGTACGACCATGGAGTTCCTCTCGCCTTTCCTGTTGAGAGTGCCTCCTCTTGAGATGCGACGGGAACGCCGGGAATTCTTTCCCGTTGAAAGCAGGGAAAGGATCCCTCATCTCGAGCTACGAGGGTGAAACGGGGCTCCTCTGGATGTGGGCGGGACCATCGTGCTTCCTCTCGAGTGGAGACGGGTATGGCGGTGAACTTCTTGAGTTGCAGCAAGGGTGTGAAAGACCCTTTCGAAGTTCCAGAGGTTAGGTGTCATTAGTCTCCAGACGCCTCATCGGAAATAGGCCTCATCTCGCCTGGAAGGGAGAACTTCCTGGATTTTCTCGAGTTGCGGCAGGTGTTCTCGAGTTACGACGGGGACCTCAGGGACCCGCCCTGGTGGCCTCAGGAGAGGCCAGTCCCCATGCGAGTTGCTAGGGGGCCTCTCGGGATTCCTCTCTCGTCGATACCGGGGCCAAAAACCTTGTGTGGAGTCAGGGCCGGAATCGAGGATTCCTCTCAGGGGCTGACATGGATCTTTGGGTACTTGTGGAGTCTCCCCAGGGGAGTCAGGCCTCGTCTCGAGTGGGGGAATGCACTTGCGCTTTCCTTCCAGGCTGTAGCAGGAATGTCATGCTTCCCGTCGCGTGGATCAAAGGATCTGTGGTTTTCCCTCGAGGCTTTCCCTCGAGGCTTTCCCACAGGGCTGTCCCACGTGCCACCGTGGTGTGAGTCGATCCTCGGCGTGAAAGATGAGCCAGTGCAGGGCAAAGAGGTTCCTCTGGAATGGACTGAGACATCTGGGGGACTCTTGGAATGGTGGTACGACCATGGAGTTCCTCTCGCCTTTCCTGTTGAGAGTGCCTCCTCTTGAGATGCGACGGGAACGCCGGGAATTCTTTCCCGTTGAAAGCAGGGAAAGGATCCCTCATCTCGAGCTACGAGGGGGAAAAGGGGCTCCTCTGGATGTGGGTGGGACCATCGTGCTTCCTCTCGAGTGGAGACGGGTATGGCAGAGAACTTCTTGAGTTGCAGCAAGGGAGTGAAAGACCCTTTCGAAGTTCCAGAGGTTAGGTGTCATTAGTCTCCAGACGCCTCATCGGAAATAGGCCTCATCTCGCCTGGAAGGGAGAACTTCCTGGATTTTCTCGAGTTGCGACAGGTGTTCTCGAGTTATGACGGGGACCTCAAGGACCAGCCCTGGTGGCCTCAGGAGAGGCCAATCCCCATGCGAGTTGGTAGGGGGACTCTGGGATTCCTCTCCCGTCGATACCGGGTCCAAAAACCTTGTGTGGAGTCAGGGCCGGAACCGAGGATTCCTCTCAGGGGCTGACATGGATCTTTGGGTAGTTCTGGAGTCTCCCCAGGGGAGTCAGGCCTCGTCTCGAGTGGGGACAGGTACGTGCGCTTTCCTTCCAGGCTGTAGCAGCAATGTCACGCTTCCCGTGGCGTGGATCAAAGGATCTGTGGTTTTCCCACGAGGCTTTCGCTCGAGGCTTTCCCACAGGTCTGTCCCACGTGCCACCGTGGTGTGAGTTGATACTCGGCGTGAAAGATGAGCCAGTGCAGGGCAAAGAGGTTCCTCTGGAATGGACTGAGACATCTGGGGGACTCTTGGAATGGTGGTACCACCATGGAGTTCCTCTCGCCTTTCCTGTTGAGAGTGCCTCCTCTTTAGATGCGACGGGAACGCCGGGAATTCTTTCCCGTTGAAAGCAGGGAAAGGATCCCTCATCTCGAGCTACGAGGGGGAAACGGGGCTCCTCTGGATGTGGGCGGGACCATCGTGCTTCCTCTCGAGTGGAGACGGGTATGGCAGTTGAACTTCTTGAGTTGCAGCAAGGGTGTGAAAGACCCTTTCGAAGTTCCAGAGTTTAGGTGACATTAGTCTCCAGACGTCTCATCGGAAATAGGCCTCATCTCGCCTGGAAGGGAGAACTTCCTGGATTTTCTCGAGTTGCGGCAGGTGTTCTCCAGTTACGACGGGGACCTCAGGAACCCGCCCTGGTGGCCTCAGGAGAGGCCAGTCCCCATGCGAGTTGCTAGGGGGCCTCTCGGGATTCCTCTCCCGTCGATACCGGGGCCAAAAACCTTGTGTGGAGTCAGGGCCGGAACCGAGGATTCCTCTCAGGGGCTGACATGGATCTTTGGGTACTTCTGGAGTCTCCCCAGGGGGTCAGGCCCCGTCTCGAGTGGGGGCATGCACGTGCGCTTTCCTTCCAGGCTGTAGCAGCAATGTCACGCTTTCCGTCGCGTGGATCAAAGGATCTGTGGTTTTCCCTCAAGGCTTTGCCTCGAGGCTTTCCCACAGGGCTGTCCCACGTGCCACCGTGGTGTGAGTCGATCCTCGGCGTGAAAGATGAGCCAGTGCAGGGCAAAGAGGTTCCTCTGGAATGGACTGAGACATCTGGGGGACTCTTGGAATGGTGGTACGACCATGGAGTTCCTCTCGCCTTTCCTGTTGAGAGTGCCTCCTCTTTAGATGCGACGGGAATGCCGGGAATTCTTTCCCGTTGAAAGCAGGGAAAGGATCCCTCATCTCGAGCTACGAGGGGGAAACGGGGCTTCTCTGGATGTGGGCGGGACCATCGTGCTTCCTCTCGAGTGGAGACGGGTATGGCAGTGAACTTCTTGAGTTGCAGCAAGGGTGTGAAAGACCCTTTCGAAGTTCCAGAGGTTAGGTGTCATTAGTCTCCAGACGCCTCATCGGAAATAGGCCTCATCTCGCCTGGAAGGGAGAACTTCCTGGATTTTCTCGAGTTGCGGCAGGTGTTCTCGAGTTACGACGGGGACCTCAGGGACCCGCCCTGGTGGCCTCAGGAGAGGCCAGTCCCCATGCGAGTTGCTAGGGGGTCTCTCGGGATTCCTCTCCCGTCGATACCGGGGCCAAAAACCTTGTGTGGAGTCAGGGCCGGAACCGAGGATTCCTCTCAGGGGCTGACATGGATCTTTGGGTACTTCTGGAGTCTCCCCAGGGGAGTCAGGCCCCGTCTCGAGTGGGGGCATGCACGTGCGCTTTCCTTCCAGGCTGTAGCAGCAATGTCACGCTTCCCGTCGCGTGGATCAAAGGATCTGTGGTTTTCCCTCGAGGCTTTCCCTCGAGGCTTTCACACAGGGCTGTCCCACGTGCCACCGTGGTGTGAGTCGATCGTCGGCGTGAAAGATGAGCCAGTGCAGGGCAAAGAGGTTCCTCTGGAATGGACTGAGACATCTGGGGGACTCGTGGAATGGTGGTACGACCATGGAGTTCCTCTCGCCTTTCCTGTTGAGAGTGCCTCCTCTTGAGATGCGACGGGAATGCCGGGAATTCTTTCCCGTTGAAAGCAGGGAAAGGATCCCTCATCTCGAGCTACGAGGGGGAAACGGGGCTCCTCTGGATGTGGGCGGGACCATCGTGCTTCCTCTCGAGTGGACACGGGTATGGCGGTGAACTTCTTGAGTTGCAGCAAGGGTGTGAAAGACCCTTTCGAAGTTCCAGAGGTTAGGTGTCGTTAGTCTCCAGACGCCTCATCGGAAATAGGCCTCATCTCGCCTGGAAGGGAGAACTTCCTGGATTTTCTCGAGTTGTGGCAGGTGTTCTCGAGTTACGACGGGGACCTCAGGGACCCGCCCTGGTGGCCTCAGGAACGGCCAGTCCCCATGGGAGTTGCTAGGGGGCCGCTCGGGATTCCTCTCCCGTCGATACCGGGGCCAGAAACCTTGTGTGGAGTCAGGGCCGGAATCGAGGATTCCTCTCAGGGGCTGACATGGATCTTTGGGTACTTCTGGAGTCTCCCCAGGGCCGTCAGGCCTCGTCTCGAGTGGGGGCATGCACGTGCGCTTTCCTTCCAGGCTGTAGCAGCAATGTCATGCTTCCCGTGGCCTGGATCAAAGGATCTGTGGTTTTAGCTCGAGGCTTTCCCTCGAGGCTTTCACACAGAGCTGTCCCACGTGCCACCGTGGTGTGAGTCGATCGTCGGCGTGAAAGATGAGCCAGTGCAGGGCAAAGAGGTTCCTCTGGAATGGACTGAGACATCTGGGGGACTCGTGGAATGGTGGTACGACCATGGAGTTCCTCTCGCCTTTCCTGTTGAGAGTGCCTCCTCTTGAGATGCGATGGGAACGCCGGGAATTCTTTCCCGTTAAACGCAGGGAAAGGATCCCTCATCTCGAGCTACGAGGGGGAAACGGGGCTCCTCTGGATGTGGGCGGGACCATCGTGCTTCCTCTCGAGTGGACACGGGTATGGCGGTGAACTTCTTGAGTTGCAGCAAGGGTGTGAAAGACCCTTTCGAAGTTCCAGAGGTTAGGTGTCGTTAGTCTCCAGACGCCTCATCGGAAATAGGCCTCATCTCGCCTGGAATGGAGAACTTCCTGGATTTTCTCGAGTTGTGGCAGGTGTTCTCTAGTTACGACGGGGACCTCAGGGACCCGCCCTGGTGGCCTCAGGAACGGCCAGTCCCCATGGGAGTTGCTAGGGGGCCGCTCGGGATTCCTCTCCCGTCGATACCGGGGCCAGAAACCTTGTGTGGAGTCAGGGCCGGAATCGAGGATTCCTCTCACGGGCTGACATGGATCTTTGGGTACTTCTGGAGTCTTCCCAGGGCCGTCAGGCCTCGTCTCGAGTGGGGGCATGCACGTGCGCTTTCCTTCCAGGCTGTAGCAGCAATGTCATGCTTCCCGTGGCCTGGATCAAAGGATCTGTGGTTTTCCCTCGAGGATTTCCCTCGAGGCTTTCACACAGGGCTGTCCCACGTGCCACCGTGGTGTGAGTCGATCGTCGGCGTGAAAGATGAGCCAGTGCAGGGCAAAGAGGTTCCTCTGGATTGGACTGAGACATCTGGGGGACTCGTGGAATGGTGGTACGACCATGGAGTTCCTCTCGCCTTTCCTGTTGAGAGTGCCTCCTCTTGAGATGCGATGGGAAAGCCGGGAATTCTTTCCCGTTAAACGCAGGGAAAGGATCCCTCATCTCGAGCTACGAGGGGGAAACGGGGCTCCTCTGGATGTGGGCGGGACCATCGTGCTTCCTCACGAGTGGAGACGGGTATGGCGGTGAACTTCTTGAGTCGCAGCAAGGTTGTGAAAGACCCTTTCGAAGTTCCAGAGTTTAGGTGTCATTAGTCTCCAAACGCCTCATCGGAAATAGGATTCTTCTCGCCTGGAATGGAGAACTTTCTGGATTTTCTCGAGTTGCGACAGGTGTTCTCGAGTTACGACGGAGACCTCAGGGACCCGCCCTGGTGGCCTCAGGAGAGGCCAGTCCCCATGCGAGTTGCTAGGGGGCCTCTCGGGATTCCTCTCCCGTCGATACCGGGGCCAAAAACCTTGTGTGGATTCAGGGCCGGAACCGAGGATTCCTCTCAGGGGCTGACATGGATCTTTGGGTACTTCTGGAGTCTCCCCAGGGGAGTCAGGCCCCGTCTCGAGTTGGGCATGCACGTGCGCTTTCCTTCCAGGCTGTAGCAGCAATGTCACGCTTTCCGTCGCGTGGATCAAAGGATCTGTGGTTTTCCCTCAAGGCTTTGCCTCGAGGCTTTCCCACAGGGCTGTCCCACGTGCCACCGTGGTGTGAGTCGATCCTCGGCGTGTAAGATGAGCCAGTGCAGGGCAAAGAGGTTCCTCTGGAATGGACTGAGACATCAGGGGGACTCTTGGAATGGTGGTACGACCATGGAGTTCCTCTCGCCTTTCCTGTTGAGAGTGCCTCTTCTTGAGATGCGACGGGAATGCCGGGAATTCTTTCCCGTTGAAAGCAGGGAAAGGATCCCTCATCTCGAGCTACGAGGGGGAAACGGGGCTCCTCTGGATGTGGGCGGGACCATCGTGCTTCCTCTCGAGTGGAGACGGGTATGGCAGTGAACTTCTTGAGTTGCAGCAAGGGTGTGAAAGACCCTTTCGAAGTTCCAGAGGTTAGGTGTCTTTAGTCTCCAGACGCCTCATCGGAAATAGGCCTCATCTCGCCTGGAAGGGAGAACTTCCTGGATTTTCTCGAGTTGCGGCAGGTGTTCTCGAGTTACGACGGGGACCTCAGGGACCCGCCCTGGTGGCCTCAGGAGAGGCCAGTCCCCATGCGAGTTGCTAGGGGGCCTCTCGGGATTCCTCTCCCGTCCATACCGGTGCCAAAAACCTTGTGTGGAGTCAGGGCCGGAACCGAGGATTCCTCTCAGGGGCTGACATGGATCTTTTGGTACTTCTGGAGTCTCCCCAGGGGAGTCAGGCCTCGTCTCGAGTGGGGGCATGCACGTGTGCTTTCCTTCCAGGCTGTAGCAGCAATGTCACTCTTCCCGTCGCGTGGATCAAAGGATCTGTGGTTTTCCCTCGAGGCTTTCCCTCGAGGCTTTCCCACAGGGCTGTCCCACGTGCCACCGTGGTGTGAGTCGATCCTCGGCGTGAAAGATGAGCCAGTGCAGTGCAAAGAGGTTCCTCTGGAATGGACTGAGACATCTGGGGGACTCTTGGAATGGTGGTACGACCATGGAGTTCCTCTCGCCTTTCCTGTTGAGTGTGCCTCCTCTTGAGATGCGACGGGAACGCCGGGAATTCTTTCCCGTTGAAAGCAGGGAAAGGATCCCTCATCTCGAGCTACGAGGGGGAAACGGGGCTCCTCGGGATGTGGGCGGGACCATCGTGCTTCCTCTCGAGTGGAGACGGGTATGGCGGTGAACTTCTTGAGTTGCAGCAAGGGTGTGAAAGACCCTTTCGAAGTTCCAGAGGTTACGTGTCAGTCTCCAGACGCCTCATCGGAAATAGACCTCATCTCGCCTGGAAGGGAGAACTTCCTGGATTTTCTCGAGTTGCGGCAGGTGTTCTCGAGTTACGACGGGGACCTCAGGGACCCGCCCTGGTGGCCTCAGGAGAGGCCAGTCCCCATGCGAGTTGCTAGGGGGCCTCTCGGGATTCCTCTCCCGTCGATACCGGGGCCAAAAACCTTGTGTGGAGTCAGGGCCGGAACCTAGGATTCCTCTCAGGGGCTGACATGGATCTTTGGGTACTTCTGGAGTCTCCCCAGGGGAGTCAGGCCTCGTCTCGAGTGGGGGCATGCACGTGTGCTTTCCTTCCAGGCTGTAGCAGCAATGTCACGCTTCCCGTCGCGTGGATCAAAGGATCTGTGGTTTTCCCTCGAGGCTTTCCCTCCAGGCTTTCCCACAGGGCTCTCCCACGTGCCACCGTGGTGTGAGTCGATCCATGGCGTGAAAGATGAGCCAGTGCAGGGCAAAGAGGTTCCTCTGGAATGGACTGAGACATCTGGGGGACTCTTGGAATGGTGGTACGACCATGGAGTTCCTCTCGCCTTTCCTGTTAAGAGTGCCTCCTCTTGAGATCCGACGGGAACGCCGGGAATTCTTTCCCGTTGAAAGCAGGGAAAGGATCCCTCATCTCGAGCTACGAGGGGGAAACGGGGCTCCTCTGGATGTGGGCGGGACCATCGTGCTTCCTTTCGAGTGGAGACGGGTATGGCGGTGAACTTCTTGAGTTGCAGCAAGGGTGTGAAAGACCCTTTCGAAGTTCCAGAGGTTAGGTGTCATTAGTCTCCAGACGCCTCATAGGAAATAGGCCTCATCTCGCCTGGAAGGGAGAACTTCCTGGATTTTCTCGAGTTGCGGCAGGTGTTCTCGAGTTACGACGGGGACCTCAGGGACCCGCCCTGGTGGCCTCAGTAGAGGCCAGTCCCCATGCGAGTTGCTAGGGGGCCTCTCGGGATTCCTCTCCCGTCGATACCGGGGCCAAAAGCCTTGTGTGGAGTCAGGGCTGGAACCGAGCATTCCTCTCAGGGGTTACATGGATCATTGGGTACTTCTGGAGGCTCCCCAGGGGAGTCAGGCCTCGTCTCGAGTGGGGGCATGCACGTGCGCTTTCCTTCCAGGCTGTAGCAGCAACGTCAAGCTTCCCATCGCGAGGATTAAAGGATCTGTGGTTTTCCCTCGAGGCTTTCCCTCGAGGCTTTCCCACAGGGCTGTCCCACGGGCCACCGTGGTGTGAGTCGATCCTCGGCGTGAAAGATGAGCCAGTGCCGGGCAAAGAGGTTCCTCTGGAATGGACTGAGACATCTGGGGGACTCTTGGAATGGTGGTACGACCATGGAGTTCCTCTCGCCTTTCCTGTTGAGAGTGCCTCCTCTTGAGATGCGACGGGAATGCCGGGAATTCTTTCCCGTTGAAAGCAGGGAAAGGATCCCTCATCTCGAGCTCCGAGGGGGAAACGTGGCTCCTCTGTATGTGGGCGGGACCATCGTGCTTTCTCTCGAGTGGAGACGGGTATGGCGGTAAACTTCTTGAGTTGCAGCAAGGGTGTGAAAGACCCTTTGGAAGTTCCAGAGGTTAGGTGTCATTAGTCTCCAGACGCCTCATCGGAAATAGGCCTCATCTCGCCTGGAAGGGAGAACTTCCTGGATTTTCTCGAGTTGCGGCAGGTGTTCTCGAGTTACGACGGGGACCTCAGGGACCCGCCCTGGTGGCCTCAGGAGAGGCCAGTCCCCATGCGAGTTGCTAGGGGGCCTCTCGGGATTCCTCTCCCGTCGATACCGGGGCCAAAAACCTTGTGTGGAGTCAGGGCCGGAACCGAGGATTCCTCTCAGGGGCTGACATGGATCTTTGGGTACTTCTAGAGTCTCCCCAGGGGAGTCAGGCCTCGTCTCGAGTGGGGGCATGCACGTACGCTTTCCTTTCAGGCTGTAGCAGCAATGTCACGCTTCCCGTCGCGTGGATCAAATGATCTGTGGTTTTCCCTCGAGGCTTTCCCTCGAGGCTTTCCCACAGGGCTGTCCCACGTGCCACCGTGGTGTGAGTCGATCCTCGGCGTGAAAGATGAGCCAGTGCAGGGCAAAGGGGTTCCTCTGGAATGGACTGAGACATCTGGGGGACTCTTGGAATGGTGGTACGACCATGGAGTTCCTCTCGCCTTTCCTGTTGAGAGTTCCTCCTCTTGAGATGCGACGGGAACGCCGGGAATTCTTTCCCGTTGAAAGCAGGGAAAGGATCCCTCATCTCGAGCTCCGAGGGGGAAACGGGGCTCCTCTGGATGTGGGCGGGACCATCGTGCTTCCTCCCGAGTGGACACGGGTATGGCGGTGAACTTCTTGAATTGCAGCAAGGGTGTGAAAGACCCTTTCGAAGTTCAAGAGGTTAGGTGTCATTAGTCTCCAGACGCCTCATCGGAAATAGGCCTCATCTCGCCTGGAAGGGAGAACTTCCTGGATTTTCTCGAGGTGCGGCAGGTGTTCTCGAGTTACGACGGGTACCACTTGGACCCGCCCTGATGGCCTCAGGAACGGCCAGTCCCCATGCGAGTTGCTAGGGGGCCTCTCGGGATTCCTCTCCCGTCGATACCGGGGCCAAAAGCCTTGTGTGGAGTCAGGGCCGGAACCGAGCATTCCTCTCAGGGGTGACATGGATCTTTCGGTACTTCTGGAGTCTCCCCAGGGGAGTCAGGCCTCGTCTCGAGAGGGGGCATGCACGTGCGCTTTCCTTCCAGGCTGTAGCAGCAATGTCACGCTTCCCGTCGCGAGAATCAAAGGATCTGTGGTTTTCCCTCGAGGCTTTCCCTCGAGGCTTTCCCACAGGGCTGTCCCACGTGCCACCGTGGTGTGAGTCGATCCTCGGCGTGAAAGATGAGCCAGTGCAGGGCAAAGAGGTTCCTCTGGAATGGACTGAGACATCTGGGGGACTCTTGGAATGGTGGTACGACCATGGAGTTCCTCTCGCCTTTCCTGTTGAGAGTGCCTCCTCTTTGGATGCGACGGGAACGCCGGGAATTCTTTCCCGTTGAAAGCAGGGAAAGGATCCCTCATCTCTAGCTACGAGGGGGAAACGGGGCTCCTCTGGATGTGGGCGGGACCATCGTGCTTCCTCTCGAGTGGACACGGGTATGGCGGTGAACTTCTTGAGTTGCAGCAAGGGTGTGAAAGACCCTTTCGAAATTCCAGAGGTTAGGTGTCATTAGTCTCCAGACGCCTCATCGGAAATAGGCCTCATCTCGCCTGGAAGGGAGAACTTCCTGGATATTCTCGATATGCGGCAGGTGTTCTCGAGTTACGACGGGGACCTCAGGGACCCGCCCTGGTGGCCTCAGGAGAGGCCAGACCCCATGCGAGTTGCTAGGGGGCCTCTCGGGATTCCTCTCCCGTCGATACCGGGGCCAAAAACCTGTGTGGAGTCAGGGCCGGAACCGAGGATTCCTCTCAGGGATGACATGGATCTTTGGGTACTTCTGGAGTCTCCCCAGGGGAGTCAGGCCTCGTCTCGACTGGGGGCATGCACGTGCGCTTTCCTTCCAGGCTGTAGCAGCAATGTCACGCTTCCCGTCGCGTGCATCAAAGGATCTGTGGTTTTCCCTCGAGGCTTTCCCTCGAGGCTTTCCCACAGGGCTGTCCCACGTGCCACCGTGGTGTGAGTCGATCCTCGGCGTGAAAGATGAGCCAGTGCAGGGCAAAGAGGTTCCTCTGGAATGGACTGAGACATCTGGGGGACTCTTGGAAAGGTGATACGACCATGGAGTTCCTCTCGCCTTTCCTGTTGAGAGTGCCTCCTCTTGAGATGCGACGGGAAGGCCGGGAATTCTTTCCCGTTGAAAGCAGGGAAAGGATCCCTCATCTCGAGCTCCGAGGGGGAAACGGGGCTCCTCTGGATGTGGGCGGGACCATCGTGCTTCCTCTCGAGTGGAGACGGGTATGGCGGTGAACTTCTTGAGTTGCAGCAAGGGTGTGAAAGACCCTTTCGAAGTTCCAGAGGTTAGGTGTCATTAGTCTCCAGACGCCTCATCGGAAATAGGCCTCATCTCGCCTGGAAGGGAGAACTTCCTGGATTTTCTCGAGTTGGGGCAGGTGTTCTCGAGTTATGACGGGGACCTCAGGGACCCGCCCTGGTGGCCTCAGGAGAGGCCAGTCCCCATGCGAGTTGCTAGGGGGCCTCTCGGGATTCCTCTCCCGTCGATACCGGGGCCAAAAACCTTGTGTGGAGTCAGGGCCGGAACCGAGGATTCCTCTCAGGGGTGACATGGACCTTTGGGTACTTCTGGAGTCTCCCCAGGGGAGTCAGGCCTCGTCTCGAGTGGGGGCATGCACGTGCGCTTTCCTTCCAGGCTGTAGCAGCAATGTCACGCTTCCCGTCGCGTGCATCAAAGGATCTGTGGTTTTCCCTCGAGGCTTTCCCTCGAGGCTTTCCAGCAGGGCTGTCCCACGTGCCACCGTGGTGTGAGTCGATCCTCGGCGTGAAAGATGAGCCAGTGCAGGGCAAAGAGGTTCCTCTGGAATGGACTGAGACATCTGGGCGACTCTTGGAATGGTGGTACGACCATGGAGTTCCTCTCGCCTTTCCTGTTGAGAGTGCCTCCTCTTGAGATGCGACGGGAACGCCGGGAATTCTTTCCCCTTGAAAGCAGGGAAAGGATCCCTCATCTCGAGCTACGAGGGGGAAACGGGGCTCCTCTGGATGTGGGTGGGACCATCGTGCTTCCTCTCGAGTGGACACCGGTATGGCGCTGAACTTCTTGAGTTGCAGCAAGGGTGTGAAAGACCCTTTCGAAGTTCCAGAGGTTAGGTGTCATTAGTCTCCAGACGCCTCATCGGAAATAGGCCTCATCTCGCCTGGAAGGGAGAACTTCCTGGATTTTCTCGATTTGCGGCAGGTGTTCTCGACTTACGACGGGGACCTCAGGGACCCGCCCTGGTGGCCTCAGGAGAGGCCAGTCCCCATGCGAGTTGCTAGGGGGCCTCTCGGGATTCCTCTCCCGTCGATACCGGGGCCAAAAACCTTGTGTGGAGTCAAGGCCGGAACCGAGGATTTCTCTCAGGGGCTGACATGGATCTTTGGGTACTTCTGGAGTCTCCCCAGGGGAGTCAGGCCTCGTCTCCAGTGGGGGCATGCACGTGCGCTTTCCTTCCAGGCTGTAGCAGCAATGTCACACTTCCCGTCGCGTGGATCAAAGGATCTGTGGTTTTCCCTCGAGGCTTTCCCTCGAGGCTTTCCCACAGGGCTGTCCCACGTGCCACCGTGGTGTGAGTCGATCCTCGGCGTGAAAGATGAGCCAGTGCAGGGCAAAGAGGTTCCTCTGGAATGGACTGAGACATCTGGGGGACTCTTGGAATGGTGGTACGACCATGGAGTTCCTCTCGCCTTTCCTGTTGAGAGTGCCTCCTCTTGAGATGCGACGGGAACGCCGGGAATTCTTTCCCGTTGAAAGCAGGGAAAGGATCCCACATCTCGAGCTCCGAGGGGGAAACGGGGCTCCTCTGGATGTGGGCGGGACCATCGTGCTTCCTCTCGAGTGGAGACGGGTATGGCGGTGAACTTCTTGAGTTGCAGCAAGGGTGTGAAAGACCCTTTCGAAGTTCCAGAGGTTAGGTGTCATTAGTCTCCAGACGCCTCATCGGAAATACGCCTCATCTCGCCTGGAAGGGAGAACTTCCTGGATTTTCTCGAGTTGCGGCAGGTGTTCTCGAGTTATGACGGGGACCTCAGGGACCCGCCCTGGTGGCCTCAGGAGAGGCCAGTCCCCATGCGAGTTGCTAGGGGGCCTCTCGGGATTCCTCTCCCGTCGATACCGGGGCCAAAAACCTTGTGTGGAGTCAGGGACGGAACCGAGGATTCCTTTCAGGGGTGATATGGATCTTTGGGTACTTCTGGAGTCTCCCCAGGGGAGTCAGGCCTCGTCTCGAGTGGGGGCATGCACGTGCGCTTTCCTTCCAGGCTGTAGCAGCAATGTCACGCTTCCCGTCGCGTGCATCAAAGGATCTGTGGTTTTCCCTCGAGGCTTTCCCTCGAGGCTTTCCAGCAGGGCTGTCCCACGTGCCACCGTGGTGTGAGTCGATCCTCGGCGTGAAAGATGAGCCAGTGCAGGGCAAAGAGGTTCCTCTGGAATGGACTGAGACATCTGGGGGACTCTTGGAATGGTGGTACGACCATGGAGTTCCTCTCGCCTTTCCTGTTGAGAGTGCCTCCTCTTGAAATGCGACAGGAACGCCGGGAATTCTTTCCCGTTGAAAGCAGGGAAAGGATCCCTCATCTCGAGCTACGAGGGGGAAACGGGGCTCCTCTGGATGTGGGCGGGACCATCGTGCTTCCTCTCGAGTGGACACGGGTATGGCGGTGAACTTCTTGAGTTGCAGCAAGGGTGTGAAAGACCCTTTCGAAGTCCCAGAGGTTAGGTGTCATTAGTCTCCAGACGCCTCATCGGAAATAGGCCTCATCTCGCCTGGAAGGGAGAACTTCCTGGATTTTCTCGAGTTGCGGCAGGTGTTCTCGAGTTACGATGGGGACCTCAGGGACCCGCCCTGGTGGCCTCAGGAGAGGCCAGTCCCCATGCGATGTGCTAGGGGGCCTCTCGGGATTCCTCTCCCGTCGATACCGGGGCCAAAAACCTTGTGTGGAGTCAGGGCCGGAACCGAGGATTCCTCTCAGGGGCTGACATGGATCTTTGGGTACTTCTGGAGTCTCCCCAGGGGAGTCAGGCCTCGTCTCGAGTGGGGGCATGCACGTGCGCTTTCCTTCCAGGCTGTAGCAGCAATGTCACGCTTCCTGTCGCGTGGATCAAAGGATCTGTGGTTTTCCCTCGAGGCTTTCCCTCGAGGCTTTCCCACAGGGCTGTCCCACGTGCCACCGTGGTGTGAGTCGATCCTCGGCGTGAAAGATGAGCCAGTGTAGGGCAAAGCGGTTCCTCTGGAATGGACTGAGACATCTGGGGGACTCCTGGAATGGTGGTACGACCATGGAGTTCCTCTCGCCTTTCCTGTTGAGAGTGCCTCCTCTTGAGATGCGACGGGAACGCCGGGAATTCTTTCCCGTCTAAAGCAGGGAAAGGTTCCCTCATCTCGAGCTACGAGGGGGAAACGGGGCTCCTCTGGATGTGGGCGGGACCATCGTGCTTCCTCTCGAGTGGAGACGGGTATGGCGGTGAACTTCTTGAGTTGCAGCAAGGGTGTGAAAGACCCTTTCGAAGTTCCAGAGGTTAGGTGTCATTAGTCTCCAGACGCCTCATCGGAAATAGGCCTCATCTCGCCTGAAAGGGAGAACTTCCTGGATTTTCTCGAGTTGCGGCAGGTGTTCTCGAGTTACGAAGGGGACCTCAGGGACCCGCCCTGGTGGCCTCAGGAGAGGCCAGTCCCCATGCAAGGTGCTAGGGGGCCTCTCGGGATTCCTCTCCCGTCGATACCGGGGCCAAAAACCTTGTGTGGAGTCAGGGCCGGAACCGAGGATTCCTCTCAGGGGCTGACATGGATCTTTGGGTACTTCTGGAGTCTCCCCAGGGGAGTTAGGCCTCTTCTCGAGTGGGGGCATGCACGTGCGCTTTCCTTCCCAGCTGTAGCAGCAATGTCACGCTTCCCGTCGCATGGATCAAAGGATCTGTGGTTTTCCCTCGAGGCTTTCCCTCGAGGCTTTCCCACAGGGCTGTCCCACGTGCCACCGTGGTGTGAGTCGATCCTCGGCGTGAAAGATGAGCCAGTGCAGGGCAAAGTGTTTCCTCTGGAATGGACTGAGACATCTGGGGGACTCGTGGAATGGTGGTACGACCATGGAGTTCCTCTCGCCTTTCCTGTTGAGAGTGCCACCTCTTGAGATGCGACGGGAACGCCGGGAATTCTTTCCCGTTGAAAGCAGGGAAAGGATCCCTCATTTCGAGCTACGAGGGGGAAACGGGGCTCCTCTGGATGTGGGCGGGACCATCGTGCTTCCTCTCGAGTGGACACGGGTATGGCGGTGAACTTCTTGAGTTGCAGCAAGGGTGTGAAAGACCCTTTCGAAGTCCCAGAGGTTAGGTGTCATTAGTCTCCAGAAGCCTCATCGGAAATAGGCCTCATCTCGCCTGGAAGGGAGAACTTCCTGGATTTTCTCGAGTTGCGGCAGGTGTTCTCGAGTTACAACGGGGACCTCAGGGACCCGCCCTGGTGGCCTCAGGAGAGGCCAGTCCCCATGCGAGTTGCTAGGTGGCCTCTCGGGATTCCTCTCCCGTCGATACCGGGGTCAAAAACCTTGTGTGGCATCAGGGCCGGAACCGAGGATTCCTCTCAGGGGCTGACATGGATCTTTGGGTACTTCTGGAGTCTCCCCAGGGGAGTCAGGCCTCGTCTCGAGTCGGGGCATGCACGTGCGCTTTACTTCCAGGCTGTAGCAGCAATGTCACGCTTCCCGTCGCGTGGATCAAAGGATCTGTGGTTTTCCCTCGAGGCTTTCCCTCGAGGCTTTCCCACAGGGCTGTCCCACGTGCCACCGTGGTGTGAGTCGATCCTCGGCGTGAAAGATGAGCCAGTGCAGGGCAAAGAGGTTCCTCTGGAATGGACTGAGACATCTGGGGGACTCGTGGAATGGTGGTACGACCATGGAGTTCCTCTCGCCTTTCCTGTTGAGAGTGCCACCTCTTGAGATGCGACGGGAACGCCGGGAATTCTTTCCCGTTGAAAGCAGGGAAAGGATCCCTCATTTCGAGCTACGAGGGGGAAACGGGGCTCCTCTGGATGTGGGCGGGACCATCGTGCTTCCTCTCGAGTCGAGACGGGTATGGCGGTGAACTTCTTGAGTTGCAGCAAGGGTGTGAAAGACCCTTTCGAAGTCCCAGAGGTTAGGTGTCATTAGTCTCCAGACGCCACATCGGAAATAGGCCTCATCTCGCCTGGAAGGGAGAACTTCCTGGATTTTCTCGAGTTGCGGCAGGTGTTCTCGAGTTACAACGGGGACCTCAGGGACCCGCCCTGGTGGCCTCAGGAGAGGCCAGTCCCCATGCGAGTTGCTAGGTGGCCTCTCGGGATTCCTCTCCCGTCGATACCTGGGTCAAAAACCTTGTGTGGCGTCAGGGCCGGAACCGAGGATTCCTCTCAGGGGCTGACATGGATCTTTGGGTACTTCTGGAGTCTCCCCAGGGGAGTCAGGCCTCGTCTCGAGTCGGGGCATGCACGTGCGCTTTCCTTCCAGGCTGTAGCAGCAATGTCACGCTTCCCGTCGCGTGGATCAAAGGATCTGTGGTTTTCCCTCGAGGCTTTCCCTCGAGGCTTTCCCACAGGGCTGTCCCACGTGCCTCCGTGGTGTGAGTCGTTCCTCGTCGTGAAAGATGAGCCAGTGCAGGGCAAAGAGGTTCCTCTGGAATGGACTGAGACATCTGGGGGACTCCTGGAATGGTGGTACGACCATGGAGTTCCTCTCGCCTTTCCTGTTGAGAGTGCCTCCTCTTGAGATGCGACGGGAACGCCGGGAATTCTTTCCCGTCTAAAGCAGGGAAAGGTTCCCTCATCTCGAGATACGAGGGGGAAACGGGGCTCCTCTGGATGTGGGCGGGACCATCGTGCTTCCTCTCGAGTGGAGACGGGTATGGCGGTGAACTTCTTGAGTTGCAGCAAGGGTGTGAAAGACCCTTTCGAATTTCCAGAGGTTAGGTGTCATTAGTCTCCAGACGCCTCATCGGAAATAGGCCTCATCTCGCCTGAAAGGGAGAACTTCCTGGATTTTCTCGAGTTGCGGCAGGTGTTCTCGAGTTACGACGGGGACCTCAGGGACCCGCCCTGGTGGCCTCAGGAGAGGCCAGTCCCCATGCGAGGTGCTAGGGGGCCTCTCGGGATTCCTCTCCCGTCGATACCGGGGCCAAAAACCTTGTGTGGAGTCAGGGCCGGAACCGAGGATTCCTCTCAGGGGCTGACATGGATCTTTGGGTACTTCTGGAGTCTCCCCAGGGGAGTTAGGCCTCGTCTCGAGTGGGGGCATGCACGTGCGCTTTCCTTCCCGGCTGTAGCAGCAATGTCACGCTTCCCGTCGCGTGGATCAAAGGATCTGTGGTTTTCCCTCGAGGCTTTCCCACAGGGCTGTCCCACGTGCCACCGTGGTGTGAGTCGATCCTCGGCGTGAAAGATGAGCCAGTGCAGGGCAAAGAGGTTCCTCTGGAATGGACTGAGACATCTGGGGACTCTTGGAATGGTGGTACGACCATGGAGTTCCTCTCGCCTTTCCTGTTGAGAGTGCCTCCTCTTGAGATGCGACGGGAACGCCGGGAATTCTTCCCCGTTGAAAGCAGGGTAGGATCCATCATCTCGAGCTCCGAGGGGGAAACGGGGCTCCTTTGGAAGTGGGCGGGACCATCATGCTTCCTCTCGAGTGGAGACGGGTATGGCGGTGAACTTCTTGAGTTGCAGCAAGGGTGTGAAAGACCCTTTCGAAGTTCCAGAGGTTAGGTGTCATTAGTCTCCAGATGCCTCATCGGAAATAGGCCTCATCTCGCCTGGAAGGGAGAACTTCCTGGATTTTCTCGAGATGCGGCAGGTGTTCTCGAGTTACGACGGGGACCTCAGGGACCCGCCCTGGTGGCCTCAGGAGAGGCCAGTCCCCATGCGAGTTGCTAGGGGGCCTCTCGGGATTCCTCTCCCGTCGATACCGGGGCCAAAAACTTTGTATGGAGTCAGGGTCGGAACCGAGGATTCCTCTCAGGGGCTTATATGGATCTTAGGGTACTTCTGGAGTCTCGCCAGGGGAGACAGGCCTCGTCTCGAGTGGGGGCATGCAGGTGCGCTTTCCTTCCAGGCTGTAGCAGCAATGTCACGCTTCCCGTCGCGTGCATCAAAGGATCTGTGGTTTTCCCTCGAGGCTTTCCCTCGAGGCTTACCCACAGGGCTGTCCCACGTGCCTCCGTGGTGTGAGTCGATCCTCGGCGTGAAAGATGAGCCAGTGCAGGGCAAAGAGGTTCCTCTGGAATGGACTGAGACATCTGGGGACTCTTTGTATGGTGGTACGACCATGGAGTTCCTCTCGCCTTTCCTGTTGAGAGTGCCTCCTCTTGAGATGCGACGGGAACGCCGGGAATTCCTTCACGTTGAAAGCAGGAAAGGATCCCTCATCTCGAGCTCCGAGAGGGAAACGGGGCTCCTCTGGATGTGGGCGGGACCATCGTGCTTCCTCTCGAGTGGAGACGGGTATGGCGGTGAACTTCTTGAGTTGCAGCAAGGGTGTGAAACACCCTTTCGAAATTCCAGAGGTTAGGTGTCATTAGTCTCCAGACGCCTCATCGGAAATAGGCCTCATCTCGCCTGGAAGGGAGAACTTCCTGGATTTTCTCGAGGTGCGGCAGGTGTTCTCGAGTTAAGACGGGGACCTCAGGGACCCGCCCTGGTGGCCTCAGGAGAGGCCAGTCCCCATGCGAGGTGCTAGGGGGCCTCTCGGGATTCCTCTCCCGTCGATACCGGGGCCAAAAAGCTTGTGTGGAGTCAGGGCCGGAACCGAGGATTCCTCTCAGGGGCTGACATGGATCTTTGGGTACTTCTGGAGTCTCCCCAGAGGAGTTAGGCCTCGAATCAAGTGGGGGCATGCACGTGCGCTTTCCTTCCAGGCTGTAGCAGCAATGTCACGCTTCCCGTGGCGTGTATCAAAGGATCTGTGGTTTTCCCTCGAGACTTTCCCACAGGGCTGTCCCACGTGCCACCGTGGTGTGAGTCGATCCTCGGCGTGAAAGATGAGCCAGTGCAGGGCAAAGAGGTTCCTCTGGAATGGACTGAGACATCTGGGGGACTCTTGGAATGGTGGTACGACCATGGAGTTCCTCTCGCCTTTCCTGTTGAGAGTGCCTCCTCTTGAAATGCGACAGGAACGCCGGGAATTCTTTCCCGTTGAAAGCAGGGAAAGGATCCCTCATCTCGAGCTACGAGGGGGAAACGGGGCTCCTCTGGATGTGGGCGGGACCATCGTGCTTCCTCTCGAGTGGACACGGGTATGGCGGTGAACTTCTTGAGTTGCAGCAAGGGTGTGAAAGACCCTTTCGAAGTCCCAGAGGTTAGGTGTCATTAGTCTCCAGACGCCTCATCGGAAATAGGCCTCATCTCGCCTGGAAGGGAGAACTTCCTGGATTTTCTCGAGTTGCGGCAGGTGTTCTCGAGTTACGATGGGGACCTCAGGGACCCGCCCTGGTGGCCTCAGGAGAGGCCAGTCCCCATGCGATGTGCTAGGGGGCCTCTCGGGATTCCTCTCCCGTCGATACCGGGGCCAAAAACCTTGTGTGGAGTCAGGGCCGGAACCGAGGATTCCTCTCAGGGGCTGACATGGATCTTTGGGTACTTCTGGAGTCTCCCCAGGGGAGTCAGGCCTCGTCTCGAGTGGGGGCATGCACGTGCGCTTTCCTTCCAGGCTGTAGCAGCAATGTCACGCTTCCTGTCGCGTGGATCAAAGGATCTGTGGTTTTCCCTCGAGGCTTTCCCTCGAGGCTTTCCCACAGGGCTGTCCCACGTGCCACCGTGGTGTGAGTCGATCCTCGGCGTGAAAGATGAGCCAGTGTAGGGCAAAGCGGTTCCTCTGGAATGGACTGAGACATCTGGGGGACTCCTGGAATGGTGGTACGACCATGGAGTTCCTCTCGCCTTTCCTGTTGAGAGTGCCTCCTCTTGAGATGCGACGGGAACGCCGGGAATTCTTTCCCGTCTAAAGCAGGGAAAGGTTCCCTCATCTCGAGCTACGAGGGGGAAACGGGGCTCCTCTGGATGTGGGCGGGACCATCGTGCTTCCTCTCGAGTGGAGACGGGTATGGCGGTGAACTTCTTGAGTTGCAGCAAGGGTGTGAAAGACCCTTTCGAAGTTCCAGAGGTTAGGTGTCATTAGTCTCCAGACGCCTCATCGGAAATAGGCCTCATCTCGCCTGAAAGGGAGAACTTCCTGGATTTTCTCGAGTTGCGGCAGGTGTTCTCGAGTTACGAAGGGGACCTCAGGGACCCGCCCTGGTGGCCTCAGGAGAGGCCAGTCCCCATGCAAGGTGCTAGGGGGCCTCTCGGGATTCCTCTCCCGTCGATACCGGGGCCAAAAACCTTGTGTGGAGTCAGGGCCGGAACCGAGGATTCCTCTCAGGGGCTGACATGGATCTTTGGGTACTTCTGGAGTCTCCCCAGGGGAGTTAGGCCTCTTCTCGAGTGGGGGCATGCACGTGCGCTTTCCTTCCCAGCTGTAGCAGCAATGTCACGCTTCCCGTCGCATGGATCAAAGGATCTGTGGTTTTCCCTCGAGGCTTTCCCTCGAGGCTTTCCCACAGGGCTGTCCCACGTGCCACCGTGGTGTGAGTCGATCCTCGGCGTGAAAGATGAGCCAGTGCAGGGCAAAGTGTTTCCTCTGGAATGGACTGAGACATCTGGGGGACTCGTGGAATGGTGGTACGACCATGGAGTTCCTCTCGCCTTTCCTGTTGAGAGTGCCACCTCTTGAGATGCGACGGGAACGCCGGGAATTCTTTCCCGTTGAAAGCAGGGAAAGGATCCCTCATTTCGAGCTACGAGGGGGAAACGGGGCTCCTCTGGATGTGGGCGGGACCATCGTGCTTCCTCTCGAGTGGAGACGGGTATGGCGGTGAACTTCTTGAGTTGCAGCAAGGGTGTGAAAGACCCTTTCGAAGTCCCAGAGGTTAGGTGTCATTAGTCTCCAGAAGCCTCATCGGAAATAGGCCTCATCTCGCCTGGAAGGGAGAACTTCCTGGATTTTCTCGAGTTGCGGCAGGTGTTCTCGAGTTACAACGGGGACCTCAGGGACCCGCCCTGGTGGCCTCAGGAGAGGCCAGTCCCCATGCGAGTTGCTAGGTGGCCTCTCGGGATTCCTCTCCCGTCGATACCGGGGTCAAAAACCTTGTGTGGCATCAGGGCCGGAACCGAGGATTCCTCTCAGGGGCTGACATGGATCTTTGGGTACTTCTGGAGTCTCCCCAGGGGAGTCAGGCCTCGTCTCGAGTCGGGGCATGCACGTGCGCTTTACTTCCAGGCTGTAGCAGCAATGTCACGTTTCCCGTCGCGTGGATCAAAGGATCTGTGGTTTTCCCTCGAGGCTTTCCCTCGAGGCTTTCCCACAGGGCCATCCCATGTCCCACCGTGGTGTGAGTCGATCTTCGGCGTGAAAGATGAGGCAGTGCACGGCAAAGAGGTTCCTCTGGAATGGACTGAGACATCTGGGGGACTCTTGGAATGGTGGTAAGACCATGGAGTTCCTCTCGCCTTTCCTGTTGAGAGTGCCTCCTCTTGAGATGCGACGGGAACGCCGGGAACTCTTTCCCTTTGAAACCAGGGAAAGGATCCCTCATCTCGAGCTACGAGGGGAAAACGGGGCTCCTCTGGATGTGGGCGGGACCATCGTGCTTCCTCTCGAGTGGAGACGGGTATGGCGGTGAACTTCTTGAGTTGCAGCAAGGGTGTGAAAGACCCTTTGGAAGTTCCAGAGGTTAGGTGTCATTAGTCTCCAGACGCCTCATCAGAAATAGGCCTCATCTCGCCTGGAAGGGAGAACTTCCTGGATTTTCTCGAGTTGCGGCAGGTGTTCTCCAGTTACGACGGGGACCTCAGGGACCCGCCCTGGGGGCCTCAGGAGAGGCCAGCCCCTATGCGAGTTGCTAGGGGGCCTCTCGGGATTCCTCTCCCGTCGATACCGGGGCCAACAACCTTGTGTGGAGTCAGGGCCGTAACCGAGGATTCCTCTCATGGGCTGACATGGATCTTTGGGTACGTCTGGAGACTCCCCAGTGGAGTCAGGCCTCGTCTCGAGTGGGGGCATGCACGTGCGCTTTCCTTCCAGGCTGTAGCAGCAATGTCACGCTTCCCGTCGCGTGGATCATAGGATCTGTGGTTTTCCCTCGAGGCTTTCCCTCGAGGCTTTCCCACAGGGCTGTCCCACGTGCCACCGTGGTGTGAGTCGATCCTCGGCGTGAAAGATGAGCCAGTGCAGGGCAAAGAGCTTCCTCTGGAATGGACTGAGACATCTGGGGGACTCTTGGAATGGTGGTACGACCATGGAGTTCCTCTCGCCTTTCCTGTTGAGAGTGCCTCCTCTTGAGATGCGACGGGAACTCCGGGAATTCTTTCCCGTTGAAAGCAGGCAAAGGATCCCTCATCTCGAGCTACGAGGGGGAAACGGGGCTCCTCTGGATGTGGGCGGGACCATCGTGCTTCCTCTCGAGTGGAGACGGGTATGGCGGTGAACTTCTTGAGTTGCAGAAAGGGTGTGAAAGACCCTTTCGAAGTTCCAGAGGTTAGGTGTCATTAGTCTCCAGACGCCTCATCGGAAATAGGCCTCATCTCGCCTGGAAGGGAGAACTTCCTGGATTTTCTCGAGTTGCGGCAGGTGTTCTCGAGTTACGACGGGGACCTCAGGGACCCGCCCTGGTGGCCTCAGGAGTGGCCAGTCACCATGCGAGTTGCTAGGGGGCCTCTCGGGATTCCTCTCCCGTCGATACCGGGGCCAAAAACCTTGTGTGGAGTCAGGGCCAGAACCGAGGATTCCTCTCAGGGGCTGATATGGATCTTTGGGTACTTCTGGAGTCTCGCCAGGGGAGACAGGCCTCGTCTCGTGAGGGGGCATGCACGTGCACTTTCCTTCCAGGCTGTAGCAGCAATGTCACGCTTCCCGTCGCGTGGATCAAAGGATCTGTGGTTTTCCCTCGAGGCTTTCCCTCGAGGCTTTCCCACAGGGCTGTCCCACGTGCCACCGTGGTGTGAGTCGATCCTCGGCGTGAAAGATGAGCCAGTGCAGGGTAAAGAGCTTCCTCTGGAATGTACTGAGACATCTGGGGGACTCTTGGAATGGTGGTACGACCATGGAGTTCCTCTCGCCTTTCCTGTTGAGAGTGCCTCCTCTTGAGATGCGACGGGAACGCCGGGAATTCTTTCCCGTTGAAAGCAGGCAAAGGATCCCTCATCTCGAGCTACGAGGGGGAAACGGGGCTCCTCTGGATGTGGGCGGGACCATCCTGCTTCTTCTTGAGTGGACACGGGTATGGCGGTGAACTTCTTGAGTTGCAGCAAGGGTGTGAAAGACCCTTTCGAAGTTCCAGAGGTTAGGTGTCATTAGTCTCCAGACGCCTCATCGGAAATAGGCCTCATCTCGCCTGGAAGGGAGAACTTCCTGGATTTTCTCGAGATGCGGCAGGTGTTCTCGAGTTACGACGGGGACCTCAGGGACCCGCCCTGG
Source organism: Capricornis sumatraensis (assembly GCF_032405125.1). Taxonomy (NCBI): domain Eukaryota; kingdom Metazoa; phylum Chordata; class Mammalia; order Artiodactyla; family Bovidae; genus Capricornis; species Capricornis sumatraensis. The sequence goes on from NW_027184625.1 coordinate 846,183, forward strand.
TGGCCTCAGGAGAGGCCAGTCCACATGCGAGTTGCTAGGGGGCCTCGCGGGATTCCTCTCCCGTCGATACCGGGGCCAAAAACCTTGTGTGGAGTCAGGGCCGGAAACGAGGATTCCTCTCAGGGGCTGACATGGATCTTTGGGTACTTCTGGAGTCTCCGCAGGGGAGTCAGGCCTCTTCTCGAGTGGGGGCATGCACGTGCGTTTTCTTTCCAGGCTGTAGCAGCAATGTCACGCTTCCCGTCGCGTGGATCAAAGGATCTGTGGTTTTCCCTCGAGGCTTTCCCACAGGGCTGTCCCACGTTCCACCGTGGTGTGAGTCGATCCTCGGCGTGAAAGTTGAGCCAGTGCAGGGCAAAGAGGTTCCTCTGGAATGGACTGAGACATCTGGGGGACTCTTGGAATGGTGGTACGACCATGGAGTTCCTCTCGCCTTTCCTGTTGAGAGTGCCTCCTCTTGAGATGCGACGGGAACGCCGGGAATTCTTTCCCGTTGAAAGCAGGGAAAGGATCCCTCATCTCGAGCTACGAGGGGGAAACGGGGCTCCTCTGGATGTGGGCGGGACCATCGTGCTTCCTCTCTAGTGGAGACGGGTATTGCCGGGGTCCAGCCCCGGTGGATCCAGGGAATTCGAAGGGTGGACGGCGTTGGCGTGGAAAGACTTGTTTATTTATTAATATAAGATTAGATTAAGAAACTGTAGTGCAGTAGGAAGATTAAGTGGAGAAAGAGGGCTGAATAGCTTGGTTTACGCGGAAGACCAATAAAATTCCAGACAAGGAATTTGCACCATCTACGTTGGGCCACCGGTGCCCGCTTGAATATCTAAGGGTGCCTCGCCTTAAGCTCCCTTTCTCGCGGATCTTAATAACCAGGGCAAATAAGTAGACCTGGCGAGCCTCCGCGCCCCAGATGGAAATTCAGCCTGAAATTAAAGTAAAGAGCAGAGGGAAGAAAAGGGAGAGAAAAAGAGAGAGAGAGAGAGACACGGGGGGAGCCATAGTCCCAAGACACCAGGCCGAGACTAGTCCGAGAAACTGGTCTGAGAATCTGGTCCCGTCCTTTATTGTTCAGAAGGCCTTTTATACTTTTGATAAAACATGGAGATCAATGGGTAACAGAAAGTTATGCAGCGTTAGCAGTCCAGACTCTTATCAAAACCAGGCTTTTCTCTCTGCATACCTAATTGTATACACAAGTCTTAGGTAATTTACATCATCTTCCAACCAAAAGGGCCAATTAACATTTTACAGCCTTTTTTCTGATAAGGGTTTGTCAACCACAAGACTTATTTGTGTTGATCTTCCCAAGGTCTGGTGCCACTCTCGGAAAGCACTAAAGAAAGTTACATTCTTAGACAGCAAGGATACAGCAACTTATAACAAGTAGAGGGAGTGCAGTGATTTATAGCAAAAGAGAAGCAATTAACTCAAAAGTCTAGTGTTGCTAACATCAAAACTACTATGTATCTTTTTCTACATCCTGCTTACATTAACATCCTTCCAGGTGCCTAAAAGATAAAGAATAAGGAGGTCTGGCAGCAATCCTTGAGTCAACAGTGAAAACCCTCTACCAATATAATTTTTAACTCTTTAGAAAAGGCTCTGTATCTTTAAGATGCTTTTAAGCTTTGTGCCTCCCGCGGTTGGGGGGCTGTAAGCAATTCACAAGCTGTAAGCTTTGTGCCTCTCGCGGTTGGGGGGCTGTAAGCAATTCACAAGCTGTAAGAGGTCTGGGGAACCTGTTAGGCAGACTAGAGAGCTATCAGAGGGGTTTAACTGAAACATCCCTTTCAAATGCAGAAGACTAAAACCCTGAATTGACTTTTTTCCAGAGAATATCAGAAAAGTGGAAAAGCAGAGCACAAAAGCCGGCAGATGTTTGCTGGGGTACATGCTTAGGAATATCCAGAGGGGTCCCTGAAGTCTGAGCACGCCTTGCGTATGTCAGCTTCCTTCCTCATGACCTTGTCACGGGCGGGATTCCTCACACTGGCTTCCGGCAACTCCCCCTTCTTTATTAGTTTTTTAAAAAAATTAGGTGCAGTTCAGTCGCGAGATTCCGAATGCTCTGCCGAAGAGTCCTGACAACACAAGGAAGCACGATTACAAGGAGCAGGATTATGGCACCCACAGCAGCATAGCTAGAGACAGTAGTCAGAAGAGTTTTTCCAGAAATGAAGTCAGAGAAGGTGTGGAAAAAGTCATTGGCTTCTCCTGCGGCGGTAAAATCTAATCGGGAGTGTTCCAAGGTCTGAATCTGATTATGAAGTTTCCCTAAATCTAAACTAATATCTGAGCTGTTCCAGACACCTAAAATATGATTTTTGACCCTCTCCCATTTAAAATCTGTCTCATTTACTTTCAGGGATGTAACACATATCCACCGGTAATCGGCATGACATGAAAGAGCCAATTTCATTTTCAGACTCTGTAATTCATTCCCAATATGCATTACTGCTTCTTCTAAGGCATCAATCCTTATTTCTAGCTTCCTATCTATAATTTCCTGGGTTGCCAGCGTTAGAGAAACATTTTTGGATACGGTGTCAACATATTGGGCAGTATACACTTGTTGAGACAATGATAATGCCGCCACAGTAACAGAAGTAATTGCGGTTATCAAAGCTGATATTCCCAAAACAAGTAAGCCCACAAACCGTCGTGTTCGCATTAAATCTTGTAGCTGTTGCAGTACAGCTAGGCCATGGTTATCATACCAATACGTGGCTACAGTTACAGGTACCATGAGATAGGGCGGACGTTTTAAAACCATGAAAGAGCAAACTTTATATTGAGGAGTTAAACAGGATGAAAGCATACATTGTTCACAAGACACTACATGGGGTCCACCTGTATAATTCAATTGTATGTTAAGTCTTTCAGAATCATTAGTGAAAAGAAAAACATAAGGAGAGGGTAGACAAGCTAAAATAGAGTAAATAGAGGTATTTTTTGGTCGGATTAAAATAATAGGGGCGGTAGCCGCAAGGGCTCTCCAAATTTCTGGCTGCCAAAAGGTTTTACCTCTAGTTATATAAGACAGCATAGGGGGAACAAATTGGTTATGATGCCGTCTGGTGGCAACTAACGGCCAAGAAATTGAATATTCTTTCCAATTATCCAATCTATTGATAAAGTCATCGTCAGACTCAGGGTCTTGACCTGGATTTGGGTTGCTCCAGTCCTGAATCGCACAATTTCTTCCTCCCGGCATATTGTAATCTACTCTCGAATTATAAATACAAGATTTCCAAATCGGATATCCTGAATGATCATCTATAGTTTTCCAAATAACATCTGAGGGAGCAACATCATCACAATTTGGATATTCTGATGGAGTTTTGAGAGACAAAGACTTATAGGGGCCAAGGACCCCAGGCATACGGGCTCGTAATATCCAAGCAGACCGATCCCCTATAGATGCAAATTTAGAGGTTGGGGAATCTGTCATAACTGCTTTTGTGGAGGCTCCAACGCATCCTGTCTTGGTAAAGAAGTCTCCTGTAAGGCCAGGAGGAAAATTAAAGCAGACAGGAAAATCATCTGCTAGTCCTTTAAAGGTATAATTGAAATTAATAGGGTATTGGTCTTTTGTATAGGAAGTATAAGATCCTCCCAAAAGGCGAGGCTGGTCTGTACTAACTCGTATGGGGTCACTGTTCCAAGTAACAACTTGGAAAGTTGGAGGATCCGGGAGAAACGCCCAATATTTGGTTGGAATGGGAGCAGCGCTTACCTGGCAAGAGAGCAAGGCAAGCATGGCAATAAACACCTTTTCAGGAGAGACTGACGATCCCTGTAGGGTAGCTATCCCCTGTGCCTGGCGACAGAGAGCTTTAATCTGTCCCCAGGTGGGCAAGGAGGCTTGTTGGGTTGACTGAGCTGGGCGTCCTAATGGATTCCTGCGAGGCAAAAAATCAGGGGGTGCAATATCCTGTATCTGAAGTCGTGACATCTGTCCAGTGGGTGGCTCCGATCCGCGCCTATCCGGGATCTCCAATGTCAGCTGTCCTGGGGTCAGCGGCGTTTCCCGTGCTGGCGGAGGGAGCGGGGGAAGAGGGAGTTTCTTCCTTTTTAGAGATCGCGGTGGCGGGGGATTCTGGTATCCGGGGAGCTGAGACATGGCGAATTAGTCTGTCTGGAACCCAAATCGGAGCGTCCGCGTCCTGTGGAAAAACACAAGCATACCCTCGCCCATTGGTTAATAAGGGGTCAGGACCTTTCCATTGTCCGGAAAGAAGGTCCCTCCATTTTACTAATGGTTTTGCATTCAATTGCTCTGGGCACCAATGGCGAAGCATTGCAGTGTTTCCGGATGAATCAGCATTTAAGTTATTTATTACGAAAAGAGCATGTTGCAAAATCTGATGGGGGGAACTATATTTAAATTCCCCTTCTTTTAGTTTTTGAATATGGATTTTCAGTGTTTGATGTGCTCTTTCCACAATGGCTTGTCCTTGTGGGTTATAAGGGATGCCGGTGTTATGTTTAATTTGAAATCTTGTACAGAATTGCTGAAAAGATTTAGAAGTGTAAGCAGGAGCATTATCAGTTTTTAAAGCTTTTGGCAAGCCCAGATAGGAAAAGCATGTAAAAAGATGTTGTATTACATCTTTAACTGCTTCCCCTGTACGAGCAGTGGCAATAATAACATGAGAGAAGGTATCTACAGTTACATGAACAAAAGACAGTTTTCCAAATGAAGAGACATGGGTTACATCCATTTGCCAGAGTGCATTAGGTTTGAGACCGCGAGGGTTAACTCCCAGAGGCAAAGCATTCACGGTAGTAGGACAATGTGAACAAGAACGAACAATCTCTCGGGCAGATTCTCGAGGAATTTGAAACTGGTATCGTAAGGCAGTGGCATTTTGGTGATGAAGTGAGTGAGAAGCTCGAGCTTCTTCAAAAACAGAAGCCACTGAAATCCTGGTTAACGAATCTGCCAATTCATTGAGAGCATTTAAAGGGCCAGGCAGGCCGGAATGAGCCCGAATGTGGCCGATAAAGAACGCCCGATTTCTTTTCCATATTTGCTGCTGCAGTTTAGTTAACAAATGGAAGATAGCAGTTTTGTTTTCAGGCAAAACTGCAGTCTCAATGTGTGGAAACAGCCTGACCACATACTGAGAGTCAGAATAAAGGTCAAATTCTTTCTCCACAAACACAACAAAGGCCTCAATAACAGCTGTGATTTCAGCCCTTTGAGCTGAAGTTTCTTGTGTTTCCAAAAGTTTTTGATGATCTCTTGTGACTATAGAGGCTCTACCGTTAGCCGATCCATCAGTAAAGACTACCTGAGCATCTGAAATAGGGAACTGTTTACACCGGACAGGAAAAATAACTGGATGGTTAGACATAAAATTTAGTAAAACATGCGAGGGTAAATGATGCAAAATTTGACCACAGTAATTCCCTATGGCAATCTGCCAGTCTTCATCAAACATTAAAAGAGCATCAAGCTGCTCCTTATTATATGGAATTACAATCTCTGATGGCTCTTTACCAAACAATTCAATGCTCCGCTTCCTTCCTTTTAGCATTAATGTGGCAATTAAACCAGGATAAGAAGCCACGACTTTTTTAGCTTGGGTAGGAAGATGGATCCATTCTAAAGGGCCGCGTTGCCACAGAACTCCCGTAGGCGCCGTTGGAGTAGCTAGGCAAAGGAACTGCCACGTCATCGTCAAATCAATTCTTTTTACATAGCTATTTGATAAGGCTGCTTCTACTTTGCCTAGGGCTTCTTGAGCCTCAGCTGTTAATTGTCTTTTTGAGGTTGGATCAGGATCCCCGCGTAAAGTGTTAAAAAGAGGTTTTAATTCGGCAGTGGTTAATTTTAAATATGGTCTAATCCAATTAATATCACCTAAGAGTTTTTGATAATCATTTAAAGTAATAAGATGGTCTTTTCTCAATTGCAGCGGGGTATGAGTCACCGTTTCCGAATTTATGACTCTTCCTAAGTAAGTTATGGGCGGATTGATTTGAATTTTTTCTGGGGCAATTTTTAGGCCTCTGTCTGTCAATGCCTGGGTCAGGTCCTGGAGCACAGTCTGCAGGTGAACTCTATCAGGATGAGCTATTAAAATATCATCCATATAGTGAATCATATACACGTGTTCATATTTAGCCCTAGTATCTTCTAGAGCGGCATTAACAAATTTTTGGCATAAAGTAGGGCTATTTTTCATTCCCTGAGGCAGAACCTTCCACTGAAACCGTAAATAAGGCTGTTTAAGATTTTCTGATGGCAGACTAAAGGCAAATCGCTTTTTATCCTCAGGATTTAAGGGAATAGTGAAAAAACAATCTTGTAAATCAATAACAATTATATTATATCCCTCTGGAACGGCTACTGGGGAAGGGAGCCCAGGCTGTAAGGCCCCCATGTCCTCCATGGTGGCATTAATAGCTCTCAAATCCTGTAAAAGTCGCCATTTACCAGATTTTTTCTTAATGACAAAAATAGGAGTGTTCCAGGGGCTATTGGAGGGCTCAATATGTCCCAATTCTAATTGTTCAAAGATTAATGCTTTAGCTGCCAATAATTTTTCCTTATGCAGAGGCCACTGTTCTACCCACACCGGATCTTGAGATTTCCATGTGATGGGGTCGGCAGCAAAAACAATGGCCTCAATTATAAATTTGGATATCCCAATCCAGCACGTAGCTTGCGAGGAGTTGGGCAAATTGGCTCAATTATTCCTGTCTGTTGTTTACCCAATCCTTTTGATGGATCATAGCCCATCTGCAACATCTGAGAGGTCACTTTATCATCAGGGCTAAAAAGTAACACTCCCATTTGAGATAGCACGTCCCTCCCCCACAGGGTAAGGGGGAGCGAAGGAACGACATAAGGTTGGAAAGTTCCACGGGTATCCTCAAATTGCCAATCTAAAATTTTTGCACTTTTGGCTATTGTGGGGGCTCTTCCTATCCCCACCAAGTTATTTTCAGTAGTATGTGTGGGCCAGGAGCTGGGCCAGTCTTTTCCTGAAATGCAAGAAACATCTGCTCCTGTGTCTAATAACCCCACAATAGACTTGCCATTAATCAGGATAGTCTTCATAGGACGTTTCTGAGTAATTTCTGTTATCCAAAAAACCATATCACTAGACCCAAATCCTTTATCCTGCCTTTCATTTTGAGTAGCTGTGCGCCCAATTGCAGTGTGGTAAGGCAAAAGCAAAAGTTGGGCTATTCTTTGTCCCTGATGTATTTGGAAAGTTTTAGTTGGGGGTGAAATCATTATCTGGATTTCTCCTGTATAATCTGAGTCAATTACTCCAGGGATGATTGTGAGACCTTGCATAGCTAAGGAACTTCTGCCTAGTATAATTCCTACTAAACCTGTTGGTAATGGGCCTTTAACTCCTGTAGGTATTTTTACAGTGGGGCTATCTGGTGTTAATATTGCTGAGGTGGTGGAACTGAGGTCCAGTCCTGCGCTGCCTGGGGTTGCTCTGATGAGTTCTGCGATGGGACGAAGGGAATGAATGGGTTCAGTGAGGCTGCCCCAATTGTTGTCGGGGCCTGAGGCTGGCCCCTCAATCCGTTTCCCGACTGCTGGTCGGGGCCCAAAAAGGCTCCATTTCTATGGAATTGTGACCTACATTCTTTTGCCCAGTGATATCCTTTTTGACAACGAGGGCAGAGAGATCTAGGGAGATTAGTAGGCACAGCCGGGGAGGGAGAATTCGGCAGAGAAGAACCGGCTGCTTTTTGGGGACAAGCTCGCATAAGGTGCCCTTCCCGTCCGCAAGAGAAGCAGGCCTTGGATAAACCAATATTCTGGCCTGGACTACTGGAATGACTCTTTGACGGGTTATTTCTATTTGTAAAAAAGGACTGTACTGCCTGCTGGTAAGAATTTCCCTTTATGGCTGCAGCTATGGCAACGCCCTGCATCATCGCTGGTCCTACATCTGCACATTGCCTGATATAATCTATTATTTCCCCAGTTTTTTTAATAGGACGTAAAATGGCCTGGCAGGTAGAATTAGCATTTTCAAATGCCAGTTGTTTTATCAATATACTAGCTGCCTCAGTGTTGGAAATTACTCTGTTGACTGCCTCTGCAAGTCTTGATATAAAGTCTTCATATGGCTCTTCTGGTTTTTGTTTAACATTTGAGAAGGAAGAGGTAGATTCTTTCCCTTCAGGCAACAAACGCCAAGCCCCAAGGGCGCAGGCGGTTACTTGATCTAAAGTGGTTTTATCTAATCCCATTTGATCTCTAAGTGTTCCAAAATCATTAGTCCCTGCCAACATATTTTTTATAATATATCTTGGGCCATATTTTTGGTTAGCATCAGCCTGTTTTTGGGCTAGATCTTCATATTCAGTTCTCCAAAGTACATATTGACCTCCAGACAGACAAGCTTTAGCGACTGTCTTCCAGTCATGGGGTGTCATCCATCTGCCCGCTAAAGCTTCCACCAATGATACAGTGTACGGGGCTTTAGGCCCATACAAAGCACAAGCCTGTTTGAGTTCTTTAATCATTTTCATTGGAATGGGTTCCCAGTGGGGGGCTGTTCTCCCACCACTTCCACCAAATATTATGGGGAAACAAGCCTCAAGGTGGGGATCAAGTTCATCATCTGGGCTAGAGAAAACTCTTCTTCGGGGAGCTTCTAGTGGAGGCCCCTCACCCTTATAGGGAGGGGGGGGCAAGGGGTGTCCTATGTCACTTTCTTCGTACTTTGGGAATTTTTTATCCGTTCTGTGTTTAGGTCTTACGGATGTTTTATCTGGGGAATCTGGCCTTAAACTCTCAGGTGCATATAATCTGATGGGGGACATTTGTCTTGAGCCTCTGGAAGCAGAAGGCTTAATTAAGGAAATTTCTCTTGAATTTGTGGAAGCAGGTGGTCTGGTTGGGGAAGTTTTTATTAAGCTCTTTGGAGCAGATAATCTAATTGGAGAAGTTTCTCTTAAACTCCTTGGAGCATCTTTATTTAATAAAGACCAGTCCTCATCAGAATGATCTTGACTTACTTCCTCTTCCAAATCTTCCTCATCTGAAAGCTGCTCTTTTTTGTCATCTCTATCTATTACCTTTTCTTGGGCAGTCATTGCAGCTATCATTTGACTCAACTGCCGATAGTTAGGTGTAGCCTCCTTTTCATCACTCTCCTCTTCGATAGATACCTTTTTCTCTGCACTTTCCTCTTTAAGATGTACCTTTTCAGATTCAGGGGCAGGGTCTAGAGCGTCCCTAATTATATTCCATAAGGAAAAGGCGTCAGTAGGCACCTTTTGTGAGCCATGTTCAGCATGGTAAGTTTTTAGTTGTTTTCCTACTCTCTCCCAGGTGTCTAAGTTAACAGTGCCTTCTTCTGGAAACCAGGGACACTGTTCTTGTACAAAGGAAAAAAATGAATGAATATTGGATTTTTTAACTTTAATTCCTCGTTTAGTTAGTAACTGCAAGATTACTCCTGTAAAAAGCTGTCTTTCTTTTGATTCACTGTTACCCATGTCAGAAAATTAAGTCTTATAGAAAAGTCTACCTCAACAAAAAGGTTTTACCTTTGGCGAGGGGGGTTTTGTTTTCAACCCTAAGATAGCAGGTTTCTTTTCAACCTCTAGAGCACCAGGTTTCTCTTAAACCCTTGAACACTTCCCACTCCTCCTCACCCTGTCTATCCTACAGGGGGGTCCGCGGCACCCTGAGTGGGGTCCTAGCCGTCCCGAACACTCAACACTGGGGGAGTACCCGAAAGTACTCCGGGGGGAGTGATTAAGTCACTCCGGGGGGGAGCAACAGAGAGTGCTCCGGGGGGAGCAACAGAGAGTGCTCCGGGGGGAGCTACAGAGAGTGCTCCGGGGGGAGCTTTTGCTCCGAGGAACCTACCTTCGAATAGCCTGTTCCGGGCGCCACTTGCCGGGGTCCAGCCCCGGTGGATCCAGGGAATTCGAAGGGTGGACGGCGTTGGCGTGGAAAGACTTGTTTATTTATTAATATAAGATTAGATTAAGAAACTGTAGTGCAGTAGGAAGATTAAGTGGAGAAAGAGGGCTGAATAGCTTGGTTTACGCGGAAGACCAATAAAATTCCAGACAAGGAATTTGCACCATCTACGTTGGGCCACCGGTGCCCGCTTGAATATCTAAGGGTGCCTCGCCTTAAGCTCCCTTTCTCGCGGATCTTAATAACCAGGGCAAATAAGTAGACCTGGCGAGCCTCCGCGCCCCAGATGGAAATTCAGCCTGAAATTAAAGTAAAGAGCAGAGGGAAGAAAAGGGAGAGAAAAAGAGAGAGAGAGAGAGACAGGGGGGGAGCCAGATTCCCAAGAAACCAGGCCGAGACTAGTCCGAGAAACTGGTCTGAGAATCTGGTCCCGTCCTTTATTGTTCAGAAGGCCTTTTATACTTTTGATAAAACATGGAGATCAATGGGTAACACAAAGTTATGCAGCGTTAGCAGTCCAGACTCTTATCAAAACCAGGCTTTTCTCTCTGCATACCTAATTGTATACACAAGTCTTAGGTAATTTACATCATCTTCCAACCAAAAGGGCCAATTAACATTTTACAGCCTTTTTTCTGATAAGGGTTTGTCAACCACAAGACTTATTTGTGTTGATCTTCCCAAGGTCTGGTGCCACTCTCGGAAAGCACTAAAGAAAGTTACATTCTTAGACAGCAAGGATACAGCAACTTATAACAAGTAGAGGGAGTGCAGTGATTTATAGCAAAAGAGAAGCAATTAACTCAAAAGTCTAGTGTTGCTAACATCAAAACTACTATGTATCTTTTTCTACATCCTGCTTACATTAACATCCTTCCAGGTGCCTAAAAGATAAAGAATAAGGAGGTCTGGCAGCAATCCTTGAGTCAACAGTGAAAACCCTCTACCAATATAATTTTTAACTCTTTAGAAAAGGCTCTGTATCTTTAAGATGCTTTTAAGCTTTGTGCCTCCCGCGGTTGGGGGGCTGTAAGCAATTCACAAGCTGTAAGCTTTGTGCCTCTCGCGGTTGGGGGGCTGTAAGCAATTCACAAGCTGTAAGAGGTCTGGGGAACCTGTTAGGCAGACTAGAGAGCTATCAGAGGGGTTTAACTGAAACATCCCTTTCAAATGCAGAAGACTAAAACCCTGAATTGACTTTTTTCCAGAGAATATCAGAAAAGTGGAAAAGCAGAGCACAAAAGCCGGCAGATTTTAGCTGGGGTACATGCTTAGGAATATCCAGAGGGGTCCCTGAAATCTGAGCACGCCTTGCGTATGTCAGCTTCCTTCCTCATGACCTTGTCACGGGCGGGATTCCTCACACTGGCTTCCGGCAGGGTATGGTGGTGAACTTCTTGAGTTGCAGCAAGGCTGTGAAAGACCCTTTCGAAGTTCCAGAGGTAAGGTGTCATTAGTCTCCAGACGCCTCATCGGAAATAGGCCTCATCTCACCTGGAAGGGAGAACTTCCTGGATTTTCTCGAGTTGCGGCAGGTGTTCTCGAGTTACGACGGGGACCTCAGGGACCCGCCCTGGTGGCCTCAGGAGAGGCCAGTCCCTATGCGAGTTGCTAGGGGGCCTCTCGGGATTCCTCTCCCGTCGATACCGGGGCCAAAAACCTTGTGTGGAGTCAGGGCCGGAACCGAGGATTCCTCTCAGGGGCTGACATGGATCTTTGGGTACTTCTGGAGTCTCCCCAGGGGAGTCAGGCCTCGTCTCGAGTGGGGGCATGCACGTGCACTTTCCTTCCAGGCTGTAGCAGCAATGTCACGCTACCTGTCGCGTGGATCAAATGATCTGTGGTTTTCCCTCGAGGCTTTCCCACAGGGCTGTCCCACGTGCCACCGTGGTGTGAGTCGATCCTCGGCGTGAAAGATGAGCCAGTGCAGGGCAAAGAGGTTCCTCTGGAATGGACTGAGACATCTGGGGGAGTCTTGGAATGGTGGTACGACCATGGAGTTCCTCTCACCTTTCCTGTTGAGAGTGCCTCCTCTTGAGATGCGACGGGAACGCCGGGAATATTTTCCCGTTGAAAGCAGGGAAAGGATCCCTCATCTCGAGCTACGAGGGGGAAACGGGGCTCCTCTGGATGTGGGCGGGACCATCGTGCTTTCTCTCGAGTGGAGACGGGTATGGCGGTGAACTTCTTGAGTTGCAGCAAGGGTGTGAAAGACCCTTTCGAAGTTCCAGAGGTTAGGTGTCATTAGTCTCCAGACGCCTCATCGGAAATAGGCCTCATCTCGCCTGGAAGGGAGAACTTCCTGGATTTTCTCGAGTTGCGGCAGGTGTTCTCGAGTTACGACGGGGACCTCAGGGACCCGCCCTGGTGGCCTCAGGAGAGGCCAGTCCCCATGCGAGTTGCTAGGGGGCCTCTCGGGATTCCTCTCCCGTCGATACCGGGGCCAAAAAGCTTGTGTGGAGTCAAGGCCGGAACCGAGGATTCCTCTCAGGGGCTGACATGGATCTTTGGGTACTTCTGGAGTCTCCCCAGGGGAGTCAGGCCTCTTCTCGAGTGGGGGCATGCACGTGCGCTTTCCTTCCAGGCTGTAGCAGCAATGTCACGCTTCCCGTCGCGTGGATCAAAGGATCTGTGGTTTTCCCTCGAGGCTTTCCCTCGAGGCTTTCCCACAGGGCTGTCCCACGTGCCACCGTGGTGTGAGTCGATCCTCGGCGTGAAAGATGAGCCAGTGCAGGGCAAAGAGGTTCCTCTGGAATGGACTGAGACATCTGGGGGACTCTTGGAATGGTGGTACGACCATGGAGTTCCTCTCGCCTTTCCTGTTGAGAGTGCCTCCTCTTGAGATGCGACGGGAACGCCGGGAATTCTTTCCCGTTGAAACCAGGGAAAGGATCCCTCATCTCGAGCTACGAGGGGGAAACGGGGCTCCTCTGGATGTGGGCGGGACCATCGTGCTTCCTCTCGAGTGGAGACGGGTATGGCGGTGAACTTCTTGAGTTGCAGCAAGGGTGTGAAAGACCCTTTCGAAGTTCCAGAGGTTTGGTGTCATTAGTCTCCAGAGGCCTCATCGGAAATAGGCCTCATCTCGCCTGGAAGGGAGAACTTCCTGGATTTTCTCGAGTTGCGGCAGGTCTTCTCGAATTACGACGGGGACCTCAGGGACCCGCCCTGGTGGCCTCCGGAGAGGCCAGTCCCCATGCGAGTTGCTAGGGGGCCTCTCGGGATTCCTCTCCCGTCGATACCGGGGCCAAAAACCTTGTGTGGAGTCAGGGCCGGAACCGAGGATTCCTCTCAGGGGCTGACATGGATCTTTGGGTACTTCTGGAGTCTCCCCAGGGGAGTCAGGCCTCGTCTCGAGTGGGGGCATGCACGTGCGCTTTCCTTCCAGGCTGTAGCAGCAATGTCACGCTTCCCGTCGCGTGGATCAAAGGATCTGTGGTTTTTCCTCGAGGCTATCACTCGAGGCTTTCCCACAGGGCTGTCCCACGTGCCACCGTGTTGTGAGTCGATCCTCGGCGTGAAAGATGAGCCAGTGCAGGGCAAAGAGGTTCCTCTGGAATGGACTGAGACATCTGGGGGACTCTTGGAATGGTGGTACGACCATGGAGTTCCTCCCGCCTTTCCTGTTTAGAGTGCCTCCTCTTGAGATGCGACGGGAACGCCGGGAATTCTTTCCCGTTGAAACCAGGGAAAGGATCCCTCATCTCGAGCTACGAGGGGGAAACGGGGCTCCTCTGGATGTGGGCGGGACCATCGTGCTTCCTCTCGAGTGGAGACGGGTATGGCGGTGAACTTCTTGAGTTGCAGCAAGGGTGTGAAAGACCCTTTCGAAGTTCCAGAGGTTTGGTGTCATTAGTCTCCAGAGGCCTCATCGGAAATAGGCCTCATCTCGCCTGGAAGGGAGAACTTCCTGGATTTTCTCGAGTTGCGGCAGGTGTTCTCGAGTTACGACGGGGACCTCAGGGACCCGCCCTGGTGGCCTCAGGAGAGGCCAGTCCCCATGCGAGTTGCTAGGGGGTCTCTCGGGATTCCTATCCCGTCGATACCGGGGCCAAAAAGCTTGTGTGGAGTCAGGGCCAGAACCGAGGATTCTTCTCAGGGGCTGAAATGGATCTTTGGGTACTTCTGGAGTCTCCCCAGGGGAGTCAGGCCTCGTCTCGAGTGGGGGCATGCATGTGCGCTTTCCTTCCAGGCTGTTCCAGCAATGTCATGCTTCCCGTCGCGTGGATCAAAGGATCTGTGGTTTTCCCTCGAGGCTTTCCCTCGAGGCTTTCCCACAGGGCTGTCCCACGTGCCACCGTGTTGTGAGTCCTTCCTCGGCGTGAAAGATGAGCCAGTGCAGGGCAAAGAGGTTCCTCTGAAATGGACTGAGACATCTGGGGGACTCTTGGAATGGTGGTACGACCATGGAGTTCCTCTCGCCTTTCCTGTTGAGAGTGCCTCCTCTTGAGATGCGACGGGAACGCTGGGAATTCTTTCCCGTTGAAAGCAGGGAAAGGATCCCTCATCTCGAGCTACGAGGGGGAAACGGGGCTCCTCTGGATGTGGGCGGGACCATCGTGCTTCCTCTCGAGTGGAGACGGGTATGGCGGTGAACTTCTTGAGTTGCACCAAGGGTGTGAAAGACCCTTTCGAAGTTCAAGAGGTTTGGTGTCATTAGTCTCCAGAGGCCTCATCGGAAATAGGCCTCATCTCGCCTGGAAGGGAGAACTTCCTGGATTTTCTCGAGTTGCGGCAGGTGTTCTCGAGTTACGACGGGGACCTCAGGGACCCGCCCTGGTGGCCTCCGGAGAGGCCAGTCCCCATGCGAGTTGCTAGGGGGCCTCTCGGGATTCCTCTCCCGTCGATACCGGGGCCAAAAACCTTGTGTGGAGTCAGGGCCGGAACCGAGGATTCCTCTCAGGGGCTGACATGGATCTTTGGGTACTTCTGGAGTCTCCCCAGTGGAGTCAGACCTCGTCTCGAGTGGGGGCATGCACGTGCGCTTTCCTTCCAGGCTGTAGCAGCAATGTCACGCTTCCCGTCGCGTGGATCAAAGGATCTGTGGTTTTCCCTCGAGGCTTTCCCTCGAGGCTTTCCCACAGGGCTGTCCCACGTGCCACCGTGGTGTGAGTCG
Source organism: Capricornis sumatraensis (assembly GCF_032405125.1). Taxonomy (NCBI): domain Eukaryota; kingdom Metazoa; phylum Chordata; class Mammalia; order Artiodactyla; family Bovidae; genus Capricornis; species Capricornis sumatraensis. The sequence continues at coordinate 861,221 of NW_027184625.1, forward strand.
ATCCTCGGCGTGAAAGATGAGCCAGTGCAGGGCAAAGAGGTTCCTCTGGAATGGACTGAGACATCTGGGGGACTCTTGGAATGGTGGTACGACCATGGAGATCCTCTCGCCTTTCCTGTTGAGAGTGCCTCCTCTTGAGATGCGACGGGAACGCCGGGAATTCTTTCCCGTTGAAAGCAGGGAAAGGATCCCTCATTTCGAGCACCGAGGGGAAAACGGGGCTCCTCTGGATGTGGGCGGGACCATCGTGCTTCCTCTCGAGTGGAGACGGGTATGGCGGAGAACTTCTTGAGTTGCAGCAAGGGTGTGAAAGACCCTTTCAAAGTTCCAGAGGTTAGGTGTCATTAGTCTCCAGACGCCTCATCGGAAATAGGCCTCATCTCGCCTGGAAGGGAGAACTTCCTGGATTTTCTCGAGTTGCGGCAGGTGTTCTTAAGTTACGACGGGGATCTCAGGGACCCGCCCTGGTGGCCTCAGGAGAGGCCAGTCCCCATGCGAGTTGCTAGGGGGCCTCTCGGGATTCCTCTCCCGTCGATACCGGGGCCAAAAACCTTGAGAGGAGTCAGGGCCGGAACCGAGGATTCCTCTCAGGGGCTGACATGGATCTTTGGGTACTTCTGGAGTCTCCCCAATGGAGTCAGGCCTCGTCTCGAGTGGGGGCATGCACGTGCGCTTTCCTTCCAGGCTGTAGCAGCAATGTCACGCTTCCCGTCACGTGGATCAAAGGATCTGTGGTTTTCCCTCGAGGCTTTCCCTCGAGGCTTTCCCACAGGGCTGTCCCACGTGCCACCGTGGTGTGAGTCGATCCTCGGCGTCAAAGATGAGCCAGTGCAGGGCAAAGAGTTTCCTCTGGAATGGACTGAGACATCTGGGGGACTCTTGGAATGGTGGTACGACCATGGAGTTCCTCTCGCCTTTCCTGTTGAGAGTGCCTCCTCTTGAGATGCGACGGGAATGCCGGGAATTCTTTCCCGTTGAAAGCAGGGAAAGGATCCCTCATCTCGAGCTACGAGGGGGAAACGGGGCTCCTCTGGATGTGGGCGGGACCATCGTGCTTCCTCTCGAGTGGAGACGGGTATGGCGGTGAACTTCTTGAGTTGCAGCAAGGGTGTGAAAGACCCTTTCGAAGTTCCAGAGGTTAGGTGTCATTAGTCTCCAGACGCCTCATCGGAAATAGGCCTCATCTCGCCTGGAAGGGAGAACTTCCTGGATTTTCTCGAGTTGCGGCAGGTGTTCTCGAGTTACGACGGGGACCTCAGGGACCCGCCATGGTGGCCTCAGGAGAGGCCAGTCCCCATGCGAGTTGCTAGGGGGCCTCTCGGGATTCCTCTCCCGTCGATACCGGGGCCAAAAACCTTGTGTGGATTCAGGGCCGGAACCGAGGATTCCTCTCAGGGGCTGACATGGATCTTTGGGTACTTCTGGAGTCTCCCCAGGAGAGTCAGGCCTCGTCTCGAGTGGGGGCATGCACGTGCACTTTCCTTCCAGGCTGTAGCAGCAATGTCACGCTTCCCGTCGCGTGGATCAAAGGATCTGTGGTTTTCCCTCGAGGCTTTCCCACAGGGCTGTCCCACGTGCCACCGTGGTGTGAGTCGATCCTCGGCGTGAAAGATGAGCCAGTGCAGGGCAAAGAGGTTCCTCTGGAATGGACTGAGACATCTGGGGGACTCTTGGAATGGTGGTACGACCATGGAGTTCCTCTCGCCTTTCCTGTTGAGAGTGCCTCCTCTTGAGATGCGACGGGAACGCCGGGAATTCTTTCCCGTTGAAAGCAGGGAAAGGATCCCTCATCTCGAGCTACGAGGGGGAAACGGGGCTCCTCTGGATGTGGGCGGGACCATCGTGCTTCCTCTCTAGTGGAGACGGGTATGGCGGTGAACTTCTTGAGTTGCAGCAAGGGTGTGAAAGACCCTTTCGAAGTTCCAGAGGTTAGGTGTCATTAGTCTCCAGAGGCCTCATCGGAAATAGGCCTCATCTCGCCTGGAAGGGAGAACTTCCTGGATTTTCTCGAGTTGCGGCAGGTGTTCTCGAGTTACGACGGGGACCTCAGGGACCCGCCCTGGTGGCCTCAGGAGAGGCCAGTCCCCAGGCGAGTTGCTAGGGGGCCTCTCGGGATTCCTCTCCCGTCGATACCGGGGCCAAAAACATTGTGTGGAGTCAGGGCCGGAACCGAGGATTCCTCTCAGGGGCTGACATGGATCTTTGGGTACTTCTGGAGTCTCCCCAGTGGAGTCAGGCCTCGTCTCGAGTGGGGGCATGCACGTGCGCTTTCCTTCCAGGCTGTAGCAGCAATGTCACGCTTCCCGTCGCGTGGATCAAAGGATCTGTGGTTTTCCCTCGAGGCTTTCCCTCGAGGCTTTCCCACAGGGCTGTCCCACGTGCCACCGTGGTGTGAGTCGATCCTCGGCGTGAAAGATGAGCCAGTGCAGGGCAAAGAGCTTCCTCTGGAATGGACTGAGACATCTGGGGGACTCTTGGAATGGTGGTACGACCATGGAGTTCCTCTCGCCTTTCCTGTTGAGAGTGCCTCCTCTTGAGATGCGACGGGAACGCCGGGAATTCTTTCCCGTTGAAAGCAGGAAAAGGATCCCTCATCTCGAGCTACGAGGGGGAAACGGGGCTCCTCTGGATGTGGGCGGGACCATCGTGCTTCCTCTCGAGTGGAGACGGGTATGGCGGTGAACTTCTTGAGTTGCAGCAAGGGTGTGAAAGACCCTTTCGAAGTTCCAGAGGTTAGGTGTCATTAGTCTCCAGACGACTCATCGGAAATAGGCCTCATCTCGCCTGGAAGGGAGAACTTCCTGGATTTTCTCGAGTTGCGGCAGGTGTTCTCGAGTTACGACGGGGACCTCAGGGACCCGCCCTGGTGGCCTCAGGAGAGGCCAGTCCCCATGCGAGTTGCTAGGGGGCCTCTCGGGATTCCTCTCCCGTCGATACCGGGGCCAAAAACCTTGTGTGGAGTCAAGGCCGGAACCGAGGATTCCTCTCAGGGGCTGACATGGATCTTTGGGTACTTCTGGAGTCTCCCCAGGGGAGTCAGGCCTCTTCTCGAGTGGGGGCATGCACGTGCGCTTTCCTTCCAGGCTGTAGCAGCAATGTCACGCTTCCCGTCGCGTGGATCAAAGGATCTGTGGTTTTCCCTCGAGGCTTTCCCTCGAGGCTTTCCCACAGGGCTGTCCCACGTGCCACCGTGGTGTGAGTCGATCCTCGGCGTGAAAGATGAGCCAGTGCAGGGCAAAGAGGTTCCTCTGGAATGGACTGAGACATCTGGGGGACTCTTGGAATGGTGGTACGACCATGGAGTTCCTCTCGCCTTTCCTGTTGAGAGTGCCTCCTCTTGAGATGCGACGGGAACGCCGGGAATTCTTTCCCGTTGAAACCAGGGAAAGGATCCCTCATCTCGAGCTACGAGGGGGAAACGGGGCTCCTCTGGATGTGGGCGGGACCATCGTGCTTCCTCTCGAGTGGAGACGGGTATGGCGGTGAACTTCTTGAGTTGCAGCAAGGGTGTGAAAGACCCTTTCGAAGTTCCAGAGGTTTGGTGTCATTAGTCTCCAGAGGCCTCATCGGAAATAGGCCTCATCTCGCCTGGAAGGGAGAACTTCCTGGATTTTCTCGAGTTGCGGCAGGTCTTCTCGAATTACGACGGGGACCTCAGGGACCCGCCCTGGTGGCCTCCGGAGAGGCCAGTCCCCATGCGAGTTGCTAGGGGGCCTCTCAGGATTCCTCTCCCGTCGATACCGGGGCCAAAAACCTTGTGTGGAGTCAGGGCCGGAACCGAGGATTCCTCTCAGGGGCTGACATGGATCTTTGGGTACTTCTGGAGTCTCCCCAGGGGAGTCAGGCCTCGTCTCGAGTGGGGGCATGCACGTGCGCTTTCCTTCCAGGCTGTAGCAGCAATGTCACGCTTCCCGTCGCGTGGATCAAAGGATCTGTGGTTTTTCCTCGAGGCTATCCCTCGAGGCTTTCCCACAGGGCTGTCCCACGTGCCACCGTGTTGTGAGTCGATCCTCGGCGTGAAAGATGAGCCAGTGCAGGGCAAAGAGGTTCCTCTGGAATGGACTGAGACATCTGGGGGACTCTTGGAATGGTGGTACGACCATGGAGTTCCTCCCGCCTTTCCTGTTTAGAGTGCCTCCTCTTGAGATGCGACGGGAACGCCGGGAATTCTTTCCCGTTGAAACCAGGGAAAGGATCCCTCATCTCGAGCTACGAGGGGGAAACGGGGCTCCTCTGGATGTGGGCGGGACCATCGTGCTTCCTCTCGAGTGGAGACGGGTATGGCGGTGAACTTCTTGAGTTGCAGCAAGGGTGTGAAAGACCCTTTCGAAGTTCCAGAGGTTTGGTGTCATTAGTCTCCAGAGGCCTCATCGGAAATAGGCCTCATCTCGCCTGGAAGGGAGAACTTCCTGGATTTTCTCGAGTTGCGGCAGGTGTTCTCGAGTTACGACGGGAACCTCAGGGACCCGCCCTGGTGGCCTCAGGAGAGGCCAGTCCCCATGCGTGTTGCTAGGGGGTCTCTCGGGATTCCTATCCCGTCGATACCGGGGCCAAAAAGCTTGTGTGGATTCAGGGCCAGAACCGAGGATTCTTCTCAGGGGCTGAAATGGATCTTTGGGTACTTCTGGAGTCTCCCCAGGGGAGTCAGGCCTCGTCTCGAGTGGGGGCATGCATGTGCGCTTTCCTTCCAGGCTGTTCCAGCAATGTCATGCTTCCCGTCGCGTGGATCAAAGGATCTGTGGTTTTCCCTCGAGGCTTTCCCTCGAGGCTTTCCCACAGGGCTGTCCCACGTGCCACCGTGTTGTGAGTCCTTCCTCGGCGTGAAAGATGAGCCAGTGCAGGGCAAAGAGGTTCCTCTGAAATGGACTGAGACATCTGGGGGACTCTTGGAATGGTGGTACGACCATGGAGTTCCTCTCGCCTTTCCTGTTGAGAGTGCCTCCTCTTGAGATGCGACGGGAACGCTGGGAATTCTTTCCCGTTGAAAGCAGGGAAAGGATCCCTCATCTCGAGCTACGAGGGGGAAACGGGGCTCCTCTGGATGTGGGCGGGACCATCGTGCTTCCTCTCGAGTGGAGACGGGTATGGCGGTGAACTTCTTGAGTTGCACCAAGGGTGTGAAAGACCCTTTCGAAGTTCAAGAGGTTTGGTGTCATTAGTCTCCAGAGGCCTCATCGGAAATAGGCCTCATCTCGCCTGGAAGGGAGAACTTCCTGGATTTTCTCGAGTTGCGGCAGGTGTTCTCCAGTTACGACGGGGACCTCAGGGACCCGCCCTGGTGGCCTCCGGAGAGGCCAGTCCCCATGCGAGTTGCTAGGGGGCCTCTCGGGATTCCTCTCCCGTCGATACCGGGGCCAAAAACCTTGTGTGGAGTCAGGGCCGGAACCGAGGATTCCTCTCAGGGGCTGACATGGATCTTTGGGTACTTCTGGAGTCTCCCCAGTGGAGTCAGACCTCGTCTCGAGTGGGGGCATGCACGTGCGCTTTCCTTCCAGGCTGTAGCAGCAATGTCACGCTTCCCGTCGCGTGGATCAAAGGATCTGTGGTTTTCCCTCGAGGCTTTCCCTCGAGGCTTTCCCACAGGGCTGTCCCACGTGCCACCGTGGTGTGAGTCGATCCTCGGCGTGAAAGATGAGCCAGTGCAGGGCAAAGAGGTTCCTCTGGAATGGACTGAGACATCTGGGGGACTCTTGGAATGGTGGTACGACCATGGAGATCCTCTCGCCTTTCCTGTTGAGAGTGCCTCCTCTTGAGATGCGACGGGAACGCCGGGAATTCTTTCCCGTTGAAAGCAGGGAAAGGATCCCTCATTTCGAGCACCGAGGGGAAAACGGGGCTCCTCTGGATGTGGGCGGGACCATCGTGCTTCCTCTCGAGTGGAGACGGGTATGGCGGAGAACTTCTTGAGTTGCAGCAAGGGTGTGAAAGACCCTTTCAAAGTTCCAGAGGTTAGGTGTCATTAGTCTCCAGACGCCTCATCGGAAATAGGCCTCATCTCGCCTGGAAGGGAGAACTTCCTGGATTTTCTCGAGTTGCGGCAGGTGTTCTTAAGTTACGACGGGGATCTCAGGGACCCGCCCTGGTGGCCTCAGGAGAGGCCAGTCCCCATGCGAGTTGCTAGGGGGCCTCTCGGGATTCCTCTCCCGTCGATACCGGGGCCAAAAACCTTGAGAGGAGTCAGGGCCGGAACCGAGGATTCCTCTCAGGGGCTGACATGGATCTTTGGGTACTTCTGGAGTCTCCCCAATGGAGTCAGGCCTCGTCTCGAGTGGGGGCATGCACGTGCGCTTTCCTTCCAGGCTGTAGCAGCAATGTCACGCTTCCCGTCACGTGGATCAAAGGATCTGTGGTTTTCCCTCGAGGCTTTCCCTCGAGGCTTTCCCACAGGGCTGTCCCACGTGCCACCGTGGTGTGAGTCGATCCTCGGCGTCAAAGATGAGCCAGTGCAGGGCAAAGAGTTTCCTCTGGAATGGACTGAGACATCTGGGGGACTCTTGGAATGGTGGTACGACCATGGAGTTCCTCTCGCCTTTCCTGTTGAGAGTGCCTCCTCTTGAGATGCGACGGGAATGCCGGGAATTCTTTCCCGTTGAAAGCAGGGAAAGGATCCCTCATCTCGAGCTACGAGGGGGAAACGGGGCTCCTCTGGATGTGGGCGGGACCATCGTGCTTCCTCTCGAGTGGAGACGGGTATGGCGGTGAACTTCTTGAGTTGCAGCAAGGGTGTGAAAGACCCTTTCGAAGTTCCAGAGGTTAGGTGTCATTAGTCTCCAGACGCCTCATCGGAAATAGGCCTCATCTCGCCTGGAAGGGAGAACTTCCTGGATTTTCTCGAGTTGCGGCAGGTGTTCTCGAGTTACGACGGGGACCTCAGGGACCCGCCATGGTGGCCTCAGGAGAGGCCAGTCCCCATGCGAGTTGCTAGGGGGCCTCTCGGGATTCCTCTCCCGTCGATACCGGGGCCAAAAACCTTGTGTGGATTCAGGGCCGGAACCGAGGATTCCTCTCAGGGGCTGACATGGATCTTTGGGTACTTCTGGAGTCTCCCCAGGAGAGTCAGGCCTCGTCTCGAGTGGGGGCATGCACGTGCACTTTCCTTCCAGGCTGTAGCAGCAATGTCACGCTTCCCGTCGCGTGGATCAAAGGATCTGTGGTTTTCCCTCGAGGCTTTCCCACAGGGCTGTCCCACGTGCCACCGTGGTGTGAGTCGATCCTCGGCGTGAAAGATGAGCCAGTGCAGGGCAAAGAGGTTCCTCTGGAATGGACTGAGACATCTGGGGGACTCTTGGAATGGTGGTACGACCATGGAGTTCCTCTCGCCTTTCCTGTTGAGAGTGCCTCCTCTTGAGATGCGACGGGAACGCCGGGAATTCTTTCCCGTTGAAAGCAGGGAAAGGATCCCTCATCTCGAGCTACGAGGGGGAAACGGGGCTCCTCTGGATGTGGGCGGGACCATCGTGCTTCCTCTCTAGTGGAGACGGGTATGGCGGTGAACTTCTTGAGTTGCAGCAAGGGTGTGAAAGACCCTTTCGAAGTTCCAGAGGTTAGGTGTCATTAGTCTCCAGAGGCCTCATCGGAAATAGGCCTCATCTCGCCTGGAAGGGAGAACTTCCTGGATTTTCTCGAGTTGCGGCAGGTGTTCTCGAGTTACGACGGGGACCTCAGGGACCCGCCCTGGTGGCCTCAGGAGAGGCCAGTCCCTAGGCGAGTTGCTAGGGGGCCTCTCGGGATTCCTCTCCCGTCGAAACCGGGGCCAAAAACATTGTGTGGAGTCAGGGCCGGAACCGAGGATTCCTCTCAGGGGCTGACATGGATCTTTGGGTACTTCTGGAGTCTCCCCAGTGGAGTCAGGCCTCGTCTCGAGTGGGGGCATGCACGTGCGCTTTCCTTCCAGGCTGTAGCAGCAATGTCACGCTTCCCGTCGCGTGGATCAAAGGATCTGTGGTTTTCCCTCGAGGCTTTCCCTCGAGGCTTTCCCACAGGGCTGTCCCACGTGCCACCGTGGTGTGAGTCGATCCTCGGCGTGAAAGATGAGCCAGTGCAGGGCAAAGAGCTTCCTCTGGAATGGACTGAGACATCTGGGGGACTCTTGGAATGGTGGTACGACCATGGAGTTCCTCTCGCCTTTCCTGTTGAGAGTGCCTCCTCTTGAGATGCGACGGGAACGCCGGGAATTCTTTCCCGTTGAAAGCAGGAAAAGGATCCCTCATCTCGAGCTACGAGGGGGAAACGGGGCTCCTCTGGATGTGGGCGGGACCATCGTGCTTCCTCTCGAGTGGAGACGGGTATGGCGGTGAACTTCTTGAGTTGCAGCAAGGGTGTGAAAGACCCTTTCGAAGTTCCAGAGGTTAGGTGTCATTAGTCTCCAGACGACTCATCGGAAATAGGCCTCATCTCGCCTGGAAGGGAGAACTTCCTGGATTTTCTCGAGTTGCGGCAGGTGTTCTCGAGTTACGACGGGGACCTCAGGGACCCGCCCTGGTGGCCTCAGGAGAGGCCAGTCCCCATGCGAGTTGCTAGGGGGCCTCTTGGGATTCCTCTCCCGTCGATACCGGGGCCAAAAACCTTGTGTGGAGTCAGGGCCGGAACCGAGGATTCCTCTCAGGGGCTGACATGGATCTTTGGGTACTTCTGGAGTCTCCCCAGGGGAGTCAGGCCTCGTCTCGAGTGGGGGCATGCACGTGCACTTTCCTTCCTGGCTGTAGCAGCAATGTCACGCTTCCCGTCGCGTGGATCAAAGGATCTGTGGTTTTCCCTCGAGGCTTTCCCACAGGGCTGTCCCACGTGCCACCGTGGTGTGAGTCGATCCTCGGCGTGAAAGATGAGCCAGTGCAGGGCAAAGAGGTTCCTCTGGAATGGACTGAGACATCTGGGGGACTCTTGGAATGGTGGTACGACCATGGAGTTCCTCTCGCCTTTCCTGTTGAGAGTGCCTCCTCTTGAGATGCGACGGGAACGCCGGGAATTCTTTCCCGTTGAAAGCAGGGAAAGGATCCCTCATCTCGAGCTACGAGGGGGAAACGGGGCTCCTCTGGATGTGGGCGGGACCATCGTGCTTCCTCTCGAGTGGAGACGGGTATGGCGGTGAACTTCTTGAGTTGCAGCAAGGGTGTGAAAGACCCTTTCGAAGTTCCAGAGGTTAGGTGTCATTAGTCTCCAGACGCCTCATCGGAAATAGGCCTCATCTCGCCTGGAAGGGAGAACTTCCTGGATTTTCTCGAGTTGCGGCAGGTGTTCTCGAGTTACGACGGGGACCTCAGGGACCCGCCCTGGTGGCCTCAGGAGAGGTCAGTCCCCATGCGAGTTGCTAGGGGGCCTCTCGGGATTCCTCTCCCGTCGATACCGGGGCCAAAAAGCTTGTGTGGAGTCAGGGCCGGAACCGAGGATTCCTCTCAGGGGCTGACATGGATCTTTGGGTACTTCTGGAGTCTCCCCAGGGGAGTCAGGCCTCGTCTCAAGTGGGGGCATGCACGTGCGCTTTCCTTCCAGGCTGTAGCAGCAATGTCACGCTTCCCGTCGCGTGGATCAAAGGATCTGTGGTTTTCCCTCGAGGCTTTCCCTCGAGGCTTTCCCACAGGGCTGTCCCACGTGCCACCGTGTTGTGAGTCGATCCTCGGCGTGAAAGATGAGCCAGTGCAGGGCAAAGAGGTTCCTCTGGAATGGACTGAGACATCTGGGGGACTCTTGGAATGGTGGTACGACCATGGAGTTCCTCTCGCCTTTCCTGTTGAGAGTGCCTCCTCTTGAGATGCGACGGGAACGCCGGGAATTCTTACCCGTTGAAAGCAGGGAAAGGATCCCTCATCTCGAGCTACGAGGGGGAAACGGGGCTCCTCTGGATTTGGGCGGGACCATCGTGCTTCCTCTCGAGTGGAGACGGGTATGGCGGTGAACTTCTTGAGTTGCAGCAAGGGTGTGAAAGACCCTTTCGAAGTTCCAGAGGTTAGGTGTCATTAGTCTCCAGAGGCCTCATCGGAAATAGGCCTCATCTCGCCTGGAAGGGAGAACTTCCTGGATTTTCTCGAGTTGCGGCAGGTGTTCTCGAGTTACGACGGGGACCTCAGGGACCCGCCCTGGTGGCCTCAGGAGAGGCCAGTCCCCATGCGAGTTGCTAGGGGGCCTCTCGGGATTCCTCTCCCGTCGATACCGGGGCCAAAAAGCTTGTGTGGATTCAGGGCCGGAACCGAGGATTCCTCTCAGGGGCTGACATGGATCTTTGGGTACTTCTGGAGTCTCCCCAGGGGAGTCAGGCCTCGTCTCGAGTGGGGGCATGCACGTGCGCTTTCCTTCCAGGCTGTAGCAGCAATGTCACGCTTCCCGTCGCGTGGATCAAAGGATCTGTGGTTTTCCCTCGAGGCTTTCCCTCGAGCATTTCCCACAGGGCTGTCCCACGTGCCACCGTGGTGTGAGTCGATCCTCGGCGTGAAAGATGAGCCAGTGCAGGGCAAAGAGGTTCCTCTGGAATGGACTGAGACATCTGGGGGACTCTTGGAATGGTGGTACGACCATGGAGTTCCTCTCGCCTTTCCTGTTGAGAGTGCCTCCTCTTGAGATGCGACGGGAACACCGGGAATTCTTTCCCGTTGAAACCAGGGAAAGGATCCCGCATCTCGAGCTAAGAGGGGGAAACGAGGCTCCTCTGGATGTGGGCGGGACCATCGTGCTTCCTCTCGAGTGGAGACGGGTATGGCGGTGAACTTCTTGAGTTGCACCAAGGGTGTGAAAGACCCTTTCGAAGTTCAAGAGGTTTGGTGTCATTAGTCTCCAGAGGCCTCATCGGAAATAGGCCTCATCTCGCCTGGAAGGGAGAACTTCCTGGATTTTCTCGAGTTGCGGCAGGTGTTCTCGAGTTACGACGGGGACCTCAGGGACCCGACCTGGTGGCCTCCGGAGAGGCCAGTCCCCATGCGAGTTGCTAGGGGGCCTCTCGGGATTCCTCTCCCGTCGATACCGGGGCCAAAAACCTTGTGTGGAGTCAGGGCCGGAACCGAGGATTCCTCTCAGGGGCTGACATGGATCTTTGGGTACTTCTGGAGTCTCCCCAGTGGAGTCAGACCTCGTCTCGAGTGGGGGCATGCACGTGCGCTTTCCTTCCAGGCTGTAGCAGCAATGTCACGCTTCCCGTCGCGTGGATCAAAGGATCTGTGGTTTTCCCTCGAGGCTTTCCCTCGAGGCTTTCCCACAGGGCTGTCCCACATGCCACCGTGGTGTGAGTCGATCCTCGGCGTGAAACATGAGCCAGTGCAGGGCAAAGAGGTTCCTCTGGAATGGACTGAGACATCTGGGGGACTCTTGGAATGGTGGTACGACCATGGAGATCCTCTCGCCTTTCCTGTTGAGAGTGCCTCCACTTGAGATGCGACGGGAACGCCGAGAATTCTTTCCCGTTGAAAGCAGGGAAAGGATCCCTCATCTCGAGCACCGAGGGGAAAACGGGGCTCCTCTGGATGTGGGCGGGACCATCGTGCTTCCTCTCGAGTGGAGACGGGTATGGCGGAGAACTTCTTAAGTTGCAGCAAGGGTGTGAAAGACCCTTTCAAAGTTCCAGAGGTTAGGTGTCATTAGTCTCCAGACGCCTCATCGGAAATAGGCCTCATCTCGCCTGGAAGGGAGAACTTCCTGGATTTTCTCGAGTTGCGGCAGGTGTTCTTAAGTTACGACGGGGAACTCAGGGACCCGCCCTGGTGGCCTCAGGAGAGGCCAGTCCCCATGCGAGTTGCTAGGGGGCCTCTCGGGATTCCTCTCCCGTAGATACCGGGGCCAAAAACTTTGAGTGGAGTCAGGGCCGGAACCGAGGATTCCTCTCAGGGGCTGACATGGATCTTTGGGTACTTCTGGAGTCTCCCCAGGGGAGTCAGGCCTCGTCTCGAGTGGGGGCATGCACGTGCGCTTTCCTTCCAGGCTGTAGCAGCAATGTCACGCATCCCGTCACGTGGATCAAAGGATCTGTGATTTTCACTCGAGGCTTTCCCTCGAGGCTTTCCCACAGGGCTGTCCCACGTGCCACCGTGGTGTGAGTCGATCCTCGGCGTGAACGATGAGCCAGTGCAGGGCAAAGAGTTTCCTCTGGAATGGACTGAGACATCTGGGGGACTCTTGGAATGGTGGTACGACCATGGAGTTCCTCTCGCCTTTCCTGTTGAGAGTGCCTCCTCTTGAGATGCGACGGGAACGCCGGGAATTCTTTCCCGTTGAAAGCAGGGAAAGGATCCCTCATCTCGAGCTACGAGGGGGAAACGGGGCTCCTCTGGATGTGGGCGGGACCATCGTGCTTCCTCTCGAGTGGAGACGGGTATGGCGGTGAACTTCTTGAGTTGCAGCAAGGGTGTGAAAGACCCTTTCGAAGTTCCAGAGGTTAGGTGTCATTAGTCTCCAGACGCCTCATCGGAAATAGGCCTCATCTCGCCTGGAAGGGAGAACTTCCTGGATTATCTCGAGTTGCGGCAGGTGTTCTCGAGTTACGACGGGGACCTCAGGGACCCGCCCTGGTGGCCTCAGGAGAGGCCAGTCCCCATGCGAGTTGCTAGGGGGCCTCTCGGGATTCCTCTCCCGTCGATACCGGGGCCAAAAACCTTGTGTGGAGTCAGGGCCGGAACCGAGGATTCCTCTCAGGGGCTGACATGGATCTTTGGGTACTTCTGGAGTCTCCCCAGGGGAGTCAGGCCTCGTCTCGAGTGGGGGCATGCACGTGCACTTTCCTTCCAGGCTGTAGCAGCAATGTCACGCTTCCCGTCGCGTGGATCAAAGGATCTGTGGTTTTCCCTCGAGGCTTTCCCACAGGGCTGTCCCACGTGCCACCGTGGTGTGAGTCGATCCTCGGCGTGAAAGATGAGCCAGTGCAGGGCAAAGAGGTTCCTCTGGAATGGACTGAGACATCTGGGGGACTCTTGGAATGGTGGTACGACCATGGAGTTCCTCTCGCCTTTCCTGTTGAGAGTGCCTCCTCTTGAGATGCGACGGGAACGCCGGGAATTCTTTCCCGTTGAAAGCAGGGAAAGGATCCCTCATCTCGAGCTACGAGGGGGAAACGGGGCTCCTCTGGATGTGGGCGGGACCATCGTGCTTCCTCTCTAGTGGAGACTGGTATGGCGTTGAACTTCTTGAGTTGCAACAAGGGTGTGAAAGACCCTTTCGAAGTTCCAGAGGTTAGGTGTCATTAGTCTCCAGAGGCCTCATCGGAAATAGGCCTCATCTCGCCTGGAAGGGAGAACTTCCTGGATTTTCTCGAGTTGCGGCAGGTGTTCTCGAGTTACGACGGGGACCTCAGGGACCCGCCCTGGTGGCCTCAGGAGAGGCCAGTCCCTATGCGAGTTGCTAGGGGGCCTCTCGGGATTCCTCTCCCGTCGATACCGGGGCCAAAAACCTTGTGTGGAGTCAGGGCCGGAACCGAGGATTCCTCTCAGGGGCTGACATGGATCTTTGGGTACTTCTGGAGTCTCCCCAGGGGAGTCAGGCCTCGTCTCGAGTGGGGGCATGCACGTGCGCTTTCCTTCCAGGCTGTAGCAGCAATGTCACGCTTCCCGTCGCGTGGATCAAAGGATCTGTGGTTTTCCCTCGAGGCTTTCCCTCGAGGCTTTCCCACAGGGCTGTCCCACGTGCCACCGTGGTGTGAGTCAATCCTGGGCGTGAAAGATGAGCCAGTGCAGGGCAAAGAGGTTCCTCTGGAATGGACTGAGACATCTGGGGGACTCTTGGAATGGTGGTACGACCATGGAGTTCCTCTCGCCTTTCCTGTTGAGAGTGCCTCCTCTTGAGATGCGACGGGAACGCCGGGAATTCTTTCCCGTTTAAAGCAGGGAAAGGATCCCTCATCTCGAGCTACGAGGGGGAAACGGGGCTCCTCTGGATGTGGGCGGGACCATCGTGCTTCCTCTCTAGTGGAGACGGGTATGGTGGTGAACTTCTTGAGTTGCAGCAAGGCTGTGAAAGACCCTTTCGAAGTTCCAGAGGTAAGGTGTCATTAGTCTCCAGACGCCTCATCGGAAATAGGCCTCATTTCGCCTGGAAGGGAGAACTTCCTGGATTTTCTCCAGTTGCGGCAGGTGTTCTCGAGTTACGACGGGGACCTCAGGGACCCGCCCTGGTGGCCTCAGGAGAGGCCAGTCCCTATGCGAGTTGCTAGGGGGCCTCTCGGGATTCCTCTCCCGTCGATACCGGGGCCAAAAACCTTGTGTGGAGTCAGGGCCAGAACCGAGGATTCCTCTCAGGGGCTGACATGGATCTTTGGGTACTTCTGGAGTCTCCCCAGGGGAGTCAGGCCTCGTCTCGAGTGGGGGCATGCACGTGCACTTTCCTTCCAGGCTGTAGCAGCAATGTCACGCTTCCCGTCGCGTGGATCAAATGATGTGTGGTTTTCCCTAGAGGCTTTTCCACATGGCTGTCCCACGTGCCACCGTGGTGTGAGTCGATCCTCGGCGTGAAAGATGAGCCAGTGCAGGGCAAAGAGGTTCCTCTGGAATGGACTGAGACATCTGGGGGACTCTTGGAATGGTGGTACGACCATGGAGTTCCTCTCGCCTTTCCTGTTGAGAGTGCCTCCTCTTGAGATGCGAAGGGAACGCCGGGAATTCTTTCCCGTTGAAAGCAGGGAAAGGATCCCTCATCTCGAGCTACGAGGGGGAAACGGGGCTCCGCTGGATGTGGGCGGGACCATCGTGCTTCCTCTCGAGTGGAGACGGGTATGGCGGTGAACTTCTTGAGTTGCACCAAGGGTGTGAAAGACCCTTTCGAAGTTCAAGAGGTTTGGTGTCATTAGTCTCCAGAGGCCTCATCGGAAATAGGCCTCATCTCGCCTGGAAGGGAGAACTTCCTGGATTTTCTCGAGTTGCGGCAGGTGTTCTCGAGTTACGACGGGGACCTCAGGGACCCACCCTGGTGGCCTCCGGAGAGGCCAGTCCCCATGCGAGTTGCTAGGGGGCCTCTCGGGATTCCTCTCCCGTCGATACCGGGGCCAAAAACCTTGTGTGGAGTCAGGGCCGGAACCGAGGATTCCTCTCAGGGGCTGACATGGATCTTTGGGTACTTCTGGAGTCTCCCCAGTGGAGTCAGACCTCGTCTCGAGTGGGGGCATGCACGTGCGCTTTCCTTCCAGGCTGTAGCAGCAATGTCACGCTTCCCGTCGCGTGGATCAAAGGATCTGTGGTTTTCCCTCGAGGCTTTCCCTCGAGGCTTTCCCACAGGGCTGTCCCACGTGCCACCGTGGTGTGAGTCGATCCTCGGCGTGAAAGATGAGCCAGTGCAGGGCAAAGAGTTTCCTCTGGAATGGACTGAGACATCTGGGGGACTCTTGGAATGGTGGTACGACCATGGAGTTCCTCTCGCCTTTCCTGTTGAGAGTGCCTCCTCTTGAGATGCGACGGGAACGCCGGGAATTCTTTCCCGTTGAAAGCAGGGAAAGGATCCCTCATCTCGAGCTACGAGGGGGAAACGGGGCTCCTCTGGATGTGGGCGGGACCATCGTGCTTACTCTCGAGTGGAGACGGGTATGGCGGTGAACTTCTTGAGTTGCAGCAAGGGTGTGAAAGACCCTTTCGAAGTTCCAGAGGTTAGGTGTCATTAGTCTCCAGACGCCTAATCGGAAATAGGCCTCATCTCGCCTGGAAGGGAGAACTTCCTGGATTTTCTCGAGTTGCGGCAGGTGTTCTCGAGTTACGACGGGGACCTCAGGGACCCGCCCTGGTGGCCTCAGGAGAGGCCAGTCCCCATGCGAGTTGCTAGGGGGCCTCTCGGGATTCCTCTCCCGTCGATACCGGGGCCAAAAACCTTGTGTGGACTCAGGGCCGGAACCGAGGATTCCTCTCAGGGGCTGACATGGATCTTTGGGTACTTCTGGAGTCTCCCCAGGGGAGTCAGGCCTCGTCTCGAGTGGGGGCATGCACGTGCACTTTCCTTCCAGGCTGTAGCAGCAATGTCACGCTTCCCGTCGCGTGGATCAAATGATGTGTGGTTTTCCCTAGAGGCTTTCCCACAGGGCTGTCCCACGTGCCACCGTGGTGTGAGTCGATCCTCGGCGTGAAAGATGAGCCAGTGCAGGGCAAAGAGGTTCCTCTGGAATGGACTGAGACATCTGGGGGACTCTTGGAATGGTGGTACGACCATGGAGTTCCTCTCGCCTTTCCTGTTGAGAGTGCCTCCACTTGAGATGCGACGGGAACGCCGGGAATTTTTTGCCGTTGAAAGCAGGGAAAGGATCCCTCATCTCGAGCTACGAGGGGGAAACGGGGCTCCTCTGGATGTGGGCGGGACCATCGTGCTTTCTCTCGAGTGGAGACGGGTATGGCGGTGAACTTCTTGAGTTGCAGCAAGGGTGTGAAAGAACCTTTCGAAGTTCCAGAGGTTAGGTGTCATTAGTCTCCAGACGCCTCATCGGAAATAGGCCTCATCTCGCCTGGAAGGGAGAACTTCCTGGATTTTCTCGAGTTGCGGCAGGTGTTCTCGAGTTACGACGGGGACCTCAGGGACCCGCCCTGGTGGCCTCAGGAGAGGCCAGTCCCTAGGCGAGTTGCTAGGGGGCCTCTCGGGATACCTCTCCCGTCGATACCGGGTCCAAAAACCTTGTGTGGAGTCAGGGCCGGAACCGAGGATTCCTCTCAGGGGCTGACATGGATCTTTGGGTACTTCTGGAGTCTCCCCAGGGGAGTCAGGCCTCGTCTCGAGTGGGGGCATGCACGTGCGCTTTCCTTCCAGGCTGTAGCAGCAATGTCACGCTTCCCGTCGCGTGGATCAAAGGATCTGTGGTTTTCCCTCGAGGCTTTCCCTCGAGGCTTTCCCACAGGGCTGTCCCACGTGCCACCGTGGTGTGAGTCAATCCTGGGCGTGAAAGATGAGCCAGTGCAGGGCAAAGAGGTTCCTCTGGAATGGACTGAGACATCTGGGGGACTCTTGGAATGGTGGTACGACCATGGAGTTCCTCTCGCCTTTCCTGTTGAGAGTGCCTCCTCTTGAGATGCGACGGGAACGCCGGGAATTCTTTCCCGTTTAAAGCAGGGAAAGGATCCCTCATCTCGAGCTACGAGGGGGAAACGGGGCTCCTCTGGATGTGGGCGGGACCATCGTGCTTCCTCTCGAGTGGAGACGGGTATGGCGGTGAACTTCTTGAGTTGCAGCAAGGGTGTGAAAGACCCTTTCGAAGTTCCAGAGGTTAGGTGTCATTAGTCTCCAGACGCCTCATCGGAAATAGGCCTCATCTCGCCTGGAAGGGAGAACTTCCTGGATTTTCTCGAGTTGCGGCAGGTGTTCTCGAGTTACGACGGGGACCTCAGGGACCCGCCCTGGTGGCCTCAGGAGAGGCCAGTCCCCATGCGAGTTGCTAGGGGGCCTCTCGGGATTCCTCTCCCGTCGATACCGGGGCCAAAAACCTTGTGTGGAGTCAGGGCCGGAACCGAGGATTCCTCTCAGGGGCTGACATGGAACTTTGGGTACTTCTGGAGTCTCCCCAGGGGAGTCAGGCCTCGTCTCGAGTGGGGGCATGCACGTGCACTTTCCTTCCAGGCTGTAGCAACAATGTCACGCTTCCCGTCGCGTGGATCAAAGGATCTGCGGTTTTCGCTCGAGGCTTTCCCTCGAGGCTTTCCCACAGGGCTGTCCCACGTGACACCGTGGTGTGAGTCGATTCTCGGCGTGAAAAATGAGCCAGTGCAGGGCAAAGAGGTTCCTCTGGAATGGACTGAGACATCTGGGGGACTCTTGGAATGGTGGTACGACCATGGAGTTCCTCTCGCCTTTCCTGTTGAGAGTGCCTCCTCTTGAGATGCGACGGGAACGCCGGGAATTCTTTCCCGTTGAAAGCAGGGAAAGGATCCCTCATCTCGAGCTACGAGGGGGAAACGGGGCTCCTCTGGATGTGGGCGGAACCATCCTGCTTCCTCTTGAGTGGACACGGGTATGGCGGTGAACTTCTTGAGTTGCAGCAAGGGTGTGAAAGACCCTTTCGAAGTTCCAGAGGTTAGGTGTCATTAGTCTCCAGACGCCTCATCGGAAATAGGCCTCATCTCGCCTGGAAGGGAGAACTTCCTGGATTTTCTCGATTTGCGGCAGGTGTTCTCGAGTTACGACGGGGACCTCAGGGACCCGCCCTGTTGGACTCAGGAGAGGCCAGTGCCCATGCGAGTTGTTAGGGGGCCTCTCGGGATTCCTCTCCCGTCGATACCGGGGCCAAAAACCTTGTGTGGAGTCAGGGCCGGAACCGAGGATTCCTCTCAGGGGCTGGCATGGATCTTTGGGTACTTCTGGAGTCTCCCCAGGGGAGTCAGGCCTCGTCTCGAGTGGGGGCATGCGCGTGCGCTTTCCTTCCAGGCTTTAGCAGCAATGTCACGCTTCCGGTCGCTTGGATCAAAGGATCTGTGGTTTTCCCTCGAGGCTTTCCCTCGAGGCTTTCCCACAGGGCTGTCCCACGTGCCACCGTGGTGTGAGTCGATCCTCGGCGTGAAAGATGAGCCAGTGCAGGGCAAAGAGGTTCCTCTGGAATGGACTGAGACATCTGGGGGACTCTTGGAATGGTGGTACGACCATGGAGTTCCTCTCGCCTTTCCTGTTGAGAGTGCCTCCTCTTGAGATGCGACGGGAACGCCGGGAATTTTTTGCCGTTGAAAGCAGGGAAAGGATCCCTCATCTCGAGCTACGAGGGGGAAACGGGGCTCCTCTGGATGTGGGCGGGACCATCGTGCTTTCTCTCGAGTGGAGACGGGAATGGTGGTGAACTTCTTGAGTTGCAGCAAGGCTGTGAAAGACCCTTTCGAAGTTCCAGAGGTAAGGTGTCATTAGTCTCCAGACGCCTCATCGGAAATAGGCCTCATGTCGCCTGGAAGGGAGAACTTCCTGGATTTTCTCGAGTTGCGGCAGGTGTTCTCGAGTTACGACGGGGACCTCAGGGACCCGCCCTGGTGGCCTCAGGAGAGGCCAGTCCCTATGCGAGTTGCTAGGGGGCCTCTCGGGATTCCTCTCCCGTCGATACCGGGGCCAAAAACCTTGTGTGGAGTCAGGGCCGGAACCGAGGATTCCTCTCAGGGGCTGACATGGATCTTTGGGTACTTCTGGAGTCTCCCCAGGGGAGTCAGGCCTCGTCTCGAGTGGGGGCATGCACGTGCACTTTCCTTCCAGGCTGTAGCAGCAATGTCACGCTTCCCGTCGCGTGGATCAAATGATGTGTGGTTTTCCCTCGAGGCTTTCCCACAGGGCTGTCCCACGTGCCACCGTGGTGTGAGTCGATCCTCGGCGTGAAAGATGAGCCAGTGCAGGGCAAAGAGGTTCCTCTGGAATGGACTGAGACATCTGGGGGACTCTTGGAATGGTGGTACGACCATGGAGTTCCTCTCGCCTTTCCTGTTGAGAGTGCCTCCTCTTGAGATGCGACGGGAACGCCGGGAATTTTTTGCCGTTGAAAGCAGGGAAAGGATCCCTCATCTCGAGCTACAAGGGGGAAACGGGGCTCCTCTGGATGTGGGCGGGACCATCGTGCTTTCTCTCGAGTGGAGACGGGTATGGCGGTGAACTTCTTGAGTTGCAGCAAGGGTGTGAAAGACCCTTTCGAAGTTCCAGAGGTTAGGTGTCATTAGTCACCAGACGCCTCATCGGAAATAGGCCTCATCTCGCCTGGAAGGGAGAACTTCCTTGATTTTCTCTAGTTGCGGCAGGTGTTCTCGAGTTACGACGGGGACCTCAGGGACCCGCCCTGTTGGCCTCAGGAGAGGCCAGTCCCTATGCGTGTTGCTAGGGGGCCCCTCGGGATTCCTCTCCCGTCGATACCGGGGCCAAAAACCTTGTGTGGAGTCAGGGCCGGAACCGAGGATTCCTCTCAGGGACTGATATGGATCTTTGGGTACTTCTGGAGTCTCGCCAGGGGAGACAGGCCTCGTCTCGTGTGGGGGCATGCACGTGCACTTTCCTTCCAGGCTGTAGCAGCAATGTCACGCTTCCCGTCGCGTGGATCAAAGGGTCTGCGGTTTTCGCTCGAGGCTTTCCCTCGAGGCTTTCCCACAGAGCTGTCCCACGTGACACCGTGGTGTGAGTCGATTCTCGGCGTGAAAAATGAGCCAGTGCAGGGCAAAGAGGTTCCTCTGGAATGGACTGAGACATCTGGGGGACTCTTGAAATGGTGGTACGACCATGGAGTTCCTCTCGCCTTTCCTGTTGAGAGTGCCTCCTCTTGAGATGCGACGGGAACGCCGGGAATTCTTTCCCGTTGAAAGCAGGGAAAGGATCCCTCATCTCGAGCTACGAGGGGGAAACGGGGCTCCTCTGGATGTGGGCGGGACCATCCTGTTTCCTCTTGAGTGGACACGGGTATGGCGGTGAACTTCTTGAGTTGCAGCAAGGGTGTGAAAGACCCTTTCGAAGTTCCAGAGGTTAGGTGTCATTAGTCTCCAGACGCCTCATCGGAAATAGGCCTCATCTCGCCTGGAAGGGAGAACTTCCTGGATTTTCTCGATTTGCGGCAGGTGTTCTCGAGTTACGACGGGGACCTCAGGGACCCGCCCTGGTGGCCTCAGGAGAGGCCAGTCCCCATGCGAGTTGTTAGGGGGCCTCTCGGGATTCCTCTCCCGTCGATACCGGGGCCAAAAACCTTGTGTGGAGTCAGGGCCGGAACCGAGGATTCCTCTCAGGGGCTGACATGGATCTTTGGGTACTTCTGGAGTCTCCCCAGGGGAGTCAGGCTTCGTCTCGAGTGGGGGCATGCGCGTGCGCTTTCCTTCCAGGCTTTAGCAGCAATGTCACGCTTCCCGTCGCTTGGATCAAAGGATCTGTGGTTTTCCCTCGAGGCTTTCCCTCGAGGCTTTCCCACAGGGCTGTCCCACGTGCCACCGTGGTGTGAGTCGATCCTCGGCGTGAAAGATGAGCCAGTGCAGGGCAAAGAGCTTCCTCTGGAATGGACTGAGACATCTGGGGGACTCTTGGAATGGTGGTACGACCATGGAGATCCTCTCGCCTTTCCTGTTGAGAGTGCCTCCGCTTGAGATGCGACGGGAACGCCGGGAATTCTTTCCCGTTGAAAGCAGGGAAAGGATCCCTCATCTCGAGCACCGAGGGGAAAACGGGACTCCTCTGGATGTGGGCGGGACCATCGTGCTTCCTCTCGAGTGGAGACGGGTATGGCGGAGAACTTCTTGAGTTGCAGCAAGGGTGTGAAAGACCCTTTCAAAGTTCCAGAGGTTAGGTGTCATTAGTCTCCAGAGGCCTCATCGGAAATAGGCCTCATCTCGCCTGGAAGGGAGAACTTCCTGGACTTTCTCGAGTTGCGGCAGGTGTTCTCGAGTTACGACGGGGACCTCAGGGACCCGCCCTGGTGGCCTCAGTAGAGGCCAGTCCCCATGCGAGTTGCTAGGGGGCCTCTCGGGATTCCTCTCCCGTCGATACCGGGGCCAAAAAGCTTGTGTGGAGTCAGGGCCGGAACCGAGGATTCCTCTCAGGGGCTGACATGGATCTTTGGGTACTTCTGGAGTCTCCCCAGGGGAGTCAGGCCTCGTCTCGAGTGGGGGCATGCACGTGCGCTTTCCTTCCAGGCTGTAGCAGCAATGTCACGCTTCACGTCGCGTGGATCAAAGGATCTGTGGTTTTCCCTCGAGGCTTTCCCTCGAGGCTTTCCCACAGGGCTGTCCCACGTGCCACCGTGGTGTGAGTCGATCCTCGGCGTGAAAGATGAGCCAGTGCAGGGCAAAGAGGTTCCTCTGGAATGGACTGAGACATCTGGGGGACTCTTGGAATGGTGGTACGACCATGGAGTTCCTCTCGCCTTTCCTGTTGAGAGTGCCTCCTCTTGAGATGCGACGGGAACGCCGGGAATTTTTTGCCGTTGAAAGCAGGGAAAGGATCCCTCATCTCGAGCTACAAGGGGGAAACGGGGCTCCTCTGGATGTGGGCGGGACCATCGTGCTTTCTCTCGAGTGGAGACGGGTATGGCGGTGAACTTCTTGAGTTGCAGCAAGGGTGTGAAAGACCCTTTCGAAGTTCCAGAGGTTAGGTGTCATTAGTCACCAGACGCCTCATCGGAAATAGGCCTCATCTCGCCTGGAAGGGAGAACTTCCTTGATTTTCTCGAGTTGCGGCAGGTGTTCTCGAGTTACGACGGGGACCTCAGGGACCCGCCCTGTTGGCCTCAGGAGAGGCCAGTCCCTATGCGTGTTGCTAGGGGGCCCCTCGGGATTCCTCTCCCGTCGATACCGGGGCCAAAAACCTTGTGTGGAGTCAGGGCCGGAACCGAGGATTCCTCTCAGGGACTGATATGGATCTTTGGGTACTTCTGGAGTCTCGCCAGGGGAGACAGGCCTCGTCTCGTGTGGGGGCATGCACGTGCACTTTCCTTCCAGGCTGTAGCAGCAATGTCACGCTTCCCGTCGCGTGGATCAAAGGGTCTGCGGTTTTCGCTCGAGGCTTTCCCTCGAGGCTTTCCCACAGGGCTGTCACACGTGACACCGTGGTGTGAGTCGATTCTCTGCGTGAAAAATGAGCCAGTGCAGGGCAAAGAGGTTCCTCTGGAATGGACTGAGACATCTGGGGGACTCTTGAAATGGTGGTACGACCATGGAGTTCCTCTCGCCTTTCCTGTTGAGAGTGCCTCCTCTTGAGATGCGACGGGAACGCCGGGAATTCTTTCCCGTTGAAAGCAGGGAAAGGATCCCTCATCTCGAGCTACGAGGGGGAAACGGGGCTCCTCTGGATGTGGGCGGGACCATCCTGCTTCCTCTTGAGTGGACACGGGTATGGCGGTGAACTTCTTGAGTTGCAGCATGGGTGTGAAAGACCCTTTCGAAGTTCCACAGGTTAGGTGTCATTAGTCTCCAGACGCCTCATCGGAAATAGGCCTCATCTCGCCTGGAAGGGAGAACTTCCTGGATTTTCTCGATTTGCGGCAGGTGTTCTCGAGTTACGACGGGGACCTCAGGGACCCGCCCTGGTGGCCTCAGGAGAGGCCAGTCCCCATGCGAGTTGTTAGGGGGCCTCTCGGGATTCCTCTCCCGTCGATACCGGGGCCAAAAACCTTGTGTGGAGTCAGGGCCGGAACCGAGGATTCCTCTCAGGGGCTGACATGGATCTTTGGGTACTTCTGGAGTCTCCCCAGGGGAGTCAGGCCTCGTCTCGAGTGGGGGCATGCGCGTGCGCTTTCCTTCCAGGCTTTAGCAGCAATGTCACGCTTCCCGTCGCTTGGATCAAAGGATCTGTGGTTTTCCCTCGAGGCTTTCCCTCGAGGCTTTCCCACAGGGCTGTCCCACGTGCCACCGTGGTGTGAGTCGATCCTCGGCGTGAAAGATGAGCCAGTGCAGGGCAAAGAGCTTCCTCTGGAATGGACTGAGACATCTGGGGGACTCTTGGAATGGTGGTACGACCATGGAGATCCTCTCGCCTTTCCTGTTGAGAGTGCCTCCGCTTGAGATGCGACGGGAACGCCGGGAATTCTTTCCCGTTGAAAGCAGGGAAAGGATCCCTCATCTCGAGCACCGAGGGGAAAACGGGACTCCTCTGGATGTGGGCGGGACCATCGTGCTTCCTCTCGAGTGGAGACGGGTATGGCGGAGAACTTCTTGAGTTGCAGCAAGGGTGTGAAAGACCCTTTCAAAGTTCCAGAGGTTAGGTGTCATTAGTCTCCAGAGGCCTCATCGGAAATAGGCCTCATCTCGCCTGGAAGGGAGAACTTCCTGGACTTTCTCGAGTTGCGGCAGGTGTTCTCGAGTTACGACGGGGACCTCAGGGACCCGCCCTGGTGGCCTCAGGAGAGGCCAGTCCCCATGCGAGTTGCTAGGGGGCCTCTCGGGATTCCTCTCCCGTCGATACCGGGGCCAAAAAGCTTGTGTGGAGTCAGGGCCGGAACCGAGGATTCCTCTCAGGGGCTGACATGGATCTTTGGGTACTTCTGGAGTCTCCCCAGGGGAGTCAGGCCTCGTCTCGAGTGGGGGCATGCACGTGCGCTTTCCTTCCAGGCTGTAGCAGCAATGTCACGCTTCCCGTCGCGTGGATCAAAGGATCTGTGGTTTTCCCTCGAGGCTTTCCCTCGAGGCTTTCCCACAGGGCTGTCCCACGTGCCACCGTGTTGTGAGTCGATCCTCGGCGTGAAAGATGAGCCAGTGCAGGGCAAAGAGGTTCCTCTGGAATGGACTGAGACATCTGGGGGACTCTTGGAATGGTGGTACGACCATGGAGTTCCTCTCGCCTTTCCTGTTTAGAGTGCCTCCTCTTGAGATGCGACGGGAACGCCGGGAATTCTTTCCCGTTGAAACCAGGGAAAGGATCCCTCATCTCGAGCTACGAGGGGGAAACGGGACTCCTCTGGATGTGGGCGGGACCACCGTGCTTCCTCTCGAGTGGAGACGGGTATGGCGGTGAACTTCTTGAGTTGCAGCAAGGGTGTGAAAGACCCTTTCGAAGTTCCAGAGGTTTGGTGTCATTAGTCTCCAGAGGCCTCATCGGAAATAGGCCTCATCTCGCCTGGAAGGGAGAACTTCCTGGATTTTCTCGAGTTGCGGCAGGTGTTCTCGAGTTACGACGGGGACCTCAGGGACCCACCCTGGTGGCCTCCGGAGAGGCCAGTCCCCATGCGAGTTGCTAGGGGGCCTCTCGGGATTCCTCTCCCGTCGATACCAGGGCCAAAAACCTTGTGTGGAGTAAGGGCCGGAACCGAGGATTCCTCTCAGGGGCTGACATGGATCTTTGGGTACTTCTGGAGTCTCCCCAGTGGAGTCAGGCCTCGTCTCGAGTGGGGGCATGCACGTGCGCTTTCCTTCCAGGCTGTAGCAGCAATGTCACGCTTCCCGTCGCTTGGATCAAAGGATCTGTGGTTTTCCCTCGAGGCTTTCCCTCGAGGCTTTCCCACAGGGCTGTCCCACGTGCCACCGTGGTGTGAGTCGATCCTCGGCGTGAAAGATGAGCCAGTGCAGGGCAAAGAGCTTCCTCTGGAATGGACTGAGACATCTGGGGGACTCTTGGAATGGTGGTACGACCATGGAGTTCCTCTCGCCTTTCCTGTTGAGAGTGCCTCCTCTTGAGATGCGACGGGAACGCAGGGAATTCTTTCCCGTTGAAAGCAGGGAAGGGATCCCTCATCTAGAGCTACGAGGGGGAAACGGGGCTCCTTTGGATGTGGTCGGGACCATCGTGCTTCCTCTCGAGTGGAAACGGGTATGGCAGAGAACTTCTTGAGTTGCAGCAAGGGTGTGAAAGACCCTTTCGAAGTTCCAGAGGTTAGGTGTCATTAGTCTCCAGACGCCTCATCGGAAATAGGCCTCATCTCGCCTGGAAGGGAGAACTTCCTGGATTTTCTCGAGTTGCGGCAGGTGTTCTCGAGTTACGACGGGGACCTCAGGGACGGGCCCTGGTGGCCTCAGGAGAGGCCAGTCCCCATGCGAGTTGCTAGGGGGCCTCTCGGGATTCCTCTCCCGTCGATACCGGGGCCAAAAAGCTTGTGTGGAGTCAGGGCCGGAACCGAGGATTCCTCTCAGGGCCTGACATGGATCTTTGGGTACTTCTGGAGTCTCCCCAGGGGAGTCAGGCCTCGTCTCGAGTGGGGGCATGCACGTGCGCTTTCCTTCCAGGCTGTAGCAGCAATGTCACGCTTCCCGTCGCGTGGATCAAAGGATCTGTGGTTTTCCCTCGAGGCTTTCCCTCGAGGCTTTCCCACAGGGCTGTCCCACGTGCCACCGTGGTGTGAGTCGATCCTCGGCGTGAAAGATGAGCCAGTGCAGGGCAAAGAGGTTCCTCTGGAATGGACTGAGACATCTGGGGGACTCTTGGAATGGTGGTACGACCATGGAGTTCCTCTCGCCTTTCCTGTTTAGAGTGCCTCCTCTTGAGATGCGACGGGAACGCCGGGAATTCTTTCCCGTTGAAAGCAGGGAAAGGATCCCTCATCTCGAGCTACGAGGGGGAAACGGGGCTCCTCTGGATGTGGGCGGGACCATCGTGCTTCCTCTCGAGTGGAGACGGGTATGGCGGTGAACTTCTTGAGTTGCAGCAAGGGTGTGAAAGACCCTTTCGAAGTTCCAGAGGTTTGGTGTGATTAGTCTCCAGAGGCCTCATCGGAAATAGGCCTCATCTCGCCTGGAAGGGTGAACTTCCTGGATTTTCTCGAGTTGCGGCAGGTGTTCTCGAGTTACGACGGGGACCTCAGGGACCCGCCCTGGTGGCCTCAGGAGAGGCCAGTCCCCATGCGAGTTGCTAGGGGGCCTCTCGGGATTCCTCTCCCGTCGATACCGGGGCCAAAAACCTTGTGTGGAGTCAGGGCCGGAACCGAGGATTCCTCTCAGGGGCTGACATGTATCTTTGGGTACTTCTGGAGTCTCCCCAGTGGAGTCAGACCTCGTCTCGAGTGGGGGCATGCACGTGCGCTTTCCTTCCAGGCTGTAGCAGCAATGTCACGCTTCCCGTCGCGTGGATCAAAGGATCTGTGGTTTTCCCTCGAGGCTTTCCCTCGAGGCTTTCCCACAGGGCTGTCCCACGTGCCACCGTGGTGTGAGTCGATCCTCGGCGTGAAAGATGAGCCAGTGCAGGGCAAAGAGGTTCCTCAGGAATGGACTGAGACATCTGGGGGACTCTTGGAATGGTGGTACGACCATGGAGTTCCTCTCGCCTTTCCTGTTGAGAGTGCCTCCTCTTGAGATGCGACGGGAACGCCGGGAATTCTTTCCCGTTGAAAGCAGGGAAAGGATCCCTCATCTCGAGCACCGAGGGGAAAACGGGGCTCCTCTGGATGTGGGCGGGACCATCGTGCTTCCTCTCGAGTGGAGACGGGTATTTCGGAGAACTTCTTGAGTTGCAGCAAGGGTGTGAAAGACCCTTTCAAAGTTCCAGAGGTTAGGTGTCATTAGTCTCCAGACGCCTCATCGGAAATAGGCCTCATCTCGCCTGGAAGGGAGAACTTCCTGGATTTTCTGGAGTTGCGGCAGGTGTTCTAAAGTTACGACGGGGAACTCAGGGACCCGCCCTGGTGGCCTCAGGAGAGGCCAGTCCCCATGCGAGTTGCTAGGGGGCCTCTCGGGATTCCTCTCCCGTCGATACCGGGGCCAAAAAGCTTGTGTGGAGTCAGGGCCGGAACCGAGGATTCCTCTCAGGGGCTGACATGGATCTTTGGGTACTTCTGGAGTCTCCCCAGGGGAGTCAGGCCTCGTCTCGAGTGGGGGCATGCACGTGCGCTTTCCTTCCAGGCTGTAGCAGCAATGTCACGCTTCCCGTCACGTGCATCAAAGGATCTGTGGTTTTCCCTCGAGGCTTTCCCTCGAGGCTTTCCCACAGGGCTGTCCCACGTGCCACCGTGGTGTGAGTCGATCCTCGGCGTGAAAGATGAGCCAGTGCAGGGCAAAGAGTTTCCTCTGGAATGGACTGAGACATCTGGGGGACTCTTGGAATGGTGGTACGACCATGGAGTTCCTCTCGCCTTTCCTGTTGAGAGTGCCTCCTCTTGAGATGCGACGGGAACGCCGGGAATTCTTTCCCGTTGAAAGCAGGGAAAGGATCCCTCATCTCGAGCTACGAGGGGGAAACGGGGCTCCTCTGGATGTGGGCGGGACCATCGTGCTTCCTCTCGAGTGGAGACGGGTATGGCGGTGAACTTCTTGAGTTGCAGCAAGGGTGTGAAAGACCCTTTCGAAGTTCCAGAGGTTAGGTGTCATTAGTCTCCAGACGCCTCATCGGAAATAGGCCTCATCTCGCCTGGAAGGGAGAACTTCCTGGATTTTCTCGAGTTGCGGCAGGTGTTCTCGAGTTACGACGGGGACCTCAGGGACGGGCCCTGGTGGCCTCAGGAGAGGCCAGTCCCCATGCGAGTTGCTAGGGGGCCTCTCGGGATTCCTCTCCCGTCGATACCGGGGCCAAAAAGCTTGTGTGGAGTCAGGGCCGGAACCGAGGATTCCTCTCAGGGCCTGACATGGATCTTTGGGTACTTCTGGAGTCTCCCCAGGGGAGTCAGGCCTCGTCTCGAGTGGGGGCATGCACGTGCGCTTTCCTTCCAGGCTGTAGCAGCAATGTCACGCTTCCCGTCGCGTGGATCAAAGGATCTGTGGTTTTCCCTCGAGGCTTTCCCTCGAGGCTTTCCCACAGGGCTGTCCCACGTGCCACCGTGGTGTGAGTCGATCCTCGGCGTGAAAGATGAGCCAGTGCAGGGCAAAGAGGTTCCTCTGGAATGGACTGAGACATCTGGGGGACTCTTGGAATGGTGGTACGACCATGGAGTTCCTCTCGCCTTTCCTGTTTAGAGTGCCTCCTCTTGAGATGCGACGGGAACGCCGGGAATTCTTTCCCGTTGAAAGCAGGGAAAGGATCCCTCATCTCGAGCTACGAGGGGGAAACGGGGCTCCTCTGGATGTGGGCGGGACCATCGTGCTTCCTCTCGAGTGGAGACGGGTATGGCGGTGAACTTCTTGAGTTGCAGCAAGGGTGTGAAAGACCCTTTCGAAGTTCCAGAGGTTTGGTGTGATTAGTCTCCAGAGGCCTCATCGGAAATAGGCCTCATCTCGCCTGGAAGGGTGAACTTCCTGGATTTTCTCGAGTTGCGGCAGGTGTTCTCGAGTTACGACGGGGACCTCAGGGACCCGCCCTGGTGGCCTCAGGAGAGGCCAGTCCCCATGCGAGTTGCTAGGGGGCCTCTCGGGATTCCTCTCCCGTCGATACCGGGGCCAAAAACCTTGTGTGGAGTCAGGGCCGGAACCGAGGATTCCTCTCAGGGGCTGACATGGATCTTTGGGTACTTCTGGAGTCTCCCCAGTGGAGTCAGACCTCGTCTCGAGTGGGGGCATGCACGTGCGCTTTCCTTCCAGGCTGTAGCAGCAATGTCACGCTTCCCGTCGCGTGGATCAAAGGATCTGTGGTTTTCCCTCGAGGCTTTCCCTCGAGGCTTTCCCACAGGGCTGTCCCACGTGCCACCGTGGTGTGAGTCGATCCTCGGCGTGAAAGATGAGCCAGTGCAGGGCAAAGAGGTTCCTCAGGAATGGACTGAGACATCTGGGGGACTCTTGGAATGGTGGTACGACCATGGAGTTCCTCTCGCCTTTCCTGTTGAGAGTGCCTCCTCTTGAGATGCGACGGGAACGCCGGGAATTCTTTCCCGTTGAAAGCAGGGAAAGGATCCCTCATCTCGAGCACCGAGGGGAAAACGGGGCTCCTCTGGATGTGGGCGGGACCATCGTGCTTCCTCTCGAGTGGAGACGGGTATTTCGGAGAACTTCTTGAGTTGCAGCAAGGGTGTGAAAGACCCTTTCAAAGTTCCAGAGGTTAGGTGTCATTAGTCTCCAGACGCCTCATCGGAAATAGGCCTCATCTCGCCTGGAAGGGAGAACTTCCTGGATTTTCTGGAGTTGCGGCAGGTGTTCTAAAGTTACGACGGGGAACTCAGGGACCCGCCCTGGTGGCCTCAGGAGAGGCCAGTCCCCATGCGAGTTGCTAGGGGGCCTCTCGGGATTCCTCTCCCGTCGATACCGGGGCCAAAAAGCTTGTGTGGAGTCAGGGCCGGAACCGAGGATTCCTCTCAGGGGCTGACATGGATCTTTGGGTACTTCTGGAGTCTCCCCAGGGGAGTCAGGCCTCGTCTCGAGTGGGGGCATGCACGTGCGCTTTCCTTCCAGGCTGTAGCAGCAATGTCACGCTTCCCGTCACGTGCATCAAAGGATCTGTGGTTTTCCCTCGAGGCTTTCCCTCGAGGCTTTCCCACAGGGCTGTCCCACGTGCCACCGTGGTGTGAGTCGATCCTCGGCGTGAAAGATGAGCCAGTGCAGGGCAAAGAGTTTCCTCTGGAATGGACTGAGACATCTGGGGGACTCTTGGAATGGTGGTACGACCATGGAGTTCCTCTCGCCTTTCCTGTTGAGAGTGCCTCCTCTTGAGATGCGACGGGAACGCCGGGAATTCTTTCCCGTTGAAAGCAGGGAAAGGATCCCTCATCTCGAGCTACGAGGGGGAAACGGGGCTCCTCTGGATGTGGGCGGGACCATCGTGCTTCCTCTCGAGTGGAGACGGGTATGGCGGTGAACTTCTTGAGTTGCAGCAAGGGTGTGAAAGACCCTTTCGAAGTTCCAGAGGTTAGGTGTCATTAGTCTCCAGACGCCTCATCGGAAATAGGCCTCATCTCGCCTGGAAGGGAGAACTTCCTGGATTTTCTCGAGTTGCGGCAGGTGTTCTCGAGTTACGACGGGGACCTCAGGGACCCGCCCTGGTGGCCTCAGGAGAGGCCAGTCCCCATGCGAGTTGCTAGGGGGCCTCTCGGGATTCCTCTCCCGTCGATACCGGGGCCAAAAACTTTGTGTGGAGTCAGGGCCGGAACCGAGGATTCCTCTCAGGGGCTGACATGGATCTTTGGGTACTTCTGGAGTCTCCCCAGGGGAGTCAGGCCTCGTCTCGAGTGGAGGCATGCACGTGCACTTTCCTTCCAGGCTGTAGCAGCAATGTCACGCTTCCCGTCGCGTGGATCAAAGGATCTGTGGTTTTCCCTCGAGGCTTTCCCACAGGGCTGTCCCACGTGCCACCGTGGTGTGAGTCGATCCTCAGCGTGAAAGATGAGCCAGTGCAGGGCAAAGAGGTTCCTCTGGAATGGACTGAGACATCTGGGGGACTCTTGGAATGGTGGTACGACCATGGAGTTCCTCTCGCCTTTCCTGTTGAGAGTGCCTCCTCTTGAGATGCGACGGGAACGCCGGGAATTCTTTCCCGTTGAAAGCAGGGAAAGGATCCCTCATATCGAGCTACGAGGGGGAAACGGGGCTCCTCTGGATGTGGGCGGGACCATCGTGCTTCCTCTCGAGTGGAGACGGGTATGGCGGTGAACTTCTTGAGTTGCACCAAGGGTGTGAAAGACCCTTTCGAAGTTCCAGAGGTTTGGTGTCATTAGTCTCCAGAGGCCTCATCGGAAATAGGCCTCATCTCGCCTGGAAGGGAGAACTTCCTGGATTTTCTCGAGTTGCGGCAGGTGTTCTCGAGTTACGACGGGGACCTCAGGGACCCGCCCTGGTGGCCTCAGGAGAGGCCAGTCCCCATGCGAGTTGCTAGGGGGCCTGTCGGGATTCCTCTCCCGTCGATACCGGGGCCAAAAACCTTGTGTGGAGTCAGGGCCGGAACCGAGGATTCCTCTCAGGGGCTGACATGGATCTTTGGGTACTTCTGGAGTCTCCCCAGTGGAGTCAGACCTCGTCTCGAGTGGGGGCATGCACGTGCGCTTTCCTTCCATGCTGTAGCAGCAATGTCACGCTTCCCGTCGCGTGGATCAAAGGATCTGTGGTTTTCCCTCGAGGCTTTCCCTCGAGGCTTTCCCACAGGGCTGTCCCACGTGCCACCGTGGTGTGAGTCGATCCTCGGCGTGAAAGATGAGCCAGTGCAGGGCAAAGAGCTTCCTCTGGAATGGACTGAGACATCTGGGTGACTCTTGGAATGGTGGTACGACCATGGAGATCCTCTCGCCTTTCCTGTTGAGAGTGCCTCCGCTTGAGATGCGACGGGAACGCCGGGAATTCTTTCCCGTTGAAAGCAGGGAAAGGATCCCTCATCTCGAGCACCGAGGGGAAAACGGGACTCCTCTGGATGTGGGCGGGACCATCGTGCTTCCTCTCGAGTGGAGACGGGTATGGCGGAGAACTTCTTGAGTTGCAGCAAGGGTGAGAAAGACCCTTTCAAAGTTCCAGAGGTTAGGTGTCATTAGTCTCCAGACGCCTAATCGGAAATAGGCCTCATCTCGCCTGGAAGGGAGAACTTCCTGGATTTTCTCGAGTTGCGGCAGGTGTTCTTAAGTTACAACGGGGAACTCAGGAACCCGCCCTGGTGGCCTCAGGAGAGGCCAGTCCCCATGCGAGTTGCTAGGGGGCCTCTCGGGATTCCTCTCCCGTCGATACCGGGGCCAAAAACCTTGAGTGGAGTCAGGGCCGGAACCGAGGATTCCTCTCAGGGGCTGACATGGATCTTTGGGTACTTCTGGAGTCTCCCCAGGGGAGTCAGGCCTCGTCTCGAGTGGGGGCATGCACGTGCGCATTCCTTCCAGGCTGTAGCAGCAATGTCACGCTTCCCGTCACGTGGATCAAAGGATCTGTGGTTTTCCCTCGAGGCTTTCCCTCGAGGCTTTCCCACAGGGCTGTCCCACGTGCCACCGTGGTGTGAGTCGATCCTCGGCGTGAAAGATGAGCCAGTGCAGGGCAAAGAGTTTCCTCTGGAATGGACTGAGACATCTGGGGGACTCTTGGAATGGTGGTACGACCATGGAGTTCCTCTCGCCTTTCCTGTTGAGAGTGCCTCCTCTTGAGATGCGACGGGAACGCCGGGAATTCTTTCCCGTTGAAAGCAGGGAAAGGATCCCTCATCTCGAGCTACGAGGGGGAAACGGGGCTCCTCTGGATGTGGGCGGGACCATCGTGCTTCCTCTCGAGTGGAGACGGGTATGGCGGTGAACTTCTTGAGTTGCAGCAAGGGTGTGAAAGACCCTTTCGAAGTTCCAGAGGTTAGGTGTCATTAGTCTCCAGACGCCTCATCGGAAATAGGCCTCATCTCGCCTGGAAGGGAGAACTTCCTGGATTTTCTCGAGTTGAGGCAGGTGTTCTCGAGTTACGACGGGGACCTCAGGGACCCGCCCTGGTGGCCTCAGGAGAGGCCAGTCCCCATGCGAGTTGCTAGGGGGCCTCTCGGGATTCCTCTCCCGTCGATACCGGGGCCAAAAACTTTGTGTGGAGTCAGGGCCGGAACCGAGGATTCCTCTCAGGGGCTGACATGGATCTTTGGGTACTTCTGGAGTCTCCCCAGGGGAGTCAGGCCTCGTCTCGAGTGGAGGCATGCACGTGCACTTTCCTTCCAGGCTGTAGCAGCAATGTCACGCTTCCCGTCGCGTGGATCAAAGGATCTGTGGTTTTCCCTCGAGGCTTTCCCACAGGGCTGTCCCACGTGCCACCGTGGTGTGAGTCGATCCTCAGCGTGAAAGATGAGCCAGTGCAGGGCAAAGAGGTTCCTCTGGAATGGACTGAGACATCTGGGGGACTCTTGGAATGGTGGTACGACCATGGAGTTCCTCTCGCCTTTCCTGTTGAGAGTGCCTCCTCTTGAGATGCGACGGGAACGCCGGGAATTCTTTCCCGTTGAAAGCAGGGAAAGGATCCCTCATATCGAGCTACGAGGGGGAAACGGGGCTCCTCTGGATGTGGGCGGGACCATCGTGCTTCCTCTCGAGTGGAGACGGGTATGGCGGTGAACTTCTTGAGTTGCACCAAGGGTGTGAAAGACCCTTTCGAAGTTCCAGAGGTTTGGTGTCATTAGTCTCCAGAGGCCTCATCGGAAATAGGCCTCATCTCGCCTGGAAGGGAGAACTTCCTGGATTTTCTCGAGTTGCGGCAGGTGTTCTCGAGTTACGACGGGGACCTCAGGGACCCGCCCTGGTGGCCTCAGGAGAGGCCAGTCCCCATGCGAGTTGCTAGGGGGCCTCTCGGGATTCCTCTCCCGTCGATACCGGGGCCAAAAACCTTGTGTGGAGTCAGGGCCGGAACCGAGGATTCCTCTCAGGGGCTGACATGGATCTTTGGGTACTTCTGGAGTCTCCCCAGTGGAGTCAGACCTCGTCTCGAGTGGGGGCATGCACGTGCGCTTTCCTTCCATGCTGTAGCAGCAATGTCACGCTTCCCGTCGCGTGGATCAAAGGATCTGTGGTTTTCTCTCGAGGCTTTCCCTCGAGGCTTTCCCACAGGGCTGTCCCACGTGCCACCGTGGTGTGAGTCGATCCTCGGCGTGAAAGATGAGCCAGTGCAGGGCAAAGAGCTTCCTCTGGAATGGACTGAGACATCTGGGGGACTCTTGGAATGGTGGTACGACCATGGAGATCCTCTCGCCTTTCCTGTTGAGAGTGCCTCCGCTTGAGATGCGACGGGAACGCCGGGAATTCTTTCCCGTTGAAAGCAGGGAAAGGATCCCTCATCTCGAGCACCGAGGGGAAAACGGGACTCCTCTGGATGTGGGCGGGACCATCGTGCTTCCTCTCGAGTGGAGACGGGTATGGCGGAGAACTTCTTGAGTTGCAGCAAGGGTGAGAAAGACCCTTTCAAAGTTCCAGAGGTTAGGTGTCATTAGTCTCCAGACGCCTAATCGGAAATAGGCCTCATCTCGCCTGGAAGGGAGAACTTCCTGGATTTTCTCGAGTTGCGGCAGGTGTTCTTAAGTTACGACGGGGAACTCAGGAACCCGCCCTGGTGGCCTCAGGAGAGGCCAGTCCCCATGCGAGTTGCTAGGGGGCCTCTCGGGATTCCTCTCCCGTCGATACCGGGGCCAAAAACCTTGAGTGGAGTCAGGGCCGGAACCGAGGATTCCTCTCAGGGGCTGACATGGATCTTTGGGTACTTCTGGAGTCTCCCCAGGGGAGTCAGGCCTCGTCTCGAGTGGGGGCATGCACGTGCGCTTTCCTTCCAGGCTGTAGCAGCAATGTCACGCTTCCCGTCACGTGGATCAAAGGATCTGTGGTTTTCCCTCGAGGCTTTCCCTCGAGGCTTTCCCACAGGGCTGTCCCACGTGCCACCGTGGTGAGAGTCGATCCTCGGCGTGAAAGATGAGCCAGTGCAGGGCAAAGAGTTTCCTCTGGAATGGACTGAGACATCTGGGGGACTCTTGGAATGGTGGTACGACCATGGAGTTCCTCTCGCCTTTCCTGTTGAGAGTGCCTCCTCTTGATATGCGACGGGAACGCCGGGAATTCTTTCCCGTTGAAAGCAGGGAAAGGATCCCTCATCTCGAGCTACGAGGGGGAAACGGGGCTCCTCTGGATGTGGGCGGGACCATCGTGCTTCCTCTCGAGTGGAGACGGGTATGGCGGTGAACTTCTTGAGTTGCAGCAAGGGTGTGAAAGACCCTTTCGAAGTTCCAGAGGTTAGGTGTCATTAGTCTCCAGACGCCTCATCGGAAATAGGCCTCATCTCGCCTGGAAGGGAGAACTTCCTGGATTTTCTCGAGTTGCGGCAGGTGTTCTCGAGTTACGACGGGGACCTCAGGGACCCGCCCTGGTGGCCTCAGGAGAGGCCAGTCCCCATGCGAGTTGCTAGGGGGCCTCTCGGGATTCCTCTCCCGTCGATACCGGGGCCAAAAACCTTGTGTGGAGTCAGGGCCGGAACCGAGGATTCCTCTCAGGGGCTGACATGGATCTTTGGGTATTTCTGGAGTCTCCCCAGGGGAGTCAGGCCTCGACTCCAGTGGGGGCATGCACGTGCACTTTCCTTCCAGGCTGTAGCAGCAATGTCACGCTTCCCGTCGCGTGGATCAAAGGATCTGTGGTTTTCCCTCGAGGCTTTCCCACAGGGCTGTCCCACGTGCCACCGTGGTGTGAGTCGATCCTCGGCGTGAAAGATGAGCCAGTGCAGGGCAAAGAGGTTCCTCTGGAATGGACTGAGACATCTGGGGGACTCTTGGAATGGTGGTACGACCATGGAGTTCCTCTCGCCTTTCCTGTTGAGAGTGCCTCCTCTTGAGATGCGACGGGAACGCCGGGAATTCTTTCCCGTTGAAAGCAGGGAAAGGATCCCTCATCTCGAGCTACGAGGGGGAAACGGGGCTCCTCTGGATGTGGGCGGGACCATCGTGCTTCCTCTCTAGTGGAGACGGGTATGGCGGTGAACTTCTTGAGTTGCAGCAAGGGTGTGAAAGACCCTTTCGAAGTTCCAGAGGTTAGGTGTCATTAGTCTCCAGAGGCCTCATCGGAAATAGGCCTCATCTCGCCTGGAAGGGAGAACTTCCTGGATTTTCTCGAGTTGCGGCAGGTGTTCTCGAGTTACGACGGGGACCTCAGGGACCCGCCCTGGTGGCCTCAGGAGAGGCCAGTCCCTAGGCGAGTTGCTAGGGGGCCTCTCGGATTCCTCTCCCGTCGATACCGGGGCCAAAAACTTTGTGTGGAGTCAGGGCCGGAACCGAGGATTCCTCTCAGGGGCTGACATGGATCTTTGGGTACTTCTGGAGTCTCCCCAGGGGAATCAGGCCTCGTCTCGAGTGGGGGCATGCACGTGCGCTTTCCTTCCAGGCTGTAGCAGCAATGTCACGCTTCCCGTCGCGTGGATCAAAGGATCTGTGGTTTTCCCTCGAGGCTTTCCCTCGAGGCTTTCCCACAGGGCTGTCCCACGTGCCACCGTGGTGTGAGTCAATCCTGGGCGTGAAAGATGAGCCAGTGCAGGGCAAAGAGGTTCCTCTGGAATGGACTGAGACATCTGGGGGACTCTTGGAATGGTGGTACGACCATGGAGTTCCTCTCGCCTTTCCTGTTGAGAGTGCCTCCTGTTGAGATGCGACGGGAACGCCGTGAATTCTTTCCCGTTTAAAGCAGGGAAAGGATCCCTCATCTCGAGCTACGAGGGGGAAACGGGGCTCCTCTGGATGTGGGCGGGACCATCGTGCTTCCTCTCTAGTGGAGACGGGTATGGTGGTGAACTTCTTGAGTTGCAGCAAGGCTGTGAAAGACCCTTTCGAAGTTCCAGAGGTAAGGTGTCATTAGTCTCCAGACGCCTCATCGGAAATAGGCCTCATTTCGCCTGGAAGGGAGAACTTCCTGGATTTTCTCGAGTTGCGGCAGGTGTTCTCGAGTTACGACGGGGACCTCAGGGACCCGCCCTCGTGGCCTCAGGAGAGGCCAGTCCCTATGCGAGTTGCTAGGGGGCCTCTCGGGATTCCTCTCCCGTCGATACCGGGGCCAAAACCCTTGTGTGGAGTCAGGGCCGGAACCGAGGATTCCTCTCAGGGGCTGACATGGATCTTTGGGTACTTCTGGAGTCTCCCCAGGGGAGTCAGGCCTCGTCTCGAGTGGGGGCATGCACGTGCACTTTCCTTCCAGGCTGTAGCAGCAATGTCACGCTTCCCGTCGCGTGGATCAAATGATGTGTGGTTTTCCCTCGAGGCTTTCCCACAGGGCTGTCCCACGTGCCACCGTGGTGTGAGTCGATCCTCGGCGTGAAAGATGAGCCAGTGCAGGGCAAAGAGGTTCCTCTGGAATGGACTGAGACATCTGGGGGACTCTTGGAATGGTGGTACGACCATGGAGTTCCTCTCGCCTTTCCTGTTGAGAGTGCCTCCTCTTGAGATGCGACGGGAACGCCGGGAATTTTTTGCCGTTGAAAGCAGGGAAAGGATCCCTCATCTCGAGCTACGAGGGGGAAACGGGGCTCCTCTGGATGTGGGCGGGACCATCGTGCTTTCTCTCGAGTGGAGACGGGTATGGCGGTGAACTTCTTGAGTTGCAGCAAGGGTGTGAAAGACCCTTTCGAAGTTCCAGAGGTTTGGTGTCATTAGTCTCCAGACGCCTCATCGGAAATAGGCCTCATCTCGCCTGGAAGGGAGAACTTCCTTGATTTTCTCGAGTTGCGGCAGGTGTTCTCGAGTTACGACGGGGACCTCAGGGACCCGCCCTGTTGGCCTCAGGAGAGGCCAGTCCCTATGCGTGTTGCTAGGGGGCCCCTCGGGATTCCTCTCCCGTCGATACCGGGGCCAAAAACCTTGTGTGGAGTCAGGGCCGGAACCGAGGATTCCTCTCAGGGACTGATATGGATCTTTGGGTACTTCTGGAGACTCGCCAGGGGAGACAGGCCTCGTCTCTTGTTGGGGCATGCACGTGCACTTTCCTTCCAGGCTGTAGCAGCAATGTCACGCTTCCCGTCGCGTGGATCAAAGGATCTGCGGTTTTTGCTCGAGGCTTTCCCTCGAGGCTTTCCCACAGGGCTGTCCCACGTGACACCGTGGTGTGAGTCGATCCTCGGCGTGAAAGATGAGCCAGTGCAGGGCAAAGAGGTTCCTCTGGAATGGACTGAGACATCTGGGGGACTCTTGGAATGGTGGTACGACCATGGAGTTCCTCTCGCCTTTCCTGTTGAGAGTGCCTCCTCTTGAGATGCGACGGGAACGCCGGGAATTCTTTCCCGTTGAAACCAGGGAAAGGATCCCTCATCTCGAGCTACGAGGGGGAAACGGGGCTCCTCCGGATGTGGGCGGGACCATCGTGCTTCCTCTCGAGTGGAGACGGGTATGGCGGTGAACTTCCTGAGTTGCAGCAAGGGTGTGAAAGACCCTTTCGAAGTTCCAGAGGTTTGGTGTCAATAGTCTCCAGAGGCCTCATCGGAAATAGGCCTCATCTCGCCTGGAAGGGAGAACTACCTGGATATTCTCGAGTTGCGGCAGGTGTTCTCGAGTTACGACGGGGACCTCAGGGACCCGCCCTGGTGGCCTCAGGAGAGGCCAGTTCCCATGCGAGTTGCTAGGGGGTCTCTCGGGATTCCTCTCCCGTCGATACCGGGGCCAAAAAGCTTGTGTGGAGTCAGGGCCGGAACCGAGGATTCTTCTCAGGGGCTGACATGGATCTTTGGGTACTTCTGGAGTCTCCCCAGGGGAGTCAGGCCTCGTCTCGAGTGGGGGCATGCATGTGCGCTTTACTTCCAAGCTGTAGCAGCAATGTCACGCTTCCCGTCGCGTGGATCAAAGGATCTGTGGTTTTCCCTCGAGGCTTTCCCTCGAGGCTTTCCCACAGGGCTGTCCCACGTGCCACCGTGTTGTGAGTCGACCCTCGGCGTGAAAGATGAGCCAGTGCAGGGCAAAGAGGTTCCTCTGAAATGGACTGAGACATCTGGGGGACTCTTGGAATGGTGGTACGACCATGGAGTTCCTCTCGCCTTTCCTGTTGAGAGTGCCTCCTCTTGAGATGCGACGGGAACGCCGGGAATTCTTTCCCGTTGAAAGCAGGGAAAGGATCCCTCATCTCGAGCTACGAGGGGGAAACGGGGATCCTCTGGATGTGGGCGGGACCATCGTGCTTCCTCTCGAGTGGAGACGGGTATGGCGGTGAACTTCTTGAGTTGCAGCAAGGGTGTGAAAGACCCTTTCGAAGTTCCAGAGGTTTGGTGTCATTAGTCTCCAGAGGCCGCATCGGAAATAGGCCTCATCTCGCCTGGAAGGGAGAACTTCCTGGATTTTCTCGAGTTGCGGCAGGTGTTCTCTAGTTACGACGGGGACCTCAGGGACCCGCCCTGGTGGCCTCAGGAGAGGCCAGTCCCCATGCGAGTTGCTAGGGGGCCTCTCGGGATTCCTCTCCCGTCGATACCGGGGCCAAAAACCTTGTGTGGAGTCAGGGCCGGAACCGAGGATTCCTCTCAGGGGCTGACATGGATCTTTGGGTACTTCTGGAGTCTCCCCAGTGGAGTCAGACCTCGTCTCGAGTGGGGGCATGCACGTGCGCTTTCCTTCCAGGCTGTAGTAGCAATGTCACGCTTCCCGTCGCGTGGATCAAAGGATCTGTGGTTTTCCCTCGAGGCTTTCCCTCGAGGCTTTCCCACAGGGCTGTCCCACGTGCCACCGTGGTGTGAGTCGATCCTCGGCGTGAAAGATGAGCCAGTGCAGGGCAAAGAGGTTCCTCTGGAATGGACTGAGACATCTGGGGGACTCTTGGAATGGTGGTGCGACCATGGAGATCCTCTCGCCTTTCCTGTTGAGAGTGCCTCCTCTTGAGATGCGACGGGAACGCCGGGAATTCTTTCCCGTTGAAAGCAGGGAAAGGATCCCTCATCTCGAGCACCGAGGGGAAAACGGGGCTCCTCTGGATGTGGGCGGGACCATCGTGCTTCCTCTCGAGTGGAGACGGGTATGGCGGAGAACTTCTTGAGTTGCAGCAAGGGTGTGAAAGACTCTTTCAAAGTTCCAGAGGTTAGGTGTCATTAGCCTCCAGACGCCTCATCGGAAATAGGCCTCATCTCGCCTGGAAGGGAGAACTTCCTGGATTTTCTCGAGTTGCGGCAGGTGTTCTCGAGTTACGACGGGGACCTCAGGGACCCGCCCTGGTGGCCTCAGGAGAGGCCAGTCCCCATGCGAGTTGCTAGGGGGCCTCTCGGGACTCCTCTCCCGTCGATACCGGGGCCAAAAACCTTGAGTGGAGTCAGGGCCGGAACCGAGGATTCCTCTCAGGGGCTGACATGGATCTTTGGGTACTTCTGGAGTCTCCCCAGGGGAGTCAGGCCTCGTCTCGAGTGGGGGCATGCACGTGCGCTTTCCTTCCAGGCTGTAGCAGCAATGTCACGCTTCCCGTCACGTGGATCAAAGGATCTGTGGTTTTCCCTCGAGGCTTTCCCTCGAGGCTTTCCCACAGGGCTGTCCCACGTGCCACCGTGGCGTGAGTCGATCCTCGGCGTGAAAGATGAGCCAGTGCAGGGCAAAGAGTTTCCTCTGGAATGGACTGAGACATCTGGGGGACTCTTGGAATGGTGGTACGACCATGGAGTTCCTCTCGCCTTTCCTGTTGAGAGTGCCTCCTCTTGATATGCGACGGGAACGCCGGGAATTCTTTCCCGTTGAAAGCAGGGAAAGGATCCCTCATCTCGAGCTACGAGGGGGAAACGGGGCTCCTCTGGATGTGGTCGGGACAATCGTGCTTCCTCTCGAGTGGAGACGGGTATGGCGGTGAACTTCTTGAGTTGCAGCAAGGGTGTGAAAGACCCTTTCGAAGTTCCAGAGGTTAGGTGTCATTAGTCTCCAGACGCCTCATCGGAAATAGGCCTCATCTCGCCTGGAAGGGAGAACTTCCTGGATTTTCTCGAGTTGCGGCAGGTGTTCTCGAGTTACGACGGGGACCTCAGGGACCCGCCCTGGTGGCCTCAGGAGAGGCCAGTCCCCATGCGAGTTGCTAGGGGGCCTCTCGGGATTCCTCTCCCGTCGATACCGGGGCCAAAAACCTTGTGTGGAGTCAGTGCCGGAACCGAGAATTCCTCTCAGGGGCTGACATGGATCTTTGGGTACTTCTGGAGTCTCCCCAGGGGAGTCAGGCCTCGTCTCGAGTGGGGGCATGCACGTGCACTTTCCTTCCAGGCTGTAGCAGCAATGTCACGCTTCCCGTCGCGTGGATCAAAGGATCTGTGGTTTTCCCTCGAGGCTTTCCCACAGGGCTGTCCCACGTGCCACCGTGGTGTGAGTCGATCCTCGGCGTGAAAGATGAGCCAGTGCAGGGCAAAGAGGTTCCTCTGGAATGGACTGAGACATCTGGGGGACTCTTGGAATGGTGGTACGACCATGGAGTTCCTCTCGCCTTTCCTGTTGAGAGTGCCTCCTCTTGAGATGCGACGGGAACGACGGGAATTCTTTCCCGTTGAAAGCAGGGAAAGGATCCCTCATCTCGAGCTACGAGGGGGAAACGGGGCTCCTCTGGATGTGGGCGGGACCATCGTGCTTCCTCTCGAGTGGAGACGGGTATGGCGGTGAACTTCTTGAGTTGCAGCAAGGGTGTGAAAGACCCTTTCGAAGTTCCAGAGGTTAGGTGTCATTAGTCTCCAGAGGCCTCATCGGAAATAGGCCTCATCTCGCTTGGAAGGGAGAACTTCCTGGATTTTCTCGAGTTGCGGCAGGTGTTCTCGAGTTACGACGGGGACCTCAGGGACCCGCCCTGGTGGCCTCAGGAGAGGCCAGTCCCTAGGCGAGTTGCTAGGGGGCCTCTCGGGATTCCTCTCCCGTTGATACCGGGGCCAAAAACCTTGTGTGGAGTCAGGGCCGGAACCGAGGATTCCTCTCAGGGGCTGACATGGATCTTTGGGTACTTCTGGAGTCTCCCCAGGGGAGTCAGGCCTCGTCTCGAGTGGGGGCATGCACGTGCACTTTCCTTCCAGGCTGTAGCAGCAATGTCACGCTTCCCGTCGCGTGGATCAAAGGATCTGTGGTTTTCCCTCGAGGCTTTCCCTCGAGGCTTTCCCACAGGGCTGTCCCACGTGCCACCGTGGTGTGAGTCAATCCTGGGCGTGAAAGATGAGCCAGTGCAGGGCAAAGAGGTTCCTCTGGAATGGACTGAGACATCTGGGGGACTCTTGGAATGGTGGTACGACCATGGAGTTCCTCTCGCCTTTCCTGTTGAGAGTGCCTCCTCTTGAGATGCGACGGGAACGCCGGGAATTCTTTCCCGTTGAAAGCAGGGAAAGGATCCCTCATCTCGAGCTACGAGGGGGAAACGGGGCTCCTCTGGATGTGGGCGGGACCATCGTGCTTCCTCTCTAGTGGAGACGGGTATGGTGGTGAACTTCTTGAGTTGCAGCAAGGCTGTGAAAGACCCTTTCGAAGTTCCAGAGGTAAGGTGTCATTAGTCTCCAGACGCCTCATCGGAAATAGGCCTCATCTCGCCTGGAAGGGAGAACTTCCTGGATTTTCTCGAGTTGCGGCAGGTGTTCTCGAGTTACGACGGGGACCTCAGGGACCCGCCCTGGTGGCCTCAGGAGAGGCCAGTCCCTATGCGAGTTGCTAGGGGGCCTCTCGGGATTCCTCTCCCGTCGATACCGGGGCCAAAAACCTTGTGTGGAGTTAGGGCCGGAACCGAGGATTCCTCTCAGGGGCTGACATGGATCTTTGGGTACTTCTGGAGTCTCCCCAGGGGAGTCAGGCCTCGTCTCGAGTGGGGGCATGCACGTGCACTTTCCTTCCAGGCTGTAGCAGCAATGTCACGCTTCCCGTCGCGTGGATCAAATGATGTGTGGTTTTCCCTCGAGGCTTTCCCACAGGGCTGTCCCACGTGCCACCGTGGTGTGAGTCGATCCTCGGCGTGAAAGATGAGCCAGTGCAGGGCAAAGAGGTTCCTCTGGAATGGACTGAGACATCTGGGGGACTCTTGGAATGGTGGTACGACCATGGAGTTCCTCTCGCCTTTCCTGTTGAGAGTGCCTCCTCTTGAGATGCGACGGGAACGCCGGGAATTTTTTGCCGTTGAAAGCAGGGAAAGGATCCCTCATCTCGAGCTACGAGGGGAAACGGGGCTCCTCTGGATGTGGGCGGGACCATCGTGCTTTCTCTCGAGTGGAGACGGGTATGGCGGTGAACTTCTTGAGTTGCAGCAAGGGTGTGAAAGACCCTTTCGAAGTTCCAGAGGTTAGGTGTCATTAGTCTCCAGACGCCTCATCGGAAATAGGCCTCATCTCGCCTGGAAGGGAGAACTTCCTGGATTTTCTCGAGTTGCGGCAGGTGTTCTCGAGTTACGACGGGGACCTCAGGGACCCGCCCTGTTGGCCTCAGGAGAGGCCAGTCCCTATGCATGTTGCTAGGGGGCCCCTCGGGATTCCTCTCCCGTCGATACCGGGGCCAAAAACCTTGTGTGGAGTCAGGGCCGGAACCGAGGATTCCTCTCAGGGCCTGATATGGATCTTTGGGTACTTCTGGAGTCTCGCCAGGGGAGACAGGTCTCGTCTCGTGTGGGGGCATGCACGTG
Source organism: Capricornis sumatraensis (assembly GCF_032405125.1). Classification (NCBI taxonomy): domain Eukaryota; kingdom Metazoa; phylum Chordata; class Mammalia; order Artiodactyla; family Bovidae; genus Capricornis; species Capricornis sumatraensis. The sequence continues at coordinate 904,332 of NW_027184625.1, forward strand.
CGCTTTCCTTCCAGGCTGTAGCAGCAATGTCACGCTTCCCGTCGCGTGGATCAAAGGATCTGCGGTTTTCCCTCGAGGCTTTCCCTCGAGGCTTTCCCACAGGGCTGTCCCACGTGACACCGTGGTGTGAGTCGATTCTCGGCGTGAAAAATGAGCCAGTGCAGGGCAAAGAGGTTCCTCTGGAATGGACTGAGACATCTGGGGGACTCTTGGAATGGTGGTACGACCATGGAGTTCCTCTCACCTTTCCTGTTGAGAGTGCCTCCTCTTGAGATGCGACGGGAACGCCGGGAATTCTTTCCCGTTGAAAGCAGGGAAAGGATCCCTCATCTCGAGCTACGAGGGGGAAACGGGGCTCCTCTGGATGTGGGCAGGACCATCGTGCTTCCTCTCGAGTGGAGACGGGTATGGCGGTGAACTTCTTGAGTTGCAGCAAGGGTGTGAAAGACCCTTTCGAAGTTCCAGAGGTTAGGTGTCATTAGTCTCCAGAGGCCTCATCGGAAATAGGCCTCATCTCGCCTGGAAGGGAGAACTTCCTGGATTTTCTCGAGTTGCGGCAGGTGTTCTCGAGTTTCGACGGGGACCTCAGGGACCCGCCCTGGTGGCCTCAGGAGAGGCCAGTCCCCATGCGAGTTGCTAGGGGGCCTCTCGGGATTCCTCTCCCGTCGATACCGGGGCCAAAAAGCTTGTGTGGAGTCAGGGCCGGAACCGAGGATTCCTCTCAGGGGCTGACATGGATCTTTGGGTACTTCTGGAGTCTCCCCAGTGGAGTCAGGCCTCGTCTCGAGTGGGGGCATGCACGTGCGCTTTCCTTTCAGGCTGTAGCAGCAATGTCACGCTTCCCGTCACGTGGATCAAAGCATCTGTGGTTTTCCCTCGAGGCTTTCCCTCGAGGCTTTCCCACTGGGCTGTCCCACGTGCCACCGTGGTGTGAGTCGATCCTCGGCGTGAAAGATGAGCGAGTGCAGGGCAAAGAGGTTCCTCTGGAATGGACTTAGACATCTGGAGGACTCTTGGAATGGTGGTACGACCATGGAGTTCCTCTCGCCTTTCCTGTTGAGAGTGCCTCCTCTTGAGATGCGACGGGAACGCTGGGAATTCTTTCCCGTTGAAAGCAGGGAAAGGATCCCTCATCTCGAGCTACGAGGGGGAAACGGGGCTCCTCTGGATGTGGGCGGGACCATCGTGCTTCCTCTCGAGTGGAGACGGGTATGGCGGTGAACTTCTTGAGTTGCAGCAAGGGTGTGAAAGACCCTTTCGAATTTCCAGAGGTTAGGTGTCATTAGTCTCCAGACGCCTCATCGGAAATAGGCCTCATCTCGCCTGGAAGGGAGAACTTCCTGGATTTTCTCGAGTTGCGGCAGGTGTTCTCGAGTTTCGACGGGGACCTCAGGGACCCGCCCTGGTGGCCTCAGGAGAGGCCAGTCCCCATGCGAGTTGCTAGGGGGCCTCTCGGGATTCCTCTCCCGTCGATACCGGGGCCAAAAACCTTGTGTGGAGTCAGGGCCGGAACCGAGGATTCCTCTCAGGGGCTGACATGGATCTTTGGGTACTTCTGGAGTCTCCCCAGGGGAGTCAGGCCTCGTCTCGAGTGGGGGCATGCACGTGCACTTTCCTTCCAGGCTGTAGCAGCAATGTCACGCTTCCCGTCGCGTGGATCAAAGGATCTGTGGTTTTCCCTCGAGGCTTTCCCTCGAGGCTTTCCCACAGGGCTGTCCCACGTGCCACCGTGTTGTGAGTCGATCCTCGGAGTGAAAGATGAGCCAGTGCAGGGCAAAGAGGTTCCTCTGAAATGGACTGAGACATCTGGGGGACTCTTGGAATGGTGGTACGACCATGGAGTTCCTCTCGCCTTTCCTGTTGAGAGTGCCTCCTCTTGAGATGCGACGGGAACGCCGGGAATTCTTTCCCGTTGAAAGCAGGGAAAGGATCCCTCATCTCGAGCTACGAGGGGGAAACGGGGCTCCTCTCGATGTGGGCGGGACCATCGTGCTTCCTCTCGAGTGGAGACGGGTATGGCGGTGAACTTCTTGAGTTGCACCAAGGGTGTGAAAGACCCTTTCGAAGTTCCAGAGGTTTGGTGTCATTAGTCTCCAGAGGCCTCATCGGAAATAGGCCTCATCTCGCCTGGAAGGGAGAACTTCCTGGATTTTCTCGAGTTGCGGCAGGTATTTCTCGAGTTACGACGGGGACCTCAGGGACCCGCCCTGGTGGCCTCAGGAGAGGCCAGTCCCCATGCGAGTTGCTAGGGGGCCTCTCGGGATTCCTCTCCCGTCGATACCGGGGCCAAAAAGCTTGTGTGGAGTCAGGGCCGGAACCGAGGATTCCTCTGAGGGGCTGACATGGATCTTTGGGTACTTCTGGAGTCTCCCCAGTGGAGTCAGACCTCGTCTCGAGTGGGGGCATGCACGTGCGCTTTCCTTCCAGGCTGTAGTAGCAATGTCACTCTTCCCGTCGCGTGGATCAAAGGATCTGTGGTTTTCCCTCGAGGCTTTCCCTCGAGGCTTTCCCACAGGGCTGTCCCACGTGCCACCGTGGTGTGAGTCGATCCTCGGCGTGAAAGATGAGCCAGTGCAGGGCAAAGAGGTTCCTCTGGAATGGACTGAGACATCTGGGGGACTCTTGGAATGGTGGTACGACCATGGAGATCCTCTCGCCTTTCCTGTTGAGAGTGCCTCCTCTTGAGATGCGACGGGAACGCCGGGAATTCTTTCCCGTTGAAAGCAGGGAAAGGTTCCCTCATCTCGAGCACCGAGGGGAAAACGGGGCTCCTCTGGATGTGGGCGGGACCATCGTGCTTCCTCTCGAGTGGAGACGGGTATGGTGGTGAACTTCTTGAGTTGCAGCAAGGCTGTGAAAGACCCTTTCGAAGTTCCAGAGGTTAGGTGTCATTAGTCTCCAGACGACTCATCGGAAATAGGCCTCATCTCGCCTGGAAGGGAGAACTTCCTGGATTTTCTCGAGTTGCGGCAGGTGTTCTCGAGTTACGACGGGGACCTCAGGGACCCGCCCTGGTGGCCTCAGGAGAAGCCAGTCCCTATGTGAGTTGCTAGGGGGCCTGTCGGGATTCCTCTCCCGTCGATACCGGGGCCAAAAACCTTGTGTGGAGTCAGGGCCGGAACCGAGGATTCCTCTCAGGGGCTGACATGGATCTTTGGGTACTTCTGGAGTCTCCCCAGGGGAGTCAGGCCTCGTCTCGAGTGGGGGCATGCACGTGCACTTTCCTTCCAGGCTGTAGCAGCAATGTCACGCTTCCCGTCGCGTGGATCAAATGATGTGTGGTTTTCCCTCGAGGCTTTCCCACAGGGCTGTCCCACGTGCCACCGTGGTGTGAGTCGATCCTCGGCGTGAAAGATGAGCCAGTGCAGGGCAAAGAGCTTCCTCTGGAATGGACTGAGACATCTGGGGGACTCTTGGAATGGTGGTACGACCATGGAGTTCCTCTCGCCTTTCCTGTTGAGAGTGCCTCCTCTTGAGATGCGACGGGAACGCCGGGAATTCTTTCCCGTTGAAAGCAGGGAAAGGATCCCTCATCTCGAGCTACGAGGGGGAAACGGGGCTCCTCTCGATGTGGGCGGGACCATCGTGCTTCCTCTCGAGTGGAGACGGGTATGGCGGTGAACTTCTTGAGTTGCACCAAGGGTGTGAAAGACCCTTTCGAAGTTCCAGAGGTTTGGTGTCAATAGTTTCCAGAGGCCTCATCGGAAATAGGCCTCATCTCGCCTGGAAGGGAGAACTTCCTGGATTTTCTCGAGTTGCGGCAGGTGTTCTCGAGTTACGACGGGGACCTCAGGGACCCGCCCTGGTGGCCTCAGGAGAGGCCAGTCCCCATGCGAGTTGCTAGGGGGTCTCTCGGGATTCCTCTCCCGTCGATACCGGGGCCAAAAAGCTTGTGTGGAGTCAGGGCCGGAACCGAGGATTCTTCTCAGGGGCTGACATGGATCTTTGGGTACTTCTGGAGTCTCCCCAGGGGAGTCAGGCCTCGTCTCGAGTGGGGAATGCATGTGCGCTTTCCTTCCAGGCTGTAGCAGCAATGTCACGCTTCCCGTCGCGTGGATCAAAGGATCTGTGGTTTTCCCTCGAGGCTTTCCCTCGAGGCTTTCCCACAGGGCTGTCCCACGTGCCACCGTGTTGTGAGTCGATCCTCGGAGTGAAAGATGAGCCAGTGCAGGGCAAAGAGGTTCCTCTGGAATGGACTGAGACATCTGGGGGACTCTCGGAATGGTGGTACGACCATGGAGTTCCTCTCGCCTTTCCTGTTGAGAGTGCCTCCTCTTGAGATGCGACGGGAACGCCGGGAATTCTTTCCCGTTGAAAGCAGGGAAAGGATCCCTCATCTCGAGCTACGAGGGGGAAACGGGGCTCCTCTGGATGTGGGCGGGACCATCGTGCTTCCTCTCGAGTGGAGACGGGTATGGCGGTGAACTTCTTGAGTTGCAGCAAGGGTGTGAAAGACCCTTTCGAAGTTCCAGAGGTTTGGTGTCATTAGTCTCCAGAGGCCTCATCGGAAATAGGCCTCATCTCGCCTGGAAGGGAGAACTTCCTGGATTTTCTCGAGTTGCGGCAGGTATTTCTCGAGTTACGACGGGGACCTCAGGGACCCGCCCTGGTGGCCTCAGGAGAGGCCAGTCCCCATGCGAGTTGCTAGGGGGCCTCTCGGGATTCCTCTCCCGTCGATACCGGGGCCAAAAACCTTGTGTGGAGTCAGGGCCGGAACCGAGGATTCCTCTGAGGGGCTGACATGGATCTTTGGGTACTTCTGGAGTCTCCCCAGTGGAGTCAGACCTCGTCTCGAGTGGGGGCATGCACGTGCGCTTTCCTTCCAGGCTGTAGTAGCAATGTCACGCTTCCCGTCGCGTGGATGAAAGGATCTGTGGTTTTCCCTCGAGGCTTTCCCTCGAGGCTTTCCCACAGGGCTGTCCCACGTGCCACCGTGGTGTGAGTCGATCCTCGGCGTGAAAGATGAGCCAGTGCAGGGCAAAGAGGTTCCTCTGGAATGGACTGAGACATCTGGGGGACTCTTGGAATGGTGGTACGACCATGGAGATCCTCTCGCCTTTCCTGTTGAGAGTGCCTCCTCTTGAGATGCGACGGGAACGCCGGGAATTCTTTCCCGTTGAAAGCAGGGAAAGGTTCCCTCATCTCGAGCACCGAGGGGAAAACGGGGCTCCTCTGGATGTGGGCGGGACCATCGTGCTTCCTCTCGAGTGGAGACGGGTATGGCGGAGAACTTCTTGAGTTGCAGCAAGGGTGTGAAAGACCCTTTCAAAGTTCCAGAGGTTAGGTGTCATTAGTCTCCAGACGCCTCATCGGAAATAGGCCTCATCTCGCCTGGAAGGGAGAACTTCCTTGATTTTCTCGAGTTGCGGCAGGTGTTCTTAAGTTACGACGGGGAACTCAGGGACCCGCCCTGGTGGCCTCAGGAGAGGCCAGTCCCCATGCGAGTTGCTAGGGGGCCTCTCGGGATTCCTCTCCCGTCGATACCGGGGCCAAAAAGCTTGTGTGGAGTCAGGGCCGGAACCGAGGATTCCTTTCAGGGGCTGACATGGATCTTTGGGTACTTCTGGAGTCTCCCCAGGGGAGTCAGGCCTCGTCTCGAGTGGGGGCATGCGCGTGCGCTTTCCTTCCAGGCTTTAGCAGCAATGTCACCCTTCCCGTCGCTTGGATCAAAGGATCTGTGGTTTTCCCTCGAGGCTTTCCCTCGAGGCTTTCCCACAGGGCTGTCCCACGTGCCACCGTGGTGTGAGTCGATCCTCGGCGTGAAAGATGAGCCAGTGCAGGGCAAAGAGGTTCCTCTGGAATGGACTGAGACATCTCGGGGACTCTTGGAATGGTGGTACGACCATGGAGTTCCTCTCGCCTTTCCTGTTGAGAGTGCCTCCTCTTGAGATGCGACGGGAACGCCGGGAATTCTTTCCCGTTGAAAGCAGGGAAAGGATCCCTCATCTCGAGCTACGAGGGGGAAACGGGGCTCCTCTCGATGTGGGCGGGACCATCGTGCTTCCTCTCGAGTGGAGACGGGTATGGCGGTGAACTTCTTGAGTTGCACCAAGGGTGTGAAAGACCCTTTCGAAGTTCCAGAGGTTAGGTGTCATTAGTCTCCAGACGCCTCATCGGAAATAGGCCTCATCTCGCCTGGAAGGGAGAACTTCCTGGATTTTCTCGAGTTGCGGCAGGTGTTCTCGAGTTACGACGGGGACCTCAGGGACCCGCCCTGTTGGCCTCAGGAGAGGCCAGTCCCTATGCATGTTGCTAGGGGGCCCCTCGGGATTCCTCTCCCGTCGATACCGGGGCCAAAAACCTTGTGTGGAGTCAGGGCCGGAACCGAGGATTCCTCTCAGGGCCTGATATGGATCTTTGGGTACTTCTGGAGTCTCGCCAGGGGAGACAGGTCTCGTCTCGTGTGGGGGCATGCACGTGCGCTTTCCTTCCAGGCTGTAGCAGCAATGTCACGCTTCCCGTCGCGTGGATCAAAGGATCTGCGGTTTTCCCTCGAGGCTTTCCCTCGAGGCTTTCCCACAGGGCTGTCCCACGTGACACCGTGGTGTGAGTCGATTCTCGGCGTGAAAAATGAGCCAGTGCAGGGCAAAGAGGTTCCTCTGGAATGGACTGAGACATCTGGGGGACTCTTGGAATGGTGGTACGACCATGGAGTTCCTCTCACCTTTCCTGTTGAGAGTGCCTCCTCTTGAGATGCGACGGGAACGCCGGGAATTCTTTCCCGTTGAAAGCAGGGAAAGGATCCCTCATCTCGAGCTACGAGGGGGAAACGGGGCTCCTCTGGATGTGGGCAGGACCATCGTGCTTCCTCTCGAGTGGAGACGGGTATGGCGGTGAACTTCTTGAGTTGCAGCAAGGGTGTGAAAGACCCTTTCGAAGTTCCAGAGGTTAGGTGTCATTAGTCTCCAGAGGCCTCATCGGAAATAGGCCTCATCTCGCCTGGAAGTGAGAACTTCCTGGATTTTCTCGAGTTGCGGCAGGTGTTCTCGAGTTTCGACGGGGACCTCAGGGACCCGCCCTGGTGGCCTCAGGAGAGGCCAGTCCCCATGCGAGTTGCTAGGGGGCCTCTCGGGATTCCTCTCCCGTCGATACCGGGGCCAAAAAGCTTGTGTGGAGTCAGGGCCGGAACCGAGGATTCCTCTCAGGGGCTGACATGGATCTTTGGGTACTTCTGGAGTCTCCCCAGTGGAGTCAGGCCTCGTCTCGAGTGGGGGCATGCACGTGCGCTTTCCTTTCAGGCTGTAGCAGCAATGTCACGCTTCCCGTCACGTGGATCAAAGCATCTGTGGTTTTCCCTCGAGGCTTTCCCTCGAGGCTTTCCCACTGGGCTGTCCCACGTGCCACCGTGGTGTGAGTCGATCCTCGGCGTGAAAGATGAGCGAGTGCAGGGCAAAGAGGTTCCTCTGGAATGGACTTAGACATCTGGAGGACTCTTGGAATGGTGGTACGACCATGGAGTTCCTCTCGCCTTTCCTGTTGAGAGTGCCTCCTCTTGAGATGCGACGGGAACGCTGGGAATTCTTTCCCGTTGAAAGCAGGGAAAGGATCCCTCATCTCGAGCTACGAGGGGGAAACGGGGCTCCTCTGGATGTGGGCGGGACCATCGTGCTTCCTCTCGAGTGGAGACGGGTATGGCGGTGAACTTCTTGAGTTGCAGCAAGGGTGTGAAAGACCCTTTCGAATTTCCAGAGGTTAGGTGTCATTAGTCTCCAGACGCCTCATCGGAAATAGGCCTCATCTCGCCTGGAAGGGAGAACTTCCTGGATTTTCTCGAGTTGCGGCAGGTGTTCTCGAGTTTCGACGGGGACCTCAGGGACCCGCCCTGGTGGCCTCAGGAGAGGCCAGTCCCCATGCGAGTTGCTAGGGGGCCTCTCGGGATTCCTCTCCCGTCGATACCGGGGCCAAAAACCTTGTGTGGAGTCAGGGCCGGAACCGAGGATTCCTCTCAGGGGCTGACATGGATCTTTGGGTACTTCTGGAGTCTCCCCAGGGGAGTCAGGCCTCGTCTCGAGTGGGGGCATGCACGTGCACTTTCCTTCCAGGCTGTAGCAGCAATGTCACGCTTCCCGTCGCGTGGATCAAAGGATCTGTGGTTTTCCCTCGAGGCTTTCCCTCGAGGCTTTCCCACAGGGCTGTCCCACGTGCCACCGTGTTGTGAGTCGATCCTCGGAGTGAAAGATGAGCCAGTGCAGGGCAAAGAGGTTCCTCTGAAATGGACTGAGACATCTGGGGGACTCTTGGAATGGTGGTACGACCATGGAGTTCCTCTCGCCTTTCCTGTTGAGAGTGCCTCCTCTTGAGATGCGACGGGAACGCCGGGAATTCTTTCCCGTTGAAAGCAGGGAAAGGATCCCTCATCTCGAGCTACGAGGGGGAAACGGGGCTCCTCTCGATGTGGGCGGGACCATCGTGCTTCCTCTCGAGTGGAGACGGGTATGGCGGTGAACTTCTTGAGTTGCACCAAGGGTGTGAAAGACCCTTTCGAAGTTCCAGAGGTTTGGTGTCATTAGTCTCCAGAGGCCTCATCGGAAATAGGCCTCATCTCGCCTGGAAGGGAGAACTTCCTGGATTTTCTCGAGTTGCGGCAGGTATTTCTCGAGTTACGACGGGGACCTCAGGGACCCGCCCTGGTGGCCTCAGGAGAGGCCAGTCCCCATGCGAGTTGCTAGGGGGCCTCTCGGGATTCCTCTCCCGTCGATACCGGGGCCAAAAAGCTTGTGTGGAGTCAGGGCCGGAACCGAGGATTCCTCTGAGGGGCTGACATGGATCTTTGGGTACTTCTGGAGTCTCCCCAGTGGAGTCAGACCTCGTCTCGAGTGGGGGCATGCACGTGCGCTTTCCTTCCAGGCTGTAGTAGCAATGTCACTCTTCCCGTCGCGTGGATCAAAGGATCTGTGGTTTTCCCTCGAGGCTTTCCCTCGAGGCTTTCCCACAGGGCTGTCCCACGTGCCACCGTGGTGTGAGTCGATCCTCGGCGTGAAAGATGAGCCAGTGCAGGGCAAAGAGGTTCCTCTGGAATGGACTGAGACATCTGGGGGACTCTTGGAATGGTGGTACGACCATGGAGATCCTCTCGCCTTTCCTGTTGAGAGTGCCTCCTCTTGAGATGCGACGGGAACGCCGGGAATTCTTTCCCGTTGAAAGCAGGGAAAGGTTCCCTCATCTCGAGCACCGAGGGGAAAACGGGGCTCCTCTGGATGTGGGCGGGACCATCGTGCTTCCTCTCGAGTGGAGACGGGTATGGTGGTGAACTTCTTGAGTTGCAGCAAGGCTGTGAAAGACCCTTTCGAAGTTCCAGAGGTTAGGTGTCATTAGTCTCCAGACGACTCATCGGAAATAGGCCTCATCTCGCCTGGAAGGGAGAACTTCCTGGATTTTCTCGAGTTGCGGCAGGTGTTCTCGAGTTACGACGGGGACCTCAGGGACCCGCCCTGGTGGCCTCAGGAGAAGCCAGTCCCTATGTGAGTTGCTAGGGGGCCTGTCGGGATTCCTCTCCCGTCGATACCGGGGCCAAAAACCTTGTGTGGAGTCAGGGCCGGAACCGAGGATTCCTCTCAGGGGCTGACATGGATCTTTGGGTACTTCTGGAGTCTCCCCAGGGGAGTCAGGCCTCGTCTCGAGTGGGGGCATGCACGTGCACTTTCCTTCCAGGCTGTAGCAGCAATGTCACGCTTCCCGTCGCGTGGATCAAATGATGTGTGGTTTTCCCTCGAGGCTTTCCCACAGGGCTGTCCCACGTGCCACCGTGGTGTGAGTCGATCCTCGGCGTGAAAGATGAGCCAGTGCAGGGCAAAGAGCTTCCTCTGGAATGGACTGAGACATCTGGGGGACTCTTGGAATGGTGGTACGACCATGGAGTTCCTCTCGCCTTTCCTGTTGAGAGTGCCTCCTCTTGAGATGCGACGGGAACGCCGGGAATTCTTTCCCGTTGAAAGCAGGGAAAGGATCCCTCATCTCGAGCTACGAGGGGGAAACGGGGCTCCTCTCGATGTGGGCGGGACCATCGTGCTTCCTCTCGAGTGGAGACGGGTATGGCGGTGAACTTCTTGAGTTGCACCAAGGGTGTGAAAGACCCTTTCGAAGTTCCAGAGGTTTGGTGTCAATAGTTTCCAGAGGCCTCATCGGAAATAGGCCTCATCTCGCCTGGAAGGGAGAACTTCCTGGATTTTCTCGAGTTGCGGCAGGTGTTCTCGAGTTACGACGGGGACCTCAGGGACCCGCCCTGGTGGCCTCAGGAGAGGCCAGTCCCCATGCGAGTTGCTAGGGGGTCTCTCGGGATTCCTCTCCCGTCGATACCGGGGCCAAAAAGCTTGTGTGGAGTCAGGGCCGGAACCGAGGATTCTTCTCAGGGGCTGACATGGATCTTTGGGTACTTCTGGAGTCTCCCCAGGGGAGTCAGGCCTCGTCTCGAGTGGGGAATGCATGTGCGCTTTCCTTCCAGGCTGTAGCAGCAATGTCACGCTTCCCGTCGCGTGGATCAAAGGATCTGTGGTTTTCCCTCGAGGCTTTCCCTCGAGGCTTTCCCACAGGGCTGTCCCACGTGCCACCGTGTTGTGAGTCGATCCTCGGAGTGAAAGATGAGCCAGTGCAGGGCAAAGAGTTTCCTCTGGAATGGACTGAGACATCTGGGGGACTCTCGGAATGGTGGTACGACCATGGAGTTCCTCTCGCCTTTCCTGTTGAGAGTGCCTCCTCTTGAGATGCGACGGGAACGCCGGGAATTCTTTCCCGTTGAAAGCAGGGAAAGGATCCCTCATCTCGAGCTACGAGGGGGAAACGGGGCTCCTCTGGATGTGGGCGGGACCATCGTGCTTCCTCTCGAGTGGAGACGGGTATGGCGGTGAACTTCTTGAGTTGCAGCAAGGGTGTGAAAGACCCTTTCGAAGTTCCAGAGGTTTGGTGTCATTAGTCTCCAGAGGCCTCATCGGAAATAGGCCTCATCTCGCCTGGAAGGGAGAACTTCCTGGATTTTCTCGAGTTGCGGCAGGTATTTCTCGAGTTACGACGGGGACCTCAGGGACCCGCCCTGGTGGCCTCAGGAGAGGCCAGTCCCCATGCGAGTTGCTAGGGGGCCTCTCGGGATTCCTCTCCCGTCGATACCGGGGCCAAAAACCTTGTGTGGAGTCAGGGCCGGAACCGAGGATTCCTCTGAGGGGCTGACATGGATCTTTGGGTACTTCTGGAGTCTCCCCAGTGGAGTCAGACCTCGTCTCGAGTGGGGGCATGCACGTGCGCTTTCCTTCCAGGCTGTAGTAGCAATGTCACGCTTCCCGTCGCGTGGATGAAAGGATCTGTGGTTTTCCCTCGAGGCTTTCCCTCGAGGCTTTCCCACAGGGCTGTCCCACGTGCCACCGTGGTGTGAGTCGATCCTCGGCGTGAAAGATGAGCCAGTGCAGGGCAAAGAGGTTCCTCTGGAATGGACTGAGACATCTGGGGGACTCTTGGAATGGTGGTACGACCATGGAGATCCTCTCGCCTTTCCTGTTGAGAGTGCCTCCTCTTGAGATGCGACGGGAACGCCGGGAATTCTTTCCCGTTGAAAGCAGGGAAAGGTTCCCTCATCTCGAGCACCGAGGGGAAAACGGGGCTCCTCTGGATGTGGGCGGGACCATCGTGCTTCCTCTCGAGTGGAGACGGGTATGGCGGAGAACTTCTTGAGTTGCAGCAAGGGTGTGAAAGACCCTTTCAAAGTTCCAGAGGTTAGGTGTCATTAGTCTCCAGACGCCTCATCGGAAATAGGCCTCATCTCGCCTGGAAGGGAGAACTTCCTTGATTTTCTCGAGTTGCGGCAGGTGTTCTTAAGTTACGACGGGGAACTCAGGGACCCGCCCTGGTGGCCTCAGGAGAGGCCAGTCCCCATGCGAGTTGCTAGGGGGCCTCTCGGGATTCCTCTCCCGTCGATACCGGGGCCAAAAAGCTTGTGTGGAGTCAGGGCCGGAACCGAGGATTCCTTTCAGGGGCTGACATGGATCTTTGGGTACTTCTGGAGTCTCCCCAGGGGAGTCAGGCCTCGTCTCGAGTGGGGGCATGCGCGTGCGCTTTCCTTCCAGGCTTTAGCAGCAATGTCACCCTTCCCGTCGCTTGGATCAAAGGATCTGTGGTTTTCCCTCGAGGCTTTCCCTCGAGGCTTTCCCACAGGGCTGTCCCACGTGCCACCGTGGTGTGAGTCGATCCTCGGCGTGAAAGATGAGCCAGTGCAGGGCAAAGAGGTTCCTCTGGAATGGACTGAGACATCTCGGGGACTCTTGGAATGGTGGTACGACCATGGAGTTCCTCTCGCCTTTCCTGTTGAGAGTGCCTCCTCTTGAGATGCGACGGGAACGCCGGGAATTCTTTCCCGTTGAAAGCAGGGAAAGGATCCCTCATCTCGAGCTACGAGGGGGAAACGGGGCTCCTCTCGATGTGGGCGGGACCATCGTGCTTCCTCTCGAGTGGAGACGGGTATGGCGGTGAACTTCTTGAGTTGCACCAAGGGTGTGAAAGACCCTTTCGAAGTTCCAGAGGTTTGGTGTCATTAGTCTCCAGAGGCCTCATCGGAAATAGGCCTCATCTCGCCTGGAAGGGAGAACTTCCTGGATTTTCTCGAGTTGCGGCAGGTATTTCTCGAGTTACGACGGGGACCTCAGGGACCCGCCCTGGTGGCCTCAGGAGAGGCCAGTCCCCATGCGAGTTGCTAGGGGGCCTCTCGGGATTCCTCTCCCGTCGATACCGGGGCCAAAAACCTTGTGTGGAGTCAGGGCCGGAACCGAGGATTCCTCTCAGGGGCTGACATGGATCTTTGGGTACTTCTGGAGTCTCCCCAGTGGAGTCAGACCTCGTCTCGAGTGGGGGCATGCACGTGCGCTTTCCTTCCAGGCTGTAGTAGCAATGTCACGCTTCCCGTCGCGTGGATCAAAGGATCTGTGGTTTTCCCTCGAGGCTTTCCCTCGAGGCTTTCCCACAGGGCTGTCCCACGTGCCACCGTGGTGTGAGTCGATCCTCGGCGTGAAAGATGAGCCAGTGCAGGGCAAAGAGGTTCCTCTGGAATGGACTGAGACATCTGGGGGACTCTTGGAATGGTGGTACGACCATGGAGATCCTCTCGCCTTTCCTGTTGAGAGTGCCTCCTCTTGAGATGCGACGGGAACGCCGGGAATTCTTTCCCGTTGAAAGCAGGGAAAGGTTCCCTCATCTCGAGCACCGAGGGGAAAACGGGGCTCCTCTGGATGTGGGCGGGACCATCGTGCTTCCTCTCGAGTGGAGACGGGTATGGCGGAGAACTTCTTGAGTTGCAGCAAGGGTGTGAAAAACCCTTTCAAAGTTCCAGAGGTTAGGTGTCATTAGTCTCCAGACGCCTCATCGGAAATAGGCCTCATCTCGCCTGGAAGGGAGAACTTCCTGGATTTTCTCGAGTTGCGGCAGGTGTTCTTAAGTTACGACGGGGATCTCAGGGACCCGCCCTGGTGGCCTCAGGAGAGGCCAGTCCCCATGCGAGTTGCTAGGGGGCCTCTCGGGATTCCTCTCCCGTCGATACCGGGGCCAAAAAGCTTGTGTGGAGTCAGGGCCGGAACCGAGGATTCCTCTCAGGGGCTGACATGGATCTTTGGGTACTTCTGGAGTCTCCCCAGGGGAGTCAGGCCTCGTCTCGAGTGGGGGCATGCGCGTGCGCTTTCCTTCCAGGCTTTAGCAGCAATGTCACGCTTCCCGTCGCTTGGATCAAAGGATCTGTGGTTTTCCCTCGAGGCTTTCCCTCGAGGCTTTCCCACAGGGCTGTCCCACGTGCCACCGTGGTGTGAGTCGATCCTCGGCGTGAAAGATGAGCCAGTGCAGGGCAAAGAGGTTCCTCTGGAATGGACTGAGACATCTGGGGGACTCTTGGAATGGTGGTACGACCATGGAGTTCCTCTTGCCTTTCCTGTTGAGAGTGCCTCCTCTTGAGATGCGACGGGAACGCCGGGAATTCTTTCCCGTTGAAACCAGGGAAAGGATCCCTCATCTCGAGCTACGAGGGGGAAACGGGGCTCCTCTGGATGTGGGCGGGACCATCGTGCTTCCTCTCGAGTGGAGACGGGTATGGCGTTGAACTTCTTGAGTTGCAGCAAGGGTGTGAAAGACCCTTTCGAAGTTCCAGAGGTTAGGTGTCATTAGTCTCCAGACGCCTCATCGGAAATAGGCCTCATCTCGCCTGGAAGGGAGAACTTCCTGGATTTTCTCGAGTTGCGGCAGGTGTTCTCGAGTTACGACGGGGACCTCAGGGACCCGCCCTGGTGGCCTCAGGAGAGGCCAGTCCCCATGCGAGTTGTTAGGGGGCCTCTCGGGATTCCTCTCCCGTCGATACTGGGGCCAAAAACCTTGTGTGGAGTCAGGGCCGGAACCGAGGATTCCTCTCAGGGGCTGACATGGATCTTTGGGTACTTCTGGAGTCTCCCCAGGGGAGTCAGGCCTCGTCTCGAGTGGGGGCATGCGCGTGCGCTTTCCTTCCAGGCTTTAGCAGCAATGTCACGCTTCCCGTCGCTTGGATCAAAGGATCTGTGGTTTTCCCTCGAGGCTTTCCCTCGAGGCTTTCCCACAGGGCTGTCCCACGTGCCACCGTGGTGTGAGTCGATCCTCGGCGTGAAAGATGAGCCAGTGCAGGGCAAAGAGGTTCCTCTGGAATGGACTGAGACATCTGGGGGACTCTTGGAATGGTGGTACGACCATGGAGTTCCTCTCGCCTTTCCTGTTGAGAGTGCCTCCTCTTGAGATGCAACGGGAACGCCGGGAATTCTTTCCCGTTGAAAGCAGGGAAAGGATCCCTCATCTCGAGCTACGAGGGGGAAACGGGGCTCCTCTCGATGTGGGCGGGACCATCGTGCTTCCTCTCGAGTGGAGACGGGTATGGCGGTGAACTTCTTGAGTTGCACCAAGGGTGTGAAAGACCCTTTCGAAGTTCCAGAGGTTTGGTGTCATTAGTCTCCAGAGGCCTCATCGGAAATAGGCCTCATCTCGCCTGGAAGGGAGAACTTCCTGGATTTTCTCGAGTTGCGGCAGGTATTTCTCGAGTTACGACGGGGACCTCAGGGACCCGCCCTGGTGGCCTCAGGAGAGGCCAGTCCCCATGCGAGTTGCTAGGGGGCCTCTCGGGATTCCTCTCCCGTCGATACCGGGGCCAAAAACCTTGTGTGGAGTCAGGGCCGGAACCGAGGATTCCTCTCAGGGGCTGACATGGATCTTTGGGTACTTCTGGAGTCTCCCCAGTGGAGTCAGACCTCGTCTCGAGTGGGGGCATGCACGTGCGCTTTCCTTCCAGGCTGTAGTAGCAATGTCACGCTTCCTGTCGCGTGGATCAAAGGATCTGTGGTTTTCCCTCGAGGCTTTCCCTCGAGGCTTTCCCACAGGGCTGTCCCACTTGCCACCGTGGTGTGAGTCGTTCCTCGGCGTGAAAGATGAGCCAGTGCAGGGCAAAGAGGTTCCTCTGGAATGGACTGAGACATCTGGGGGACTCTTGGAATGGTGGTACGACCATGGAGATCCTCTCGCCTTTCCTGTTGAGAGTGCCTCCTCTTGAGATGCGACGGGAACGCCGGGAATTCTTTCCCGTTGAAAGCAGGGAAAGGTTCCCTCATCTCGAGCACCGAGGGGAAAACGGGGCTCCTCTGGATGTGGGCGGGACCATCGTGCTTCCTCTCGAGTGGAGACGGGTATGGCGGAGAACTTCTTGAGTTGCAGCAAGGGTGTGAAAGACCCTTTCAAAGTTCCAGAGGTTAGGTGTCATTAGTCTCCAGACGCCTCATCGGAAATAGGCCTCATCTCGCCTGGAAGGGAGAACTTCCTGGATTTTCTCGAGTTGCGGCAGGTGTTCTTAAGTTACGATGGGGAACTCAGGGACCCGCCCTGGTGGCCTCAGGAGAGGCCAGTCCCCATGCGAGTTGCTAGGGGGCCTCTCGGGATTCCTCTCCCGTCGATACCGGGGCCAAAAAGCTTGTGTGGAGTCAGGGCCGGAACCGAGGATTCCTCTCAGGGGCTGACATGGATCTTTGGGTACTTCTGGAGTCTCCCCAGGGGAGTCAGGCCTCGTCTCGAGTGGGGGCATGCGCGTGCGCTTTCCTTCCAGGCTTTAGCAGCAATGTCACGCTTCCCGTCGCTTGGATCAAAGGATCTGTGGTTTTCCCTCGAGGCTTTCCCTCGAGGCTTTCCCACAGGGCTGTCCCACGTGCCACCGTGGTGTGAGTCGATCCTCGGCGTGAAAGATGAGCCAGTGCAGGGCAAAGAGGTTCCTCTGGAATGGACTGAGACATCTGGGGGACTCTTGGAATGGTGGTACGACCATGGAGTTCCTCTCGCCTTTCCTGTTGAGAGTGCCTCCTCTTGAGATGCGACGGGAACGCCGGGAATTCTTTCCCGTTGAAACCAGGGAAAGGATCCCTCATCTCGAGCTACGAGGGGGAAACGGGGCTCCTCTGGATGTGGGCGGGACCATCGTGCTTCCTCTCGAGTGGAGACGGGTATGGCGTTGAACTTCTTGAGTTGCAGCAAGGGTGTGAAAGACCCTTTCGAAGTTCCAGAGGTTAGGTGTCATTAGTCTCCAGACGCCTCATCGGAAATAGGCCTCATCTCGCCTGGAAGGGAGAACTTCCTGGATTTTCTCGAGTTGCGGCAGGTGTTCTCGAGTTACGACGGGGACCTCAGGGACCCGCCCTGGTGGCCTCAGGAGAGGCCAGTCCCCATGCGAGTTGTTAGGGGGCCTCTCGGGATTCCTCTCCCGTCGATACTGGGGCCAAAAACCTTGTGTGGAGTCAGGGCCGGAACCGAGGATTCCTCTCAGGGGCTGACATGGATCTTTGGGTACTTCTGGAGTCTCCCCAGGGGAGTCAGGCCTCGTCTCGAGTGGGGGCATGCGCGTGCGCTTTCCTTCCAGGCTTTAGCAGCAATGTCACGCTTCCCGTCGCTTGGATCAAAGGATCTGTGGTTTTCCCTCGAGGCTTTCCCTCGAGGCTTTCCCACAGGGCTGTCCCACGTGCCACCGTGGTGTGAGTCGATCCTCGGCGTGAAAGATGAGCCAGTGCAGGGCAAAGAGGTTCCTCTGGAATGGACTGAGACATCTGGGGGACTCTTGGAATGGTGGTACGACCATGGAGTTCCTCTCGCCTTTCCTGTTGAGAGTGCCTCCTCTTGAGATGCGACGGGAACGCCGGGAATTCTTTCCCGTTGAAAGCAGGGAAAGGATCCCTCATCTCGAGCTACGAGGGTGAAACGGGGCTCCTCTGGATGTGGGCGGGACCATCGTGCTTCCTCTCGAGTGGAGACGGGTATGGCGGTGAACTTCTTGAGTTGCAGCAAGGGTGTGAAAGACCCTTTCGAAGTTCCAGAGGTTAGGTGTCATTAGTCTCCAGACGCCTCATCGGAAATAGGCCTCATCTCGCCTGGAAGGGAGAACTTCCTGGATTTTCTCGAGTTGCGGCAGGTGTTCTCGAGTTTCGACGGGGACCTCAGGGACCCGCCCTGGTAACCTCAGGAGAGGCCAGTCCCCATGCGAGTTGCTAGGGGGCCTCTCGGGATTCCTCTCCCGTCGATACTGGGGCCAAAAAGCTTGTGTGGAGTCAGGGCCGGAACCGAGGATTCCTCTCAGGGGCTGACATGGATCTTTGGGTACTTCTGGAGTCTCCCCAGGGGAGTCAGGCCTCGTCTCGAGTGGGGGCATGCACGTGCGCTTTCCTTCCAGGCTGTAGCAGCAATGTCACGCTTCCCGTCGCGTGGATCAAAGGATCTGTGGTTTTCCCTCGAGGCTTTCCCTCGAGGCTTTCCCACAGGGCTGTCCCACGTGCCACCGTGTTGTGAGTCGATCCTCGGCGTGAAAGATGAGCCAGTGCAGGGCAAAGAGGTTCCTCTGGAATGGACTGAGACATCTGGGGGACTCTTGGAATGGTGGTACGACCATGGAGTTCCTCTCGCCTTTCCTGTTGAGAGTGCCTCCTCTTGAGATGCGACGGGAACGCCGGGAATACTTTCCCGTTGAAAGCAGGGAAAGATCCCTCATCTCGAGCTACGAGGGGGAAACGGGGCTCCTCTGGATGTGGGCGGGACCATCGTGCTTCCTCTCGAGTGGAGACGGGTATGGCGGTGAACTTCTTGAGTTGCAGCAAGGGTGTGAAAGACCCTTTCGAAGTTCCAGAGGTTTGGTGTCATTAGTCTCCAGAGGCCTCATCGGAAATAGGCCTCATCTCGCCTGGAAGGGAGAACTTCCTTGATTTTCTCGAGTTGCGGCAGGTGTTCTCGAGTTACGACGGGGACCTCAGGGACCCGCCCTGGTGGCCTCAGGAGAGGCCAGTCCCCATGCGAGTTGCTAGGGGGCCTCTCGGGATTCCTCTCCCGTCGATACCGGGGCCAAAAAGCTTGTGTGGAGTCAGGGCCGGAACCGAGGATTCCTCTCAGGGGCTGACATGGATCTTTGGGTACTTCTGGGGTCTCCCCAGGGGAGTCAGGCCTCGTCTCGAGTGGGGGCATGCACGTGCGCTTTCCTTCCAGGCTGTAGCAGCAATGTCACGCTTCCCGTCGCGTGGATCAAAGGATCTGTGGTTTTCCCTCGAGGCTTTCCCAGGAGGCTTTCCCACAGGGCTGTCCCAAGTGCCACCGTGTTGTGAGTCGATCCTCGGCGTGAAAGATGAGCCAGTGCATGGCAAAGAGGTTCCTCTGGAATGGACTGAGACATCTTGGGGACTCTTGGAATGGTGGTACGACCATGGAGTTCCTCTCGCCTTTCCTGTTGAGAGTGCCTCCTCTTGAGATGCGACGGGAACGCCGGGAATTCTTTCCCGTTGAAACCAGGGAAAGGATCCCTCATCTCGAGCTACGAGGGGGAAACGGGGCTCCTCTGGATGTGGGCGGGACCATCGTGCTTCCTCTCGAGTGGAGGCGGGTATGGCGGTGAACTTCTTGAGTTGCAGCAAGGCTGTGAAAGACCCTTTCGAAGTTCCAGAGGTAAGGTGTCATTAGTCTCCAGACGCCTCATCGGAAATAGGCCTCATCTCGCCTGGAAGGGAGAACTTCCTGGATTTTCTCGAGTTGCGGCAGGTGTTCTCGAGTTACGACGGGGACCTCAGGGACCCGCCCTGGTGGCCTCAGGAGAGGCCAGTCCCTATGCGAGTTGCTAGGGGGCCTCTCGGGATTCCTCTCCCGTCGATACCGGGGCCAAAAACCTTGTGTGGAGTCAGGGCCGGAACCGAGGATTCCTCTCAGGGGCTGACATGGATCTTTGGGTACTTCTGGAGTCTCCCCAGGGGAGTCAGGCCTCGTCTCGAGTGGGGGCATGGACGTGCACTTTCCTTCCAGGCTGTAGCAGCAATGTCACGCTTCCCGTCGCGTGGATCAAATGATGTGTGGTTTTCCCTAGAGGCTTTCCCACAGGGCTGTCCCACGTGCCACCGTGGTGTGAGTCGATCCTCGGCGTGAAAGATGAGCCAGTGCAGGGCAAAGAGGTTCCTCTGGAATGGACTGAGACATCTGGGGGACTCTTGGAATGGTGGTACGACCATGGAGTTCCTCTCGCCTTTCCTGTTGAGAGTGCCTCCTCTTGAGATGCGACGGGAACGCCGGGAATTTTTTCCCGTTGAAAGCAGGGAAAGGATCCCTCATCTCGAGCTACGAGGGGGAAACGGGGCTCCTCTGGATGTGGGCGGGACCATCGTGCTTTCTCTCGAGTGGAGACGGGTATGGCGGTGAACTTCTTGAGTTGCAACAAGGGTGGGAAAGACACTTTCGAAGTTCCAGAGGTTAGGTGTCATTAGTCTCCAGACGCCTCATCGAAAATAGGCCTCATCTCGCCTGGAAGGGAGAACTTCCTGGATTTTCTCGAGTTGCGGCAGGTGTTCTCGAATTACGACGGGGACCTCAGGGACCCGCCCTGGTGGCCTCCGGAGAGGCCAGTCCCCATGCGAGTTGCTAGGGGGCCTCTCGGGATTCCTCTCCCGTCGATACCGGGGCCAAAAACCTTGTGTGGAGTCAGGGCCGGAACCGAGGATTCCTCTCAGAGGCTGACATGGATCTTTGGGTACTTCTGGAGTCTCCCCAGTGGAGTCAGGCCTCGTCTCGAGTGGGGGCATGCACGTGCGCTTTCCTTTCAGGCTGTAGCAGCAATGTCACGCTTCCCGTCACGTGGATCAAAGGATCTGTGGTTTTCCCTCGAGGCTTTCCCTCGAGGCTTTCCCACAGGGCTGTCCCACGTTCCACCGTGGTGTGAGTCGATCATCGGCGTGAAAGATGAGCCAATGCAGGGCAAAGAGGTTCCTCTGGAATGGACTGAGACATCTGGGGGACTCTTGGAATGTTGGTAGGACCATGGAGTTCCTCTCGCCTTTCCTGTTGAGAGTGCCTCCTCTTGAGATGCGACGGGAACGCCGGGAATTCTTTCCCGTTGAAAGCAGGGAAAGGATCCCTCATCTCGAGCTACGAGGGGGAAACGGGGCTCCTCTGGATGTGGGCGGGACCATCGTGCTTCCTCTCTAGTGGAGACGGGTATGGCGGTGAACTTCTTGAGTTGCAGCAAGGGTGTGAAAGACCCTTTCGAAGTTCCAGAGGTTAGGTGTCATTAGTCTCCAGAGGCCTCATCGGAAATAGGCCTCATCTCGCCTGGAAGGGAGAACTTCCTGGATTTTCTCGAGTTGCGGCAGGTGCTCTCGATTTACGACGGGGACCTCAGGGACCCGCCCTGGTGGCCTCAGGAGAGGCCAGTCCCCATGCGAGTTGCTAGGGGGCCTCTCGGGATTCCTCTCCCGTCGATACCGGGGCCAAAAAGCTTGTGTGGAGTCAGGGCCGGAACCGAGGATTCCTCTCAGGGGCTGACATGGATCTTTGGGTACTTCTGGGGTCTCCCCAGGGGAGTCAGGCCTCGTCTCGAGTGGGGGCATGCACGTGCGCTTTCCTTCCAGGCTGTAGCAGCAATGTCACGCTTCCCGTCGCGTGGATCAAAGGATCTGTGGTTTTCCCTCGAGGCTTTCCCTGGAGGCTTTCCCACAGGGCTGTCCCAAGTGCCACCGTGTTGTGAGTCGATCCTCGGCGTGAAAGATGATCCAGTGCAGGGCAAAGAGGTTCCTCTGGAATGGACTGAGACATCTGGGGGACTCTTGGAATGGTGGTACGACCATGGAGTTCCTCTCGCCTTTCCTGTTGAGAGTGCCTCCTCTTGAGATGCGACGGGAACGCCGGGAATTCTTTCCCGTTGAAAGCAGGGAAAGGATCCCTCATCTCGAGCTACGAGGGGGAAACGGGGCTCCTCTGGATGTGGGCGGGACCATCGTGCTTCCTCTCGAGTGGAGGCGGGTATGGCGGTGAACTTCTTGAGTTGCAGCAAGGCTGTGAAAGACCCTTTCGAAGTTCCAGAGGTAAGGTGTCATTAGTCTCCAGACGCCTCATCGGAAATAGGCCTCATCTCGCCTGGAAGGGAGAACTTCCTGCATTTTCTCGAGTTGCGGCAGGTGTTCTCGAGTTACGACGGGGACCTCAGGGACCCGCCCTGGTGGCCTCAGGAGAGGCCAGTCCCTATGCGAGTTGCTAGGGGGCCTCTCGGGATTCCTCTCCCGTCGATACCGGGGCCAAAAACCTTGTGTGGAGTCAGGGCCGGAACCGAGGATTCCTCTCAGGGGCTGACATGGATCTTTGGGTACTTCTGGAGTCTCCCCAGGGGAGTCAGGCCTCGTCTCGAGTGGGGGCATGGACGTGCACTTTCCTTCCAGGCTGTAGCAGCAATGTCACGCTTCCCGTCGCGTGGATCAAAGGATCTGTGGTTTTCCCTCGAGGCTTTCCCACAGGGCTGTCCCACGTGCCACCGTGGTGTGAGTCGATCCTCGGCGTGAAAGATGAGCCAGTGCAGGGCAAAGAGGTTCCTCTGGAATGGACTGAGACATCTGGGGGACTCTTGGAATGGTGGTACGACCATGGAGTTCCTCTCGCCTTTCCTGTTGAGAGTGCCTCCTCTTGAGATGCGACGGGAACGCCGGGAATTCTTTCCCGTTGAAAGCAGGGAAAGGATCCCTCATCTCGAGCTACGAGGGGGAAACGGGGCTCCTCTGGATGTGGGCGGGACCATCGTGCTTCCTCTCTAGTGGAGACGGGTATGGTGGTGAACTTCTTGAGTTGCAGCAAGGCTGTGAAAGACCCTTTCGAAGTTCCAGAGGTAAGGTGTCATTAGTCTCCAGACGCCTCATCGGAAATAGGCCTCATCTCGCCTGGAAGGGAGAACTTCCTGGATTTTCTCGAGTTGCGGCAGGTGTTCTCGAGTTACGACGGGGACCTCAGGGACCCGCCCTGGTGGCCTCAGGAGAGGCCAGTCCCTATGCGAGTTGCTAGGGGGCCTCTCGGGATTCCTCTCCCGTCGATACCGGGGCCAAAAACCTTGTGTGGAGTCAGGGCCGGAACCGAGGATTCCTCTCAGGGGCTGACATGGATCTTTGGGTACTTCTGGAGTGTCCCCAGGGGAGTCAGGCCTCGTCTCGAGTGGGGGCATGCACGTGCACTTTCCTTCCAGGCTGTAGCAGCAATGTCACGCTTCCCGTCGCGTGGATCAAATGATGTGTGGTTTTCCCTAGAGGCTTTCCCACAGGGCTGTCCCACGTGCCACCGTGGTGTGAGTCGATCCTCGGCGTGAAAGATGAGCCAGTGCAGGGCAAAGAGGTTCCTCTGGAATGGACTGAGACATCTGGGGGACTCTTGGAATGGTGGTACGACCATGGAGTTCCTCTCGCCTTTCCTGTTGAGAGTGCCTCCTCTTGAGATGCGACGGGAACGCCGGGAATTTTTTCCCGTTGAAAGCAGGGAAAGGATCCCTCATCTCGAGCTACGAGGGGGAAACGGGGCTCCTCTGGATGTGGGCGGGACCATCGTGTTTTCTCTCGAGTGGAGACGGGTATGGCGGTGAACTTCTTGAGTTGCAACAAGGGTGTGAAAGACCCTTTCGAAGTTCCAGAGGTTAGGTGTCATTAGTCTCCAGACGCCTCATCGGAAATAGGCCTCATCTCGCCTGGAAGGGAGAACTTCCTTGATTTTCTCGAGTTGCAGCAGGTGTTCTCGAGTTACGACGGGGACGTCAGGGACCCGCCTTGTTGGCCTCAGGAGAGGCCAGTACCTATGCGTGTTGCTAGGGGGCCCCTCGGGATTCCTCTCCCGTCGATACCGGGGCCAAAAACCTTGTGTGGATTCAGGGCCGGAACCGAGGATTCCTCTCAGGGACTGATATGGATCTTTGGGTACTTCTGGAGTCTCGCCAGGGGAGACAGGCCTCGTCTCGTGTGGGGGCATGCACGTGCACTTTCCTTCCAGGCTGTAGCAGCAATGTCACGCTTCCCGTCGCGTGGATCAAAGGATCTGCGGTTTTCCCTCGAGGCTTTCCCTCGAGGCTTTCCCACAGGGCTGTCCCACGTGACACCGTGGTGTGAGTCGATTCTCGGCGTGAAAAATGAGCCAGTGCAGGGCAAAGAGATTCCTCTGGAATGGACTGAGACATCTGGGGGACTCTTGGAATGGTGGTACGACCATGGAGTTCCTCTCGCCTTTCCTGTTGAGAGTGCCTCCTCTTGAGATGCGACGGGAACGCCGGGAAATCTTTCCCGTTGAAAGCAGGGAAAGGATCCCTCATCTCGAGCTACGAGGGGGAAACGGGGCTCCTCTGGATGTGGGCGGGACCATCGTGCTTCCTCTCGAGTGGAGACGGGTATGGCGGTGAACTTCTTGAGTTGCAGCAAGGGTGTGAAAGACCCTTTCGAAGTTCCAGAGGTTAGGTGTCATTAGTCTCCAGACGCCTCATCGGAAATAGGCCTCATCTCGCCTGGAAGGGAGAACTTCCTGGATTTTCTCGAGTTGCGGCAGGTGTTGTCGAGTTACGACGGGGACCTCAGGGACCCGCCCTGGTTACCTCAGGAGAGGCCAGTCCCCATGCGAGTTGCTATAGGGCCTCTCAGGATTCCTCTCCCGTCGATACCGGGGCCAAAAACCTTGTGTGCAGTCAGGGCCGGAACCGAGGATTCCTCTCAGGGGCAGACATGGATCTTTGGGTACTTCTGGAGTCTCCCCAGGGGAGTCAGGCCTCGTCTCGAGTGGGGGCATGCACGTGCGCTTTCCTTCCAGGCTGTAGCAGCAATGTCACGCTTCCCGTGGCGTGGATCAAAGGATCTGTGGTTTTCCCTCGAGGCTTTCCCACAGGGCTGTCCCACGTGCCACCGTGGTGTGAGTCGATCCTCGGCGTGAAAGATGAGCCAGTGCAGGGCAAAGAGGTTCCTCTGGAATGGACTGAGACATCTGGGGGACTCTTGGAATGGTGGTACGACCATGGAGTTCCTCTCGCCTTTCCTGTTGAGAGTGCCTCCTCTTGAGATGCGACGGGAACGCCGGGAATTCTTTCCCGTTGAAACCAGGGAAAGGATCCCTCATCTCGAGCTACGAGGGGGAAACGGGGCTCCTCTGGATGTGGGCGGGACCATCGTGCTTCCTCTCGAGTGGAGACGGGTATGGCGGTGAACTGCTTGAGTTGCAGCAAGGGTGTGAAAGACCCGTTCGAAGTTCCAGAGGTTTGGTGTCATTAGTCTCCAGAGGCCTCATCGGAAATAGGCCTAATCTCGCCTGGAAGGGAGAACTTCCTGGATTTTCTCGAGTTGCGGCAGGTGTTCTCGAGTTACGACGGGGACCTCAGGGACCCGCCCTGGTGGCCTCCGGAGAGGCCAGTCCCCATTCGAGTTGCTAGGGGGCCTCTCGGGATTCCTCTCCCTTCGATACCGGGGCCAAAAACCTTGTGTGGAGTCAGGGCCGGAACCGAGGATTCCTCTCAGGGGCTGACATGGATCTTTGGGTACTTCTGGAGTCTCCCCAGTGGAGTCAGGCCTCGTCTCGAGTGGGGGCATGCACGTGCGCTTTCCTTCCAGGCTGTAGCAGCAATGTCACGCTTACCGTCGCGTGGATCAAAGGATCTGTGGTTTTCCCTCGAGGCTTTCCCTCGAGGCTTTCCCACAGGGCTGTCCCACGTGCCACCGTGGTGTGAGTCGATCCTCGGCGTGAAAGATGAGCCAGTGCAGGGCAAAGAGGTTCCTCTGGAATGGACTGAGACATCTGGGGGACTCTTGGAATGGTGGTACGACCATGGAGTTCCTCTCGCCTTTCCTGTTGAGAGTGCCTCCTCTTGAGATGCGACGGGAACGCAGGGAATTCTTTCCCGTTGAAAGCATGGAAAGGATCCCTCATCTCGAGCTCCGAGGGGGAAACGTGGCTCCTTTGGATGTGGTCGGGACCATCGTGCTTCCTCTCGAGTGGAGACGGGTATGGTGGTAAACTTCTTGAGTTGCAGCAAGGGTGTGAAAGACCCTTTCGAAGTTCCAGAGGTTAGGTGTCATTAGTCTCCAGACGCCTCATCGGAAATAGGCCTCATCTCGCCTGGAAGGGAGAACTTCCTGGATTTTCTCGAGTTGCGGCAGGTGTTCTCGAGTTACGACGGGGACCTCAGGGACCGGCCCTGGTGGCCTCAGGAGAGGCCAGTCCCCATGCGAGTTGCTAGGGGGCCTCTCGGGATTCCTCTCCCGTCGATACCGGGGCCAAAAAGCTTGTGTGGAGTCAGGGCCGGAACCGAGGATTCCTCTCAGGGGCTGACATGGATCTTTGGGTACTTCTGGAGTCTCCCCAGGGGAGTCAGGCCTCGTCTCGAGTGGGGGCATGCACGTGCGCTTTCCTTCCAGGCTGTAGCAGCAATGTCACGCTTCCCGTCGCGTGCATCAAAGGATCTGTGGTTTTCCCTCGAGGCTTTCCCTCGAGGCTTTCCCACAGGGCTGTCCCACGTGCCACCGTGTTGTGAGTCGATCCTCGGCGTGAAAGATGAGCCAGTGCAGGGCAAAGAGGTTCCTCTGGAATGGACTGAGACATCTGGGGGACTCTTGGAATGGTGGTACGACCATGGAGTTCCTCTCGCCTTTCCTGTTGAGAGTGCCTCCTCTTGAGATGCGACGGGAACGCCGGGAATTCTTTCCCGTTGAAAGCAGGGAAAGGATCCCTCATCTCGAGCTCCGAGGGGGAAACGTGGCTCCTTTGGATGTGGTCGGGACCATCGTGCTTCCTCTCGAGTGGAGACGGGTATGGTGGTGAACTTCTTGAGTTGCAGCAAGGGTGTGAAAGACCCTTTCGAAATTCCAGAGGTTAGGTGTCATTAGTCTCCAGACGCCTCATCGGAAATAGGCCTCATCTCGCCTGGAAGGGAGAACTTCCTGGATTTTCTCGAGTTGCGGCAGGTGTTCTCGAGTTACGACGGGGACCTCAGGGACCGGCCCTCGTGGCCTCAGGAGAGGCCAGTCCCCATGCGAGTTGCTAGGGGGCCTCTCGGGATTCCTCTCCCGTCGATACCGGGGCCAAAAACCTTGTGTGGAGTCAGGGCCGGAACCGAGGATTCCTCTCAGGGGCTGATATGGATCTTTGGATACTTCTGGAGTCTCGCCAGGGGAGACAGGCCTCGTTTCGTGAGGGGGCATGCACGTGCACTTTCCTTCCAGGCTTTAGCAGCAATGTCACGCTTCCCGTGGCGTGGATCAAAGGATCTGTGGTTTTCCCTCGAGGCTTTACCTCGAGGCTTTCCCACAGGGCTGTCCCACGTGCCACCGTGGTGTGAGTCGATCCTAGGCGTGAAAGATGAGCCAGTGCAGGGCAAGGAGGTTCCTCTGGAATGGACTGAGACATCTGGGGGACTCTTGGAGTGGTGGTACGACCATGGAGTTCCTCTCGCCTTTCCTGTTGAGACTGCCTCCTCTTGAGATGCGCCGGGAACGCCGGGAATTCTTTCCCGTTTAAAGCAGGGAAAGGATCCCTCATCTCGAGCTACGAGGGGGAAACGGGGCTCCTCTGGATGTGGGCGGGACCATCGTGCTTCCTCTCGAGTGGAGACGGGTATGGCGGTGAACTTCTTGAGTCGCAGCAAGGGTGTGAAAGACCCTTTCGAAGTTCCAGAGGTTAGGTGTCATTAGTCTCCAGACGCCTCATCGGAAATAGGCCTCATCTCGCCTGGAAGGGAGAACTTCCTGGATTTTCTCGAGTTGTGGCAGGTGTTCTCGAGTTACGACAGGGACCTCAGGGACCCACCCTGGTGGCCTCAGGAGAGGCCAGTCCCCATGCGAGTTGCTAGGGGGCCTCTCGGGATTCCTCTCCCGTCGATACCGGGGCCAAAAACCTTGTGTGGAGTCAGGGCCGGAACCGAGGATGCCTCTCAGGGGCTGACATGGATCTTTGGGTACTTCTGGAGTCTCCCCAGGGGAGTCAGGCCTCGTCTCGAGTGCGGGCATGCACGTGCGCTTTCCTTCCAGGCTGTAGCAGCAATGTCACGCTTCCCGTCGCGTGGATCAAAGGATCTGTGGTTTTCCCTCGAGGCTTTCCCTCGAGGCTTTCCCACAGGGCTGTCCCACGTGGCACCGTGGTGTGAGTCGATCCTCGGCGTGAAAGATGAGCCAGTGCAGGGCAAAGAGGTTCCTCTGGAATGGACTGAGACATCTGGGGGACTCTTGGAATGGTGGTACGACCATGGAGTTCCTCTCGCCTTTCCTGTTGAGAGTGCCTCCTCTTGAGATGCGACGGGAACGCCGGGAATTCTTTCCCGTTGAAAGCAGGGAAAGGATCCCTCATCTCGAGCTCCGAGGGGGAAACGGGGCTCCTCTGGATGTGGGCGGGACCATCGTGCTTCCCTCGAGTGGAGACGGGTATGGCGGTTAACTTCTTGAGTTGCAGCAAGGGTGTGAAAGACCCTTTCGAAGTTCCAGAGGTTTGGTGTCATTAGTCTCCAGAGGCCTCATCGGAAATAGGCCTCATCTCGCCTGGAAGGGAGAACTTCCTGGATTTTCTCGAGTTGCGGCAGGTGTTCTCGAGTTACGACGGGGACCTCAGGGACCCGCCCTGGTGGCCTCAGGAGAGGCCAGTCCCCATGCGAGTTGCTAGGGGGTCTCTCGGGATTCCTCTCCCGTCGATACCGGGGCCAAAAACCTTGTGTGGAGTCAGGGCCGGAACGGAGGATTCCTCTCAGGGGCTGACATGGATCTTTGGGTACTTCTGGAGTCTCCCCAGTGGATTCAGGCCTCGTCTCGAGTGGGGGCATGCTCGTGCGCTTTCCTTCCAGGCTGTAGCAGCAATGTCACGCTTCCCGTCGCGTGGATCAAAGGATCTGTGGTTTTCCCTCGAGGCTTTCCCTCGAGGCTTTCCCACAGGGCTGTCCCACGTGCCACCGTGTTGTGAGTCGATCCTCGGCGTGAAAGATGAGCCAGTGCAGGGCAAAGAGGTTCCTCTGGAATGGACTGAGACATCTGGGGGACTCTTGGAATGGTGGTACGACCATGGAGTTCCTCTCGCCTTTCCTGTTGAGAGTGCCTCCTCTTGAGATGCGACGGGAACGCCGGGAATTCTTTCCCGTTGAAAGCAGGGAAATGATCCCTCATCTCGAGCTACGAGGGGGAAACGGGGCTCCTCTGGATGTGGGCGGGACCATCGTGCTTCCTCTCGAGTGCAGACGGGTATGGCGGTGAACTTCTTGAGTTGCAGCAAGGGTGTGAAAGACCCTTTCGAAGTTCCAGAGGTTTGGTGTCATTAGTCTCCAGAGGCCTCATCGGAAATAGGCCTCATCTCGCCTGGAAGGGAGAACTTCCTGGATTTTCTCGAGTTGCGGCAGGTGTTCTCGAGTTACGACGGGGACCTCAGGGACCCGCCCTGGTGGCCTCAGGAGAGGCCAGTCCCCATGCGAGTTGCTAAGGGGCCTCTCGGGATTCCTCTCCCGTCGATACCGGGGCCAAAAACCTTGTGTGGAGTCAGGGCCGGAACCGAGGATTCCTCTCAGGGGCTGACATGGATCTTTGGGTACTTGTGGAGTCCCCCCAGGGGAGTCAGGCCTCGTCTCGAGTGGGGGCATGCTCGTGCGCTTTCCTTCCAGGCTGTAGCAGCAATGTCACGCTTCCCGTCGCGTGGATCAAAGGATCTGTGGTTTTCCCTCGAGGCTTTCCCTCGAGGCTTTCCCACAGGGCTGTCCCACGTGCCACCGTGTTGTGAGTCGATCCTCGGCGTGAAAGATGAGCCAGTGCAGGGCAAAGAGGTTCCCCTGAATGGACTGAGACATCTGGGGGACTCTTGGAATGGTGGTACGACCATGGAGTTCCTCTCGCCTTTCCTGTTGAGAGTGCCTCCTCTTGAGATGCGACGGGAACGCCGGGAATTCTTTCCCGTTGAAAGCAGGGAAAGGATCCCTCATCTCGAGCTACGAGGGGGAAACGGGGCTCTTCTGGATGTGGGCGGGACCATCGTGCTTCCTCTCGAGTGGAGACGGGTATGGCGGTGAACTTCTTGAGTCGCAGCAAGGGTGTGAAAGACCCTTTCGAAGTTCCAGAGGTTAGGTGTCATTAGTCTCCTGACGCCTCATCGGAAATAAGCCTCATCTCGCCTGGAAGGGAGAACTTCCTGGATTTTCTCGAGTTGCGGCAGGTGTTCTCGAGTTACGACGGGGACCTCAGGGACCCGCCCTGGTGGCCTCAGGAGAGGCCAGTCCCCATGCGAGTTGCTAGGGGGCCTCTCGGGATTCCTCTCCCGTCGATACCGGGGCCAAAAACCTTGTGTGGAGTCAGGGCCGGAACCGAGGATTCCTCTCAGGGGCTGACATGGATCTTTGGGTACTTCTGGAGTCTCCCCAGTGGAGTCAGGCCTCGTCTCGAGTGGGGGCATGCACGTGCGCTTTCCTTCCAGGATGTAGCAGCAATGTCACGCTTCCCGTCGCGTGGATCAAAGGATCTGTGGTTTTCCCTCGAGGCTTTCCCTCGAGGCTTTCCCACAGGGCTGTCCCACGTGCCACCGTGGTGTGAGTCGATCCTCGGCATGAAAGATGAGCCAGTGCAGGGCAAAGAGGTTCCTCTGGAATGGACTGAGACATCTGGGGGACTCTTGGAATGGTGGTACGACCATGGAGTTCCTCTCGCCTTTCCTGTTGAGAGTGCCTCCTCTTGAGATGCGACGGGAACGCCGGGAATTCTTTCCCGTTGAAAGCAGGGAAAGGATCCCTCATCTCGAGCTACGAGGGGGAAACGGGGCTCCTCTGGATGTGGGCGGGACCATCGTGCTTCCTCTCGAGTGGAGACGGGTATGGCGGTGAACTTCTTGAGTTGCAGCAAGGGTGTGAAAGACCCTTTCGAAGTTCCAGGGGTTTGGTGTCATTAGTCTCCAGAGGCCTCATCGGAAATAGGCCTCATCTCGCCTGGAAGGGAGAACTTCCTGGATTTTCTCGAGTTGCGGCAGGTGTTCTCGAATTACGACGGGGACCTCAGGGACCCGCCCTGGTGGCCTCCGGAGAGGCCAGTCCCCATGCGAGTTGCTAGGGGGCCTCTCGGGATTCCTCTCCCGTCGATACCGGGGCCAAAAACCTTGTGTGGAGTCAGGGCCGGAACCGAGGATTCCTCTCAGGGGCTGACATGGATCTTTGGGTACTTCTGGAGTCTCCCCAGGGGAGTCAGGCCTCGTCTCGAGTGGGGGCATGCACGTGCGCTTTCCTTCCAGGCTGTAGCAGCAATGTCACGCTTCCCGTCGCGTGCATCAAAGGATCTGTGGTTTTCCCTCGAGGCTTTCCCTCGAGGCTTTCCCACAGGGCTGTCCCACGTGCCACCGTGTTGTGAGTCGATCCTCGGCGTGAAAGATGAGCCAGTGCAGGGCAAAGAGGTTCCTCTGGAATGGACTGAGACATCTGGGGGACTCTTGGAATGGTGGTACGACCATGGAGTTCCTCTCGCCTTTCCTGTTGAGAGTGCCTCCTCTTGAGATGCGACGGGAACGCCGGGAATTCTTTCCCGTTGAAAGCAGGGAAAGGATCCCTCATCTCGAGCTCCGAGGGGGAAACGTGGCTCCTTTGGATGTGGTCGGGACCATCGTGCTTCCTCTCGAGTGGAGACGGGTATGGTGGTGAACTTCTTGAGTTGCAGCAAGGGTGTGAAAGACCCTTTCGAAATTCCAGAGGTTAGGTGTCATTAGTCTCCAGACGCCTCATCGGAAATAGGCCTCATCTCGCCTGGAAGGGAGAACTTCCTGGATTTTCTCGAGTTGCGGCAGGTGTTCTCGAGTTACGACGGGGACCTCAGGGACCGGCCCTCGTGGCCTCAGGAGAGGCCAGTCCCCATGCGAGTTGCTAGGGGGCCTCTCGGGATTCCTCTCCCGTCGATACCGGGGCCAAAAACCTTGTGTGGAGTCAGGGCCGGAACCGAGGATTCCTCTCAGGGGCTGATATGGATCTTTGGATACTTCTGGAGTCTCGCCAGGGGAGACAGGCCTCGTTTCGTGAGGGGGCATGCACGTGCACTTTCCTTCCAGGCTTTAGCAGCAATGTCACGCTTCCCGTGGCGTGGATCAAAGGATCTGTGGTTTTCCCTCGAGGCTTTACCTCGAGGCTTTCCCACAGGGCTGTCCCACGTGCCACCGTGGTGTGAGTCGATCCTAGGCGTGAAAGATGAGCCAGTGCAGGGCAAAGAGGTTCCTCTGGAATGGACTGAGACATCTGGGGGACTCTTGGAGTGGTGGTACGACCATGGAGTTCCTCTCGCCTTTCCTGTTGAGACTGCCTCCTCTTGAGATGCGCCGGGAACGCCGGGAATTCTTTCCCGTTTAAAGCAGGGAAAGGATCCCTCATCTCGAGCTACGAGGGGGAAACGGGGCTCCTCTGGATGTGGGCGGGACCATCGTGCTTCCTCTCGAGTGGAGACGGGTATGGCGGTGAACTTCTTGAGTCGCAGCAAGGGTGTGAAAGACCCTTTCGAAGTTCCAGAGGTTAGGTGTCATTAGTCTCCAGACGCCTCATCGGAAATAGGCCTCATCTCGCCTGGAAGGGAGAACTTCCTGGATTTTCTCGAGTTGTGGCAGGTGTTCTCGAGTTACGACAGGGACCTCAGGGACCCACCCTGGTGGCCTCAGGAGAGGCCAGTCCCCATGCGAGTTGCTAGGGGGCCTCTCGGGATTCCTCTCCCGTCGATACCGGGGCCAAAAACCTTGTGTGGAGTCAGGGCCGGAACCGAGGATGCCTCTCAGGGGCTGACATGGATCTTTGGGTACTTCTGGAGTCTCCCCAGGGGAGTCAGGCCTCGTCTCGAGTGCGGGCATGCACGTGCGCTTTCCTTCCAGGCTGTAGCAGCAATGTCACGCTTCCCGTCGCGTGGATCAAAGGATCTGTGGTTTTCCCTCGAGGCTTTCCCTCGAGGCTTTCCCACAGGGCTGTCCCACGTGGCACCGTGGTGTGAGTCGATCCTCGGCGTGAAAGATGAGCCAGTGCAGGGCAAAGAGGTTCCTCTGGAATGGACTGAGACATCTGGGGGACTCTTGGAATGGTGGTACGACCATGGAGTTCCTCTCGCCTTTCCTGTTGAGAGTGCCTCCTCTTGAGATGCGACGGGAACGCCGGGAATTCTTTCCCGTTGAAAGCAGGGAAAGGATCCCTCATCTCGAGCTCCGAGGGGGAAACGGGGCTCCTCTGGATGTGGGCGGGACCATCGTGCTTCCCTCGAGTGGAGACGGGTATGGCGGTTAACTTCTTGAGTTGCAGCAAGGGTGTGAAAGACCCTTTCGAAGTTCCAGAGGTTTGGTGTCATTAGTCTCCAGAGGCCTCATCGGAAATAGGCCTCATCTCGCCTGGAAGGGAGAACTTCCTGGATTTTCTCGAGTTGCGGCAGGTGTTCTCGAGTTACGACGGGGAACTCAGGGACCCGCCCTGGTGGCCTCAGGAGAGGCCAGTCCCCATGCGAGTTGCTAGGGGGTCTCTCGGGATTCCTCTCCCGTCGATACCGGGGCCAAAAACCTTGTGTGGAGTCAGGGCCGGAACGGAGGATTCCTCTCAGGGGCTGACATGGATCTTTGGGTACTTCTGGAGTCTCCCCAGTGGATTCAGGCCTCGTCTCGAGTGGGGGCATGCTCGTGCGCTTTCCTTCCAGGCTGTAGCAGCAATGTCACGCTTCCCGTCGCGTGGATCAAAGGATCTGTGGTTTTCCCTCGAGGCTTTCCCTCGAGGCTTTCCCACAGGGCTGTCCCACGTGCCACCGTGTTGTGAGTCGATCCTCGGCGTGAAAGATGAGCCAGTGCAGGGCAAAGAGGTTCCTCTGGAATGGACTGAGACATCTGGGGGACTCTTGGAATGGTGGTACGACCATGGAGTTCCTCTCGCCTTTCCTGTTGAGAGTGCCTCCTCTTGAGATGCGACGGGAACGCCGGGAATTCTTTCCCGTTGAAAGCAGGGAAAGGATCCCTCATCTCGAGCTACGAGGGGGAAACGGGGCTCCTCTGGATGTGGGCGGGACCATCGTGCTTCCTCTCGAGTGCAGACGGGTATGGCGGTGAACTTCTTGAGTTGCAGCAAGGGTGTGAAAGACCCTTTCGAAGTTCCAGAGGTTTGGTGTCATTAGTCTCCAGAGGCCTCATCGGAAATAGGCCTCATCTCGCCTGGAAGGGAGAACTTCCTGGATTTTCTCGAGTTGCGGCAGGTGTTCTCGAGTTACGACGGGGACCTCAGGGACCCGCCCTGGTGGCCTCAGGAGAGGCCAGTCCCCATGCGAGTTGCTAAGGGGCCTCTCGGGATTCCTCTCCCGTCGATACCGGGGCCAAAAACCTTGTGTGGAGTCAGGGCCGGAACCGAGGATTCCTCTCAGGGGCTGACATGGATCTTTGGGTACTTGTGGAGTCTCCCCAGGGGAGTCAGGCCTCGTCTCGAGTGGGGGCATGCTCGTGCGCTTTCCTTCCAGGCTGTAGCAGCAATGTCACGCTTCCCGTCGCGTGGATCAAAGGATCTGTGGTTTTCCCTCGAGGCTTTCCCTCGAGGCTTTCCCACAGGGCTGTCCCACGTGCCACCGTGTTGTGAGTCGATCCTCGGCGTGAAAGATGAGCCAGTGCAGGGCAAAGAGGTTCCCCTGAATGGACTGAGACATCTGGGGGACTCTTGGAATGGTGGTACGACCATGGAGTTCCTCTCGCCTTTCCTGTTGAGAGTGCCTCCTCTTGAGATGCGACGGGAACGCCGGGAATTCTTTCCCGTTGAAAGCAGGGAAAGGATCCCTCATCTCGAGCTACGAGGGGGAAACGGGGCTC
Source organism: Capricornis sumatraensis (assembly GCF_032405125.1). Taxonomy (NCBI): domain Eukaryota; kingdom Metazoa; phylum Chordata; class Mammalia; order Artiodactyla; family Bovidae; genus Capricornis; species Capricornis sumatraensis. The sequence goes on from NW_027184625.1 coordinate 938,379, forward strand.
TTCTGGATGTGGGCGGGACCATCGTGCTTCCTCTCGAGTGGAGACGGGTATGGCGGTGAACTTCTTGAGTCGCAGCAAGGGTGTGAAAGACCCTTTCGAAGTTCCAGAGGTTAGGTGTCATTAGTCTCCTGACGCCTCATCGGAAATAAGCCTCATCTCGCCTGGAAGGGAGAACTTCCTGGATTTTCTCGAGTTGCGGCAGGTGTTCTCGAGTTACGACGGGGACCTCAGGGACCCGCCCTGGTGGCCTCAGGAGAGGCCAGTCCCCATGCGAGTTGCTAGGGGGCCTCTCGGGATTCCTCTCCCGTCGATACCGGGGCCAAAAACCTTGTGTGGAGTCAGGGCCGGAACCGAGGATTCCTCTCAGGGGCTGACATGGATCTTTGGGTACTTCTGGAGTCTCCCCAGTGGAGTCAGGCCTCGTCTCGAGTGGGGGCATGCACGTGCGCTTTCCTTCCAGGATGTAGCAGCAATGTCACGCTTCCCGTCGCGTGGATCAAAGGATCTGTGGTTTTCCCTCGAGGCTTTCCCTCGAGGCTTTCCCACAGGGCTGTCCCACGTGCCACCGTGGTGTGAGTCGATCCTCGGCATGAAAGATGAGCCAGTGCAGGGCAAAGAGGTTCCTCTGGAATGGACTGAGACATCTGGGGGACTCTTGGAATGGTGGTACGACCATGGAGTTCCTCTCGCCTTTCCTGTTGAGAGTGCCTCCTCTTGAGATGCGACGGGAACGCCGGGAATTCTTTCCCGTTGAAAGCAGGGAAAGGATCCCTCATCTCGAGCTACGAGGGGGAAACGGGGCTCCTCTGGATGTGGGCGGGACCATCGTGCTTCCTCTCGAGTGGAGACGGGTATGGCGGTGAACTTCTTGAGTTGCAGCAAGGGTGTGAAAGACCCTTTCGAAGTTCCAGGGGTTTGGTGTCATTAGTCTCCAGAGGCCTCATCGGAAATAGGCCTCATCTCGCCTGGAAGGGAGAACTTCCTGGATTTTCTCGAGTTGCGGCAGGTGTTCTCGAATTACGACGGGGACCTCAGGGACCCGCCCTGGTGGCCTCCGGAGAGGCCAGTCCCCATGCGAGTTGCTAGGGGGCCTCTCGGGATTCCTCTCCCGTCGATACCGGGGCCAAAAACCTTGTGTGGAGTCAGGGCCGGAACCGAGGATTCCTCTCAGGGGCTGACATGGATCTTTGGGTACTTCTGGAGTCTCCCCAGGGGAGTCAGGCCTCGTCTCGAGTGGGGGCATGCACGTGCGCTTTCCTTCCAGGCTGTAGCAGCAATGTCACGCTTCCCGTCGCGTGGATCAAAGGATCTGTGGTTTTCCCTCGAGGCTGTCCCTCGAGGCTTTCCCACAGGGCTGTCCCACGTGCCACCGTGGTGTGAGTCGATCCTCGGCGTGAAAGATGAGCCAGTGCAGGGCAAAGAGGTTCCTCTGGAATGGACTGAGACATCTGGGGGACTCTTGGAATGGTGGTACGACCATGGAGTTCCTCTCGCCTTTCCTGTTGAGAGTGCCTCCTCTTGAGATGCGACGGGAACGCAGGGAATTCTTTCCCGTTGAAAGCATGGAAAGGATCCCTCATCTCGAGCTACGAGGGGGAAACGGGGCTCCTTTGGATGTGGTCGGGACCATCGTGCTTCCTCTCGAGTGGAGACGGGTATGGTGGTGAACTTCTTGAGTTGCAGCAAGGGTGTGAAAGACCCTTTCGAAGTTCCAGAGGTTAGGTGTCATTAGTCTCCAGACGCCTCATCGGAAATAGGCCTCATCTCGCCTGGAAGGGAGAACTTCCTGGATTTTCTCGAGTTGCGGCAGGTGTTCTCGAGTTACGACGGGGAACTCAGGGACCGGCCCTGGTGGCCTCAGGAGAGGCCAGTCCCCATGCGAGTTGCTAGGGGGCCTCTCGGGATTCCTCTCCCGTCGATACCGGGGCCAAAAAGCTTGTGTGGAGTCAGGGCCGGAACCGAGGATTCCTCTCAGGGGCTGACATGGATCTTTGGGTACTTCTGGAGTCTCCCCAGGGGAGTCAGGCCTCGTCTCGAGTGGGGGCATGCACGTGCGCTTTCCTTCCAGGCTGTAGCAGCAATGTCACGCTTCCCGTCGCGTGCATCAAAGGATCTGTGGTTTTCCCTCGAGGCTTTCCCTCGAGGCTTTCCCACAGGGCTGTCCCACGTGCCACCGTGTTGTGAGTCGATCCTCGGCGTGAAAGATGAGCCAGTGCAGGGCAAAGAGGTTCCTCTGGAATGGACTGAGACATCTGGGCGACTCTTGGAATGGTGGTACGACCATGGAGTTCCTCTCGCCTTTCCTGTTGAGAGTGCCTCCTCTTGAGATGCGACGGGAACGCCGGGAATTCTTTCCCGTTGAAAGCAGGGAAAGGATCCCTCATCTCGAGCTCCGAGGGGGAAACGGGGCTCCTTTGGATGTGGTCGGGACCATCGTGCTTCCTCTCGAGTGGAGACGGGTATGGTGGTGAACTTCCTGAGTTGCAGCAAGGGTGTGAAAGACCCTTTCGAAATTCCAGAGGTTAGGTGTCATTAGTCTCCAGACGCCTCATCGGAAATAGGCCTCATCTCGCCTGGAAGGGAGAACTTCCTGGATTTTCTTGAGTTGCGGCAGGTGTTCTCGAGTTACGACGGGGACCTCAGGGACCGGCCATCGTGGCCTCAGGAGAGGCCAGTCCCCATGCGAGTTGCTAGGGGGCCTCTCGGGATTCCTCTCCCGTCGATACCGGGGCCAAAAACCTTGTGTGGAGTCAGGGCCGGAACCGAGGATTCCTCTCAGGGACTGATATGGATCTTTGGGTACTTCTGGAGTCTCGCCAGGGGAGACAGGCCTCGTCTCGTGTGGGGGCATGCACGTGCACTTTCCTTCCAGGCTGTAGCAGCAATGTCACGCTTCCCGTAGCGTGGATCAAAGGATCTGCGGTTTTCCCTCGAGGCTTTCCCTCGAGGCTTTCCCACAGGGCTGTCCCACGTGACACCGTGGTGTGAGTCGATTCTCGGCGTGAAAAATGAGCCAGTGCAGGGCAAAGAGGTTCCTCTTGAATGGACTGAGACATCTGGGGGACTCTTGGAATGGTGGTACGACCATGGAGTTCCTCTCGCCTTTCCTGTTGAGAGTGCCTCCTCTTGAGATGCGACGGGAACGCCGGGAATTCTTTCCCGTTGAAAGCAGGGAAATGATCCCTCATCTCGAGCTACGAGGGGGAAACGGGGCTCCTCTGGATGTGGGCGGACCATCGTGCTTCCTCTCGAGTGGAGACGGGTATGGCGGTGAACTTCTTGAGTTGCAGCAAGGGTGTGAAAGACCCTTTCGAAGTTCCAGAGGTTAGGTGTCATTAGTCTCCAGACGCCTCATCGGAAATAGGCCTCATCTCGCCTGGAAGGGAGAACTTCCTGGATTTTCTCGAGTTGCGGCAGGTGTTGTCGAGTTACGACGGGGACCTCAGGGACCCGCCCTGGTGGCCTCAGGAGAGGCCAGTCCCCATGCGAGTTGCTAGGGGGCCTCTCGGGATTCCTCTCCCGTCGATACCGGGGCCAAAAACCTTGTGTGCAGTCAGGGCCGGAACCGAGGATTCCTCTCAGGGGCAGACATGGATCTTTGGGTACTTCTGGAGTCTCTCCAGGGGAGTCAGGCCTCGTCTCGAGTGGGGGCATGCACGTGCGCTTTCCTTCCAGGCTGTAGCAGCAATGTCACGCTTCCCGTGGCGTGGATCAAAGGATCTGTGGTTTTCCCTCGAGGCTTTCCCACAGGGCTGTCCCACGTGCCACCGTGGTGTGAGTCGATCCTCGGCGTGAAAGATGAGCCAGTGCAGGGCAAAGAGGTTCCTCTGGAATGGACTGAGACATCTGGGGGACTCTTGGAATGGTGGTACGACCATGGAGTTCCTCTCGCCTTTCCTGTTGAGAGTGCCTCCTCTTGAGATGCGACGGGAACGCCGGGAATTCTTTCCCGTTGAAACCAGGGAAAGGATCCCTCATCTCGAGCTACGAGGGGGAAACGGGGCTCCTCTGGATGTGGGCGGGACCATCGTGCTTCCTCTCGAGTGGAGACGGGTATGGCGGTGAACTGCTTGAGTTGCAGCAAGGGTGTGAAAGACCCTTTCGAAGTTCCAGAGGTTTGGTGTCATTAGTCTCCAGAGGCCTCATCGGAAATAGGCCTCATCTCGCCTGGAAGGGAGAACTTCCTGGATTTTCTCGAGTTGCGGCAGGTGTTCTCGAGTTACGACGGGGACCTCAGGGACCCGCCCTGGTGGCCTCCGGAGAGGCCAGTCCCCATGCGAGTTGCTAGGGGGCCTCTCGGGATTCCTCTCCCGTCGATACCGGGGCCAAAAACCTTGTGTGGAGTCAGGGCCGGAACCGAGGATTCCTCTCAGGGGCTGACATGGAACTTTGGGTACTCCTGGAGTCTCCCCAGGGGAGTCAGGCCTCGTCTCGAGTAGGGGCATGCACGTGCGCTTTCCTTCCAGGCTGTAGCAGCAATGTCACGCTTCCCGTCGCGTGGATCAAAGGATCTGTGGTTTTCCCTCGAGGCTTTCCCTCGAGGCTTTCCCACAGGGCTGTCCCACGTGCCACCGTGGTGAGAGTCGATCCTCGGCGTGAAAGATGAGCCAGTGCAGGGCAAAGAGGTTCCTCTGGAATGGACTGAGACATCTGGGGGACTCTTGGAATGGTGGTACGACCATGGAGTTCCTCTCGCCTTTCCTGTTGAGAGTGCCTCCTCTTGAGATGCGACGGGAACGCCGGGAATTCTTTCCCGTTGAAAGCAGGGAAAGGATCCCTCATCTCGAGCTCCGAGGGGGAAACGTGGCTCCTTTGGATGTGGTCGGGACCATCGTGCTTCCTCTCGAGTGGAGACGGGTATGGTGGTGAACTTCTTGAGTTGCAGCAAGGGTGTGAAAGACCCTTTCGAAATTCCAGAGGTTAGGTGTCATTAGTCTCCAGACGCCTCATCGGAAATAGGCCTCATCTCGCCTGGAAGGGAGAACTTCCTGGATTTTCTCGAGTTGCGGCAGGTGTTCTCGAGTTACGACGGGGACCTCAGGGACCGGCCCTCGTGGCCTCAGGAGAGGCCAGTCCCCATGCGAGTTGCTAGGGGGCCTCTCGGGATTCCTCTCCCGTCGATACCGGGGCCAAAAACCTTGTGTGGAGTCAGGGCCGGAACCGAGGATTCCTCTCAGGGGCTGATATGGATCTTTGGATACTTCTGGAGTCTCGCCAGGGGAGACAGGCCTCGTTTCGTGAGGGGGCATGCACGTGCACTTTCCTTCCAGGCTTTAGCAGCAATGTCACGCTTCCCGTGGCGTGGATCAAAGGATCTGTGGTTTTCCCTCGAGGCTTTACCTCGAGGCTTTCCCACAGGGCTGTCCCACGTGCCACCGTGGTGTGAGTCGATCCTAGGCGTGAAAGATGAGCCAGTGCAGGGCAAAGAGGTTCCTCTGGAATGGACTGAGACATCTGGGGGACTCTTGGAGTGGTGGTACGACCATGGAGTTCCTCTCGCCTTTCCTGTTGAGACTGCCTCCTCTTGAGATGCGCCGGGAACGCCGGGAATTCTTTCCCGTTTAAAGCAGGGAAAGGATCCCTCATCTCGAGCTACGAGGGGGAAACGGGGCTCCTCTGGATGTGGGCGGGACCATCGTGCTTCCTCTCGAGTGGAGACGGGTATGGCGGTGAACTTCTTGAGTCGCAGCAAGGGTGTGAAAGACCCTTTCGAAGTTCCAGAGGTTAGGTGTCATTAGTCTCCAGACGCCTCATCGGAAATAGGCCTCATCTCGCCTGGAAGGGAGAACTTCCTGGATTTTCTCGAGTTGTGGCAGGTGTTCTCGAGTTACGACAGGGACCTCAGGGACCCACCCTGGTGGCCTCAGGAGAGGCCAGTCCCCATGCGAGTTGCTAGGGGGCCTCTCGGGATTCCTCTCCCGTCGATACCGGGGCCAAAAACCTTGTGTGGAGTCAGGGCCGGAACCGAGGATGCCTCTCAGGGGCTGACATGGATCTTTGGGTACTTCTGGAGTCTCCCCAGGGGAGTCAGGCCTCGTCTCGAGTGCGGGCATGCACGTGCGCTCTCCTTCCAGGCTGTAGCAGCAATGTCACGCTTCCCGTCGCGTGGATCAAAGGATCTGTGGTTTTCCCTCGAGGCTTTCCCTCGAGGCTTTCCCACAGGGCTGTCCCACGTGGCACCGTGGTGTGAGTCGATCCTCGGCGTGAAAGATGAGCCAGTGCAGGGCAAAGAGGTTCCTCTGGAATGGACTGAGACATCTGGGGGACTCTTGGAATGGTGGTACGACCATGGAGTTCCTCTCGCCTTTCCTGTTGAGAGTGCCTCCTCTTGAGATGCGACGGGAACGCCGGGAATTCTTTCCCGTTGAAAGCAGGGAAAGGATCCCTCATCTCGAGCTCCGAGGGGGAAACGGGGCTCCTCTGGATGTGGGCGGGACCATCGTGCTTCCCTCGAGTGGAGACGGGTATGGCGGTTAACTTCTTGAGTTGCAGCAAGGGTGTGAAAGACCCTTTCGAAGTTCCAGAGGTTTGGTGTCATTAGTCTCCAGAGGCCTCATCGGAAATAGGCCTCATCTCGCCTGGAAGGGAGAACTTCCTGGATTTTCTCGAGTTGCGGCAGGTGTTCTCGAGTTACGACGGGGACCTCAGGGACCCGCCCTGGTGGCCTCAGGAGAGGCCAGTCCCCATGCGAGTTGCTAGGGGGTCTCTCGGGATTCCTCTCCCGTCGATACCGGGGCCAAAAACCTTGTGTGGAGTCAGGGCCGGAACGGAGGATTCCTCTCAGGGGCTGACATGGATCTTTGGGTACTTCTGGAGTCTCCCCAGTGGATTCAGGCCTCGTCTCGAGTGGGGGCATGCTCGTGCGCTTTCCTTCCAGGCTGTAGCAGCAATGTCACGCTTCCCGTCGCGTGGATCAAAGGATCTGTGGTTTTCCCTCGAGGCTTTCCCTCGAGGCTTTCCCACAGGGCTGTCCCACGTGCCACCGTGTTGTGAGTCGATCCTCGGCGTGAAAGATGAGCCAGTGCAGGGCAAAGAGGTTCCTCTGGAATGGACTGAGACATCTGGGGGACTCTTGGAATGGTGGTACGACCATGGAGTTCCTCTCGCCTTTCCTGTTGAGAGTGCCTCCTCTTGAGATGCGACGGGAACGCCGGGAATTCTTTCCCGTTGAAAGCAGGGAAAGGATCCCTCATCTCGAGCTACGAGGGGGAAACGGGGCTCCTCTGGATGTGGGCGGGACCATCGTGCTTCCTCTCGAGTGCAGACGGGTATGGCGGTGAACTTCTTGAGTTGCAGCAAGGGTGTGAAAGACCCTTTCGAAGTTCCAGAGGTTTGGTGTCATTAGTCTCCAGAGGCCTCATCGGAAATAGGCCTCATCTCGCCTGGAAGGGAGAACTTCCTGGATTTTCTCGAGTTGCGGCAGGTGTTCTCGAGTTACGACGGGGACCTCAGGGACCCGCCCTGGTGGCCTCAGGAGAGGCCAGTCCCCATGCGAGTTGCTAAGGGGCCTCTCGGGATTCCTCTCCCGTCGATACCGGGGCCAAAAACCTTGTGTGGAGTCAGGGCCGGAACCGAGGATTCCTCTCAGGGGCTGACATGGATCTTTGGGTACTTGTGGAGTCTCCCCAGGGGAGTCAGGCCTCGTCTCGAGTGGGGGCATGCTCGTGCGCTTTCCTTCCAGGCTGTAGCAGCAATGTCACGCTTCCCGTCGCGTGGATCAAAGGATCTGTGGTTTTCCCTCGAGGCTTTCCCTCGAGGCTTTCCCACAGGGCTGTCCCACGTGCCACCGTGTTGTGAGTCGATCCTCGGCGTGAAAGATGAGCCAGTGCAGGGCAAAGAGGTTCCCCTGAATGGACTGAGACATCTGGGGGACTCTTGGAATGGTGGTACGACCATGGAGTTCCTCTCGCCTTTCCTGTTGAGAGTGCCTCCTCTTGAGATGCGACGGGAACGCCGGGAATTCTTTCCCGTTGAAAGCAGGGAAAGGATCCCTCATCTCGAGCTACGAGGGGGAAACGGGGCTCTTCTGGATGTGGGCGGGACCATCGTGCTTCCTCTCGAGTGGAGACGGGTATGGCGGTGAACTTCTTGAGTCGCAGCAAGGGTGTGAAAGACCCTTTCGAAGTTCCAGAGGTTAGGTGTCATTAGTCTCCTGACGCCTCATCGGAAATAAGCCTCATCTCGCCTGGAAGGGAGAACTTCCTGGATTTTCTCGAGTTGCGGCAGGTGTTCTCGAGTTACGACGGGGACCTCAGGGACCCGCCCTGGTGGCCTCAGGAGAGGCCAGTCCCCATGCGAGTTGCTAGGGGGCCTCTCGGGATTCCTCTCCCGTCGATACCGGGGCCAAAAACCTTGTGTGGAGTCAGGGCCGGAACCGAGGATTCCTCTCAGGGGCTGACATGGATCTTTGGGTACTTCTGGAGTCTCCCCAGTGGAGTCAGGCCTCGTCTCGAGTGGGGGCATGCACGTGCGCTTTCCTTCCAGGATGTAGCAGCAATGTCACGCTTCCCGTCGCGTGGATCAAAGGATCTGTGGTTTTCCCTCGAGGCTTTCCCTCGAGGCTTTCCCACAGGGCTGTCCCACGTGCCACCGTGGTGTGAGTCGATCCTCGGCATGAAAGATGAGCCAGTGCAGGGCAAAGAGGTTCCTCTGGAATGGACTGAGACATCTGGGGGACTCTTGGAATGGTGGTACGACCATGGAGTTCCTCTCGCCTTTCCTGTTGAGAGTGCCTCCTCTTGAGATGCGACGGGAACGCCGGGAATTCTTTCCCGTTGAAAGCAGGGAAAGGATCCCTCATCTCGAGCTACGAGGGGGAAACGGGGCTCCTCTGGATGTGGGCGGGACCATCGTGCTTCCTCTCGAGTGGAGACGGGTATGGCGGTGAACTTCTTGAGTTGCAGCAAGGGTGTGAAAGACCCTTTCGAAGTTCCAGAGGTTAGGTGTCATTAGTCTCCAGAGGCCTCATCGGAAATAGGCCTCATCTCGCCTGGAAGGGAGAACTTCCTGGATTTTCTCGAGTTGCGGCAGGTGTTCTCGAATTACGACGGGGACCTCAGGGACCCGCCCTGGTGGCCTCCGGAGAGGCCAGTCCCCATGCGAGTTGCTAGGGGGCCTCTCGGGATTCCTCTCCCGTCGATACCGGGGCCAAAAACCTTGTGTGGAGTCAGGGCCGGAACCGAGGATTCCTCTCAGGGGCTGACATGGATCTTTGGGTACTTCTGGAGTCTCCCCAGGGGAGTCAGGCCTCGTCTCGAGTGGGGGCATGCACGTGCGCTTTCCTTCCAGGCTGTAGCAGCAATGTCACGCTTCCCGTCGCGTGGATCAAAGGATCTGTGGTTTTCCCTCGAGGCTGTCCCTCGAGGCTTTCCCACAGGGCTGTCCCACGTGCCACCGTGGTGTGAGTCGATCCTCGGCGTGAAAGATGAGCCAGTGCAGGGCAAAGAGGTTCCTCTGGAATGGACTGAGACATCTGGGGGACTCTTGGAATGGTGGTACGACCATGGAGTTCCTCTCGCCTTTCCTGTTGAGAGTGCCTCCTCTTGAGATGCGACGGGAACGCAGGGAATTCTTTCCCGTTGAAAGCATGGAAAGGATCCCTCATCTCGAGCTACGAGGGGGAAACGGGGCTCCTTTGGATGTGGTCGGGACCATCGTGCTTCCTCTCGAGTGGAGACGGGTATGGTGGTGAACTTCTTGAGTTGCAGCAAGGGTGTGAAAGACCCTTTCGAAGTTCCAGAGGTTAGGTGTCATTAGTCTCCAGACGCCTCATCGGAAATAGGCCTCATCTCGCCTGGAAGGGAGAACTTCCTGGATTTTCTCGAGTTGCGGCAGGTGTTCTCGAGTTACGACGGGGAACTCAGGGACCGGCCCTGGTGGCCTCAGGAGAGGCCAGTCCCCATGCGAGTTGCTAGGGGGCCTCTCGGGATTCCTCTCCCGTCGATACCGGGGCCAAAAAGCTTGTGTGGAGTCAGGGCCGGAACCGAGGATTCCTCTCAGGGGCTGACATGGATCTTTGGGTACTTCTGGAGTCTCCCCAGGGGAGTCAGGCCTCGTCTCGAGTGGGGGCATGCACGTGCGCTTTCCTTCCAGGCTGTAGCAGCAATGTCACGCTTCCCGTCGCGTGCATCAAAGGATCTGTGGTTTTCCCTCGAGGCTTTCCCTCGAGGCTTTCCCACAGGGCTGTCCCACGTGCCACCGTGTTGTGAGTCGATCCTCGGCGTGAAAGATGAGCCAGTGCAGGGCAAAGAGGTTCCTCTGGAATGGACTGAGACATCTGGGCGACTCTTGGAATGGTGGTACGACCATGGAGTTCCTCTCGCCTTTCCTGTTGAGAGTGCCTCCTCTTGAGATGCGACGGGAACGCCGGGAATTCTTTCCCGTTGAAAGCAGGGAAAGGATCCCTCATCTCGAGCTCCGAGGGGGAAACGGGGCTCCTTTGGATGTGGTCGGGACCATCGTGCTTCCTCTCGAGTGGAGACGGGTATGGTGGTGAACTTCCTGAGTTGCAGCAAGGGTGTGAAAGACCCTTTCGAAATTCCAGAGGTTAGGTGTCATTAGTCTCCAGACGCCTCATCGGAAATAGGCCTCATCTCGCCTGGAAGGGAGAACTTCCTGGATTTTCTCGAGTTGCGGCAGGTGTTCTCGAGTTACGACGGGGACCTCAGGGACCGGCCATCGTGGCCTCAGGAGAGGCCAGTCCCCATGCGAGTTGCTAGGGGGCCTCTCGGGATTCCTCTCCCGTCGATACCGGGGCCAAAAACCTTGTGTGGAGTCAGGGCCGGAACCGAGGATTCCTCTCAGGGACTGATATGGATCTTTGGGTACTTCTGGAGTCTCGCCAGGGGAGACAGGCCTCGTCTCGTGTGGGGGCATGCACGTGCACTTTCCTTCCAGGCTGTAGCAGCAATGTCACGCTTCCCGTAGCGTGGATCAAAGGATCTGCGGTTTTCCCTCGAGGCTTTCCCTCGAGGCTTTCCCACAGGGCTGTCCCACGTGACACCGTGGTGTGAGTCGATTCTCGGCGTGAAAAATGAGCCAGTGCAGGGCAAAGAGGTTCCTCTTGAATGGACTGAGACATCTGGGGGACTCTTGGAATGGTGGTACGACCATGGAGTTCCTCTCGCCTTTCCTGTTGAGAGTGCCTCCTCTTGAGATGCGACGGGAACGCCGGGAATTCTTTCCCGTTGAAAGCAGGGAAATGATCCCTCATCTCGAGCTACGAGGGGGAAACGGGGCTCCTCTGGATGTGGGCGGACCATCGTGCTTCCTCTCGAGTGGAGACGGGTATGGCGGTGAACTTCTTGAGTTGCAGCAAGGGTGTGAAAGACCCTTTCGAAGTTCCAGAGGTTAGGTGTCATTAGTCTCCAGACGCCTCATCGGAAATAGGCCTCATCTCGCCTGGAAGGGAGAACTTCCTGGATTTTCTCGAGTTGCGGCAGGTGTTGTCGAGTTACGACGGGGACCTCAGGGACCCGCCCTGGTGGCCTCAGGAGAGGCCAGTCCCCATGCGAGTTGCTAGGGGGCCTCTCGGGATTCCTCTCCCGTCGATACCGGGGCCAAAAACCTTGTGTGCAGTCAGGGCCGGAACCGAGGATTCCTCTCAGGGGCAGACATGGATCTTTGGGTACTTCTGGAGTCTCTCCAGGGGAGTCAGGCCTCGTCTCGAGTGGGGGCATGCACGTGCGCTTTCCTTCCAGGCTGTAGCAGCAATGTCACGCTTCCCGTGGCGTGGATCAAAGGATCTGTGGTTTTCCCTCGAGGCTTTCCCACAGGGCTGTCCCACGTGCCACCGTGGTGTGAGTCGATCCTCGGCGTGAAAGATGAGCCAGTGCAGGGCAAAGAGGTTCCTCTGGAATGGACTGAGACATCTGGGGGACTCTTGGAATGGTGGTACGACCATGGAGTTCCTCTCGCCTTTCCTGTTGAGAGTGCCTCCTCTTGAGATGCGACGGGAACGCCGGGAATTCTTTCCCGTTGAAACCAGGGAAAGGATCCCTCATCTCGAGCTACGAGGGGGAAACGGGGCTCCTCTGGATGTGGGCGGGACCATCGTGCTTCCTCTCGAGTGGAGCCGGGTATGGCGGTGAACTGCTTGAGTTGCAGCAAGGGTGTGAAAGACCCTTTCGAAGTTCCAGAGGTTTGGTGTCATTAGTCTCCAGAGGCCTCATCGGAAATAGGCCTCATCTCGCCTGGAAGGGAGAACTTCCTGGATTTTCTCGAGTTGCGGCAGGTGTTCTCGAGTTACGACGGGGACCTCAGGGACCCGCCCTGGTGGCCTCCGGAGAGGCCAGTCCCCATGCGAGTTGCTAGGGGGCCTCTCGGGATTCCTCTCCCGTCGATACCGGGGCCAAAAACCTTGTGTGGAGTCAGGGCCGGAACCGAGGATTCCTCTCAGGGGCTGACATGGAACTTTGGGTACTCCTGGAGTCTCCCCAGGGGAGTCAGGCCTCGTCTCGAGTAGGGGCATGCACGTGCGCTTTCCTTCCAGGCTGTAGCAGCAATGTCACGCTTCCCGTCGCGTGGATCAAAGGATCTGTGGTTTTCCCTCGAGGCTTTCCCTCGAGGCTTTCCCACAGGGCTGTCCCACGTGCCACCGTGGTGAGAGTCGATCCTCGGCGTGAAAGATGAGCCAGTGCAGGGCAAAGAGGTTCCTCTGGAATGGACTGAGACATCTGGGGGACTCTTGGAATGGTGGTACGACCATGGAGTTCCTCTCGCCTTTCCTGTTGAGAGTGCCTCCTCTTGAGATGCGACGGGAACGCAGGGAATTCTTTCCCGTTGAAAGCAGGGAAAGGATCCCTCATCTCGAGCTACGAGGGGGAAACGGGGCTCCTTTGGATGTTGTCGGGACCATCGTGCTTCCTCTCGAGTGGAGACGGGTATGGTGGTGAACTTCTTGAGTTGCAGCAAGGGTGTGAAAGACCCTTTCGAAGTTCCAGAGGTTAGGTGTCATTAGTCTCCAGACGCCTCATCGGAAATAGGCCTCATCTCGCCTGGAAGGGAGAACTTCCTGGATTTTCTCGAGTTGCGGCAGGTGTTCTCGAGTTACGACGGGGACCTCAGGGACCGGCCCTCGTGGCCTCAGGAGAGGCCAGTCCCCATGCGAGTTGCTAGGGGGCCTCTCGGGATTCCTCTCCCGTCGATACCGGGGCCAAAAACCTTGTGTGGAGTCAGGGCCGGAACCGAGGATTCCTCTCAGGGGCTGATATGGATCTTTGGATACTTCTGGAGTCTCGCCAGGGGAGACAGGCCTCGTTTCGTGAGGGGGCATGCACGTGCACTTTCCTTCCAGGCTGTAGCAGCAATGTCACGCTTCCCGTCGCGTGGATCAAAGGATCTGTGGTTTTCCCTCGAGGCTTTCCCTCGAGGCTTTCCCACAGGGCTGTCCCACGTGGCACCGTGGTGTGAGTCGATCCTCGGCGTGAAAGATGAGCCAGTGCAGGGCAAAGAGGTTCCTCTGGAATGGACTGAGACATCTGGGGGACTCTTGGAATGGTGGTACGACCATGGAGTTCCTCTCGCCTTTCCTGTTGAGAGTGCCTCCTCTTGAGATGCGACGGGAACGCCGGGAATTCTTTCCCGTTGAAAGCAGGGAAAGGATCCCTCATCTCGAGCTACGAGGGGGAAACGGGGCTCTTCTGGATGAGGGCGGGACCATCGTGCTTCCTCTCGAGTGGAGACGGGTATGGCGGTGAACTTCTTGAGTCGCAGCAAGGGTGTGAAAGACCCTTTCGAAGTTCCAGAGGTTAGGTGTCATTAGTCACCTGACGCCTCATCGGAAATAAGCCTCATCTCGCCTGGAAGGGAGAACTTCCTGGATTTTCTCGAGTTGCGGCAGGTGTTCTCGAGTTACGACGGGGACCTCAGGGACCCGCCCTGGTGGCCTCAGGAGAGGCCAGTCCCCATGCGAGTTGCTAAGGGGCCTCTCGGGATTCCTCTCCCGTCGATACCGGGGCCAAAAACCTTGTGTGGAGTCAGGGCCGGAACCGAGGATTCCTCTCAGGGGCTGACATGGATCTTTGGGTACTTCTGGAGTCTCCCCAGTGGAGTCAGGCCTCGTCTCGAGTGGGGGCATGCACGTGCGCTTTCCTTCCAGGATGTAGCAGCAATGTCACGCTTCCCGTCGCGTGGATCAAAGGATCTGTGGTTTTCCCTCGAGGCTTTCCCTTGAGGCTTTCCCACAGGGCTGTCCCACGTGCCACCGTGGTGTGAGTCGATCCTCGGCATGAAAGATGAGCCAGTGCAGGGCAAAGAGGTTCCTCTGGAATGGACTGAGACATCTGGGGGACTCTTGGAATGGTGGTACGACCATGGAGTTCCTCTCGCCTTTCCTGTTGAGAGTGCCTCCTCTTGAGATGCGACGGGAACGCCGGGAATTCTTTCCCGTTGAAAGCAGGGAAAGGATCCCTCATCTCGAGCTACGAGGGGGAAACGGGGCTCCTCTGGATGTGGGCGGGACCATCGTGCTTCCTCTCGAGTGGAGACGGGTATGGCGGTGAACTTCTTGAGTTGCAGCAAGGGTGTGAAAGACCCTTTCGAAGTTCCAGAGGTTTGGTGTCATTAGTCTCCAGAGGCCTCATCGGAAATAGGCCTCATCTCGCCTGGAAGGGAGAACTTCCTGGATTTTCTCGAGTTGCGGCAGGTGTTCTCGAATTACGACGGGGACCTCAGGGACCCGCCCTGGTGGCCTCCGGAGAGGCAAGTCCCCATGCGAGTTGCTAGGGGGCCTCTCGGGATTCCTCTCCCGTCGATACCGGGGCCAAAAACCTTGTGTGGAGTCAGGGCCGGAACCGAGGATTCCTCTCAGGGGCTGACATGGATCTTTGGGTACTTCTGGAGTCTCCCCAGTGGAGTCAGGCCTCGTCTCGAGTGGGGGCATGCACGTGCGCTTTCCTTTCAGGCTGTAGCAGCAATGTCACGCTTCCCGTCACGTGGATCAAATGATCTGTGGTTTTCCCTCGAGGCTTTCCCTCGAGGCTTTCCCACAGGGCTGTCCCACGTGCCACCGTGGTGTGAGTCGATCCTCGGCGTGAAAGATGAGCCAATGAAGGGCAAAGAGGTTCCTCTGGAATGGACTGAGACATCTGGGGGACTCTTGGAATGGTGGTACGACCATGGAGTTCCTCTCGCCTTTCCTGTTGAGAGTGCCTCCTCTTGAGATGCGACGGGAACGCTGGGAATTCTTTCCCGTTGAAAGCAGGGAAAGGATCCCTCATCTCGAGCTACGAGGGGGAAACGGGGCTCTTCTGGATGTGGGCGGGACCATCGTGCTTCCTCTCGAGTGGAGACGGGTATGGCGGTGAACTTCTTGAGTCGCAGCAAGGGTGTGAAAGACCCTTTCGAAGTTCCAGAGGTTAGGTGTCATTAGTCTCCAGACGCCTCATCGGAAATAAGCCTCATCTCGCCTGGAAGGGAGAACTTCCTGGATTTTCTCGAGTTGCGGCAGGTGTTCTTGAGTTACGACGGGGACCTCAGGGACCCGCCCTGGTGGCCTCAGGAGAGGCCAGTCCCCATGCGAGTTGCTAGGGGGCCTCTCGGGATTCCTCTCCCGTCGATACCGGGGCCAAAAACCTTGTGTGGAGTCAGGGCCGGAATCGAGGATTCCTCTCAGGGGCTGACATGGATCTTTGGGTACTTCTGGAGTCTCCCCAGTGGAGTCAGGCCTGGTCTCGAGTGGGGGCATGCACGTGCGCTTTCCTTCCAGGCTGTAGCAGCAATGTCACGCTTCCCGTCGCGTGGATCAAAGGATCTGTGGTTTTCCCTCGAGGCTTTCCCTCGAGGCTTTCCCACAGGGCTGTCCCACGTGCCACCGTGGTGTGAGTCGATCCTCGGCATGAAAGATGAGCCAGTGCAGGGCAAAGAGGTTCCTCTGGAATGGACTGAGACATCTGGGGGACTCTTGGAATGGTGGTACGACCATGGAGTTCCTCTCGCCTTTCCTGTTGAGAGTGCCTCCTCTTGAGATGCGACGGGAACGCCGGGAATTCTTTCCCGTTGAAAGCAGGGAAAGGATCCCTCATCTCGAGCTACGAGGGGGAAACGGGGCTCCTCTGGATGTGGGCGGGACCATCGTGCTTCCTCTCGAGTGGAGACGGGTATGGCGGTGAACTTCTTGAGTTGCAGCAAGGGTGTGAAAGTCCCTTTCGAAGTTCCAGAGGTTTGGTGTCATTAGTCTCCAGAGGCCTCATCGGAAATAGGCCTCATCTCGCCTGGAAGGGAGAACTTCCTTTATTTTCTCGAGTTGCGGCAGGTGTTCTCGAATTACGACGGGGACCTCAGGGACCCTTCCTGGTGGCCTCCGGAGAGGCCAGTCCCCATGCGAGTTGCTAGGGGGCCTCTCGGGATTCCTCTCCCGTCGATACCGGGGCCAAAAACCTTGTGTGGAGTCAGGGCCGGAACCGAGGATTCCTCTCAGGGGCTGACATGGATCTTTGGGTAATTCTGGAGTCTCCCCAGTGGAGTCAGGCCTCGTCTCGAGTGGGGGCATGCACGTGCGCTTTCCTTTCAGGCTGTAGCAGCAATGTCACGCTTCCCGTCACGTGGATCAAAGGATCTGTGGTTTTCCCTCGAGGCTTTCCCTCGAGGCTTTCCCACAGGGCTGTCCCACGTGCCACCGTGGTGTGAGTCGATCCTCGCCGTGAAAGATGAGCCAATGCAGGGCAAAGAGGTTCCTCTGGAATGGACTGAGACATCTGGGGGACTCTTGGAATGGTGGTACGACCATGGAGTTCCTCTCGCCTTTCCTGTTGAGAGTGCCTCCTCTTGAGATGCGACGGGAACGCCGGGAATTCTTTCCCGTTGAAAGCAGGGAAAGGATCCCTCATCTCGAGCTACGAGGGGGAAACGGGGCTCCTCTGGATGTGGGCGGGACCATCGTGCTTCCTCTCGAGTGGAGACGGGTATGGCGGTGAACTTCTTGAGTTGCAGCAAGGGTGTGAAAGACCATTTCGAAGTTCCAGAGGTTAGGAGTCATTAGTCTCCAGACGCCTCATCGGAAATAGGCCTCATCTCGCCTGGAAGGGAGAACTTCCTGGATTTTCTCGAGTTGCGGCAGGTGTTCTCGAGTTACGACGGGGACCTCAGGGACTCGCCCTGGTGGCCTCAGGAGAGGCCAGTCCCTAGGCGTGTTGCTAGGGGGCCTCTCGGGATTCCTCTCCCGTTGATACCGGGGCGAAAAACCTTGTGTGGAGTCAGGGCCGGAACCGAGGATTCCTCTCAGGGGCTGACATGGATCTTTGGGTACTTCTGGAGTCTCCCCAGGGGAGTCAGGCCTCGTCTCGAGTGGGGGCATGCACGTGCGCTTTCCTTCCAGGCTGTAGCAGCAATGTCACGCTTCCCGTCGCGTGGATCAAAGGATCTGTGGTTTTCCCTCGAGGCTTTCCCTCGAGGCTTTCCCACAGGGCTGTCCCACGTGCCACCGTGGTGTGAGTCGATCCTCGGCGTGAAAGATGAGCCAGTGCAGGGCAAAGAGTTTCCTCTGGAATGGACTGAGACATCTGGGGGACTCTTGGAATGGTGGTACAACCATGGAGTTCCTCTCGCCTTTCCTGTTGAGAGTGCCTCCTCTTGAGATGCGACGGGAACGCCGGGAATTCTTTCCCGTTGAAAGCAGGGAAAGGATCCCTCATCTCGAGCTACGAGGGGGAAACGGGGCTCCTCTGGATGTGGGCGGGACCATCGTGCTTCCTCTCTAGTGGAGACGGGTATGGTGGTGAACTTCTTGAGTTGCAGCAAGGCTGTGAAAGACCCTTTCGAAGTTCCAGACGTAAGGTGTCATTAGTCTCCAGACGCCTCATCGGAAATAGGCCTCATCTCGCCTGGAAGGGAGAACTTCCTTGATTTTCTCGAGTTGCAGCAGGTGTTCTCGAGTTACGACGGGGACCTCAGGGACCCGCCTTGTTGGCCTCAGGAGAGGCCAGTCCCTATGCGTGTTGCTAGGGGGCCCCTCGGGATTCCTCTCCCGTCGATACCGGGGCGAAAAACCTTGTGTGGAGTCAGGGCCGGAACCGAGGATTCCTCTCAGGGACTGATATGGATCTTTGGGTACTTCTGGAGTCTCGCCAGGGGAGACAGGCCTCGTATCGTGTGGGGGCATGCACGTGCACTTTCCTTCCAGGCTGTAGCAGCAATGTCACGCTTCCCGTAGCGTGGATCAAAGGATCTGTGGTTTTCCCTCGAGGCTTTCCCACAGGGCTGTCCCACGTGCCACCGTGGTGTGAGTCGATCCTCGGCGTAAAAGATGAGCCAGTGCAGGGCAAAGAGGTTCCTCTGGAATGGACTGAGACATCTGGGGGACTCTTGGAATGGTGGTACGACCATGGAGTTCCTCTCGCCTTTCCTGTTGAGAGTGCCTCCTCTTGAGATGCGACGGGAACGCCTGGAATTCTTTCCCGTTGAAACCAGGGAAAGGATCCCTCATCTCGAGCTACGAGGGGGAAACGGGGCTCCTCTGGATGTGGGCGGGACCATCGTGCTTCCTCTCGAGTGGAGACGGGTATGGCGGTGAACTGCTTGAGTTGCAGCAAGGGTGTGAAAGACCCTTTCGAAGTTCCAGAGGTTTGGTGTCATTAGTCTCCAGAGGCCTCATCGGAAATAGGCCTCATCTCGCCTGGAAGGGAGAACTTCCTGGATTTTCTCGAGTTGCGGCAGGTGTTCTCGAGTTACGACGGGGACCTCAGGGACCCGCCCTGGTGGCCTCCGGAGAGGCCAGTCCCCATGCGAGTTGCTAGGGGGCCTCTCGGGATTCCTCTCCCGTCGATACCGGGGCCAAAAACCTTGTGTGGAGTCAGGGCCGGAACCGAGGATTGCTCTCAGGGGCTGACATGGATCTTTGGGTACTTCTGGAGTCTCCCCAGTGGAGTCAGGCCTCGTCTCGTGTGGGGGCATTCACGTGCGCTTTCCTTCCAGGCTGTAGCAGCAATGTCACGCTTCCCGTGGCGTGGATCAAAGGATCTGTGGTTTTCCCTCGAGGCTTTCCCTCGAGGCTTTCCCACAGGGCTGTCCCACGTGCCACCGTGGTGTGAGTCGATCCTCGGCGTGAAAGATGAGCCAGTGCAGGGCAAAGAGGTTCCTCTGGAATGGACTGAGACATCTGGGGGACTCTTGGAATGGTGGTACGACCATGGAGTTCCTCTCGCCTTTCCTGTTGAGAGTGCCTCCTCTTGAGATGCGACGGGAACGCAGGGAATTCTTTCCCGTTGAAAGCATGGAAAGGATCCCTCATCTCGAGCTACGAGGGGGAAACGGGGCTCCTTTGGATGTGGTCGGGACCATCGTGCTTCCTCTCGAGTGGAGACGGGTATGCTGGTGAACTTCTTGAGTTGCAGCAAGGGTGTGAAAGACCCTTTCGAAGTTCCAGAGGTTAGGTGTCATTAGTCTCCAGACGCCTCATCGGAAATAGGCCTCATCTCGCCTGGAAGGGAGAACTTCCTGGATTTTCTCGAGTTGCGGCAGGTGTTCTCGAGTTACGACGGGGACCTCAGGGACCGGCCCTGGTGGCCTCAGGAGAGGCCAATCCCCATGCGAGTTGCTAGGGGGCCTCTCGGGATTCCTCTCCCGTCGATACCGGGGCCAAAAACCTTGTGTGGAGTCAGGGCCGGAACCGAGGATTCCTCTCAGGGGCTGACATGGATCTTTGGGTACTTCTGGAGTCTCCCCAGGGAATCAGGCCTCGTCTCGAGTGGGGGCATGCACGTGCGCTTTCCTTCCAGGCTGTAGCAGCAATGTCACGCTTCCCGTCGCGTGGATCAAAGGATCTGTGGTTTTCCCTCGAGGCTTTCCCTCGAGGCTTTCTCACAGGGCTGTCCCACGTGGCACCGTGGTGTGAGTCGATCCTCGGCGTGAAAAATGAGCCAGTGCAGGGCAAAGAGGTTCCTCTGGAATGGACTGAGACATCTGGGGGACTCTGGGAATGGTGGTACGACCATGGAGTTCCTCTCGCCTTTCCTGTTGAGAGTGCCTCCTCTTGAGATGCGACGGGAACGCCGGGAATTCTTTCCCGTTGAAAGCAGGGAAAGGATCCCTCATCTCGAGCTCCGAGGGGGAAACGGGGCTCCTCTGGATGTGGGCGGGACCATCGTGCTTCCTCTCGAGTGGAGACGGGTATGGCGGTGAACTTCTTGAGTTGCAGCAAGGGTGTGAAAGACCCTTTCGAAGTTCCAGAGGTTTGGTGTCATTAGTCTCCAGAGGCCTCATCGGAAATAGGCCTCATCTCGCCTGGAAGGGAGAACTTCCTGGATTTTCTCGAGTTGCGGCAGGTGTTCTCGAGTTACGACCGGGACCTCAGGGACCCGCCCTGGTGGCCTCAGGAGAGGCCAGTCCCCATGCGAGTTGCTAGGGGGTCTCTCGGGATTCCTCTCCCGTCGATACCGGGGCCAAAAAGCTTGTGTGGAGTCAGGGCCGGAACCGAGGATTCCTCTCAGGGGCTGACATGGATCTTTGGGTACTTCTGGAGTCTCCCCAGGGGAGTCAGGCCTCGTCTCGAGTGGGGGCATGCTCGTGCGCTTTCCTTCCAGGCTGTAGCAGCAATGTCACGCTTCCCGTCGCGTGGATCAAAGGATCTGTGGTTTTCCCTCGGGGCTTTCCCTCGAGGCTTTCCCACAGGGCTGTCCCACGTGCCACCGTGGTGTGAGTCGATCCTCGGCGTGAAAGATGAGCCAGTGCAGGGCAAAGAGGTTCCTCTGGAATGGACTGAGACATCTGGGGGACTCTTGGAATGGTGGTACGACCATGGAGTTCCTCTCGCCTTTCCTGTTGAGAGTGCCTCCTCTTGAGATGCGACGGGAACGCCGGGAATTCTTTCCCGTTGAAAGCAGGGAAAGGATCCCTCATCTCGAGCTACGAGGGGGAAACGGGGCTCCTCTGGATGTGGGCGTTACCATCGTGCTTCCTCTCGAGTGGAGACGGGTATGGTGGTGAACTTCTTGAGTTGCAGCAAGGTTGTGAAAGACCCTTTCGAAGTTCCAGAGGTTAGGTGTCATTAGTCTCCAGACGCCTCATCGGAAATAGGCCTCATCTCGCCTGGAAGGGAGAACTTCCTGGATTTTCTCGAGTTGCGGCAGGTGTTCTCGAGTTACGACGGGGAACTCAGGGACCGGCCCTGGTGGCCTCAGGAGAGGCCAGTCCCCATGCGAGTTGCTAGGGGGCCTCTCGGGATTCCTCTCCCGTCGATACCGGGGCCAAAAACCTTGTGTGGAGTCAGGGCCGGAACCGAGGATTCCTCTCAGGGGCTGACATGGATCTTTGGGTACTTCTGGAGTCTCCCCAGTGGAGTCAGGCCTCGTCTCGAGTGGGGGCATGCACGTGCGCTTTCCTTCCAGGCTGTAGCAGCAATGTCACGCTTCCCGTCGCGTGGATCAAAGGATCTGTGTTTTTCCCTCGAGGCTTTCCCTCGAGGCTTTCCCACAGGGCTGTCCCACGTGCCACCGTGGTGTGAGTCGATCCTCGGCGTGAAAGATGAGCCAGTGCAGGGCAAAGAGGTTCCTCTGGAATGGACTGAGACATCTGGGGGACTCTTGGAATGGTGGTACGACCATGGAGTTCCTCTCGCCTTTCCTGTTGACAGTGCCTCCTCTTGAGATGCGACGGGAACGCAGGGAATTCTTTCCCGTTGAAAGCAGGGAAAGGATCCCTCATCTCGAGTTACGAGGGGGAAACGGGGCTCCTTTGGATGTGGTCGGGACCATCGTGCTTCCTCTCGAGTGGAGACGGGTATGGTGGTGAACTTCTTGAGTTGCAGCAAGGGTGTGAAAGACCCTTTCGAAGTTCCAGAGGTTAGGTGTCATTAGTCTCCAGACGCCTCATCGGAAATAGGCCTCATCTCGCCTGGAAGGGAGAACTTCCTGGATTTTCTCGAGTTGCGGCAGGTGTTCTCGAGTTACGACGGGGACCTCAGGGACCGGCCCTGGTGGCCTCAGGAGAGGCCAGTCCCCATGCGAGTTGCTAGGGGGCCTCTCGGGATTCCTCTCCCGTCGATACCGGGGCCAAAAACCTTGTGTGGAGTCAGGGCCGGACCCGAGGATTCCTCTCAGGGGCTGATATGGATCTTTGGATACTTCTGAAGTCTCGCCAGGGGAGACAGGCCTCGTTTCGTGAGGGGGCATGCACGTGCACTTTCCTTCCAGGCTGTAGCAGCAATGTCACGCTTCCCGTCGCGTGGATCAAAGGATCTGTGGTTTTCCCTCGAGGCTTTCCCTCGAGGCTTTCCCACAGGGCTGTCCCACGTGCCACCGTGGTGTGAGTCGATCCTCGGCGTGAAAGATGAGCCAGTGCAGGGCAAAGAGGTTCCTCTGGAATGGACTGAGACATCTGGGGGACTCTTGGAATGGTGGTACGACCATGGAGTTCCTCTCGCCTTTCCTGTTGAGAGTGCCTCCTCTTGAGATGCGACGGGAACGCCGGGAATTCTTTCCCGTTGAAAGCAGGGAAAGGATCCCTCATCTCGAGCTCCGAGGGGGAAACGGGGCTCCTCTGGATGTGGGCGGGACCATCGTGCTTCCTCTCGAGTGGAGACGGGTATGGCGGTGAACTTCTTGAGTTGCAGCAAGGGTGTGAAAGACCCTTTCGAAGTTCCAGAGGTTTGGTGTCATTAGTCTCCAGAGGCCTCATCGGAAATAGCCCTCATCTCGCCTGGAAGGGAGAACTTCCTGGATTTTCTCGAGTTGCGGCAGGTGTTCTCGAGTTACGACGGGGTCCTCAGGGACCCGCCCTGGTGGCCTCAGGAGAGGCCAGTCCCTATGCGTGTTGCTAGGGGGCCCCTCGGGATTCCTCTCCCGTCGATATCGGGGCGAAAAACCTTGTGTGGAGTCAGGGCCGGAACCGAGGATTCTTCTCAGGGACTGATATGGATCTTTGGGTACTTCTGGAGTCTCGCCAGGGGAGACAGGCCTCGTCTCGTGTGGGGGCATGCACGTGCACTTTCCTTCCAGGCTGTAGCAGCAATGTCACGCTTCCCGTAGCGTGGATCAAAGGATCTGTGGTTTTCCCTCGAGGCTTTCCCACAGGGCTGTCCCACGTGCCACCGTGGTGTGAGTCGATCCTCGGCGTAAAAGATGAGCCAGTGCAGGGCAAAGAGGTTCCTCTGGAATGGACTGAGACATCTGGGGGACTCTTGGAATGGTGGTACGACCATGGAGTTCCTCTCGCCTTTCCTGTTGAGAGTGCCTCCTCTTGAGATGCGACGGGAACGCCTGGAATTCTTTCCCGTTGAAAGCAGGGAAAGGATCCCTCATCTCGAGCTACGAGGGGGAAACGGGGCTCCTCTGGATGTGGGCGGGACCATCGTGCTTCCTCTCGAGTGGAGACGGGTATGGCGGTGAACTGCTTGAGTTGCAGCAAGGGTGTGAAAGACCCTTTCGAAGTTCCAGAGGTTTGGTGTCATTAGTCTCCAGAGGCCTCATCGGAAATAGGCCTCATCTCGCCTGGAAGGGAGAACTTCCTGGATTTTCTCGAGTTGCGGCAGGTGTTCTCGAGTTACGACGGGGACCTCAGGGACCCGCCCTGGTGGCCTCCGGAGAGGCCAGTCCCCATGCGAGTTGCTAGGGGGCCTCTCGGGATTCCTCTCCCGTCGATACCGGGGCCAAAAACCTTGTGTGGAGTCAGGGCCGGAACCGAGGATTGCTCTCAGGGGCTGACATGGATCTTTGGGTACTTCTGGAGTCTCCCCAGTGGAGTCAGGCCTCGTCTCGTGTGGGGGCATTCACGTGCGCTTTCCTTCCAGGCTGTAGCAGCAATGTCACGCTTCCCGTGGCGTGGATCAAAGGATCTGTGGTTTTCCCTCGAGGCTTTCCCTTGAGGCTTTCCCACAGGGCTGTCCCACGTGCCACCGTGGTGTGAGTCGATCCTCGGCATGAAAGATGAGCCAGTGCAGGGCAAAGAGGTTCCTCTGGAATGGACTGAGACATCTGGGGGACTCTTGGAATGGTGGTACGACCATGGAGTTCCTCTCGCCTTTCCTGTTGAGAGTGCCTCCTCTTGAGATGCGACGGGAACGCCGGGAATTCTTTCCCGTTGAAAGCAGGGAAAGGATCCCTCATCTCGAGCTACGAGGGGGAAACGGGGCTCCTCTGGATGTGGGCGGGACCATCGTGCTTCCTCTCGAGTGGAGACGGGTATGGCGGTGAACTTCTTGAGTTGCAGCAAGGGTGTGAAAGACCCTTTCGAAGTTCCAGAGGTTTGGTGTCATTAGTCTCCAGAGGCCTCATCGGAAATAGGCCTCATCTCGCCTGGAAGGGAGAACTTCCTGGATTTTCTCGAGTTGCGGCAGGTGTTCTCGAATTACGACGGGGACCTCAGGGACCCGCCCTGGTGGCCTCCGGAGAGGCAAGTCCCCATGCGAGTTGCTAGGGGGCCTCTCGGGATTCCTCTCCCGTCGATACCGGGGCCAAAAACCTTGTGTGGAGTCAGGGCCGGAACCGAGGATTCCTCTCAGGGGCTGACATGGATCTTTGGGTACTTCTGGAGTCTCCCCAGTGGAGTCAGGCCTCGTCTCGAGTGGGGGCATGCACGTGCGCTTTCCTTTCAGGCTGTAGCAGCAATGTCACGCTTCCCGTCACGTGGATCAAATGATCTGTGGTTTTCCCTCGAGGCTTTCCCTCGAGGCTTTCCCACAGGGCTGTCCCACGTGCCACCGTGGTGTGAGTCGATCCTCGGCGTGAAAGATGAGCCAATGAAGGGCAAAGAGGTTCCTCTGGAATGGACTGAGACATCTGGGGGACTCTTGGAATGGTGGTACGACCATGGAGTTCCTCTCGCCTTTCCTGTTGAGAGTGCCTCCTCTTGAGATGCGACGGGAACGCTGGGAATTCTTTCCCGTTGAAAGCAGGGAAAGGATCCCTCATCTCGAGCTACGAGGGGGAAACGGGGCTCTTCTGGATGTGGGCGGGACCATCGTGCTTCCTCTCGAGTGGAGACGGGTATGGCGGTGAACTTCTTGAGTCGCAGCAAGGGTGTGAAAGACCCTTTCGAAGTTCCAGAGGTTAGGTGTCATTAGTCTCCAGACGCCTCATCGGAAATAAGCCTCATCTCGCCTGGAAGGGAGAACTTCCTGGATTTTCTCGAGTTGCGGCAGGTGTTCTTGAGTTACGACGGGGACCTCAGGGACCCGCCCTGGTGGCCTCAGGAGAGGCCAGTCCCCATGCGAGTTGCTAGGGGGCCTCTCGGGATTCCTCTCCCGTCGATAC
The DNA here is from genome assembly GCF_032405125.1 of Capricornis sumatraensis. Lineage (NCBI taxonomy): Eukaryota > Metazoa > Chordata > Mammalia > Artiodactyla > Bovidae > Capricornis > Capricornis sumatraensis. Next base: position 963,560 of record NW_027184625.1, read on the forward strand.
CGGGGCCAAAAACCTTGTGTGGAGTCAGGGCCGGAATCGAGGATTCCTCTCAGGGGCTGACATGGATCTTTGGGTACTTCTGGAGTCTCCCCAGTGGAGTCAGGCCTGGTCTCGAGTGGGGGCATGCACGTGCGCTTTCCTTCCAGGCTGTAGCAGCAATGTCACGCTTCCCGTCGCGTGGATCAAAGGATCTGTGGTTTTCCCTCGAGGCTTTCCCTCGAGGCTTTCCCACAGGGCTGTCCCACGTGCCACCGTGGTGTGAGTCGATCCTCGGCATGAAAGATGAGCCAGTGCAGGGCAAAGAGGTTCCTCTGGAATGGACTGAGACATCTGGGGGACTCTTGGAATGGTGGTACGACCATGGAGTTCCTCTCGCCTTTCCTGTTGAGAGTGCCTCCTCTTGAGATGCGACGGGAACGCCGGGAATTCTTTCCCGTTGAAAGCAGGGAAAGGATCCCTCATCTCGAGCTACGAGGGGGAAACGGGGCTCCTCTGGATGTGGGCGGGACCATCGTGCTTCCTCTCGAGTGGAGACGGGTATGGCGGTGAACTTCTTGAGTTGCAGCAAGGGTGTGAAAGTCCCTTTCGAAGTTCCAGAGGTTTGGTGTCATTAGTCTCCAGAGGCCTCATCGGAAATAGGCCTCATCTCGCCTGGAAGGGAGAACTTCCTTTATTTTCTCGAGTTGCGGCAGGTGTTCTCGAATTACGACGGGGACCTCAGGGACCCTTCCTGGTGGCCTCCGGAGAGGCCAGTCCCCATGCGAGTTGCTAGGGGGCCTCTCGGGATTCCTCTCCCGTCGATACCGGGGCCAAAAACCTTGTGTGGAGTCAGGGCCGGAACCGAGGATTCCTCTCAGGGGCTGACATGGATCTTTGGGTAATTCTGGAGTCTCCCCAGTGGAGTCAGGCCTCGTCTCGAGTGGGGGCATGCACGTGCGCTTTCCTTTCAGGCTGTAGCAGCAATGTCACGCTTCCCGTCACGTGGATCAAAGGATCTGTGGTTTTCCCTCGAGGCTTTCCCTCGAGGCTTTCCCACAGGGCTGTCCCACGTGCCACCGTGGTGTGAGTCGATCCTCGCCGTGAAAGATGAGCCAATGCAGGGCAAAGAGGTTCCTCTGGAATGGACTGAGACATCTGGGGGACTCTTGGAATGGTGGTACGACCATGGAGTTCCTCTCGCCTTTCCTGTTGAGAGTGCCTCCTCTTGAGATGCGACGGGAACGCCGGGAATTCTTTCCCGTTGAAAGCAGGGAAAGGATCCCTCATCTCGAGCTACGAGGGGGAAACGGGGCTCCTCTGGATGTGGGCGGGACCATCGTGCTTCCTCTCGAGTGGAGACGGGTATGGCGGTGAACTTCTTGAGTTGCAGCAAGGGTGTGAAAGACCATTTCGAAGTTCCAGAGGTTAGGAGTCATTAGTCTCCAGACGCCTCATCGGAAATAGGCCTCATCTCGCCTGGAAGGGAGAACTTCCTGGATTTTCTCGAGTTGCGGCAGGTGTTCTCGAGTTACGACGGGGACCTCAGGGACTCGCCCTGGTGGCCTCAGGAGAGGCCAGTCCCTAGGCGTGTTGCTAGGGGGCCTCTCGGGATTCCTCTCCCGTTGATACCGGGGCGAAAAACCTTGTGTGGAGTCAGGGCCGGAACCGAGGATTCCTCTCAGGGGCTGACATGGATCTTTGGGTACTTCTGGAGTCTCCCCAGGGGAGTCAGGCCTCGTCTCGAGTGGGGGCATGCACGTGCGCTTTCCTTCCAGGCTGTAGCAGCAATGTCACGCTTCCCGTCGCGTGGATCAAAGGATCTGTGGTTTTCCCTCGAGGCTTTCCCTCGAGGCTTTCCCACAGGGCTGTCCCACGTGCCACCGTGGTGTGAGTCGATCCTCGGCGTGAAAGATGAGCCAGTGCAGGGCAAAGAGTTTCCTCTGGAATGGACTGAGACATCTGGGGGACTCTTGGAATGGTGGTACAACCATGGAGTTCCTCTCGCCTTTCCTGTTGAGAGTGCCTCCTCTTGAGATGCGACGGGAACGCCGGGAATTCTTTCCCGTTGAAAGCAGGGAAAGGATCCCTCATCTCGAGCTACGAGGGGGAAACGGGGCTCCTCTGGATGTGGGCGGGACCATCGTGCTTCCTCTCTAGTGGAGACGGGTATGGTGGTGAACTTCTTGAGTTGCAGCAAGGCTGTGAAAGACCCTTTCGAAGTTCCAGACGTAAGGTGTCATTAGTCTCCAGACGCCTCATCGGAAATAGGCCTCATCTCGCCTGGAAGGGAGAACTTCCTTGATTTTCTCGAGTTGCAGCAGGTGTTCTCGAGTTACGACGGGGACCTCAGGGACCCGCCTTGTTGGCCTCAGGAGAGGCCAGTCCCTATGCGTGTTGCTAGGGGGCCCCTCGGGATTCCTCTCCCGTCGATACCGGGGCGAAAAACCTTGTGTGGAGTCAGGGCCGGAACCGAGGATTCCTCTCAGGGACTGATATGGATCTTTGGGTACTTCTGGAGTCTCGCCAGGGGAGACAGGCCTCGTATCGTGTGGGGGCATGCACGTGCACTTTCCTTCCAGGCTGTAGCAGCAATGTCACGCTTCCCGTAGCGTGGATCAAAGGATCTGTGGTTTTCCCTCGAGGCTTTCCCACAGGGCTGTCCCACGTGCCACCGTGGTGTGAGTCGATCCTCGGCGTAAAAGATGAGCCAGTGCAGGGCAAAGAGGTTCCTCTGGAATGGACTGAGACATCTGGGGGACTCTTGGAATGGTGGTACGACCATGGAGTTCCTCTCGCCTTTCCTGTTGAGAGTGCCTCCTCTTGAGATGCGACGGGAACGCCTGGAATTCTTTCCCGTTGAAACCAGGGAAAGGATCCCTCATCTCGAGCTACGAGGGGGAAACGGGGCTCCTCTGGATGTGGGCGGGACCATCGTGCTTCCTCTCGAGTGGAGACGGGTATGGCGGTGAACTGCTTGAGTTGCAGCAAGGGTGTGAAAGACCCTTTCGAAGTTCCAGAGGTTTGGTGTCATTAGTCTCCAGAGGCCTCATCGGAAATAGGCCTCATCTCGCCTGGAAGGGAGAACTTCCTGGATTTTCTCGAGTTGCGGCAGGTGTTCTCGAGTTACGACGGGGACCTCAGGGACCCGCCCTGGTGGCCTCCGGAGAGGCCAGTCCCCATGCGAGTTGCTAGGGGGCCTCTCGGGATTCCTCTCCCGTCGATACCGGGGCCAAAAACCTTGTGTGGAGTCAGGGCCGGAACCGAGGATTGCTCTCAGGGGCTGACATGGATCTTTGGGTACTTCTGGAGTCTCCCCAGTGGAGTCAGGCCTCGTCTCGTGTGGGGGCATTCACGTGCGCTTTCCTTCCAGGCTGTAGCAGCAATGTCACGCTTCCCGTGGCGTGGATCAAAGGATCTGTGGTTTTCCCTCGAGGCTTTCCCTCGAGGCTTTCCCACAGGGCTGTCCCACGTGCCACCGTGGTGTGAGTCGATCCTCGGCGTGAAAGATGAGCCAGTGCAGGGCAAAGAGGTTCCTCTGGAATGGACTGAGACATCTGGGGGACTCTTGGAATGGTGGTACGACCATGGAGTTCCTCTCGCCTTTCCTGTTGAGAGTGCCTCCTCTTGAGATGCGACGGGAACGCAGGGAATTCTTTCCCGTTGAAAGCATGGAAAGGATCCCTCATCTCGAGCTACGAGGGGGAAACGGGGCTCCTTTGGATGTGGTCGGGACCATCGTGCTTCCTCTCGAGTGGAGACGGGTATGCTGGTGAACTTCTTGAGTTGCAGCAAGGGTGTGAAAGACCCTTTCGAAGTTCCAGAGGTTAGGTGTCATTAGTCTCCAGACGCCTCATCGGAAATAGGCCTCATCTCGCCTGGAAGGGAGAACTTCCTGGATTTTCTCGAGTTGCGGCAGGTGTTCTCGAGTTACGACGGGGACCTCAGGGACCGGCCCTGGTGGCCTCAGGAGAGGCCAATCCCCATGCGAGTTGCTAGGGGGCCTCTCGGGATTCCTCTCCCGTCGATACCGGGGCCAAAAACCTTGTGTGGAGTCAGGGCCGGAACCGAGGATTCCTCTCAGGGGCTGACATGGATCTTTGGGTACTTCTGGAGTCTCCCCAGGGAATCAGGCCTCGTCTCGAGTGGGGGCATGCACGTGCGCTTTCCTTCCAGGCTGTAGCAGCAATGTCACGCTTCCCGTCGCGTGGATCAAAGGATCTGTGGTTTTCCCTCGAGGCTTTCCCTCGAGGCTTTCTCACAGGGCTGTCCCACGTGGCACCGTGGTGTGAGTCGATCCTCGGCGTGAAAAATGAGCCAGTGCAGGGCAAAGAGGTTCCTCTGGAATGGACTGAGACATCTGGGGGACTCTGGGAATGGTGGTACGACCATGGAGTTCCTCTCGCCTTTCCTGTTGAGAGTGCCTCCTCTTGAGATGCGACGGGAACGCCGGGAATTCTTTCCCGTTGAAAGCAGGGAAAGGATCCCTCATCTCGAGCTCCGAGGGGGAAACGGGGCTCCTCTGGATGTGGGCGGGACCATCGTGCTTCCTCTCGAGTGGAGACGGGTATGGCGGTGAACTTCTTGAGTTGCAGCAAGGGTGTGAAAGACCCTTTCGAAGTTCCAGAGGTTTGGTGTCATTAGTCTCCAGAGGCCTCATCGGAAATAGGCCTCATCTCGCCTGGAAGGGAGAACTTCCTGGATTTTCTCGAGTTGCGGCAGGTGTTCTCGAGTTACGACCGGGACCTCAGGGACCCGCCCTGGTGGCCTCAGGAGAGGCCAGTCCCCATGCGAGTTGCTAGGGGGTCTCTCGGGATTCCTCTCCCGTCGATACCGGGGCCAAAAAGCTTGTGTGGAGTCAGGGCCGGAACCGAGGATTCCTCTCAGGGGCTGACATGGATCTTTGGGTACTTCTGGAGTCTCCCCAGGGGAGTCAGGCCTCGTCTCGAGTGGGGGCATGCTCGTGCGCTTTCCTTCCAGGCTGTAGCAGCAATGTCACGCTTCCCGTCGCGTGGATCAAAGGATCTGTGGTTTTCCCTCGGGGCTTTCCCTCGAGGCTTTCCCACAGGGCTGTCCCACGTGCCACCGTGGTGTGAGTCGATCCTCGGCGTGAAAGATGAGCCAGTGCAGGGCAAAGAGGTTCCTCTGGAATGGACTGAGACATCTGGGGGACTCTTGGAATGGTGGTACGACCATGGAGTTCCTCTCGCCTTTCCTGTTGAGAGTGCCTCCTCTTGAGATGCGACGGGAACGCCGGGAATTCTTTCCCGTTGAAAGCAGGGAAAGGATCCCTCATCTCGAGCTACGAGGGGGAAACGGGGCTCCTCTGGATGTGGGCGTTACCATCGTGCTTCCTCTCGAGTGGAGACGGGTATGGTGGTGAACTTCTTGAGTTGCAGCAAGGTTGTGAAAGACCCTTTCGAAGTTCCAGAGGTTAGGTGTCATTAGTCTCCAGACGCCTCATCGGAAATAGGCCTCATCTCGCCTGGAAGGGAGAACTTCCTGGATTTTCTCGAGTTGCGGCAGGTGTTCTCGAGTTACGACGGGGAACTCAGGGACCGGCCCTGGTGGCCTCAGGAGAGGCCAGTCCCCATGCGAGTTGCTAGGGGGCCTCTCGGGATTCCTCTCCCGTCGATACCGGGGCCAAAAACCTTGTGTGGAGTCAGGGCCGGAACCGAGGATTCCTCTCAGGGGCTGACATGGATCTTTGGGTACTTCTGGAGTCTCCCCAGTGGAGTCAGGCCTCGTCTCGAGTGGGGGCATGCACGTGCGCTTTCCTTCCAGGCTGTAGCAGCAATGTCACGCTTCCCGTCGCGTGGATCAAAGGATCTGTGTTTTTCCCTCGAGGCTTTCCCTCGAGGCTTTCCCACAGGGCTGTCCCACGTGCCACCGTGGTGTGAGTCGATCCTCGGCGTGAAAGATGAGCCAGTGCAGGGCAAAGAGGTTCCTCTGGAATGGACTGAGACATCTGGGGGACTCTTGGAATGGTGGTACGACCATGGAGTTCCTCTCGCCTTTCCTGTTGACAGTGCCTCCTCTTGAGATGCGACGGGAACGCAGGGAATTCTTTCCCGTTGAAAGCAGGGAAAGGATCCCTCATCTCGAGTTACGAGGGGGAAACGGGGCTCCTTTGGATGTGGTCGGGACCATCGTGCTTCCTCTCGAGTGGAGACGGGTATGGTGGTGAACTTCTTGAGTTGCAGCAAGGGTGTGAAAGACCCTTTCGAAGTTCCAGAGGTTAGGTGTCATTAGTCTCCAGACGCCTCATCGGAAATAGGCCTCATCTCGCCTGGAAGGGAGAACTTCCTGGATTTTCTCGAGTTGCGGCAGGTGTTCTCGAGTTACGACGGGGACCTCAGGGACCGGCCCTGGTGGCCTCAGGAGAGGCCAGTCCCCATGCGAGTTGCTAGGGGGCCTCTCGGGATTCCTCTCCCGTCGATACCGGGGCCAAAAACCTTGTGTGGAGTCAGGGCCGGACCCGAGGATTCCTCTCAGGGGCTGATATGGATCTTTGGATACTTCTGAAGTCTCGCCAGGGGAGACAGGCCTCGTTTCGTGAGGGGGCATGCACGTGCACTTTCCTTCCAGGCTGTAGCAGCAATGTCACGCTTCCCGTCGCGTGGATCAAAGGATCTGTGGTTTTCCCTCGAGGCTTTCCCTCGAGGCTTTCCCACAGGGCTGTCCCACGTGCCACCGTGGTGTGAGTCGATCCTCGGCGTGAAAGATGAGCCAGTGCAGGGCAAAGAGGTTCCTCTGGAATGGACTGAGACATCTGGGGGACTCTTGGAATGGTGGTACGACCATGGAGTTCCTCTCGCCTTTCCTGTTGAGAGTGCCTCCTCTTGAGATGCGACGGGAACGCCGGGAATTCTTTCCCGTTGAAAGCAGGGAAAGGATCCCTCATCTCGAGCTCCGAGGGGGAAACGGGGCTCCTCTGGATGTGGGCGGGACCATCGTGCTTCCTCTCGAGTGGAGACGGGTATGGCGGTGAACTTCTTGAGTTGCAGCAAGGGTGTGAAAGACCCTTTCGAAGTTCCAGAGGTTTGGTGTCATTAGTCTCCAGAGGCCTCATCGGAAATAGCCCTCATCTCGCCTGGAAGGGAGAACTTCCTGGATTTTCTCGAGTTGCGGCAGGTGTTCTCGAGTTACGACGGGGTCCTCAGGGACCCGCCCTGGTGGCCTCAGGAGAGGCCAGTCCCTATGCGTGTTGCTAGGGGGCCCCTCGGGATTCCTCTCCCGTCGATATCGGGGCGAAAAACCTTGTGTGGAGTCAGGGCCGGAACCGAGGATTCTTCTCAGGGACTGATATGGATCTTTGGGTACTTCTGGAGTCTCGCCAGGGGAGACAGGCCTCGTCTCGTGTGGGGGCATGCACGTGCACTTTCCTTCCAGGCTGTAGCAGCAATGTCACGCTTCCCGTAGCGTGGATCAAAGGATCTGTGGTTTTCCCTCGAGGCTTTCCCACAGGGCTGTCCCACGTGCCACCGTGGTGTGAGTCGATCCTCGGCGTAAAAGATGAGCCAGTGCAGGGCAAAGAGGTTCCTCTGGAATGGACTGAGACATCTGGGGGACTCTTGGAATGGTGGTACGACCATGGAGTTCCTCTCGCCTTTCCTGTTGAGAGTGCCTCCTCTTGAGATGCGACGGGAACGCCTGGAATTCTTTCCCGTTGAAAGCAGGGAAAGGATCCCTCATCTCGAGCTACGAGGGGGAAACGGGGCTCCTCTGGATGTGGGCGGGACCATCGTGCTTCCTCTCGAGTGGAGACGGGTATGGCGGTGAACTGCTTGAGTTGCAGCAAGGGTGTGAAAGACCCTTTCGAAGTTCCAGAGGTTTGGTGTCATTAGTCTCCAGAGGCCTCATCGGAAATAGGCCTCATCTCGCCTGGAAGGGAGAACTTCCTGGATTTTCTCGAGTTGCGGCAGGTGTTCTCGAGTTACGACGGGGACCTCAGGGACCCGCCCTGGTGGCCTCCGGAGAGGCCAGTCCCCATGCGAGTTGCTAGGGGGCCTCTCGGGATTCCTCTCCCGTCGATACCGGGGCCAAAAACCTTGTGTGGAGTCAGGGCCGGAACCGAGGATTGCTCTCAGGGGCTGACATGGATCTTTGGGTACTTCTGGAGTCTCCCCAGTGGAGTCAGGCCTCGTCTCGTGTGGGGGCATTCACGTGCGCTTTCCTTCCAGGCTGTAGCAGCAATGTCACGCTTCCCGTGGCGTGGATCAAAGGATCTGTGGTTTTCCCTCGAGGCTTTCCCTCGAGGCTTTCCCACAGGGCTGTCCCACGTGCCACCGTGGTGTGAGTCGATCCTCGGCGTGAAAGATGAGCCAGTGCAGGGCAAAGAGGTTCCTCTGGAATGGACTGAGACATCTGGGGGACTCTTGGAATGGTGGTACGACCATGGAGTTCCTCTCGCCTTTCCTGTTGAGAGTGCCTCCTCTTGAGATGTGACGGGAACGCAGGGAATTCTTTCCCGTTGAAAGCATGGAAAGGATCCCTCATCTCGAGCTACGAGGGGGAAACGGGGCTCCTTTGGATGTGGTCGGGACCATCGTGCTTCCTCTCGAGTGGAGACGGGTATGCTGGTGAACTTCTTGAGTTGCAGCAAGGGTGTGAAAGACCCTTTCGAAGTTCCAGAGGTTAGGTGTCATTAGTCTCCAGACGCCTCATCGGAAATAGGCCTCATCTCGCCTGGAAGGGAGAACTTCCTGGATTTTCTCGAGTTGCGGCAGGTGTTCTCGAGTTACGACGGGGACCTCAGGGACCGGCCCTGGTGGCCTCAGGAGAGGCCAATCCCCATGCGAGTTGCTAGGGGGCCTCTCGGGATTCCTCTCCCGTCGATACCGGGGCCAAAAACCTTGTGTGGAGTCAGGGCCGGAACCGAGGATTCCTCTCAGGGGCTGACATGGATCTTTGGGTACTTCTGGAGTCTCCCCAGGGAATCAGGCCTCGTCTCGAGTGGGGGCATGCACGTGCGCTTTCCTTCCAGGCTGTAGCAGCAATGTCACGCTTCCCGTCGCGTGCATCAAAGGATCTGTGGATTTCCCTCGAGGCTTTCCCTCGAGGCTTTCCCACAGGGCTGTCCCACGTGCCACCGTGTTGTGAGTCGATCCTCGGCGTGAAAGATGAGCCAGTGCAGGGCAAAGAGGTTCCTCTGGAATGGACTGAGACATCTGGGGGACTCTTGGAATGGTGGTACGACCATGGAGTTCCTCTCGCCTTTCCTGTTGAGAGTGCCTCCTCTTGAGATGCGACGGGAACGCCGGGAATTCTTTCCCGTTGAAAGCAGGGAAAGGATCCCTCATCTCGAGCTCCGAGGGGGAAACGGGGCTCCTTTGCATGTGGTCGGGACCATCGTGCTTCCTCTCGAGTGGAGACGGGTATGGTGGTGAACTTCTTGAGTTGCAGCAAGGGTGTGAAAGACCCTTTCGAAGTTCCAGAGGTTAGGTGTCATTAGTCTCCAGACGCCTCATCGGAAATAGGCCTCATCTCGCCTGGAAGGGAGAACTTCCTGGATTTTCTCGAGTTGCGGCAGGTGTTCTCGAGTTACGACGGGGACCTCAGGGACCGGCCCTCGTGGCCTAAGGAGAGGCCAGTCCCCATGCGAGTTGCTAGGGGGCCTCTCGGGATTCCTCTCCCGTCGATACCGGGGCCAAAAACCTTCTGTGGAGTCAGGGCCGGAACCGAGCATTCCTCTCAGGGGCTGATATGGATCTTTGGATACTTCTGGAGTCTCGCCAGGGGAGACAGGCCTCGTTTCGTGAGGGGGCATGCACGTGCACTTTCCTTCCAGGCTTTAGCAGCAATGTCACGCTTCCCGTGGCGTGGATCAAAGGATCTGTGGTTTTCCCTCGAGGCTTTCCCTCGAGGCTTTCCCACAGGGCTGTCCCACGTGCCACCGTGGTGTGAGTCGATCCTCGGCGTGAAAGATGAGCCAGTGCAGGGCAAAGAGGTTCCTCTGGAATGGACTGAGACATCTGGGGGACTCTTGGAATGGTGGTACGACCATGGAGTTCCTCTCGCCTTTCCTGTTGAGAGTGCCTCCTCTTGAGATGCGACGGGAACGCCGGGAATTCTTTCCCGTTGAAAGCAGGGAAAGGATCCCTCATCTCGAGCTCCGAGGGGGAAACGGGGCTCCTCTGGATGTGGGCGGGACCATCGTGCTTCCTCTCGAGTGGAGACGGGTATGGCGGTGAACTTCTTGAGTTGCAGCAAGGGTGTGAAAGACCCTTTCGAAGTTCCAGAGGTTAGGTGTCATTAGTCTCCAGACGCCTCATCGGAAATAGGCCTCATCTCGCCTGGAAGGGAGAACTTCCTGGATTTTCTCGAGTTGCGGCAGGTGTTCTCGAGTTACGACAGGGACCTCAGGGACCCGCCCTGGTGGCCTCAGGAGAGGCCAGTCCCCATGCGAGTTGCTAGGGGGCCTCTCGGGATTCCTCTCCCGTCGATACCGGGGCCAAAAACCTTGTGTGGAGTCAGGGCCGGAACCGAGGATGCCTCTCAGGGGCTGACATGGATCTTTGGGTACTTCTGGAGTCTCCCCAGGGGAGTCAGGCCTCGTCTCGAGTGGGGGCATGCACGTGCGCTTTCCTTCCAGGCTGTAGCAGCAATGTTACGCTTCCCGTCACGTGGATCAAAGGATCTGTGGTTTTCCCTCGAGGCTTTCCCTCGAGGCTTTCTCACAGGGCTGTCCCACGTGGCACCGTGGTGTGAGTCGATCCTCGGCGTGAAAAATGAGCCAGTGCAGGGCAAAGAGGTTCCTCTGGAATGGACTGAGACATCTGGGGGACTCTGGGAATGGTGGTACGACCATGGAGTTCCTCTCGCCTTTCCTGTTGAGAGTGCCTCCTCTTGAGATGCGACGGGAACGCCGGGAATTCTTTCCCGTTGAAAGCAGGGAAAGGATCCCTCATCTCGAGCTCCGAGGGGGAAACGGGGCTCCTCTGGATGTGGGCGGGACCATCGTGCTTCCTCTCGAGTGGAGACGGGTATGGCGGTGAACTTCTTGAGTTGCAGCAAGGGTGTGAAAGACCCTTTCGAAGTTCCAGAGGTTTGGTGTCATTAGTCTCCAGAGGCCTCATCGGAAATAGGCCTCATCTCGCCTGGAAGGGAGAACTTCCTGGATTTTCTCGAGTTGCGGCAGGTGTTCTCGAGTTACGACGGGGACCTCAGGGACCGGCCCTGGTGGCCTCAGGAGAGGCCAGTCCCCATGCGAGTTGCTAGGGGGTCTCTCGGGATTCCTCTCCCGTCGATACCGGGGCCAAAAAGCTTGTGTGGAGTCAGGGCCGGAACCGAGGATTCCTCTCAGGGGCTGACATGGATCTTTGGGTACTTCTGGAGTCTCCCCAGGGGAGTCAGGCCTCGTCTCGAGTGGGGGCATGCTCGTGCGCTTTCCTTCCAGGCTGTAGCAGCAATGTCACGCTTCCCGTCGCGTGGATCAAAGGATCTGTGGTTTTCCCTCGAGGCTTTCCCTCGAGGCTTTCCCACAGGGCTGTCCCACGTGCCACCGTGGTGTGAGTCGATCCTCGGCGTGAAAGATGAGCCAGTGCAGGGCAAAGAGGTTCCTCTGGAATGGACTGAGACATCTGGGGGACTCTTGGAATGGTGGTACGACCATGGAGTTCCTCTCGCCTTTCCTGTTGAGAGTGCCTCCTCTTGAGATGCGACGGGAACGCCGGGAATTCTTTCCCGTTGAAAGCAGGGAAAGGATCCCTCATCTCGAGCTACGAGGGGGAAACGGGGCTCCTCTGGATGTGGGCGGGACCATCGTGCTTCCTGTCGAGTGGAGACGGGTATGGTGGTGAACTTCTTGAGTTGCAGCAAGGGTGTGAAAGACCCTTTCGAAGTTCCAGAGGTTAGGTGTCATTAGTCTCCAGACGCCTCATCGGAAATAGGCCTCATCTCGCCTGGAAGGGAGAACTTCCTGGATTTTCTCGAGTTGCGGCAGGTGTTCTCGAGTTACGACGGGGACCTCAGGGACCGGCCCTGGTGGCCTCAGGAGAGGCCAATCCCCATGCGAGTTGCTAGGGGGCCTCTCGGGATTCCTCTCCCGTCGATACCGGGGCCAAAAACCTTGTGTGGAGTCAGGGCCGGAACCGAGGATTCCTCTCAGGGGCTGACATGGATCTTTGGGTACTTCTGGAGTCTCCCCAGGGAATCAGGCCTCGTCTCGAGTGGGGGCATGCACGTGCGCTTTCCTTCCAGGCTGTAGCAGCAATGTCACGCTTCCCGTCGCGTGCATCAAAGGATCTGTGGATTTCCCTCGAGGCTTTCCCTCGAGGCTTTCCCACAGGGCTGTCCCACGTGCCACCGTGTTGTGAGTCGATCCTCGGCGTGAAAGATGAGCCAGTGCAGGGCAAAGAGGTTCCTCTGGAATGGACTGAGACATCTGGGGGACTCTTGGAATGGTGGTACGACCATGGAGTTCCTCTCGCCTTTCCTGTTGAGAGTGCCTCCTCTTGAGATGCGACGGGAACGCCGGGAAATCTTTCCCGTTGAAAGCAGGGAAAGGATCCCTCATCTCGAGCTCCGAGGGGGAAACGGGGCTCCTTTGCATGTGGTCGGGACCATCGTGCTTCCTCTCGAGTGGAGACGGGTATGGTGGTGAACTTCTTGAGTTGCAGCAAGGGTGTGAAAGACCCTTTCGAAGTTCCAGAGGTTAGGTGTCATTAGTCTCCAGACGCCTCATCGGAAATAGGCCTCATCTCGCCTGGAAGGGAGAACTTCCTGGATTTTCTCGAGTTGCGGCAGGTGTTCTCGAGTTACGACGGGGACCTCAGGGACCGGCCCTCGTGGCCTAAGGAGAGGCCAGTCCCCATGCGAGTTGCTAGGGGGCCTCTCGGGATTCCTCTCCCGTCGATACCGGGGCCAAAAACCTTCTGTGGAGTCAGGGCCGGAACCGAGCATTCCTCTCAGGGGCTGATATGGATCTTTGGATACTTCTGGAGTCTCGCCAGGGGAGACAGGCCTCGTTTCGTGAGGGGGCATGCACGTGCACTTTCCTTCCAGGCTTTAGCAGCAATGTCACGCTTCCCGTGGCGTGGATCAAAGGATCTGTGGTTTTCCCTCGAGGCTTTCCCTCGAGGCTTTCCCACAGGGCTGTCCCACGTGCCACCGTGGTGTGAGTCGATCCTCGGCGTGAAAGATGAGCCAGTGCAGGGCAAAGAGGTTCCTCTGGAATGGACTGAGACATCTGGGGGACTCTTGGAATGGTGGTACGACCATGGAGTTCCTCTCGCCTTTCCTGTTGAGAGTGCCTCCTCTTGAGATGCGACGGGAACGCCGGGAATTCTTTCCCGTTGAAAGCAGGGAAAGGATCCCTCATCTCGAGCTCCGAGGGGGAAACGGGGCTCCTCTGGATGTGGGCGGGACCATCGTGCTTCCTCTCGAGTGGAGACGGGTATGGCGGTGAACTTCTTGAGTTGCAGCAAGGGTGTGAAAGACCCTTTCGAAGTTCCAGAGGTTAGGTGTCATTAGTCTCCAGACGCCTCATCGGAAATAGGCCTCATCTCGCCTGGAAGGGAGAACTTCCTGGATTTTCTCGAGTTGCGGCAGGTGTTCTCGAGTTACGACAGGGACCTCAGGGACCCGCCCTGGTGGCCTCAGGAGAGGCCAGTCCCCATGCGAGTTGCTAGGGGGCCTCTCGGGATTCCTCTCCCGTCGATACCGGGGCCAAAAACCTTGTGTGGAGTCAGGGCCGGAACCGAGGATGCCTCTCAGGGGCTGACATGGATCTTTGGGTACTTCTGGAGTCTCCCCAGGGGAGTCAGGCCTCGTCTCGAGTGGGGGCATGCACGTGCGCTTTCCTTCCAGGCTGTAGCAGCAATGTCACGCTTCCCGTCACGTGGATCAAAGGATCTGTGGTTTTCCCTCGAGGCTTTCCCTCGAGGCTTTCTCACAGGGCTGTCCCACGTGGCACCGTGGTGTGAGTCGATCCTCGGCGTGAAAAATGAGCCAGTGCAGGGCAAAGAGGTTCCTCTGGAATGGACTGAGACATCTGGGGGACTCTGGGAATGGTGGTACGACCATGGAGTTCCTCTCGCCTTTCCTGTTGAGAGTGCCTCCTCTTGAGATGCGACGGGAACGCCGGGAATTCTTTCCCGTTGAAAGCAGGGAAAGGATCCCTCATCTCGAGCTCCGAGGGGGAAACGGGGCTCCTCTGGATGTGGGCGGGACCATCGTGCTTCCTCTCGAGTGGAGACGGGTATGGCGGTGAACTTCTTGAGTTGCAGCAAGGGTGTGAAAGACCCTTTCGAAGTTCCAGAGGTTTGGTGTCATTAGTCTCCAGAGGCCTCATCGGAAATAGGCCTCATCTCGCCTGGAAGGGAGAACTTCCTGGATTTTCTCGAGTTGCGGCAGGTGTTCTCGAGTTACGACGGGGACCTCAGGGACCCGCCCTGGTGGCCTCAGGAGAGGCCAGTCCCCATGCGAGTTGCTAGGGGGTCTCTCGGGATTCCTCTCCCGTCGATACCGGGGCCAAAAAGCTTGTGTGGAGTCAGGGCCGGAACCGAGGATTCCTCTCAGGGGCTGACATGGATCTTTGGGTACTTCTGGAGTCTCCCCAGGGGAGTCAGGCCTCGTCTCGAGTGGGGGCATGCTCGTGCGCTTTCCTTCCAGGCTGTAGCAGCAATGTCACGCTTCCCGTCGCGTGGATCAAAGGATCTGTGGTTTTCCCTCGAGGCTTTCCCTCGAGGCTTTCCCACAGGGCTGTCCCACGTGCCACCGTGGTGTGAGTCGATCCTCGGCGTGAAAGATGAGCCAGTGCAGGGCAAAGAGGTTCCTCTGGAATGGACTGAGACATCTGGGGGACTCTTGGAATGGTGGTACGACCATGGAGTTCCTCTCGCCTTTCCTGTTGAGAGTGCCTCCTCTTGAGATGCGACGGGAACGCCGGGAATTCTTTCCCGTTGAAAGCAGGGAAAGGATCCCTCATCTCGAGCTACGAGGGGGAAACGGGGCTCCTCTGGATGTGGGCGGGACCATCGTGCTTCCTGTCGAGTGGAGACGGGTATGGTGGTGAACTTCTTGAGTTGCAGCAAGGTTGTGAAAGACCCTTTCGAAGTTCCAGAGGTTAGGTGTCATTAGTCTCCAGACGCCTCATCGGAAATAGGCCTCATCTCGCCTGGAAGGGAGAACTTCCTGGATTTTCTCGAGTTGCGGCAGGTGTTCTCGAGTTACGACGGGGAACTCAGGGACCGGCCCTGGTGGCCTCAGGAGAGGCCAGTCCCCATGCGAGTTGCTAGGGGGCCTCTCGGGATTCCTCTCCCGTCGATACCGGGGCCAAAAACCTTGTGTGGAGTCAGGGCCGGAACCGAGGATTCCTCTCAGGGGCTGACATGGATCTTTGGGTACTTCTGGAGTCTCCCCAGTGGAGTCAGGCCTCGTCTCGAGTGGGGGCATGCACGTGCGCTTTCCTTCCAGGCTGTAGCAGCAATGTCACGCTTCCCGTCGCGTGGATCAAAGGATCTGTGTTTTTCCCTCGAGGCTTTCCCTCGAGGCTTTCCCACAGGGCTGTCCCACGTGCCACCGTGGTGTGAGTCGATCCTCGGCGTGAAAGATGAGCCAGTGCAGGGCAAAGAGGTTCCTCTGGAATGGACTGAGACATCTGGGGGACTCTTGGAATGGTGGTACGACCATGGAGTTCCTCTCGCCTTTCCTGTTGACAGTGCCTCCTCTTGAGATGCGACGGGAACGCAGGGAATTCTTTCCCGTTGAAAGCAGGGAAAGGATCCCTCATCTCGAGTTACGAGGGGGAAACGGGGCTCCTTTGGATGTGGTCGGGACCATCGTGCTTCCTCTCGAGTGGAGACGGGTATGGTGGTGAACTTCTTGAGTTGCAGCAAGGGTGTGAAAGACCCTTTCGAAGTTCCAGAGGTTAGGTGTCATTAGTCTCCAGACGCCTCATCGGAAATAGGCCTCATCTCGCCTGGAAGGGAGAACTTCCTGGATTTTCTCGAGTTGCGGCAGGTGTTCTCGAGTTACGACGGGGACCTCAGGGACCGGCCCTGGTGGCCTCAGGAGAGGCCAGTCCCCATGCGAGTTGCTAGGGGGCCTCTCGGGATTCCTCTCCCGTCGATACCGGGGCCAAAAACCTTGTGTGGAGTCAGGGCCGGACCCGAGGATTCCTCTCAGGGGCTGATATGGATCTTTGGATACTTCTGAAGTCTCGCCAGGGGAGACAGGCCTCGTTTCGTGAGGGGGCATGCACGTGCACTTTCCTTCCAGGCTGTAGCAGCAATGTCACGCTTCCCGTCGCGTGGATCAAAGGATCTGTGGTTTTCCCTCGAGGCTTTCCCTCGAGGCTTTCCCACAGGGCTGTCCCACGTGCCACCGTGGTGTGAGTCGATCCTCGGCGTGAAAGATGAGCCAGTGCAGGGCAAAGAGGTTCCTCTGGAATGGACTGAGACATCTGGGGGACTCTTGGAATGGTGGTACGACCATGGAGTTCCTCTCGCCTTTCCTGTTGAGAGTGCCTCCTCTTGAGATGCGACGGGAACGCCGGGAATTCTTTCCCGTTGAAAGCAGGGAAAGGATCCCTCATCTCGAGCTACGAGGGGGAAACGGGGCTCCTCTGGATGTGGGCGGGACCATCGTGCTTCCTCTCGAGTGGAGACGGGTATGGCGGTGAACTTCTTGAGTTGCAGCAAGGGTGTGAAAGACCCTTTCGAAGTTTCAGAGGTTTGGTGTCATTAGTCTCCAGAGGCCTCATCGGAAATAGCCCTCATCTCGCCTGGAAGGGAGAACTTCCTGGATTTTCTCGAGTTGCGGCAGGTGTTCTCGAGTTACGACGGGGTCCTCAGGGACCCGCCCTGGTGGCCTCAGGAGAGGCCAGTCCCCATGCGAGTTGCTAGGGGGCCTCTCAGGATTCCTCTCCCGTCGATACCGGGGCCAAAAACCTTGTGTGGGGTCAGGGTTGGAACCGAGGATTCCTCTCAGGGGCTGACATGGATCTTTGGGTACTTCTGGAGTCTCCCCAGGGGAGTCAGGCCTCGTCTCGAGTTTGGGCATGCACGTGCGCTTTCCTTCCAGGCTGTAGCAGCAATGTCACGCTTCCCGTCGCGTGGATCAAAGGATCTGTGGTTTTCCCTCGAGGCTTTCCCTCGAGGCTTTCCCACAGGGCTGTCCCACGTGCCACCGTGGTGTGAGTCGATCCTCGGCGTGAAAGATGAGCCAGTGCAGGGCAAAGAGGTTCCTCTGGAATGGACTGAGACATCTGGGGGACTCTTGGAATGGTGGTACGACCATGGAGTTCCTCTCGCCTTTCCGGTTGAGAGTGCCTCCTCTTGAGATTCGACGGGAACGCCGGGAATTCTTTCCCGTTGAAAGCAGGGAAAGGTTCCCTCATCTCGAGCTACGAGGGGGAAACGGGGATCCTATGGATGTGGGCGGGACCATCGTGCTTCCTCTCGAGTGGAGACGGGTATGGCGGTGAACTTCTTGAGTCGCAGCAAGGGTGTGAAAGACCCTTTCGAAGTTCCAGAGGTTAGGTGTCATTAGTCTCCAGACGCCTCATCGGAAATAGGCCTCATCTCGCCTGGATGGGAGAACTTCCTGGATGTTCTCGAGTTCCGGCAGGTGCTCTCGAGTTACGACGAGGACCTCAGCGACCCGCCCTGGTGGCCTCAGGAGAGGCCAGTCCCCATGCGAGTTGCTAGGGGGCCTCTCGGGATTCTTCTCCCGTCGATACCGGGGCCAAAAACCTTGTGTGGAGTCAGGGCCGGAACCGAGGATTCCTCTCAGGGGCTGACATGGATCTTTGGGTACTTCTGGAGTCTCCCCAGGGGAGTCAGGCCTCGTCTCGAGTGGGGGCATGCACGTGCGCTTTCCTTCCAGGCTGTAGCAGCAATGTCACGCTTCCCGTCGCGTGGATCAAAGGATCTGAGGTTTTCCCTCGAGGCTTTCCCACAGGGCTGTCCCACGTGCCACCGTGGTGTGAGTCGATCCTCGGCGTGAAAGATGAGCCAGTGCAGGGCAAAGAGGTTCCTCTGGAATGGACTGAGACATCTGGGGGACTCTTGGAATGGTGGTACGACCATGGAGTTCCTCTCGCCTTTCCTGTTGAGAGTGCCTCCTCTTGAGATGCGACGGGAACGCCGGGAATTCTTCCCCGTTTAAAGCAGGGAAAGGATCCCTCATCTCGAGCTACGAGGGGGAAACGGGGATCCTCTGGATGTGGGCGGGACCATCGTGCTTCCTCTCGAGTGGAGACGGGTATGGCGGTGAACTTCTTGAGTCGCAGCAAGGGTATGAAAGACCCTTTCGAAGTTCCAGAGGTTAGGTGTCATTAGTCTCCAGACGCCTCATCGGAAATAGGCCTCATCTCGCCTTGAAGGGAGAACTTCCTGGATTTTCTCGAGTTGCGGCAGGTGTTCTCGACTTACGACGGGGACCTCAGGGACCGGCCCTGGTGGCCTCAGGAGAGGCCAGTCCCCATGCGAGTTGCTAGGAGGCCTCTCGGGATTCCTCTCCCGTCGATACCGGGGCCAAAAACCTTGTGTGGAGTCAGGGCCGGAACCGAGGATTCCTCTCAGGGGCTGACATGGATCTTTGGATACTTCTGGAGTCTCGCCAGGGGAGACAGGCCTCGTTTCGTGAGGGGGCATGCACGTGCACTTTCCTTCCAGGCTGTAGCAGCAATGTCACGCTTCCCGTCGCGTGGATCAAAGGATCTGTGGTTTTCCCTCGAGGCTTTCCCTCGAGGCTTTCCCACAGGGCTGTCCCACGTGCCACCGTGGTGTGAGTCGATCCTCGGCGTGAAAGATGAGCCAGTGCAGGGCAAAGAGGTTCCTCTGGAATGGACTGAGACATCTGGCGGACTCTTGGAATGGTGGTACGACCATGGAGTTCCTCTCGCCTTTCCTGTTGAGAGTGCCTCCTCTTGAGATGCGACGGGAACGCCGGGAATTCTTTCCCGTTGAAAGCAGGGAAAGGATCCCTCATCTCGAGCTCCGAGGGGGAAACGGGGCTCCTCTGGATGTGGGCGGGACCATCGTGCTTCCTCTCGAGTGGAGACGGGTATGGCGGTGAACTTCTTGAGTTGCAGCAAGGGTGTGAAAGACTCTTTCGAAGGTCCAGAGGTTTGGTGTCATTAGTCTCCAGAGGCCTCATCGGAAATAGGCCTCATCTCGCCTGGAAGGGAGAACTTCCTGGATTTTCTCGAGTTGCGGCAGGTGTTCTCGAGTTACGACGGGGACCTCAGGGACCCGCCCTGGTGGCCTCAGGAGAGGCCAGTCCCCATGCGAGTTGCTAGGGGGTCTCTCGGGATTCCTCTCCCGTTGATACTGGGGCCAAAAAGCTTGTGTGGAGTCAGGGCCGGAACCGAGGATTCCTCTCAGGGGCTGACATGGATCTTTGGATACTTCTGGAGTCTCGCCAGGGGAGACAGGCCTCGTTTCGTGAGGGGGCATGCACGTGCACTTTCCTTCCAGGCTGTAGCAGCAATGTCACGCTTCCCGTGGCGTGGATCAAAGGATCTGTGGTTTTCCCTCGAGGCTTTCCCTCGAGGCTTTCCCACAGGGCTCTCCCACGTGCCACCGTGGTGTGAGTCGATCCTCGGCGTGAAAGATGAGCCAGTGCAGGGCAAAGAGGTTCCTCTGGAATGGACTGAGACATCTGGCGGACTCTTGGAATGGTGGTACGACCATGGAGTTCCTCTCGCCTTTCCTGTTGAGAGTGCCTCCTCTTGAGATGCGACGGGAACGCCGGGAATTCTTTCCCGTTGAAAGCAGGGAAAGGATCCCTCATCTCGAGCTCCGAGGGGGAAACGGGGCTCCTCTGGATGTGGGCGGGACCATCGTGCTTCCTCTCGAGTGGAGACGGGTATGGCGGTGAACTTCTTGAGTTGCAGCAAGGGTGTGAAAGACCCTTTCGAAGTTCCAGAGGTTTGGTGTCATTAGTCTCCAGAGGCCTCATCGGAAATAGGCCTCATCTCGCCTGGAAGGGAGAACTTCCTGGATTTTCTCGAGTTGCGGCAGGTGTTCTCGAGTTACGACGGGGACCTCAGGGACCGGCCCTGGTGGCCTCAGGAGAGGCCAGTCCCCATACGAGTTGCTAGGGGGCCTCTCGGGATTCCTCTCCCGTCGATACCGGGGCCAAAAACCTTGTGTGGAGTCAGGGCCGGAAACGAGGATTCCTCTCAGGGGCTGATATGGATCTTTGGATACTTCTGGAGTCTCGCCAGGGGAGACAGGCCTCGTTTCGTGAGGGGGCATGCACGTGCACTTTCCTTCCAGGCTGTAGCAGCAATGTCACGCTTCCCGTCGCGTGGATCAAAGGATCTGTGGTTTTCCCTCGAGGCTTTCCCTCGAGGCTTTCCCACAGGGCTGTCCCACGTGCCACCGTGGTGTGAGTCGATCCTCGGCGTGAAAGATGAGCCAGTGCAGGGCAAAGAGGTTCCTCTGGAATGGACTGAGACATCTGGGGGACTCTTGGAATGGTGGTACGACCATGGAGTTCCTCTCGCCTTTCCTGTTGAGAGTGCCTCCTCTTGAGATGCGACGGGAACGCCGGGAATTCTTTCCCGTTTAAAGCAGGGAAAGGATCCCTCATCTCGAGCTACGAGGGGGAAACGGGGCTCTTCCGGATGTGGGCGGGACCATCGTGCTTCCTCTCGAGTGGAGACGGGTATGGCGGTGAACTTCTTGAGTCGCAGCAAGGGTGTGAAAGACCCTTTCGAAGTTCCAGAGGTTAGGTGTCATTAGTCTCCAGACGCCTCATCGGAAATAAGCCTCATCTCGCCTGGAAGGGAGAACTTCCTGGATTTTCTCGAGTTGCGGCAGGTGTTCTCGAGTTACGACGGGGACCTCAGGGACCGGCCCTGGTGGCCTCAGGAGAGGCCAGTCCCCATGCGAGTTGCTAGGGGGCCTCTCGGGATTCCTCTCCCGTCGATACCGGGGCCAAAAACCTTGTGTGGAGTCAGGGCCGGAACCGAGGATTCCTCTCAGGGGCTGACATGGATCTTTGGGTACTTCTGGTGTCTCCCCAGTGGAGTCAGGCCTCGTCTCGAGTGGGGGCATGCACGTGCGCTTTCCTACCAGGCTGTAGCAGCAATGTCACGCTTCCCGTCGCGTGGATCAAAGGATCTGTGGTTTTCCCTCGAGGCTTTCCCTCGAGGCTTTCCCACAGGGCTGTCCCACGTGCCACCGTGGTGTGAGTCGATCCTCGGCATGAAAGATGAGCCAGTGCAGGGCAAAGAGGTTCCTCTGGAATGGACTGAGACATCTGGGGAACTCTTGGAATGGTGGTACGACCATGGAGTTCCTCTCGCCTTTCCTGTTGAGAGTTCCTCCTCTTGAGATGCGACGGGAACGCAGGGAATTCTTTCCCGTTGAAAGCAGGGAAAGGATCCCTCATCTCGAGCTACGAGGGGGAAACGGGGCTCCTTTGGATGTGGTCGGGACCATCGTGCTTCCTCTCGAGTGGAGAAGGGTATGGTGGTGAACTTCTTGAGTTGCAGCAAGGGTGTGAAAGACCCTTTCGATGTTCCAGAGGTTAGGTGTCATTAGTCTCCAGAGGCCTCATCGGAAATAGGCCTCATCTCGCCTGGAAGGGAGAACTTCCTGGATTTTCTCGAGTTGCGGCAGGTGTTCTCGAGTTACGACGGGGACCTCAGGGACCGGCCCTGGTGGCCTCAGGAGAGGCCAGTCCCCATGCGAGTTGCTAGGGGGCCTCTCGGGATTCCTCTCCCGTCGATACCGGGGCCAAAAACCTTGTGTGGAGTCAGGGCCGGAACCGAGGATTCCTCTCAGGGGCTGATATGGATCTTTGGATACTTCTGGAGTCTCGCCAGGGGAGACAGGCCTCGTTTCGTGAGGGGGCATGCACGTGCACTTTCCTTCCAGGCTGTAGCAGCAATGTCACGCTTCCCGTCGCGTGGATCAAAGGATCTGTGTTTTTCCCTCGAGGCTTTCCCTCGAGGCTTTCCCACAGGGCTGTCCCACGTGCCACCGTGGTGTGAGTCGATCCTCTGCGTGAAAGATGAGCCAGTGCAGGGCAAAGAGGTTCCTCTGGAATGGACTGAGACATCTGGGGGACTCTTGGAATGGTGGTACGACCATGGAGTTCCTCTCGCCTTTCCTGTTGAGAGTGCCTCCTCTTGAGATGCGACGGGAACGCAGGGAATTCTTTCCCGTTGAAAGCAGGGAAAGGATCCCTCATCTCGAGCTACGAGGGGGAAACGGGGCTCCTTTGGATGTGGTCGGGATCATCGTGCTTCCTCTCGAGTGGAGACGGGTATGGTGGTGAACTTCTTGAGTTGCAGCAAGGGTGTGAAAGACCCTTTCGAAGTTCCAGAGGTTAGGTGTCATTAGTCTCCAGACGCCTCATCGGAAATAGGCCTCATCTCGCCTGGAAGGGAGAACTTCCTGGATTTTCTCGAGTTGCGGCAGGTGTTCTCGAGTTACGACGGGGACCTCAGGGACCCGCCCTGGTGGCCTCAGGAGAGGCCAGTCCCCATGCGAGTTGCTAGGGGGCCTCTCGGGATTCCTCTCCCGTCGATACCGGGGCCAAAAACCTTGAGTGGAGTCAGGGCCGGAACCGAGGATTCCTCTCAGGGGCTGACATGGATCTTTGGGTACTTCTGGAGTCTCCCCAGTGGAGTCAGGCCTCGTCTCGAGTGGGGGCATGCACGTGCGCTTTCCTTCCAGGCTGTAGCAGCAATGTCACGCTTCCCGTCGCGTGGATCAAAGGATCTGTGGTTTTCCCTCGAGGCTTTCCCTCGAGGCTTTCCCACAGGGCTGTCCCACGTGCCACCGTGTTGTGAGTCGATCCTCGGCGTGAAAGATGAGCCAGTGCAGGGCAAAGAGTTTCCTCTGGAATGGACTGAGACATCTGGGGGACTCTTGGAATGGTGGTACGACCATGGAGTTCCTCTCGCCTTTCCTGTTGAGAGTGCCTCCTCTTGAGATGCGACGGGAACGCCGGGAATTCTTTCCCGTTGAAAGCAGGGAAAGGATCCCTCATCTCGAGCTACGAGGGGGAAACGGGGCTCCTCTGGATGTGGGCGGGACCATCGTGCTTCCTCTCGAGTGGAGACGGGTATGGTGGTGAACTTCTTGAGTTGCAGCAAGGGTGTGAAAGACCCTTTCGAAGTTCCAGAGGTTAGGTGTCATTAGTCTCCAGACGCCTCATCGGAAATAGGCCTCATCTCGCCTGGAAGGGAGAACTTCCTGGATTTTCTCGAGTTGCGGCAGGTGTTCTCGAGTTACGACGGGGAACTCAGGGACCGGCCCTGGTGGCCTCAGGAGAGGCCAGTCCCCATGCGAGTTGCTAGGGGGCCTCTCGGGATTCCTCTCCCGTCGATACCGGGGCCAAAAACCTTGTGTGGAGTCAGGGCCGGAACCGAGGATTTCTCTCAGGGGCTGACATGGATCTTTGGGTACTTCTGGAGTCTCCCCAGTGGAGTCAGGCCTCGTCTCGAGTGGGGGCATGCACGTGCGCTTTCCTTCCAGGCTGTAGCAGCAATGTCACGCTTCCCGTCGCGTGGATCAAAGGATCTGTGTTTTTCCCTCGAGGCTTTCCCTCGAGGCTTTCCCACAGGGCTGTCCCACGTGCCACCGTGGTGTCAGTCGATCCTCGGCGTGAAAGATGAGCCAGTGCAGGGCAAAGAGGTTCCTCTGGAATGGACTGAGACACCTGGGGGACTCTTGGAATGGTGGTACGACCATGGAGTTCCTCTCGCCTTTCCTGTTGAGAGTGCCTCCTCTTAAGATGCGACGGGAACGCAGGGAATTCTTTCCCGTTGAAAGCAGGGAAAGGATCCCTCATCTCGTGCTACGAGGGGGAAACGGGGCTCCTTTGGATGTGGTCGGGACCATCGTGCTTCCTCTCGAGTGGAGACGGGTATGGTGGTGAACTTCTTGAGTTGCAGCAAGGGTGTGAAAGACCCTTTCGAAGTTCCAGAGGTTAGGTGTCATTAGTCTCCAGACGCCTCATCGGAAATAGGCCTCATCTCGCCTGGAAGGGAGAACTTCCTGGATTTTCTCGAGTTGCGGCAGGTGTTCTCGAGTTACGACGGGGACCTCAGGGACCGGCCCTGGTGGCCTCAGGAGAGGCCAGTCCCCATGCGAGTTGCTAGGGGGCCTCTCGGGATTCCTCTCCCGTCGATACCGGGGCCAAAAACCTTGTGTGGAGTCAGGGCCGGAACCGAGGATTCCTCTCAGGGGCTGATATGGATCTTTGGATACTTCTGGAGTCTCGCCAGGGGAGACAGGCCTCGTTTCGTGAGGGGGCATGCACGTGCACTTTCCTTCCAGACTGTAGCAGCAATGTCACGCTTCCGGTCGCGTGGATCAAAGGATCTGTGGTTTTCCCTCGAGGCTTTCCCTCGAGGCTTTCCCACAGGGCTGTCCCACGTGCCACCGTTGTGTGAGTCGATCCTCGGCGTGAAAGATGAGCCAGTGCAGGGCAAAGAGGTTCCTCTGGAATGGACTGAGACATCTGGGGGACTCTTGGAATGGTGGTACGACCATGGAGTTCCTCTCGCCTTTCCTGTTGAGAGTGCCTCCTCTTGAGATGCGACGGGAACGCCGGGAATTCTTTCCCGTTGAAAGCAGGGAAAGGATCCCTCATCTCGAGCTACGAGGGGGAAACGGGGCTCCTCTGGATGTGGGCGGGACCATCGTGCTTCCTCTCGAGTGGAGACGGGTATGGCGGTGAACTTCTTGAGTTGCAGCAAGGGTGTGAAAGACCCTTTCGAAGTTCCAGAGGTTAGGTGTCATTAGTCTCCAGAGGCCTCATCGGAAATAGCCCTCATCTCGCCTGGAAGGGAGAACTTCCTGGATTTTCTCGAGTTGCGGCAGGTGTTCTCGAGTTACGACGGGGACCTCAGGGACCCGCCCTGGTGGCCTCAGGAGAGGCCAGTCCCCATGCGAGTTGCTAGGGGGCCTCTCGGGATTCCTCTCCCGTCGATACCGGGGCCAAAAACCTTGTGTGGAGTCAGGGTTGGAACCGAGGATTCCTCTCAGGGGCTGACATGGATCTTTGGGTACTTCTGGAGTCTCCCCAGGGGAGTCAGGCCTCGTCTCGAGTGGGGGCATGCACGTGCGCTTTCCTTCCAGGCTGTAGCAGCAATGTCACGCTTCCCGTCGCGTGGATCAAAGGATCTGTGGTTTTCCCTCGAGGCTTTCCCTCGAGGCTTTCCCTCGAGGCTTTCCCACAGGGCTGTCCCACGTGCCACCGTGGTGTGAGTCGATCCTCGGCGTGAAAGATGAGCCAGTGCAGGGCAAAGAGGTTCCTCTGGAATGGACTGAGACATCTGGGGGACTCTTGGAATGGTGGTACAACCATGGAGTTCCTCTCGCCTTTCCTGTTGAGAGTGCCTTCTCTTGAGATGCGACGGGAACGCGGGGAATTCTTTCCCGTTGAAAGCAGGGAAAGGATCCCTCATCTCGAGCAACGAGGGGGAAACGGGGCTCCTTTGGATGTGGTCGGGACCATCGTGCTTCCTCTCGAGTGGAGACGGGTATGGTGGTGAACTTCTTGAGTCGCAGCAAGGGTGTGAAAGACCCTTTCGAAGTTCCAGAGGTTAGGTGTCATTAGTCTCCAGACGCCTCATCGGAAATAGGCCTCATTTCGCCTGGAAGGGAGAACTTCCTGGATTTTCTCGAGGTGCGGCAGGTGTTCTCGAGTTACGACGGGGACCTCAGGGACCGGCCCTGGTGGCCTCAGGAGAGGCCAGTCCCCATGCGAGTTGCTAGGGGGCCTCTCGGGATTCCTCTCCCGTCGATACCGGGGCCAAAAACCTTGTGTGGAGTCAGGGCCGGAACCGAGGATTCCTCTCAGGGGCTGATATGGATCTTTGGATACTTCTGGAGTCTCGACAGGGGAGACAGGCCTCGTTTCGTGAGGGGGCATGCACGTGCACTTTCCTTCCAGGCGTTAGCAGCAATGTCACGCTTCCCATGGCGTGGATCAAAGGATCTGTGGTTTTCCTCGAGCCTTGCCCTCGAGGCCTTCCCCCAGGGCTGTCCCACGTGCCACCGTGGTGTGAGTCGATCCTCGGCGTGAAAGATGAGCCACTGCAGGGCAAAGAGGTTCCTCTGTAATGGACTGAGACATCTGGGGGACTCTTGGAATGGTGGTACGACCATGGAGTTCCTCTCGCCTTTCCTGTTGAGAGTGCCACCGCTTGAGATGTGACGGGAACGCTGGGAATTCTTTCCCGTTGAAAGCAGGGAAAGGATCCCTCCTCTCGAGCTACGAGGTGGAAACGGAGCTCCTCTGGATGTGGGCGGGACCATAGTGCTTCCTCTCGAGTGGAGACGGGTATGGCGGTGAACTTCCTTAGTTGCAGCAAGGGTGTGAAAGACCCTTTCGAAGTTCCAGAGGTTAGGTGTCATTAGTCTCCAGAGGCCTCATCGGAAATAGGCCTCATCTCGCCTGGAAGGGAGAACTTCCTGGATTTTCTCGAGTTGCGGCAGGTGTTCTCGAGTTACGACGGGGACCTCAGGGACCCGCCCTGGTGGCTTCAGGAAAGGCTAGTCCCCTGGAGAGTTGCTAGGGGGCCTCTCCGGATTCCTCTCCCGTCGATACCGGGGCTAAAATCCTTCTGAGGAGTCAGGGCCGGAACCGAGGATTCCTCTCAGGTGTTGACATGGATCTCTGGGTCTGTCTGGAGTCTCCCCAGGGGAGTCAAGCCTCGTCTCGAGGGGGGGCATGCACGTGCGCTTTCCTTCCAGGCTGTAGCAGCAATGTCACGCTTCCCGTCGCGTGGATCAAAGGATCTGTGGTTTTCCCTCGAGGCTTTCCCTCGAGGCTTTCCCACAGGGCTGTCCCACATGCCACGGTGGTGGGAGTCGATCATCGGCGTGAAAGATGAGCCAGTGCAGGGCAAAGAGTTTCCTCTGGAATGGACTGAGGCTTCTGGGGGACTCTTGGAATGGTGGTACGACCATGGAGTTCCTCTCGCCTTTCCTGTTGAGAGTGCCTCCTCTTGAGATGCGACGGGAACACCGGGAATTCGTTCCCGTTGAAAGCAGGGCAAGGATCCCTCATCTCGAGCTACAAGGGGGAAACGGGGCTCCTCTGGATGTGGGCGGGACCATCGTGCTTCCTCTCGAGTGGAGACGGGTATGGCGGTGAACTTCTTGAGTTGCAGCAAGGGTGTGAAAGACCCTTTCGAAGTTCCAGAGGTTAGGTGTCATTAGTCGCCAGAGGCCTCATCGGAAATAGGCCTCATCTCGCCTGCAAGGGAGAACTTCCTGGATTTTCTCGAGTTGCGGCAGGTGTTCTCGAGTTACGACGGGTATCTCAGGGACCCGCCCTGGTGGCCTCAGGAGAGGCCAGTCCCCATGCGAGTTGCTAGGGGGCCTCTCTGGATTCCTCTCCCGTCGATACCGGGGCCAAAAACCTTGTGCGGAGTCAGGGCCAGAACCGAGGATTCCTCTCAGGGGCTGACATGGATCTTTGTGTACTTGTGGAGTCTCCCCAGGGGAGTCAGGCCTCGTCTCGAGTGGGGGCATGCATGTGCGCTTTCCTTCCAGGCTGTAGCAGCAATGTCACGCTTCCCGTCGCGTGGATCAAAGGATCTGTGGTTTTCCCTCGAGGCTTTCCCTCGAGGCTTTCCCACAGGGCTGTCCCTCGTGCCACCGTGTTGTGAGTCGATCCTCGGCGTGAAAGATGAGCCAGTGCAGGGCAAAGAGGTTCCTCTGGAATGGACTGAGACATCTGGGGGACTCTTGGAATGGTGGTACGACCATGGAGTCCCTCTCGCCTTTCCTGTTGAGAGTGCCTCCTCTTGAGATGCGACGTGAACGCCAGGAATTCTTTCCCGTTGAAAGCAGGGAAAGGATCCCTCATCTCGAGCTACGAGGGGGAAACGGTGCTCCTCTGGATGTGGGCGGGACCATCGTGCTTCCTCTCGAGTGGAGACGGGTATGGCGGTGAACTTCTTGAGTTGCAGCAAGGGTGTGAAAGACCCTTTCGAAGTTCCAGAGGTTAGGTGTCATTAGTCTCCAGAGGCCTCATCGGAAATAGGCCTCATCTCGCCTGGAAGGGAGAACTTCCTGGATTTTCTCGAGTTGCGGCAGGTGTTCTCGAGTTACGACGGGTACCTCAGGGACCCGCCCTGGTGGCCTCAGGAGAGGCCAGTCCCCATGCGAGTTGCTAGGGGGCCTCTCTGGATTCCTCTCCCGTCGATACCGGGGCCAAAAACCTTGTGTGGAATCAGGGCCGGAACCTAGGATTCCTCTCAAGGGCTAACATGGATCTTTGGGTACTTGTGGAGTCTCCCCAGGGGAGTCAGGCCTCGTCTCGAGTGGGGGCATGCATGTGCGCATTCCTTCCAGGCTGTAGCAGCAATGTCACGCTTCCCGTTGCGTGGATCAAAGGATCTGTGGTTTTCCCTCGAGGCTTTCCCTCGAGGCTTTCCCACAGGGCTGTCCCTCGTGCCACCGTGGTGTGAGTCGATCCTCGGCGTGAAAGATGAGCCAGTGCAGGGCAAAGAGGTTCCTCTGGAATGGACTGAGACATCTGGGGGACTCTTGGAATGGTGGTACGACCATGGAGTTCCTCTCGCCTTTCCTGTTGAGAGTGCCTCCTCTTGAGATGCGACGGGAACGCCGGGAATTCTTTCCCGTTGAAAGCAGGGAAAGGATCCCTCATCTCGAGCTACGAGGGGGAAACGGGGCTACTCTGGATGTGGGCGGGACCATCGTGCTTCCTCTCGAGTGGAGACGGGTATGGCGGTGAACTTCTTGAGTTGCAGCAAGGGTGTGAAAGACCTTTTCGAAGTTCCAGAGGTTAGGTGTCATTAGTCTCCAGAGGCCTCATCGGAAATAGGCCTCATCTCGCCTGCAAGGGAGAACTTCCTGGATTTTCTCGAGTTGCGGCAGGTGTTCTCGAGTTACGACGGGTACCTCAGGGACCCGCCCTGGTGGCCTCAGGAGAGGCCAGTCCCCATGCGAGTTGCTAGGGGGCCTCTCTGGATTCCTCTCCCGTCGATACCGGGGCCAAAAACCTTGTGTGGAGTCAGGGCCGGATCCGAGGATTCCTCTCAGGGGCTGACATGGATCTTTGGGTACTTGTGGAGTCTCCCCAGGGGAGTCAGGCCTCGTCTCGAGTGGGGGCATGCACGTGCGCATTCCTTCCAGGCTGTAGCAGCAATGTCACGCTTCCCGTTGCGTGGATCAAAGGATCTGTGGTTTTCCCTCGAGGCTTTCCCTCGAGGCTTTCCCACAGGGCTGTTCCACGTGCCACCGTGATGTGAGTCGATCCTCGGCATGAAAGATGAGCCAGTGCAGGGCAAAGAGGTTCCTCTGGAACGGACTGAGACATCTGGGGGACTCTTGGAATGGTGGTACGACCATGGAGTTCCTCTCGCCTTTCCTGTTGAGAGTGCCTCCTCTTGAGATGCGGCGGGAACGCCGGGAATTCGTTCCCGTTGAAAGCAGGGAAAGGATCCCTCATCTCGAGCTACGAGGGGGAAACGGGGCTCCTCTGGATGTGGGCGGGACCATCGTGCTTCCTCTCGAGTGGAGACGGGTATGGCGGTGAACTTCTTGAGTTGCAGCAAGGGTGTGAAAGACCCTTTCGAAGTTCCAGAGGTTAGGTGTCATTAGTCTCCAGACGCCTCATCGGAAATAGGCCTCATCTCGCCTGGAAGGGAGAACTTCCTGGATTTTCTCGAGTTGCGGCAGGTGTTCTCGAGTTACGACGCGGACCTCAGGGACCCGCCCTGGAGGACTCAGGAGAGGCCAGTCCCCATGCGAGGTGCTAGGGGGCCTCACGGGATTCCTCTCCCGTCGATACCGGGGCCAAAAACCTTGTGCGGAGTTAGGGCCAGAACCGAGGATTCCTCTCAGGGGCTGACATGGATCTTTGTGTACTTGTGGAGTCTCCCCAGGGGAGTCAGGCCTCGTCTCGAGTGGGGGCATGCATGTGCGCTTTCCTTCCAGGCTGTAGCAGCAATGTCACGCTTCCCGTGGCGTGGATCAAAGGATCTGTGGTTTTCCCTCGAGGCTTTCCCTCGAGGCTTTCCCACAGGGCTGTCCCACGTGACACCGTGGTGTGAGTCGATCATCGGCGTGAAAGATGAGCCAGTGCAGGGCAAAGAGGTTCCTCTGGAATGGACTGAGACATCTGGGGGACTCTTGGAATGGTGGTACGACCATGGAGTTCCTCTCGCCTTTCCTGTTGAGAGTGCCTCCTCTTGAGATGCGACGGGAACGTCGGGAATTCTTTCCCGTTGAAAGCAGGGAAAGGATCCCTCATCTCGAGCTATGAGGGGAAACGGGGCTCCTCTGGATGTGGGCGGGACCATCGTGCATGCTCTCGAGTATAGACGGGTATGGCGGTGAACTTCTTGAGTTGCAGCAAGGGTGTGAAAGACCCTTTCGAAGTTCCAGAGGTTAGGTGTCATTAGTCTCCAGACGCCTCATCGGAAATAGGCCTCATCTCGCCTGGAAGGGAGAACTTCCTGGATTTTCTCGAGTTGCGGCAGGTGTTCTCGAGTTACGACGGGGACCTCAGGGACCCGCCCTGGTGGCCTCAGGAGAGGCCAGTCCCCATGCGAGTTGCTAGGGGGCCTCTCGGGATTCCTCTCCCGTCGATTCCGGGGCCAAAAACCTTGTGTGGAGTCAGGGCCGGAACCGAGGATTCCTCTCAGGGGCTGACATGTATCTTTGGGTACTTCTGGAGTCTCCCCAGGGGAGTCAGGCCTCGTTTCGAGTGGGGGCATGCACGTGCGCTCTCCTTCCAGGCTGTAGCAGCAATGTCACGCTTCCCATGGCGTGGATCAAAGGATCTGTGGTTTTCCCTCGAGGCTTTCCCTCGAGGCTTTCCCACAGGGCTGTCCCACGTGCCACCGAGGTGTGAGTCGATTCTCGGCGTGAAAGACGAGCCAGTGTAGGGCAAAGAGGTTCCTCTGGAATGTACTGAGACATCTGGGGGACTCTTGGAATGGTGGTACGACCAAGAAGTTCCTCTCGCCTTTCCTGTTGAGAGTGCCTCCTCTTGAGATGCGACGGGAACGCCGGGAATTCTTTCCCGTTGAAAGCAGGGAAAGGATCCCTCATCTCGAGCTACGAGGGGGAAACGGGGCTCCTCTGGATGTGGGCGGGACCATCGTGCTTCCTCTCGAGTGGAGACGGGTATGGCAGTGAAATTCTTGAGTTGCAGCAAAGGTGTGAAAGACCCTTTCGAAGTTCCAGAGTTAGGTGTCATTAGTCTCCAGACGCCTCATCGGAAATAGGCCTCATCTCGCCTGGAAGGGAGAACTTCCTGCATTTTCTCGAGTTGCGGCAGGTGTTCTCGAGTTACGACGGGGACCTCAGGGACCCGACCTGGTGGCCTCAGGAGAGGCCAGTCCCCATGCGAGGTGCTAGGGGGCCTCTCGGGATTCCTCTTCCGTCGATACCGGGGCCAAAAACCTTGTGTGGAGTCAGGTCCGGAACCGAGGATTCCTCTCCGGGCTGACATGGATCTTGGGGTACTTCTGGAGTCTCCCCAGGGGAGTCAGGCCTCGTCTCGAGTGGGGGCATGCACGTGCGCTTTCCTTCCAGGCTGTAGCAGCAATGTCACGCTTCCCGTCGCGTGGATCAAAGGATCTGTGGTTTTCCCTCGAGGCTTTCCCTCGAGGCTTTCCCACAGGGCTGTCCCACGTGCCACGGTGGTGTGAGTCGATCCTCGGCGTGAAAGATGAGCCAGTGCAGGGCAAAGAGGTTCCTCTGGAATGGACTGAGACATCTGGGGGACTCTTGGAATGGTGGTACGACCATGGAGTTCCTCTCGTCTTTCCTGTTGAGAGTGCCTCCTCTTGAGATGCGACGGGAAGGCCGAAAATACTTTCCCGTTGATAGCAGGGAAAGGATCCCTCATCTCGAGCTACGAGGGGCAAACGGGGCTCCTCTGGATGTGGGCGGGACTATCATGTTTCCTCTCGAGTGGAGACGGATATGGCGGTGAACTTCTTGAGTTGCAGCCAGGGTGTGAAAGACCCTTTCGAAGTTCCAGAGGTTCCGTGTCATTAGTCTCCAGACGCCTTATCGGAAATAAGCCTCATCTCGCCTGGAAGGGAGAACTTCCTGGATTTTCTCGAGTTGCGGCAGGTGTTCTCGAGTTACGACGGGGACCTCAGGAACCCGCCCTGGTGGCCTCAGGAAAGGTCAGTCCCCTTGCGAGTTCCTAGGGGGCCTCTCGGGATTCCTCTCCCGTCGATACCGGGGCCAAAATACTTGTGTGGAGTCAGGGCCGGAACCGAGGATTCCTCTCAGTTGCTGACATGGATCTTTGGGTACTTCTGGAGTCTCCCCAGGGGAGTCAGGCCTCGTCTCGAGTGGGGGCATGCACGTGCGCTTTCCTTACAGGCTGTAGCAGCAATGTCACGGTTCCCGTCGCGTGGATCAAAGGATCTGTGGTTTTCCCTCGAGGCTTTCCCACAGGGCTGTCCCACGTGCCACCGTGGTGTGAGTCGATCCTCGGCGTGAAAGATGAGCCAGTGCAGGGCAAAGAGGTTCCTCTGGAATGGACTGAGACATCTGGGGGACTCTTGGAATGGTGGTACGACCATGGAGTTCCTCTCGCCTTTCCTGTTGAGAGTTCCTCCTCTTGAGATGCGACGGGAACGCCGGGAATTCTTTCCTGTTGAAAGCAGGGAAAGGATCCCTCATCTCGAGCTACGAGGGGGAAACGGGGCTCCTCTGAATGTGGGCGGGACCATCGTGCTTCCTCTCGAGTGGAGACGGGTATGGCGGTGAACTTCTTGAGTTGCAGCAAGGGTGTGAAAGACCCTTTTGAAGTCCCAGAGATTAGCTGTCATTAGACTCCAGACGCCTCATCGGAAATAGGCCTCATCTCGCCTGGAACGGAGAACTTCCTGGATTTTCTCGAGTTGCGGCAGGTGTTCTCGAGTTACGACGGAGACGTGAGGGACAAGCCCTGGTGGCCTCAGGAAACTCCAGTCCCCATACGAGTTGCTAGGGTGCCTCTCGGGATTCCTCTCCAGTCGATACCGGGGCCTAAAACCTTGTGTGGAGTCAGGGCCGGAACGGAGGATTCCTCTAAGGGGCTGACATGGATCTTTGGGTTTTTCTGGAGTCTCCCCAGGGGAGTCAGGCCTCGTCTCGAGTGGGGGCATGCACGTGCGCTTTCCTTCCAGGCTGTAGCAGCAATGTCACGCTTCCCGTCGCGTGGATCAAAGGATCTGTGGTTTTCCCTCTAGGCTTTCCCTCGAGGCTATCCCACAGGGCTGTCCCACGTGCCACCGTGGTGTGAGTCGATCTTCGGCATGAAAGATGAGTCAGTGCAGGGCAAAGAGGTTCCTCTGGAATAGACTGAAACATCTGGGGGACTCTTGGAATGGTGGTACGACCATGGAGTTCCTCTCGTCTTTCCAGTTGAGAGTGCCTCCTCTTGAGATGCGACGGGAACGCCGAAAATACTTTCCCGTTGATAGCAGGGAAAGGATCCCTCATCTCGAGCTACGAGGGGCAAACGGGGCTCCTCTGGATGTGGGCGGGACCATCATGTTTCCTCTCAAGTGGAGACGGATATGGCGGTGAACTTCTTGAGTTGCAGCAAGGGTGTGAAAGACCCTTTCGAAGTTCCAGAGGTTCCGTGTCATTAGTCTCCAGACGCCTCATCGGAAATAGGCCTCATCTCGCCTGGAAGGGAGAACTTCCTGAAGTTTCTCGAGTTGCGGCAGGTGTTCTCGAGTTACGACGGGGACCTCAGGGACCCGCCCTGGTGGCCTCAGGAAAGGCCAATCCCCATGCGAGTTGCTCGGGGGCCTCTCAGGATTCCTCTCCTGTCGATACCGGGGCCAAAAAACTTGTGTGGAGTCAGGGCCGGAACCGAGGATTCCTCTCAGGGGCTGACATGGATCTTTGGGTACTTCTGGAGTCTCCCCAGGGGAGTCAGGCCTCGTCTCGAGTGGGGGCATGCACGTGCGCTTTCCTTCCAGGCTGTAGCAGCAATGTCTCGGTTCCCGTCGCGAGGATCAAAGGATCTGTGGTTTTCCCTCGAGGCTTTCCCACAGGGCTGTCCCACGTGCACCGTGGTGTGAGTCGATTCTCGGCGTGAAAAATGAGACAGTGCAGGGCAAAGAGGTTCCTCTGGATTGGACTGAGACATCTGGGGGACTCTTGGAATGGTGGTAGGACTATGGAGTTCCTCTCGCCTTTCCTGTTGAGAGTGCCTCCTCTTGAGATGCGACGGGAACGCCGGGAATTCTTTCCCGTTGAAAGCAGGGAAAGGATCCCTCATCTCGAGCTACGAGGGGGAAACGGGGCTCCTCTGGATGTGGGCGGGACCATCGTGCTTCCTCTCGAGTGGAGACGGGTATGGCGGTGAACTTCTTGAGTTGCAGCAAGGGTGTGAAAGACCCTTTCGAAGTTCCAGAGTTTCGGTGTCATTAGTCTCCAGACGCCTCATCGGAAATAGGCCTCATTTCGCCTGGAAAGGAGAACTTCCTGGATTTTCTCGAGTTGCGGCAGGTGTTCTCGATTTACGACGGGGACCTCAGAGACCCGCCCTGGTGGCCTCAGGAACGGCCAGTCCCCATGCTAGTTGCTAGGGTGCCTCTCGGGATTCCTCTCCCGTCGATACCGGGGCCAAAAACCTTGTGTGGAGTCAGGGCCGGAACCGAGGATTCCTCTCAGGGGCTGACATGGATCTTTGGGTACTTCTGGAGTCTCCCCAGGGGAGTCAGGACTCGTCTCGAGTGGGGGCATGCACGTGCGCTTTCCTTCCAGGCTGTAGCAGCAATGTCACGCTTCCCGTCGCGTGGATCAAAGGATCTGTGGTTTACCCTCGAGGCTTTCCCACAGGGCTGTGCCACGTGCCACCGTGGTGTGAGTCGATCCTTGGCGTGAAAGATGAGCCAGTGCAGGGCAAAGAGGTTCCTCTGGAATGGACTGAGAAATCTCGGGGACTCTTGGAATGGTGGTACGACCATGGAGTTCCTCTCGCCTTTCGTGTTGAGAGTTCCTCCTCTTGAGATGCGACGGGAACGCCGGGAATTCTTTCCTGTTGAAAGCAGGGAAAGGATCCCTCATCTCGAGCTACGAGGGGGAAACGGGGCTCCTCTGAATGTGGGCGGGACCATCGTGCTTCCTCTCGAGTGGAGACGGGTATGGCGGTGAACTTCTTGAGTTGCAGCAAGGGTGTGAAAGACCCTTTTGAAGTCCCAGAGATTAGCTGTCATTAGACTCCAGACGCCTCATCGGAAATAGGCCACATCTCGCCTGGAACGGAGAACTTCCTGGATTTTCTCGAGTTGCGGCAGGTGTTCTCGAGTTACGACGGGGACGTGAGGGACAAGCCCTGGTGGCCTCAGGAAACTCCAGTCCCCATACGAGTTGCTAGGGTGCCTCTCGGGATTCCTCTCCAGTCGATACCGGGGCCTAAAACCTTGTGTGGAGTCAGGGCCGGAACGGAGGATTCCTCTAAGGGGCTGACATGGATCTTTGGGTCTTTCTGGAGTCTCCCCAGGGGAGTCAGGCCTGGTCTCGAGTGGGGGCATGCACGTGCGCCTTCATTCCAGGCTGTAGCAGCAACGTCACGCTTCCCGTCGCGTGGATCAAAGGATCTGTGGTTTTCCCTCGAGGCTTTCCCTCGAGGCTTTCCCACAGGGCTGTCTCACGTGCCATCGTGGTGTGAGTCGATCCTCGGCGTGAAAGATGAGCCAGTGCAGGGCAAACAGGTTCCTCTGGAATGGACTGAGACATCTGGGGGACTCTTGGAATGGTGGTACGACCATGGAGTTACTCTCGCCTTTCCTGTTGAGAGTGCCTCCTCTTGAGATGCGACGGGAACGCCGGGAATTCTTTCCCGTTGAAAGCAGGGAAAGGATCCCTCATCTCGAGCTACGAGGGGGAAACGGGGCTCCTCTGGATGTGGGCGGGACCATCGTGCTTCCTCTCGAGTGGAGACGGGTACGGCGGTGAACTTCTTGAGTTGCAGCAAGGGTGTGAAAGACCCTTTCGAAGTTCCAGAGGTTAGGTGTCATTTGTCTCCAGAGGCCTCATCGGAAATAGGCCTCATCTCGCCTGGAAGGGAGAACTTCCTGGATTTTCTCGAGTTGCGGCAGGTGTTCTCGAATTACGACGGGGACCTCAGGGACCCGCCGTGGTGGCCTCAGGAGAGGCCAGTCTCCATGCGAGTTGCTAGGGGTCCTCTCGTGATTCCTCTCCCGTCGATACCGGGGCCAAAAACCTTGTGTGGAGTCAGGGCCGGAACCGAGGATTCCTCTCAGGGGCTGACATGGATCTTTGGGTACTTGTGGAGTCTCCCCAGGGGAGTCAGGCCTCGTCTCGAGTGGGGGCATGCACGTGCGCTTTCCTTCCAGGCTGTAGCAGCAATGTCACGCTTCCCGTCGCTTGCATCAAAGGATCTGTGGTTTTCCCTCGAGGCTTTCCCTCGAGGCTTTCCCACAGGGCTGTCCCACGTGCCACCGTGGTGTGAGTCGATCCTCGGCGTGAAAGATGAGCCAGTGCAGGTCAAAGAGGCTCCTCTGGAATGGACTGAGACATCTGGGGGACTCTTGGAATGGTGGTACGACCATGGAGTTCCTCTCGCCTTTCCTGTTGAGAGTGCCTCCTCTTGAGATGCGACGGGAACGCCGGGAATTCTTTCCCGTTGAAAGCAGGGAAAGGATCCCTCATCTCGAGCTACGAGGGGGAAACGGTGCTCCTCTGGATGTGGGCGGGACCATCGTGCTTCCTCTCGAGTAGAGACGGGTACGGCGGTGAACTTCTTGAGTTGCAGCAAGGGTGTGAAAGACCCTTTCGAAGTTCCAGAGGTTAGGTGTCATTAGTCTCCAGACGCCTCATCGGAAATAGGCCTCATCTCGCCTGGAAGGGAGAACTTCCTGGATTTTCTGGAGTTGCGGCAGGTGTTCTCGAGTTACGACGGGGACCTCAGGGACCCGCCCTGGTGGCCTCAGAAGAGGCCAGTCCCCATGCGAGTTGCTAGGGGGCCTCTCGGGATTCCTCTCCCGTCGATACCGGGGCCAAAAACCTTGTGTGGAGTCAGGGCCGGAACCGAGGATTCCTCTCAGGGGCTGCCATGGATCTTTGGGTACTTCTGGAGTCTCCCCAGGGGAGTCAGGCCTCGTCTCGAGTGGGGGCATGCACGTGCGCTTTCCTTCCAGGCTGTAGCAGCAATGTCACGCTTCCCGTCGCGTGGATCAAAAGATCTGTGGTTTTCCCTCGAGGCTTTCCCTCGAGGCTTTCCCACAGGGCTGTCCCACGTGCCACCGTGGTGTGTGTGGATCCTCGGCGTGAAAGATGAGCCAGTGCAGGGCAAAGAGGTTCCTCTGGAATGGACTGAGACATCTGGGGGACTCTTGGAATGGTGGTACGACCATGGAGTTCCTCTCGCCTTTCCTGTTGAGAGTGCCTCCTCTTGAGATGCGACGGGAACGCCGGGAATTCTTTCCCGTTGAAAGCAGGGAAAGGATCCCTCATCTCGAGCACCGAGGGGGAAACGGGGCTCCTCTGGATGTGGGCGGGACCATCGTGCTTCCTCTCGAGTGGAGACGGGTATGGCGGTGAACTTCTTGAGTTGCAGCAAGGGTGTGAAAGACCCTTTCGAAGTTCCAGAATTTAGGTGTCATTAGTCTCCAGACGCCTCATTGGAAATAGGCCTCATCTCGCCTGGAAGGGAGAACTTCCTGGATTTTCTCGAGTTGCGGCAGGTGTTCTCGAGTTACGACGGGGACCTCAGGGACCCGCCCTGGTGGCCTCAGGAGAGGCCAGTCCCCATGCGAGTTGCTAGGGGGCCTCTCAGGATTCCTCTCCCGTCGATACCGGGGCCAAAAACCTTGTGTGGAGTCAGGGCCGGAACCAAGGATTCCTCTCAGGGGCTGACATGGATCTTTGGGTACTTCTGGAGTCTCCCCAGGGGAGTCAGGCCTCGTCTCGAGTGGGGGCATGCACGTGGGCTTTCCTTCCAGGCTGTAGCACCAATGTCACGCTTCCCGTCGCGTGGATCAAAGGATCTGTGGTTTTCCCTCGAGGCTTTCCCACAGAGCTCTCCCACGTGCCACCGTGGTGTGAGTCGATCCTCAGCCTGAAAGATGAGCCAGTGCAGGGCAAAGAGGTCCCTCTGGAAAGGACTGAGACATCTGGGGGACTCTTGGAATGGTGGTACGACCATGGAGTTCCTCTCGCCTTTCCTGTTGAGAGTGCCTCCTTTTGAGATGCGACGGGAACGCCGGGAATTCTTTCCCGTTGAAAGCAGGGAAAGGATCCCTCATCTCGAGCTACGAGGGGGAAACGGGGCTCCTCTGGATGTGGGCCGGACCATCATGCTTCCTCTCGAGTGGACACGGGTATGGCGGTGAACTTCTTGAGTTGCAGCAAGGGTGTGAAAGACCCTTTCGAAGTTCCAGAGGTTAGGTGTCATTAGTCTCCCGACGCCTCATCGGAAATAGGCCTCATCTCGCCTGGAAGGAAGAACTTCCTGGATTTTCTCGAGTTGCGGCAGGTGTTCTCGAGTTACGACGGGACCTCAAGGACCCGCCCTGGTGGCCTCAGGAGAGGCCAGTCCCCATGCGAGTTGCTAGGGGGCCTCTCGGGATTCCTCTCCCGTCGATACCGGGGCCAAAAACCTTTGGTGGAGTCAGGGCCGGAACCGAGGATTCCTCTCAGGGGCTGACATGGATCTTTGGGTACTTCTGGAGTCTCCCCAGGGGAGTCAGGCCTCGTCTCGAGTGGGGGCATGCACGTGCGCTTTCCTTCCAGGCTGTAGCAGCAATCTCACGCTTCCCGTCGCGTGGATCAAAGGATCTGTGGTTTTCCCTCGAGGCTTTCCCTCGAGGCTTTCCCACAGTGCTGTCCCACGTGCCACCGCGGTGTGAGTGGATCCTCGGCGTGAAACATGAGCCAGTGCAGGGCAAAGAGCTTCCTCTGGAATGGACTGAGACATCTGGGGGACTATTGGAATGGTGGTACGACCATGGAGTTCCTCTCGCCATTCCTGTTGAGAGTGCCTCCTCTTGAGATGCGTCGGGAACGCCGGGAATTCTTTCCCGTTGAAAGCAGGGAAAGGATCCCTCATCTCGAGCTCCGAGGGGGAAACAGGTCTCCTCTGGATGTGGGCGGGACCATCGTGCTTCCTCTCGAGTGGAGACGGGTATGGCGGTGAACTTCTTGAGTTGCAGCAAGGGTGTGAAAGAACCTTTCGAAGTTCCAGACGTTAGGTGTCATTAGTCTGCAGACGCCTCATCGGAAATAGGCCTCATCTCGCCTGGAATGGAGAACTTCCTGGATTTTCTCGAGTTGCGGCAGGTGTTCTCGAGTAACGACGGGGACCTCAGGGACCCGCCCTGGTGGCCTCAGGAGAGGCCAGTCCCCATGCGAGTTGCTAGGGGTTCTCTCGGGATTCCTCTCCCGTCGATACCGGGGCCAAAACCCTTTGGTGGAGTCAGGACCGGAACCGAGGATTCCTCTCAGGGGCTGACATGGATCTTTGGGTACTTCTGGAGTCTCCCCAGGGGAGTCAGGCCTCGTATCGAGTGGGGGCATGCACGTGCGCTTTCCTTCCAGGCTGTAGCAGCAATCTCACGCTTCCCGTGGCGTGGATCAAAGGATCTGTGGTTTTCCCTCGAGGCTTTCCCTCGAGGATTTCCCACAGGGCTGTCCCATGTGCCACCATGGTGTGAGTGGATCCTCGGCGTGAAAGATGAGCCAGTGCAGGGCAAAGAGGTTCCTCTGGAATGGACTGAGACATCTGGGGGACTCTTGGAATGGTGGTACGACCATGGAGTTCCTCTCGCCTTTCCTGTTGAGAGTGCCTCCTCTTGAGATGCGACGGGAACGCCGGGAATTCTTTCCCGTTGAAAGCAGGGAAAGGATCCCTCATCTCGAGCTACGAGGGGGAAATGGTGCTCCTCTGGATGTGGGCGGGACCATCGTGCTTCCTCTTGAGTGGACACGGGTATGGCGGTGAACTTCTTGAGTGGCAGCAAGGGTGTGAAAGACCCTTTCGAAGTTCCAGAGGTTAGGTGTCATTAGTCTCCAGACGCCTCATCGGAAATAGGCCTCATCTCGCCTGGAAGGGAGAACTTCCTGGATTTTCTCGAGTTGCGGCAGGTGTCCTCGAGTTACGACGGGGACCTCAGGGACCCGCCCTGGTGGCCTCAGGAGAGGCCAGTCCCCATGCGAGTTGCTAGGGGGCCTCTCGGAATTCCTCTCCCGTCGATACCGGGGCCAAAAACCTTTGGTGGAGTCAGCGACGGAACCGAGGATTCCTCTCAGGGGCTGACATGGATCTTTGGGTACTTCTGGAGTCTCCCCAGGGGAGTCAGGCCTCGTCTCGAGTGGGGGCATGCACGTGCGCTTTCCTTCCAGGCTGTAGCAGCAATGTCACGCTTCCCGTCGCGTGGATCAAAGGATCTGTGGTTTTCCCTCGAGGCTTTCCCTCGAGGCTTTCCCACAGGGCTGTCCCACGTGCCACCGTGGTGTGAGTCGATCCTCGGCGTGAAACATGAGCCAGTGCAGGGCAAAGAGCTTCCTCTGGAATGGACTGAGACATCTGGGGGACTATTGGAATGGTGGTACGACCATGGAGTTCCTCTCGCCTTTCCTGTTGAGAGTGCCTCCTCTTGAGATGCGTCGGGAACGCCGGGAATTCTTTCCCGTTGAAAGCAGGGAAAGGATCCCTCATCTCGAGCTTCGAGGGGGAAACGGGGCTCCTATGGATGTGGGCGGGACCATCGTGCTTCCTCTCGAGTGGAGACGGTATGGCGGTGAACTTCTTGAGTTGCAGCAAGGGTGTGAAAGACCCTTTCGAAGTTCCAGACGTTAGGTGTCATTAGGGTGCAGACGCCTCATCGGAAATAGGCCTCATCTCGCCTGGAATGGAGAACTTCCTGGATTTTCTCGAGTTGCGGCAGGTGTTCTCGAGTTACGACGGGGACCTCAGGGACCCGCCCTGGGGGCCTCAGGAGAGGCCAGTCCCCATGCGAGTTGCTAGGGGGCCTCTCGGGATTCCTCTCCCGTCGATACCGGGGCCAAAACCCTTTGGTGGAGTCAGGGCCGGAACCGAGGATTCCTCTCAGGGGCTGACATGGATCTTTGGGTACTTCTGGAGTCTCCCCAGGGGAGTCAGGCCTCGTCTCGAGTGGGGGCATGCACGTGCGCTTTCCTTCCAGGCTGTAGCAGCAATCTCACACTTCCCGTGGCGTGGATCAAAGGATCTGTGGTTTTCCCTCGAGGCTTTCCCTCGAGGCTTTCCCACAGGGCTGTCCCACGTGCCACCGTGGTGTGAGTGGATCCTCGGCGTGAAACATGAGCCAGTGCAGGGCAAAGAGCTTCCTCTGGAATGGACTGAGACATCTGGGCGACTCTTGGAATGGTGGTACGACCTTGGAGTTCCTCTCGCCTATCCTGTTGAGAGGGCCTCCTCTTGAGATGCGTCGGGAACGCCGGGAATTCTTTCCCGTTGAAAGCAGGGAAAGGATCCCTCATCTCGAGCTCCGAGGGGGAAACGGGGCTCCTCTGGATGTGGGCGGGACCTTCGTGCTTCCTCTCGAGTGGACACGGGTATGGCGGTGAACTTCTTGAGTTGCAGCAAGGGTGTGAAAGACCCTTTCGAAGTTCCAGAGGTTAGGTGTCATTAGTCTCCAGACGCCTCATCGGAAATAGGCCTCATCTCGCCTGGAAGGGAGAACTTCCTGGATTTTCTCGAGTTGCGGCAGGTGTTCTCGAGTTACGACGGGGACCTCAGGGACCCGCCCTGGTGGCCTCAGGAGAGGCCAGTCCCCATGCGAGTTGCTAGGGGGCCTCTCGGGATTCCTCTCCCGTCGATACCGGGGCCAAAACCCTTTGGTGGAGTCAGGGCCGGAACCGAGGATTCCTCTCAGGGGCTGACATGGATCTTTGGGTACTTCTGGAGTCTCCCCAGGGGAGTCAGGCCTCGTCTCGAGTGGGGGCATGCACGTGCGCTTTCCTTCCAGGCTGTAGCAGCAATCTCACGCTTCCCGTCGCGTGGATCAAAGGATCTGTGGTTTTCCCTCGAGGCTTTCCCTCGAGGCTTTCCCACAGTGCTGTCCCACGTGCCACCGCGGTGTGAGTGGATCCTCGGCGTGAAACATGAGCCAGTGCAGGGCAAAGAGCTTCCTCTGGAATGGACTGAGACATCTGGGGGACTATTGGAATGGTGGTACGACCATGGAGTTCCTCTCGCCATTCCTGTTGAGAGTGCCTCCTCTTGAGATGCGACGGGAACGCCGGGAATTCTTTCCCGTTGAAAGCAGGGAAAGGATCCCTCATCTCGAGCTACGAGGGGGAAACGGGGCTCCTCTGGATGTGGGCGGGACCATCGTGCTTCCTCTCGAGTGGAGACGGGTATGGCGGTGAACTTCGTGAGTTGCAGCAAGGGTGTGAAAGTCCCTTTCGAAGTTCCAGAGGTTAGGTGTCATTAGTCTCCAGACGCCTCATCGGAAATAGGCCTCATCTCGCCTGGAAGGGAGAACTTCCTGGATTTTCTCGAGTTGCGGCAGTTGTTCTCGAGTTACGACGGGGACCTCAGGGACCCGCCCTGGTGGCCTCAGGAGACGCCATTCCCCAAGCGAGTTGCTAGGGGGCCTCTCGGGATTCCTCTCCCGTCGATACCGGGGCCAAAAACCTTGTGTGGAGTCAGGGCCGGAACCGAGGATTCCTCTCAGGGGCTGATATGGATCTTTGGGTACATCTGGAGTCTCGCCAGGGGAGACAGGCCTCGTCTCGAGTCGGGGCATGCACGTGCACTTTCCTTCCAGGCTGTAGCAGCAATGTCACGCTTCCCGTCGCATGGATCAAAGGATCTGTGGTTTTCCCTCGAGGCTTTCCCTCGAGGCTTTCCCACAGGGCTATCCCACGTGCCACCGTGGTGTGAGTGGATCCTCGGCGTGAAAGATGAGCCAGTGCAGGGCAAAGAGGTTCCTCTGGAATGGACTGAGACATCTGGGGGACTCTTGGAATGGTGGTACGACCATGGAGTTCCTCTCGCCTTTCCTGTTGAGAGTGCCTCCTCTTGAGATGCGACGGGAACGCCGGGAATTCTTTCCCGTTGAAAGCAGGGAAAGGATCCCTCATCTCGAGCTACGAGGGGGAAACGGGGCTCCTCTGGATGTGGGCGGGACCATCGTGCTTCCTCTCGAGTGGACACGGGTATGGCGGTGAACTTCTTGAGTTGCAGCAACGGTGTGAAAGACCCTTTCGAAGTTCCGGAGGTTAGGTGTCTTTAGTCTCCAGACGCCTCATCGGAAATAGGCCTCATCTCGCCTGGAAGGGAGAACTTCCTGGATTTTCTCGAGTTGCGGCAGGTGTTCTCGAGTTACGACGGGGACCTCAGGGACCCGCCCTGGTGGCCTCAGGAGACGCCAGTCCCCATGCGAGTTGCTAGGGGGCCTCTCGGGATTCCTCTCCCGTCGATACCGGGGCCAAAAACCTTGTGTGGAGTCAGGGCCGGAACCGGTGATTCCTCTCAGGGGCTGATATGGATCTTTGGGTACATCTGGAGTCTCGCCAGGGGAGACAGGCCTCGTCTCGAGTCGGGGCATGCACGTGCACTTTCCTTCCAGGCTGTAGCAGCAATGTCACGCTTCCCGTCGCGTGGATCAAAGGATCTGTGGTTTTCCCTCGAGGCTTTCCCTTGAGGCTTTCCCACAGGGCTCTCCCACGTGCCACCGTGGTGTGAGTCGATCCTCGGCGTGAAAGATGAGCCAGTGCAGGGCAAAGAGGTTCCTCTGGAATGGACTGAGACATCTGGGGGACTCTTGGAATAGTGGTACGACCATGGAGTTCCTCTCGCCTTTCCTGTTGAGAGTGCCTCCTCTTGAGATGCGACGGGAACGCCGGGAATTCTTTCCCGTTGAAAGCAGGGAAAGGATCCCTCATCTCGAGCTACGAGGGGGAAACGGGGCTCCTCTGGATGTGGGCGGGACCATCGTGCTTCCTCTCGAGTGGAGACGGGTATGGCGGTGAACTTCTTGAGTCGCAGCAAGGGTGTGAAAGACCCTTTCGAAGTTCCAGAGGTTAGGTGTCATTAGTCTCCAGACGCCTCATCGGAAATAGGCCTCATCTCGCCTGGAAGGGAGAACTTCCTGGATTTTCTCGAGTTGCGGCAGGTGTTCTCGAGTTACGACGGGGACCTCAGGGACCCGCCCTGGTGGCCTCAGGAGAGGCCAGTCCCCATGCGAGTTGCTAGAGGGCCTCTCGGGATTCCTCTCCCGTCGATACCGGGGCCAAAAACATTTGGTGGAGTCAGGGCCGGAACCGAGGATT
Organism: Capricornis sumatraensis; assembly: GCF_032405125.1. NCBI lineage: Eukaryota > Metazoa > Chordata > Mammalia > Artiodactyla > Bovidae > Capricornis > Capricornis sumatraensis. The sequence continues at coordinate 1,007,737 of NW_027184625.1, forward strand.
CCTCTCAGGGGCTGACATGGATCTTTGGGTACTTCTGGAGTCTCCCCAGGGGAGTCAGGCCTCGTCTCGAGTGGGGGCATGCACGTGCGCTTTCCTTCCAGGCTGTAGCAGCAATGTCACGCTTCCCGTGGCGTGGATCAAAGGATCTGTGGTTTTCCCTCGAGGCTTTCCCTCGAGGCTTTCCCACAGGGCTGTCCCACGTGCCACCGTGGTGTGATTCGATCCTCGGCGTGAAAGATGTGCCAGTACAGGGCAAAGAGGTTCCTTTGGAATGGACTGAGACATCTGGGGGACTCTTGGAATGGTGGTACGACCATGGAGTTCCTCTCGCCTTTCCTGTTGAGAGTGCCTGCTCTTGAGATGCGACGGGAACGCCGGGAATTCTTTCCCGTTGAAAGCAGGGAAAGGATCCCTCATCTCGAGCTACGAGGGGGAAACGGTGCTCCTCTGGATGTGGGCGGGACCATCGTGCTTCCTCTTGAGTGGACACGGGTATGGCGGTGAACTTCTTGAGTTGCAGCAAGGGTGTGAAAGACTCTTTCGAAGTTCCAGAGGTTAGGTGTCATTAGTCTCCAGACGCCTCATCGGAAATAGGCCTCATCTCGCCTGGAAGGGAGAACTTCCTGGATTTTCTCGAGTTGCGGCAGGTGTTCTCGAGTTACGACGGGGACCTCAGGGACCCGCCCTGGTGGCCTCAGGAGAGGCCAGTCCCCATGCGAGTTGCTAGGGGGCCTCTCGGGATTCCTCTCCCGTAGATACCGGGGCCAAAAACCTTGTGTGGAGTCAGGGCCGGAACCGAGGATTCCTCTCAGGGGGTGACATGGATCTTTGGGTACTTGTGGAGTCTCCCCAGGGGTGTCAGGCCTCGTCTCGAGTGGGGGCATGCACGTGCGCTTTCCTTTCAGGCTGTAGCAGCAATGTCACGCTTCCCGTGGCGTGGATCAAAGGATCTGTGGTTTTCCCTCGAGGCTTTCCCTCGAGGCTTTCCCACAGGGCTGTCCCACGTGCCACCGTTGTGTGTGTCGATCCTCGGCGTGAAAGATGAGCCAGTGCAGGGCAAAGAGGTTCCTCTGGAATGGACTGAGACATCTGGGGGACTCTTGGAATGGTGGTACGACCATGGAGTTCCTCTCGCCTTTCCTGTTGAGAGTGCCTCCTCTTGAGATGCGACGGGAACGCCGGGAATTCTTTCCCGTTGAAAGCAGGGAAAGGATCCCTCATCTCGAGCTCCGAGGGGGAAACGGGGCTCCTCTGGATGTGGGCGGGACCATCGTGCTTCCTCTCGAGTGGAGACGGTATGGCGGTGAACTTCTTGAGTTGCAGCAAGGGTGTGAAAGACCCTTTCGAAGTTCCAGAGGTTAGGTGTCATTAGTCTCCAGACGCCTCATCGGAAATAGGCCTCATCTCGCCTGGAAGGGAGAACTTCCTGGATTTTCTCGAGTTGCGGCAGGTGTTCTCGAGTTACGACGGGGACCTCAGGGACCCGCCCTGGTGGCCTCAGGAGAGGCCAGTCCCCATGCGAGTTGCTAGGGGGCCACTCGGGATTCCTCTCCCGTCGATACCGGGGCCAAAAACCTTGTGTGGAGTCAGGGCCGGAACCAAGGATTCCTCTCATGGGCTAAAATGGATCTTTGGGTACTTCTGGAGTCTCCCCAGGGGAGTCAGGCCTCGTCTCGAGTGGGGGCATGCACGTGTGCTTTCCTTCCAGGCTGTAGCACCAATGTCACGCTTCCCGTAGCGTGAATCAAAGGATCTGTGGTTTTCCCTCGAGGCTTTCCCTCGAGGCTTTCCCACAGGGCTGTCCCACGTGCCACCGTGGTGTGAGTCGATCCTCGGCGTGAAAGATCAGCCAGTGCAGGGCAAAGAGGTTCCTCTGGAATGGACTGAGACATCTGGGGGACTCTTGGAATGGTGGTACGACCATGGAGTTCCTCTCGCCTTTCCTGTTGAGAGTGCCTCCTCTTGAGATGCGACGGGAACGCCGGGAATTCTTTCCCGTTGAAAGCAGGGAAAGGATCCCCCATCTCGAGCTACGAGGGGGAAACTGGGCTACTCTGGATGTGGGCGGGACGATCGTGCTTCCTCTCGAGTGGACACGGGTATGGCGCTGAACTTCTTGAGTTGCAGCAAGGATGTGAAAGACCCTTTCAAAGTTCCACAGGTTAGGTGTCATTCGTCTCCAGACGCCTCATCGGAAATAGGCCTCATCTCGCCTGGAAGGTAGAACTTCCTGGATTTTCTCGAGTTGCGGCAGGTGTTGTCGAGTTACGACGGGGACCTCAGGGACCCGCACTGGTGGCCTCAGGAGAGGCCAGTCCCCATGCGAGTTGCTAGGGGGCTCTCGGGATTCCTCTCCCGTCGATACCGGGGCCAAAAACCTTGTGTGGAGTCAGGGCCGGAACCGAGGATTCCTCTCAGGGGCTGACATGGATCTTTGGGTACTTGTGGAGACTCCCCAGCGGAGTCAGGCCTCGTCTCGTGTGGGGGCATGCACGTGCGCTTTCCTTCCAGGCTGTAGCAGCAATGTCACGCTTCCCGTCGCGTGGATCAAAGGATCTGTGGTTTTTCCTCGAGGCTTTCCCACAGGGCTGTCCCACGTGCCACCGTGGTGTGAGTCGATCCTCGGCGTGAAAGATGAGCCAGTGCAGGGCAAAGAGGTTCCTCTGGAATGGACTGAGACATCTGGGGGACTCTTGGAATGGTGGTACGACCATGGAGTTCCTCTCGCCTTTCCTGTTGAGAGTGCCTCCTCTTGAGATGCGACGGGAACGCCGGGAATTCTTTCCCGTTGAAAGCAGGGAAAGGATCCCTCATCTCGAGCTACGAGGGGGAACCGGGGCTCCTCTGGATGTGGGCGGGACCATCGTGCTTCCTCTCGAGTGGAGACGGGTATGGCGGTGAACTTCTTGAGTCGCAGCAAGGGTGTGAAAGACCCTATCGAAGTTCCAGAGGTTAGGTGTCATTAGTCTCCAGACGCCTCATCGGAAATAGGCCTCATCTCGCCTGGAAGGGAGAACTTCCTGGATTTTCTCGAGTTGCGGCAGGTGTTCTCGAGTTACGACGGGGACCTCAGGGACCCGCCCTGGTGGCCACAGGAGAGGCCAGTCCCCATGCGAGTTGCTTGGGGGCCTCTCGGGATTCCTCTCCCGTCGATACCGGGGCCAAAAACCTTGTGTGGAGTCAGGGCCGGAACCGAGGATTCCTCTCAGGGGCTGACATGGATCTTTGGGTACTTCTGGAGTCTCCCCAGGGGAGTCAGGCCTCGTCTCGAGTGGGGGCATGCACGTGCGCTTTCCTTACAGGCTGTAGCAGCAATGTCACGCTTCTCGTCGCGTGGATCAAAGGATCTGTGGTTTTCCCTTGAGGCTTTCCCACAGGGCTGTCGCACGTGCCACCGTGGTGTGAGTCGATCCTCGGCGTGAAAGATGAGCCAGTGCAGGGCAAAGAGGTTCCTCTGGAATGGACTGAGACATCTGGGGGACTCTTGGAATGGTGGTACGACCATGGAGTTCCTCTCGCCTTTCCTGTTGAGAGTGCCTCCTCTTGAGATGCGACGGGAACGCCGGGAATTCTTTCCCGTTGAAAGCAGGGAAAGGATCCCTCATCTCGAGCTACAAGGGGGAAACGGTGCTCCTCTGGATGTGGGCGGGACCATCGTGTTTCCTCTCCAGTGGACACGGGTATGGCGGTGAACTTCTTGAGTCGCAGCAAGGGTGTGAAAGACCCTTTCGAAGTTCCAGAGGTTAGGTGTCATTAGTCTCCAGACGCCTCATCGGAAATAGGCCTCATCTCGCCTGGAAGGGAGAACTTCCTGGATTTTCTCGAGTTGCGGCAGGTGTTCTCGAGTTACGACGGGGACCTCAGGGACCCGCCCTGGTGGCCTCAGGAGAGGCCAGTCCCCATGCGAGTTGCTAGGGGGCCTCTCGGGATTCCTCTCCCGTCGATACCGGGGCCAAAAACCTTTGGTGGAGTCAGGGCCGGAACCGAGGATTCCTCTCATGGGCTGACATGGATCTTTGAGTACTTCTGGAGTCTCCCCAGGGAAGTCAGGCCTCGTCTCGACTGGGGGCATGCACGTGCGCTTTCCTTCCAGGCTGTAGCAGCAATGTCACGCTTCCCTTGGCGTGGATCAAAGGATCTGTGGATTTCCCTCGAGGCTTTCCATCGAGGCTTTCCCACAGGGCTGTCCCACGTGCCACCATGGTGTGAGTCGATCCTCGGCGTGAAAGATGAGCCAGTGCAGGGCAAAGAGGTTCCTCTGGAATGGACTGAGACATCTGGGGGACTCTTGGAATGGTGGTACGACCATTGAGTTCCTCTCGCCTTTCCTGCTGAGAGTGCCTCCTCTTGAGATGCGATGGGAACGCCGGGAATTCTTTCCCGTTGAAAGCAGGGAAAGGATCCCTCATCTCGAGCTACGAGGGGGAAACTGTGCTCCTCTGGATGTGGGCGGGACCATCGTGCTTCCTCTTGAGTGGACACGGGTATGGCGGTGAACTTCTTGAGTTGCAGCAAGGGTGTGAAAGACCCTTTCGAAGTTCCAGAATTTAGGTGACATTAGTCTCCAGACGCCTCATCGGAAATAGGCCTCATCTCGCCTGGAAGGGAGAACTTCCTGGCTTTCTCGAGTTGCGGCAGGTGTTCTCCAGTTACGACGGGGACCACAGGGACCCGCCCTGGTGGCCTCAGAAGAGGCCAGTCCCCATGCGAGTTGCTAGGGGGCTTCTCGGGATTACTCTTCCGTCGATACCGGGGCCAAAACCCTTTGGTGGAGTCAGGGCCGTAACCGAGGATTCCTCTCAGGGGCTGACATGGATCTTTGGGTACTTCTGGAGTCTCCCCAGGGGAGTCAGGCCTCGTCTCGAGTGGGGGCATGCACGTGCGCTTTCCTTCCAGGCTGTAACAGCAATGTCACGCTTCCCGTCGCGTGGATCAAAGGATCTGTGGTTTTCCCTCGAGGCTTTCCCTCGAGGCTTTCCCACAGGGCTGTCCCACGTGCCACCGTGGTGTGAGTCGATCCTCGGCGTGAAAGATGAGCCAGTGCAGGGCAGAGAGGTTCCTCTGGAATGCACTGAGACATCTGGGGGACTCTTGGAATGGTGGTACGACCATGGAGTTCCTCTCGCCTTTCCTGTTGAGAGTGCCTCCTCTTGAGATGCGACGGGAACGCCTGGAATTCTTTCCCGTTGAAAGCAGGGAAAGGATCCCTCATCTCGAGCTACGAGGGGGAAACGGTGCTCCTCTGGATGTGGGCGGGACCATCGTGCTTCCTCTTGAGTGGACACGGGTATGGCGGTGAACTTCTTGAGTTGCAGCAAGGGTGTGAAAGACCCTTTCGAAGTCCCAGAGGTTAGGTGTCATTAGTCTCCAGACGCCTCATTGGAAATAGGCCTCATCTCGCCTGGAAGGGAGAACTTCCTGGATTTTCTCGAGTTGCGGCAGGTGTTCTCGAGTTACGACGGGGACCTCAGGGACCCGCCCTGGTGGCCTCAGGAGAGGCCAGTCCCCATGCGAGTTGCGAGAGGGCCTATCGGGATTCCTCTCCCGTCGATACCGGGGCCAAAAACCTTGTGTGGCGTCAGGGCCGGAACCGAGGATTCCTCTCAGGGGCTGACATGGATCTTTGGGTACTTCTGGAGTCTCCCCAGGGGAGTCAGGCCTCGTCTCGAGTGGGGGCATGCACGTGCGCTTTCCTTCCAGGCTGTAGCAGCAATGTCATTCTTCCCGTCGCGTGGATCAAAGGGTCTGTGGTTTTCCCTCGAAGCTTTCCCTAGAGGCTTTCCCTCAGGGCTGTCCCACGTGCCACCGTGGTGTGAGTCGATCCTCGGCGTGAAAGATGAGCCAGTGCAGGGCAAAGAGTTTCCTTTGGAATGGACTGAGACATCTGGGGGACTCTTGGAATGGTGGTACGACCATGGAGTTCCTCTCGCCTTTCCTGTTGAGAGTGCCTCCTCTTGAGATGCGACGGGAACGCCGGGAATTCTTTCCCGTTGAAAGCAGGGAAAGGATCCCTCATCTCGAGCTCCGAGGGGGAAACGGGGCTCCTCTGGATGTGGGCGGGACCATCGTGCTTCCTCTCGAGTGGAGACGGGTATGGCGGTAAACTTCTTGAGTTGCAGCAAGGGTGTGAAAGACCCTTTCGAAGTTCCAGAGGTTAGGTGTCATTAGTCTCCAGACGCCTCATCGGAAATAGGCCTAATCTCGCCTGGAAGGGAGAACTTCCTGGATTTTCTCGAGTTGCGGCAGGTGTTCTCGAGTTACGACGGGGACCTCAGGGACCCGCCCTGGTGGCCTCAGGAGAGGCCAGTCCCCATGCGAGTTGCTAGGGGGCCTCTCGGGATTCCTCTCCCGTCGATACCGGGGCCAAAAACCTTGTGTGGCGTCAGGGCCGGAACCGAGGATTCCTCTCAGGGGCTGACATGGATCTTTGGGTACTTCTGGAGTCTCCCCAGGGGAGTCAGGCCTCGTCTCGAGTGGGGGCATGCACGTGCGCTTTCCTTCCAGGCTGTAGTAGCAATGTCACGCTTCCCGTCGCGTGGATCAAAGGATCTGTGGTTTTCCCTCGAAGCTTTCCCTAGAGGCTTTCCCACAGGGCTGTCCCACGTGCCACCGTGGTGTGAGTCGATCCTCGGCGTGAAAGATGAGCCAGTGCAGGGCAAAGAGGTTCCTCTGGAATGGACTGAGACATCTGGGGGACTCTTGGAATGGTGGTACGACCATGGAGTTCCTCTCGCCTTTCCTGTTGAGAGTGCCTCCTCTTGAGATGCGACGGGAACGCCGGGAATTCTTTCCCGTTGAAAGCAGGGAAAGGATCCCTCATCTCGAGCTACGAGGGGGAAACGGGGCTCCTCTGGATGTGGGCGGGACCATCGTGCTTCCTCCCGAGTGGAGACGGGTATGGCGGTGAACTTCTTGAGTTGCAGCAAGGGTGTGAAAGACCCTTTCGAAGTTCTAGAAGTTAGGTGTCATTTATCTCCAGACGCCTCATCGGAAATAGGCCTCATCTTGCCTGGAAGGGAGAACTTCCTGGATTTTCTCGAGTTGCGGCAGGTGTTCTCGAGTTACGACGGGGACCTCAGGGACCCGCCCTGGTGGCCTCAGGAGAGGCCAGTCCCCATGCGAGGTGCTAGGGGGCCTCTCTGGATTCCTCTCCCGTCGATACCGGGGCCAAAAACCTTTGGTGGAGTCAGGGCCGGAACCGAGGATTCCTCTCATGTCCTGACATGGATCTTTGAGTACTTCTGGAGTCTCCCCAGGGGAGTCAGGCCTCGTCTCGACTGGGGGCATGCACGTGCGCTTTCCTTCCAGGCTGTAGCAGCAATGTCACGCTTCCCTTGGCGTGGATCAAAGGATCTGTGGTTTTCCCTCGAGGCTTTCCATCGAGGCTTTCCCACAGGGCTGTCCCACGTGCCACCATGGTGTGAGTCGATCCTCGGCGTGAAAGATGAGCCAGTGCAGGGCAAAGAGGTTCCTCTGGAATGGACTGAGACATCTGGGGGACTCTTGGAATGGTGGTACGACCATGGAGTTCCTCTCGCCTTTCCTGCTGAGAGTGCCTCCTCTTGAGATGCGATGGGAACGCCGGGAATTCTTTCCCGTTGAAAGCAGGGAAAGGATCCCTCATCTCGAGCTACGAGGGGGAAACGGTGCTCCTCTGGATGTGGGCGGGACCATCGTGCTTCCTCTTGAGTGGACACGGGTATGGCGGTGAACTTCTTGAGTTGCAGCAAGGGTGTGAAAGACCCTTTCGAAGTTCCAGAATTTAGGTGTCATTAGTCTCCAGACGCCTCATCGGAAATAGGCCTCATCTCGCCTGGAAGGGAGAACTTCCTGGATTTCTCGAGTTGCGGCAGGTGTTCTCCAGTTACGACGGGGACCACAGGGACCCGCCCTGGTGGCCTCAGAAGAGGCCAGTCCCCATGCGAGTTGCTAGGGGGCTTCTCGGGATTACTCTTCCGTCGATACCGGGGCCAAAACCCTTTGGTGTAGTCAGGGCCGGAACAGAGGATTCCTCTCAGGGGCTGACATGGATCTTTGGGTACTTCTGGAGTCTCCCCAGGGGAGTCAGGCCTCGTCTCGAGTGGGGGCATGCACGTGCGCTTTCCTTCCAGGCTGTAGCAGCAATGTCACGCTTCCCGTCGCGTGGATCAAAGGATCTGTGGTTTTCCCTCGAGGCTTTCCCTCGAGGCTTTCCCACAGGGCTGTCCCACGTGCCACCGTGGTGTGAGTCGATCCTCGGCGTGAAAGATGAGCCAGTGCAGGGCAAAGAGGTTCCTCTGGAATGCACTGAGACATCTGGGGGACTCTTGGAATGGTGGTACGACCATGGAGTTCCTCTCGCCTTTCCTGTTGAGAGTGCCTCCTCTTGAGATGCGACGGGAACGCCGGGAATTCTTTCCCGTTGAAAGCAGGGAAAGGATCCCTCATCTCGAGCTACGAGGGGGAAACGGTGCTCCTCTGGATGTGGGCGGGACCATCGTGCTTCCTCTTGAGTGGACACGGGTATGGCGGTGAACTTCTTGAGTTGCAGCAAGGGTGTGAAAGACCCTTTCGAAGTCCCAGAGGTTAGGTGTCATTAGTCTCCAGACGCCTCATTGGAAATAGGCCTCATCTCGCCTGGAAGGGAGAACTTCCTGGATTTTCTCGAGTTGCGGCAGGTGTTCTCGAGTTACGACGGGGACCTCAGGGACCCGCCCTGGTGGCCTCAGGAGAGGCCAGTCCCCATGCGAGTTGCGAGAGGGCCTATCGGGATTCCTCTCCCGTCGATACCGGGGCCAAAAACCTTGTGTGGCGTCAGGGCCGGAACCGAGGATTCCTCTCAGGGGCTGACATGGATCTTTGGGTACTTCTGGAGTCTCCCCAGGGGAGTCAGGCCTCGTCTCGAGTGGGGGCATGCACGTGCGCTTTCCTTCCAGGCTGTAGCAGCAATGTCATTCTTCCCGTCGCGTGGATCAAAGGGTCTGTGGTTTTCCCTCGAAGCTTTCCCTAGAGGCTTTCCCACAGGGCTGTCCCACGTGCCACCGTGGTGTGAGTCGATCCTCGGCGTGAAAGATGAGCCAGTGCAGGGCAAAGAGTTTCCTTTGGAATGGACTGAGACATCTGGGGGACTCTTGGAATGGTGGTACGACCATGGAGTTCCTCTCGCCTTTCCTGTTGAGAGTGCCTCTTCTTGAGAAGCGCGGGAACGCCGGGAATTCTTTCCCGTTGAAAGCAGGGAAAGGATCCCTCATCTCGAGCTCCGAGGGGGAAACGGGGCTCCTCTGGATGTGGGCGGGACCATCGTGCTTCCTCTCGAGTGGAGACGGGTATGGCGGTAAACTTCTTGAGTTGCAGCAAGGGTGTGAAAGACCCTTTCGAAGTTCCAGAGGTTAGGTGTCATTAGTCTCCAGACGCCTCATCGGAAATAGGCCTCATCTCGCCTGGAAGGGAGAACTTCCTGGATTTTCTCGAGTCGCGGCAGGTGTTCTCGAGTTACGACGGGGACCTCAGGGACCCGCCCTGGTGGCCTCAGGAGAGGCCAGTCCCCATGCGAGTTGCTAGGGGGCCTCTCGGGATTCCTCTCCCGTCGATACCGGGGCCAAAAACCTTGTGTGGCGTCAGGGCCGGAACCGAGGATTCCTCTCAGGGGCTGACATGGATCTTTGGGTACTTCTGGAGTCTCCCCAGGGGAGTCAGGCCTCGTCTCGAGTGGGGGCATGCACGTGCGCTTTCCTTCCAGGCTGTAGCAGCAATGTTACGCTTCCCGTCGCGTGGATCAAAGGATCTGTGGTTTTCCCTCGAAGCTTTCCCTCGAGGCTTTCCCACAGGGCTGTCCCACGTGCCACCGTGGTGTGAGTCGATCCTCGGCGTGAAAGATGAGCCAGTGCAGGGCAAAGAGGTTCCTCTGGAATGGACTGAGACATCTGGGGGACTCTTGGAATGGTGGTACGACCATGGAGTTCCTCTCGCCTTTCCTGTTGAGAGTGCCTCCTCTTGAGATGCGACGGGAACGCCGGGAATTCTTTCCCGTTGAAAGCAGGGAAAGGATCCCTCATCTCGAGCTACGAGGGTTAAACGGGGCTCCTCTGGATGTGGGCGGGACCATCGTGCTTCCTCCCGAGTGGAGACGGGTATGGCGGTGAACTTCTTGAGTTGCAGCAAGGGTGTGAAAGACCCTTTCGAAGTTCCAGAAGTTAGGTGTCATTTATCTCCAGACGCCTCATCGGAAATAGGCCTCATCTCGCCTGGAAGGGAGAACTTCCTGGATTTTCTCGAGTTGCGGCAGGTGTTCTCGAGTTACGACGGGGACCTCAGGGACCCGCCCTGGTGGCCTCAGGAGAGGCCAGTCCCCATGCGAGGTGCTAGGGGGCCTCTCGGGATTCCTCTCCCGTCGATACCGGAGCCAAAAACCTTGTGTGAACGCAGGGCCGGAACCGAGGATTCCTCTCAGGGGCTGACATGGATCTTTGGGTACTTCTGGAGTCTCCCCAGGGGAGTCAGGCCTCGTCTCGAGTGGGGGCATGCACGTGCGCTTTCCTTCCAGGCTGTAGCAGCAATGTCACGCTTCCCGTCACGTGGATCAAAGGATCTGTGGTTTTCCCTCGAGGCTTTCCCTCGAGGCTTTCCCACAGGGCTGTCCCACGTGCCACCGTGGTGTGAGTCGATCCTCGGCGTGAAAGATGAGCCAGTGCAGGGCAAAGAGGTTCCTCTGGAATGGACTGAGACATCTGGGGGACTCTTGGAATGGTGGTACGACCATGGAGTTCCTCTCGCCTTTCCTGTTGAGAGTGCCTCCTCTTGAGATGCGACGGGAACGCCGGGAATTCTTTCCCGTTGAAAGCAGGGAAAGGATCCCTCATCTCGAGCTCCGAGGGGGAAACGAGGCTCCTCTGGATGTGGGCGGGACCATCGTGATTCCTCTCGAGTGGAGACGGGTATGGCGGTGAACTTCTTGAGTTGCAGCAAGGGTGTGAAAGACCCTTTCGAAGTTCCAGAGGTTAGGTGTCATTAGTCTCCAGAAGCCTCATCGGAAATAGGCCTCATCTCGCCTGGAAGGGAGAACTTCCTGGATTTTCTCGAGTTGCGGCAGGTGTTCTCGAGTTACGACGGGGACCTCAGGGACCCGCCCTGGTGGCCTCAGGAGAGGCCAGTCCCCATGCGAGTTGCTAGGGGGCCTCTCGGGATTCCTCTCCCGTCGATACCGGGGCCAAAAACCTTGTGTGGAGTCAGGGCCGGAACCGAGGATTCCTCTCAGGGGCTGATATGGATCTTTGGGTACTTCTGGAGTCTCCCCAGGGGAGTCAGGCCTCGTCTCGAGTGGGGGCATGCACGTGCGCTTTCCTTCCAGGCTGTAGCAGCAATGTCACGCTTCCCGTCGCGTGGATCAAAGGATCTGTGGTTTTCCCTCAAGGCTTTCCCTCGAGGCTTTCCCACAGTGCTGTCCCACGTGCCACCGTGGTGTGAGTCGATCCTCGGCGTGAAAGATGAGCCAGTGCAGGGCAAAGAGGTTCCTCTGGAATGGACTGAGACATCTGGGGGACTCTTGGAATGGTGGTACGACCATTGAGTTCCTCTCGCCTTTCCTGTTGAGAGTGCCTCCTCTTGAGATGCGACGGGAACGCCGGGAATTCTTTCCCGTTGAAAGCAGGGAAAGGATCCCTCATCTCGAGCTACGAGGGGGAAACGGGGCTCCTCTGGATGTGGGCGGGACCATCGTGCTTCCTCTCGAGTGGAGACGGGTATGGCAGAGAACTTCTTGAGTTGCAGCAAGGGAGTGAAAGACCCTTTCGAAGTTCCAGAGGTTAGGTGTCATTAGTCTCCAAACGCCTCATCGGAAATAGGATTCTTCTCGCCTGGAATGGAGAACTTCCTGGATTTTCTCGAGTTGGGACAGGTGTTCTCGAGTTACGACGGGGACCTCAGGGACCCGCCCTGGTGGCCTCAGGAGAGGCCAGTCCCCATGCGAATTTCTAGGGGGCCTCTCGGGATTCCTCTCCCGTCGATACCGGGGCCAAAAACCTTGTGTGGAGTCAGGGCCGGAACCGAGGATTCCTCTCAGGGGCTGACATGAATCTTTGGGTACTTCTGGAGTCTCCCCAGGGTAGTCAGGCCTCATCTCGAGTGGGGGCATGCACGTGCGCTTTCCTTTCAGGCTATAGCAGCAATGTCATGCTTCCCGTCGCCTGGATCAAAGGATCTGTGGTTTTCCCTCGAGGCTTTCCCTTGAGGCTTTCCCACAGGGCTGTCCCACGTGCCACCGTGGTGTGAGTCGATCCTCGGCGTGAAAGATGAGCCAGTGCAGGGCAAAGAGGTTGCTCTGGAATGGACTGAGACATCTGGGGGACTCTTGGAATGGTGGTACGACCATGGAGTTCCTCTCGCCTTTCCTGTTGAGAGTGCCTCCTCTTGAGATGCGACGGGAACGCCGGGAATTCTTTCCCGTTGAAAGCAGGGAAAGGATCCCTCATCTCGAGCTACGAGGGTGAAACGGGTCTCCTCTGGATGTGGGCGGGACCATCGTGCTTCCTCTCGAGTGGAGACGGGTATGGCGGTGAACTTCTTGAGTTGCAGCAAGGGTGTGAAAGACCCTTTCGAAGTTCCAGAGGTTAGGTGTCATTAGTCTCCAGACGCCTCATCGGAAATAGGCCTCATCTCGCCTGGAAGGGAGAACTTCCTGGATTTTCTCGAGTTGCGGCAGGTGTTCTCGAGTTACGACGGGGACCTCAGGGACCCGCCCTGGTGGCCTCAGGAGAGGCCAGTCCCCATGCGAGTTGCTAGGGGGCCTCTCGGGATTCCTCTCCGGTCGATACCGGGGCCAAAAACCTTGTGTGGAGTCAGGGCCGGAATCGAGGATTCCTCTCAGGGGCTGACATGGATCTTTGGGTACTTGTGGAGTCTCCCCAGGGGAGTCAGGCCTCGTCTCGAGTGGGGGCATGCACGTGCGCTTTCCTTCCAGGCTGTAGCAGCAATGTCACGCTTCCCGTCGCGTGGATCAAAGGATCTGTGGTTTTCCCTCGAGGCTTTCCCTCGAGGCTTTCCCACAGGGCTGTCCCATGTGCCACCGTGGTGTGAGTCGATCCTCGGCGTGAAAGATGAGCCAGTGCAGGGCAAAGAGGTTCCTCTGGAATGGACTGAGACATCTGGGGGACTCTTGGAATGGTGGTACGACCATGGAGTTCCTCTCGCCTTTCCTGTTGAGAGTGCCTCCTCTTGAGATGCGACGGGAACGCCGGGAATTCTTTCCCGTTGAAAGCAGGGAAAGGATCCCTCATCTCGAGCTACGAGGGGGAAACGGGGCTCCTCTGGATGTGGGCGGGACCATCGTGCTTCCTCTCGAGTGGAGACGGGTATGGCAGAGAACTTCTTGAGTTGCAGCAAGGGAGTGAAAGACCCTTTCGAAGTTCCAGAGGTTAGGTGTCATTAGTCTCCAGACGCCTCATCGGAAATAGGCCTCATCTCGCCTGGAAGGGAGAACTTCCTGGATTTTCTCGAGTTGCGACAGGTGTTCTCGAGTTATGACGGGGACCTCATGGACCAGCCCTGGTGGCCTCAGGAGAGGCCAATCCCCATGCGAGTTGCTAGGGGGACTCTGGGATTCCTCTCCCGTCGATACCGGGTCCAAAAACCTTGTGTGGAGTCAGGGCCGGAACCGAGGATTCCTCTCAGGGGCTGACATGGATCTTTGGGTACTTCTGGAGTCTCCCCAGGGGAGTCAGGCCTCGTCTCGAGTGGGGACAGGTACGTGCGCTTTCCTTCCAGGCTGTAGCAGCAATGTCACGCTTCCCGTCGCGTGGATCAAAGGATCTGTGGTTTTCCCACGAGGCTTTCCCTCGAGGCTTTCCCACAGGTCTGTCCCACGTGCCACCGTGGTGTGAGTTGATACTCGGCGTGAAAGATGAGCCAGTGCAAGGCAAAGAGGTTCCTCTGGAATGGACTGAGACATCTGGGGGACTCTTGGAATGGTGGTACCACCATGGAGTTCCTCTCGCCTTTCCTGTTGAGAGTGCCTCCTCTTTAGATGCGACGGGAACGCCGGGAATTCTTTCCCGTTGAAAGCAGGGAAAGGATCCCTCATCTCGAGCTACGAGGGGGAAACGGGGCTCCTCTGGATGTGGGCGGGACCATCGTGCTTCCTCTCGAGTGGAGACGGGTATGGCGGTGAACTTCTTGAGTTGCAGCAAGGGTGTGAAAGACCCTTTCGAAGTTCCAGAGGTTAGGTGTCATTAGTCTCCAAACGCCTCATCGGAAATAGGATTCTTCTCGCCTGGAATGGAGAACTTCCTGGATTTTCTCGAGTTGGGACAGGTGTTCTCGAGTTACGACGGGGACCTCAGGGACCCGCCCTGGTGGCCTCAGGAGAGGCCAGTCCCCATGCGAATTTCTAGGGGGCCTCTCGGGATTCCTCTCCCGTCGATACCGGGGCCAAAAACCTTGTGTGGAGTCAGGGCCGGAACCGAGGATTCCTCTCAGGGGCTGACATGGATCTTTGGGTACTTCTGGAGTCTCCCCAGGGTAGTCAGGCCTCATCTCGAGTGGGGGCATGCACGTGCGCTTTCCTTTCAGGCTATAGCAGCAATGTCATGCTTCCCGTCGCCTGGATCAAAGGATCTGTGGTTTTCCCTCGAGGCTTTCCCTTGAGGCTTTCCCACAGGGCTGTCCCACGTGCCACCGTGGTGTGAGTCGATCCTCGGCGTGAAAGATGAGCCAGTGCAGGGCAAAGAGGTTGCTCTGGAATGGACTGAGACATCTGGGGGACTCTTGGAATGGTGGTACGACCATGGAGTTCCTCTCGCCTTTCCTGTTGAGAGTGCCTCCTCTTGAGATGCGACGGGAACGCCGGGAATTCTTTCCCGTTGAAAGCAGGGAAAGGATCCCTCATCTCAAGCTACGAGGGTGAAACGGGGCTCCTCTGGATGTGGGCGGGACCATCGTGCTTCCTCTCGAGTGGAGACGGGTATGGCGGTGAACTTCTTGAGTTGCAGCAAGGGTGTGAAAGACCCTTTCGAAGTTCCAGAGGTTAGGTGTCATTAGTCTCCAGACGCCTCATCGGAAATAGGCCTCATCTCGCCTGGAAGGGAGAACTTCCTGGATTTTCTCGAGTTGCGGCAGGTGTTCTCGAGTTACGACGGGGACCTCAGGGACCCGCCCTGGTGGCCTCAGGAGAGGCCAGTCCCCATGCGAGTTGCTAGGGGGCCTCTCGGGATTCCTCTCCCGTCGATACCGGGGCCAAAAACCTTGTGTGGAGTCAGGGCCGGAATCGAGGATTCCTCTCAGGGGCTGACATGGATCTTTGGGTACTTGTGGAGTCTCCCCAGGGGAGTCAGGCCTCGTCTCGAGTGGGGGCATGCACGTGCGCTTTCCTTCCAGGCTGTAGCAGGAATGTCACGCTTCCCGTCGCGTGGATCAAAGGATCTGTGGTTTTCCCTCGAGGCTTTCCCTCGAGGCTTTCCCACAGGGCTGTCCCATGTGCCACCGTGGTGTGAGTCGATCCTCGGCGTGAAAGATGAGCCAGTGCAGGGCAAAGAGGTTCCTCTGGAATGGACTGAGACATCTGGGGGACTCTTGGAATGGTGGTACGACCATGGAGTTCCTCTCGCCTTTCCTGTTGAGAGTGCCTCCTCTTGAGATGCGACGGGAACGCCGGGAATTCTTTCCCGTTGAAAGCAGGGAAAGGATCCCTCATCTCGAGCTCCGAGGGGGAAACGGGGCTCCTCTGGATGTGGGCGGGACCATCGTGCTTCCTCTCGAGTGGAGACGGGTATGGCAGAGAACTTCTTGAGTTGCAGCAAGGGAGTGAAAGACCCTTTCGAAGTTCCAGAGGTTAGGTGTCATTAGTCTCCAGACGCCTCATCGGAAATAGGCCTCATCTCGCCTGGAAGGGAGAACTTCCTGGATTTTCTCGAGTTGCGACAGGTGTTCTCGAGTTATGACGGGGACCTCATGGACCAGCCCTGGTGGCCTCAGGAGAGGCCAATCCCCATGCGAGTTGCTAGGGGGACTCTGGGATTCCTCTCCCGTTGATACCGGGTCCAAAAACCTTGTGTGGAGTCAGGGCCGGAACCGAGGATTCCTCTCAGGGGCTGACATGGATCTTTGGGTACTTCTGGAGTCTCCCCAGGGGAGTCAGGCCTCGTCTCGAGTGGGGACAGGTACGTGCGCTTTCCTTCCAGGCTGTAGCAGCAATGTCACGCTTCCCGTGTCGTGGATCAAAGGATCTGTGGTTTTCCCACGAGGCTTTCCCTCGAGGCTTTCCCACAGGTCTGTCCCACGTGCCACCGAGGTGTGAGTTGATACTCGGCGTGAAAGATGAGCCAGTGCAGGGCAAAGAGGTTCCTCTGGAATGGACTGAGACATCTGGGGGACTCTTGGAATGGTGGTACGACCATGGAGTTCCTCTCGCCTTTCCTGTTGAGAGTGCCTCCTCTTTAGATGCGACGGGAACGCCGGGAATTCTTTCCCGTTGAAAGCAGGGAAAGGATCCCTCATCTCGAGCTACGAGGGGGAAACGGGGCTCCTCTGGATGTGGGCGGGACCATCGTGCTTCCTCTCGAGTGGAGACGGGTATGGCGGTGAACTTCTTGAGTTGCAGCAAGGGTGTGAAAGACCCTTTCGAAGTTCCAGAGGTTAGGTGTCATTAGTCTCCAAACGCCTCATCGGAAATAGGATTCTTCTCGCCTGGAATGGAGAACTTCCTGGATTTTCTCGAGTTGGGACAGGTGTTCTCGAGTTACGACGGGGACCTCAGGGACCCGCCCTGGTGGCCTCAGGAGAGGCCAGTCCCCATGCGAATTTCTAGGGGGCCTCTCGGGATTCCTCTCCCGTCGATACCGGGGCCAAAAACCTTGTGTGGAGTCAGGGCCGGAACCGAGGATTCCTCTCAGGGGCTGACATGGATCTTTGGGTACTTCTGGAGTCTCCCCAGGGTAGTCAGGCCTCATCTCGAGTGGGGGCATGCACGTGCGCTTTCCTTTCACGCTATAGCAGCAATGTCATGCTTCCCGTCGCCTGGATCAAAGGATCTGTGGTTTTCCCTCGAGGCTTTCCATTCAGGCTTTCCCACAGGGCTGTCCCACGTGCCACCGTGGTGTGAGTCGATCCTCGGCGTGAAAGATGAGCCAGTGCAGGTCAAAGAGGTTGCTCTGGAATGGACTGAGACATCTGGGGGACTCTTGGAATGGTGGTACGACCATGGAGTTCCTCTCGCCTTTCCTGTTGAGAGTGCCTCCTCTTGAGATGCGACGGGAACGCCGGGAATTCTTTCCCGTTGAAAGCAGGGAAAGGATCCCTCATCTCGAGCTACGAGGGTGAAACGGGGCTCCTCTGGATGTGGGCGGGACCATCGTGCTTCCTCTCGAGTGGAGACGGGTATGGCGGTGAACTTCTTGAGTTGCAGCAAGGGTGTGAAAGACCCTTTCGAAGTTCCAGAGGTTAGGTGTCATTAGTCTCCAGACGCCTCATCGGAAATAGGCCTCATCTCGCCTGGAAGGGAGAACTTCCTGGATTTTCTCGAGTTGCGGCAGGTGTTCTCGAGTTACGACGGGGACCTCAGGGACCCGCCCTGGTGGCCTCAGGAGAGGCCAGTCCCCATGCGAGTTGCTAGGGGGCCTCTCGGGATTCCTCTCCCGTCGATACCGGGGCCAAAAACCTTGTGTGGAGTCAGGGCCGGAATCGAGGATTCCTCTCAGGGGCTGACATGGATCTTTGGGTACTTGTGGAGTCTCCCCAGGGGAGTCAGGCCTCGTCTCGAGTGGGGGCATGCACGTGCGCTTTCCTTCCAGGCTGTAGCAGGAATGTCACGCTTCCCGTCGCGTGGATCAAAGGATCTGTGGTTTTCCCTCGAGGCTTTCCCTCGAGGCTTTCCCACAGGGCTGCCCATGTGCCACCGTGGTGTGAGTCGATCCTCGGCGTGAAAGATGAGCCAGTGCAGGGCAAAGAGGTTCCTCTGGAATGGACTGAGACATCTGGGGGACTCTTGGAATGGTGGTACGACCATGGAGTTCCTCTCGCCTTTCCTGTTGAGAGTGCCTCCTCTTGAGATGCGACGGGAACGCCGGGAATTCTTTCCCGTTGAAAGCAGGGAAAGGATCCCTCATCTCGAGCTACGAGGGGGAAACGGGGCTCCTCTGGATGTGGGCGGGACCATCGTGCTTCCTCTCGAGTGGAGACGGGTATGGCAGAGAACTTCTTGAGTTGCAGCAAGGGAGTGAAAGACCCTTTCGAAGTTCCAGAGGTTAGGTGTCATTAGTCTCCAGACGCCTCATCGGAAATAGGCCTCATCTCGCCTGGAAGGGAGAACTTCCTGGATTTTCTCGAGTTGCGACAGGTGTTCTCGAGTTACGATGGAGACCTCAGGGACCCGCCCTGGTGGCCTCAGGAGAGGCCAATCCCCATGCGAGTTGCTAGGGGGACTCTGGGATTCCTCTCCCGTCGATACCGGGTCCAAAAACCTTGTGTGGAGTCAGGGCCGGAACCGAGGATTCCTCTCAGGGGCTGACATGGATCTTTGGGTACTTCTGGAGTCTCCCCAGGGGAGTCAGGCCTCGTCTCGAGTGGGGACAGGTACGTGCGCTTTCCTTCCAGGCTGTAGCAGCAATGTCACGCTTCCCGTGGCGTGGATCAAAGGATCTGTGGTTTTCCCACGAGGCTTTCCCTCGAGGCTTTCCCACAGGTCTGTCCCACGTGCCACCGTGGTGTGAGTTGATACTCGGCGTGAACGATGAGCCAGTGCAGGGCAAAGAGGTTCCTCTGGAATGGACTGAGACATCTGGGGGACTCTTGGAATGGTGGTACGACCATGGAGTTCCTCTCGCCTTTCCTGTTGAGAGTGCCTCCTCTTTAGATGCGACGGGAACGCCGGGAATTCTTTCCCGTTGAAAGCAGGGAAAGGATCCCTCATCTCGAGCTACGAGGGTGAAACGGGGCTCCTCTGGATGTGGGCGGGACCATCGTGCTTCCTCTCGAGTGGAGACGGGTATGGCGGTGAACTTCTTGAGTTGCAGCAAGGGTGTGAAAGACCCTTTCGAAGTTCCAGAGGTTAGGTGTCATTAGTCTCCTGACGCCTCATCGGAAATAGGCCTCATCTCGCCTGGAAGGGAGAACTTCCTGGATTTTCTCGAGTTGCGGCAGGTGTTCTCGAGTTACGACGGGGACCTCAGGGACCCGCCCTGGTGGCCTCAGGAGAGGCCAGTCCCCATGCGAGTTGCTAGGGGGCCTCTCGGGATTCCTCTCCCGTCGATACCGGGGCCAAAAACCTTGTGTGGAGTCAGGGCCGGAATCGAGGATTCCTCTCAGGGGCTGACATGGATCTTTGGGTACTTGTGGAGTCTCCCCAGGGGAGTCAGGCCTCGTCTCGAGTGGGGGCATGCACGTGCGCTTTCCTTCCAGGCTGTAGCAGGAATGTCACGCTTCCCGTCGCGTGGATCAAAGGATTTGTGGTTTTCCCTCGAGGCTTTCCCTCGAGGCTTTCCCACAGGGCTGCCCATGTGCCACCGTGGTGTGAGTCGATCCTCGGCGTGAAAGATGAGCCAGTGCAGGGCAAAGAGGTTCCTCTGGAATGGACTGAGACATCTGGGGGACTCTTGGAATGGTGGTACGACCATGGAGTTCCTCTCGCCTTTCCTGTTGAGAGTGCCTCCTCTTGAGATGCGACGGGAACGCCGGGAATTCTTTCCCGTTGAAAGCAGGGAAAGGATCCCTCATCTCGAGCTACGAGGGGGAAACGGGGCTCCTCTGGATGTGGGCGGGACCATCGTGCTTCCTCTCGAGTGGAGACGGGTATGGCAGAGAACTTCTTGAGTTGCAGCAAGGGAGTGAAAGACCCTTTCGAAGTTCCAGAGGTTAGGTGTCATTAGTCTCCAGACGCCTCATCGGAAATAGGCCTCATCTCGCCTGGAAGGGAGAACTTCCTGGATTTTCTCGAGTTGCGACAGGTGTTCTCGAGTTACGATGGAGACCTCAGGGACCCGCCCTGGTGGCCTCAGGAGAGGCCAATCCCCATGCGAGTTGCTAGGGGGACTCTGGGATTCCTCTCCCGTCGATACCGGGTCCAAAAACCTTGTGTGGAGTCAGGGCCGGAACCGAGGATTCCTCTCAGGGGCTGACATGGATCTTTGGGTACTTCTGGAGTCTCCCCAGGGGAGTCAGGCCTCGTCTCGAGTGGGGACAGGTACGTGCGCTTTCCTTCCAGGCTGTAGCAGCAATGTCACGCTTCCCGTGGCGTGGATCAAAGGATCTGTGGTTTTCCCACGAGGCTTTCCCTCGAGGCTTTCCCACAGGTCTGTCCCACGTGCCACCGTGGTGTGAGTTGATACTCGGCGTGAAAGATGAGCCAGTGCAGGGCAAAGAGGTTCCTCTGGAATGGACTGAGACATCTGGGGGACTCTTGGAATGGTGGTACCACCATGGAGTTCCTCTCGCCTTTCCTGTTGAGAGTGCCTCCTCTTTAAATGCGACGGGAACGCCGGGAATTCTTTCCCGTTGAAAGCAGGGAAAGGATCCCTCATCTCGAGCTACGAGGGGGAAACGGGGCTCCTCTGGATGTGGGCGGGACCATCGTGCTTCCTCTCGAGTGGAGACGGGTATGGCGGTGAACTTCTTGAGTTGCAGCAAGGGTGTGAAAGACCCTTTCGAAGTTCCAGAGGTTAGGTGTCATTAGTCTCCAAACGCCTCATCGGAAATAGGATTCTTCTCGCCTGGAATGGAGAACTTCCTGGATTTTCTCGAGTTGGGACAGGTGTTCTCGAGTTACGACGGGGACCTCAGGGACCCGCCCTGGTGGCCTCAGGAGAGGCCAGTCCCCATGCGAATTTCTAGGGGGCCTCTCGGGATTCCTCTCCCGTCGATACCGGGGCCAAAAACCTTGTGTGGAGTCAGGGCCGGAACCGAGGATTCCTCTCAGGGGCTGACATGAATCTTTGGGTACTTCTGGAGTCTCCCCAGGGTAGTCAGGCCTCATCTCGAGTGGGGGAATGCACTTGCGCTTTCCTTCCAGGCTGTAGCAGGAATGTCACGCTACCCGTCGCGTGGATCAAAGGATCTGTGGTTTTCCCTCGAGGCTTTCCCTCGAGGCTTTCCCACAGGGCTGTCCCACGTGCCACCGTGGTGTGAGTCGATCCTCGGCGTGAAAGATGAGCCAGTGCAGGGCAAAGAGGTTCCTCTGGAATGGACTGAGACATCTGGGGGACTCTTGGAATGGTGGTACGACCATGGAGTTCCTCTCGCCTTTCCTGTTGAGAGTGCCTCCTCTTGAGATGCGACGGGAACGCCGGGAATTCTTTCCCGTTGAAAGCAGGGAAAGGATCCCTCATCTCGAGCTACGAGGGGGAAAAGGGGCTCCTCTGGATGTGGGCGGGACCATCGTGCTTCCTCTCGAGTGGAGACGGGTATGGCAGAGAACTTCTTGAGTTGCAGCAAGGGAGTGAAAGACCCTTTCGAAGTTCCAGAGGTTAGGTGTCATTAGTCTCCAGACGCCTCATCGGAAATAGGCCTCATCTCGCCTGGAAGGGAGAACTTCCTGAATTTTCTCGAGTTGCGACAGGTGTTCTCGAGTTATGACGGGGACCTCAAGGACCAGCCCTGGTGGCCTCAGGAGAGGCCAATCCCCATGCGAGTTGCTAGGGGGACTCTGGGATTCCTTTCCCGTCGATACCGGGTCCAAAAACCTTGTGTGGAGTCAGGGCCGGAACCGAGGATTCCTCTCAGGGGCTGACATGGATCTTTGGGTACTTCTGGAGTCTCCCCAGGGGAGTCAGGCCTCGTCTCGAGTGGGGACAGGTACGTGCGCTTTCCTTCCAGGCTGTAGCAGCAATGTCACGCTTCCCGTGGCGTGGATCAAAGGATCTGTGGTTTTCCCACGAGGCTTTCCCTGGAGGCTTTCCCACAGGTCTGTCCCACGTGCCACCGTGGTGTGAGTTGATACTCGGCGTGAAAGATGAGCCAGTGCAGGGCAAAGAGGTTCCTCTGGAATGGACTGAGACATCTGGGGGACTCTTGGAATGGTGGTACCACCATGGAGTTCCTCTCGCCTTTCCTGTTGAGAGTGCCTCCTCTTGAGATGCGACGGGAACGCCGGGAATTCTTTCCCGTTGAAAGCAGGGAAAGGATCCCTCATCTCGAGCTACGAGGGGGAAACGGGGCTCCTCTGGATGTGGGCGGGACCATCGTGCTTCCTCGCGAGTGGAGACGGGTATGGCGGTGAACTTCTTGAGTTGCAGAAAGGGTGTGAAAGACCCTTTCGAAGTTCCAGAGGTTAGGTGTCATTAGTCTCCAGACGCCTCATCGGAAATAGGCCTCATCTCGCCTGGAAGGGAGAACTTCCTGGATTTTCTCGAGTTGTGGCAGGTGTTCTCGAGTTACGACGGGGACATCAGGGACCCGCCCTGGTGGCCTCAGGAACGGCCAGTCCCCATGGGAGTTGCTAGGGGGCCTCTCGGGATTCCTCTCCTGTCGATACCGGGGCCAGAAACCTTGTGTGGAGTCAGGGCCGGAATCGAGGATTCCTCTCAGGGGCTGACATGGATCTTTGGGTACTTCTGGAGTCTCCCCAGGGCCGTCAGGCCTCGTCTCGAGTTGGGGCATGCACGTGCGCTTTCCTTCCAGGCTGTAGCAGCAATGTCACGCTTCCCGTGGCCTGGATCAAAGGATCTGTGGTTTTCCCTCGAGGCTTTCCCTCGAGGCTTTCACACAGGGCTGTCCCACGTGCCACCGTGGTGTGAGTCGATCGTCGGCGTGAAAGATGAGCCAGTGCAGGGCAAAGAGGTTCCTCTGAAATGGACTGAGACATCTGGGGGACTCGTGGAATGGTGGTACGACCATGGAGTTCCTCTCGCCTTTCCTGTTGAGAGTGCCTCCTCTTGAGATGCGACGGGAATGCCGGGAATTCTTTCCCGTTGAACGCAGGGAAAGGATCCCTCATCTCGAGCTACGAGGGGGAAACGGGGCTCCTCTGGATGTGGGCGGGACCATCGTGCTTCCTCGCGAGTGGAGACGGGTATGGCGATGAACTTCTTGAGTCGCAGCAAGGGTGTGAAAGACCCTTTCGAAGTTCCAGAGTTTAGGTGTCATTAGTCTCCAAACGCCTCATCGGAAATAGGATTCTTCTCGCCTGGAAGGGAGAACTTCCTGGATTTTCTCGAGTTGCGACAGGTGTTCTCGAGTTACGACGGAGACCTCAGGGACCCGCCCTGGTGGCCTCAGGAGAGGCCAGTCCCCATGCAAGTTGCTAGGGGGCCTCTCGGGATTCCTCTCCCGTCGATACCGGGGCCAAAAACCTTGTGTGGAGTCAGGGCCGGAACCGAGGATTCCTCTCAGGGGCTGACATGGATCTTTGGGTACTTCTGGAGTCTCCCCAGGGGAATCAGGCCCCGTCTCGAGTGGGGGCATGCACGTGCGCTTTCCTTCCAGGCTGTAGCAGCAATGTCACGCTTTCCGTCGGGTGGATCAAAGGATCTGTGGTTTTCCCTCAAGGCTTTGCCTCGAGGATTTCCCACAGGGCTGTCCCACGTGCCACCGTGGTGTGAGTCGATCCTCGGCGTGAAAGATGAGCCAGTGCAGGGCAAAGAGGTTCCTCTGGAATGGACTGAGACATCTGGGGGACTCTTGGAATGGTGGTACCACCATGGAGTTCCTCTCGCCTTTCCTGTTGAGAGTGCCTCCTCTTGAGATGCGACGGGAATGCCGGGAATTCTTTCCCGTTGAAAGCAGGGAAAGGTTCCCTCATCTCGAGCTACGAGGGCTAAACGGGGCTCCTCTGGATGTGGGCGGGACCATCGTGCTTCCTCTCGAGTGGAGACGGGTATGGCAGTGAACTTCTTGAGTTGCAGCAAGGGTGTGAAAGACCCTTTCGAAGTTCCAGAGGTTAGGTGTCATTAGTCTCCAGACGCCTCATCGGAAATAGGCCTCATCTCGCCTGGAAGGGAGAACTTCCTGGATTTTCTCGAGTTGCGGCAGGTGTTCTCGAGTTACGACGGGGATCTCAGGGACCCGCCCTGGTGGCCTCAGGAGAGGCCAGTCCCCATGCGAGTTGCTAGGGGGCCTCTCGGGATTCCTCTCCCGTCGATACCGGGGCCAAAAACCTTGTGTGGAGTCAGGGCCGGAACCGAGGATTCCTCTCAGGGGCTGACATGGATCTTTGGGTACTTCTGGAGTCTCTCCAGGGGAGTCAGGCCTCGTCTCGAGTGGGGACATGCACGTGTGCTTTCCTTCCAGGCTGTAGCAGCAATGTCACGCTTCCCGTCGCGTTGATCAAAGGATCTGTGGTTTTCCCTCGAGGCTTTCCCTCGAGGCTTTCCCACAGGGCTGTCCCACGTGCCACCGTGGTGTGAGTCGATCCTCGGCGTGAAAGATGAGCCAGTGCAGTGCAAAGAGGTTCCTCTGGAATGGACTGAGACATCTGGGGGACTCTTGGAATGGTGGTACGACCATGGAGTTCCTCTCGCCTTTCCTGTTGAGAGTGCCTCCTCTTGAGATGCGACGGGAATGCCGGGAATTTTTTCCCGTTGAAAGCAGGGAAAGGATCCCTCATCTCGAGCTACGAGGGGGAAACGGGGCTCCTCTGGATGTGGGTGGGACCATCGTGCTTTCTCTCGTGTGGAGACGGGTATGGCGGTAAACTTCTTGAGTTGCAGCAAAGGTGTGAAAGACCCTTTCGAAGTTCCAGAGTTTGGGTGTCATTAGTCTCCAGACGCCTCATCGGAAATAGGCCTCATCTCGCCTGGAAGGGAGAACTTCCTGGATTTTCTCGAGTTTTGGCAGGTGTTCTCGAGTTACGACGGGGACCTCAGGGACCCGCCCTGGTGGCCTCAGGAGAGGCCAGTCCCCATGCGAGTTGCTAGGGGGCCTCTCGGGATTCCTCTCCCGTCGATACCTGGGCCAAAAACCTTGTGTGGAGTCAGGGCCAGAACCGAGGATTCCTCTCAGGGGCTGACATGGATCTTTGGGTACTTCTGGAGTCTCCCCAGGGGAGTCAGGCCTCGACTCGAGTGGGGGCATGCACGTGCGCTTTCCTTCCAGGCTGTAGCAGCAATGTCACGCTTCCCGTCGCGTGGATCAAAGGATCTGTGGTTTTCCCTCGAGGCTTTCCCTCGAGGCTTTCCCACAGGGCTGTCCCACGTGCCACCGTGGTGTGAGTCGATCCTCGGCGCGAAAGATGAGCCAGTGCAGGGCAAAGAGGTTCCTCTGGAATGGACTGAGACATGTGGGGGACTCTTGGAATGGTGGTACGACCATGGAGTTCCTCTCGACTTTCCTGTTAAGAGTGCCTCCTCTTGAGATCCGACGGGAACGCCGGGAATTCTTTCCCGTTGAAAGCAGGGAAATGATCCCTCATCTCGAGCTACGAGGGGGAAACGGGGCTCCTCTTGATGTGGGCGGGACCATCGTGCTTCCTTTCGAGTGGAGACGGGTATGGCGGTGAACTTCTTGAGTTGCAGCAAGGGTGTGAAAGACCCTTTCGAAGTTCCAGAGGTTAGGTGTCATTAGTCTCCAGATGCCTCATCGGAAATAGGCCTCATCTAGCCTGGAAGGGAGAACTTCCTGGATTTTCTCGAGGTGCGGCAGGTGTTCTCGAGTTACGACGGGTACCACTTGGACCCGCCCTGATGGCCTCAGGATCGGCCAGTCCCCATGCGAGTTGCTAGGGGGCCTCTCGGGATTCCTCTCCCGTCGATACCGGGGCCAAAAACCTTGTGTGGAGTCAGGGCCGGAACCGAGGATTCCTCTCAGGGGCTGACATGGATCTTTGGGTACTTCTAGAGTCTCCCCAGGAGAGTCAGGCCTCGTCTCGAGTGGGGGCATGCACGTGCGCTTTCCTTTCAGGCTGTAGCAGCAATGTCACGCTTCCCGTCGCGTGGATCAAATGATCTGTGGTTTTCCCTCGAGGCTTTCCCTCGAGGCTTTCCCACAGGGCTGTCCCACGTGCCACCGTGGTGTGAGTTGATCCTCGGCGTGAAAGATGAGCCAGTGCAGGGCAAAGGGGTTCCTCTGGAATGGACTGAGACATCTGGGGGACTCTTGGAATGGTGGTACGACCATGGAGTTCCTCTCGCCTTTCCTGTTGAGAGTGCCTCCTCTTGAGATGCGACGGGAACGCCGGGAATTCTTTCCCGTTGAAAGCAGGGAAAGGTTCCCTCATCTCGAGCTACGAGGGGGAAACGGGGCTCCTCTGGATGTGGGCGGGACCATCGTGCTTCCTCCCGAGTGGACACGGGTATGGCGGTGAACTTCTTGAGTTGCAGCAAGGGTGTGAAAGACCCTTTCGAAGTTCCAGAGGTTAGGTGTCATTAGTCTCCAGACGCCTCATCGGAAATAGGCCTCATCTCGCCTGGAAGAGAGAACTTCCTGGATTTTCTCGAGTTGCGGCAGGTGTTCTCGAGTTACGACGGGGACCTCAGGGACCCGCCCTGGTGGCCTCAGTAGAGGCCAGTCCCCATGCGAGTTGCTAGGGGGCCTCTCGGGATTCCTCTCCCGTCGATACCGGGGCCAAAAGCCTTGTGTGGAGTCAGGGCTGGAACCGAGCATTCCTCTCAGGGGTTACATGGATCTTTGGGTACTTCTGGAGGCTCCCCAGGGGAGTCAGGCCTCGTCTCGAGTGGGGGCATGCACGTGCGCTTTCCTTCCAGGCTGTAGCAGCAATGTCACGCTTCCCATCCCGAGGATTAAAGGATCTGTGGTTTTCCCTCGAGGCTTTCCCTCGAGGCTTTCCCACAGGGCTGTCCCACGGGCCACCGTGGTGTGAGTCGATCCTCGGCGTGAAAGATGAGCCAGTGCAGGGCAAAGAGGTTCCTCTGGAATGGACTGAGACTTCTGGGGGACTCTTGGAATGGTGGTACGACCATGGAGTTCCTCTCGCCTTTCCTGTTGAGAGTGCCTCCTCTTGAGATGCGACGGGAATGCCGGGAATTCTTTCCCGTTGAAAGCAGGGAAAGGATCCCTCATCTCGAGCTCCGAGGGGGAAACGTGGCTCCTCTGTATGTGGGCGGGACCATCGTGCTTTCTCTCGTGTGGAGACGGGTATGGCGGTAAACTTCTTGAGTTGCAGCAAGGGTGTGAAAGACCCTTTCGAAGTTCCAGAGTTTGGGTGTCATTAGTCTCCAGACGCCTCATCGGAAATAGGCCTCATCTCGCCTGGAAGGGAGAACTTCCTGGATTTTCTCGAGTTGCGGCAGGTGTTCTCGAGTTACGACGGGGACCTCAGGGACCCGCCCTGGTGGCCTCAGGAGAGGCCAGTCACCATGCGAGTTGCTAGGGGGCCTCGCGGGATTCCTCTCCCGTCGATACCGGGGCCAAAAACCTTGTGTGGAGTCAGGGCCGGAAACGAGGATTCCTCTCAGGGGCTGACATGGATCTTTGGGTACTTCTGGAGTCTCCGCAGGGGAGTCAGGCCTCGTCTCGAGTGGGGGCATGCACGTGCGTTTTCTTTCCAGGCTGTAGCAGCAATCACACGCTTCCCGTCGCGTGGATCAAAGGATCTGTGGTTTTCCCTCGAGGCTTTCCCACAGGGCTGTCCCACGTTCCACCGTGGTGTGAGTCGATCCTCGGCGTGAAAGTTGAGCCAGTGCAGGGCAAAGAGGTTCCTCTGGAATGGACTGAGACATCTGGGGGACTCTTGGAATGGTGGTACGACCATGGAGTTCCTCTCGCCTTTCCTGTTGAGAGTGCCTCCTCTTGAGATGCGACGGGAACGCCGGGAATTCGTTCCCGTTGAAAGCAGGGAAAGGATCCCTCATCTCGAGCTACGAGGGGGAAACGGGGCTCCTCTGGATGTGGGCGGGACCATCGTGCTTCCTCTCTAGTGGAGACGGGTATTGCCGGGGTCCAGCCCCGGTGGATCCAGGGAATTCGAAGGGTGGACGGCGTTGGCGTGGAAAGACTTGTTTATTTATTAATATAAGATTAGATTAAGAAACTGTAGTGCAGTAGGAAGATTAAGTGGAGAAAGAGGGCTGAATAGCTTGGTTTACGCGGAAGACCAATAAAATTCCAGACAAGGAATTTGCACCATCTACGTTGGGCCACCGGTGCCCGCTTGAATATCTAAGGGTGCCTCGCCTTAAGCTCCCTTTCTCGCGGATCTTAATAACCAGGGCAAATAAGTAGACCTGGCGAGCCTCCGCGCCCCAGATGGAAATTCAGCCTGAAATTAAAGTAAAGAGCAGAGGGAAGAAAAGGGAGAGAAAAAGAGAGAGAGAGAGAGACACGGGGGGAGCCATATTCCCAAGACACCAGGCCGAGACTAGTCCGAGAAACTGGTCTGAGAATCTTGTCCCGTCCTTTATTGTTCAGAAGGCCTTTTATACTTTTGATAAAACATGGAGATCAATGGGTACCACAAAGTTATGCAGCGTTAGCAGTCCAGACTCTTATCAAAACCAGGCTTTTCTCTCTGCATACCTAATTGTATACACAAGTCTTAGGTAATTTACATCATCTTCCAACCAAAAGGGCCAATTAACATTTTACAGCCTTTTTTCTGATAAGGGTTTGTCAACCACAAGACTTATTTGTGTTGATCTTCCCAAGGTCTGGTGCCACTCTCGGAAAGCACTAAAGAAAGTTACATTCTTAGACAGCAAGGATACAGCAACTTATAACAAGTAGAGGGAGTGCAGTGATTTATAGCAAAAGAGAAGCAATTAACTCAAAAGTCTAGTGTTGCTAACATCAAAACTACTATGTATCTTTTTCTACATCCTGCTTACATTAACATCCTTCCAGGTGCCTAAAAGATAAAGAATAAGGAGGTCTGGCAGCAATCCTTGAGTCAACAGTGAAAACCCTCTACCAATATAATTTTTAACTCTTTAGAAAAGGCTCTGTATCTTTAAGATGCTTTTAAGCTTTGTGCCTCCCGCGGTTGGGGGGCTGTAAGCAATTCACAAGCTGTAAGCTTTGTGCCTCTCGCGGTTGGGGGGCTGTAAGCAATTCACAAGCTGTAAGAGGTCTGGGGAACCTGTTAGGCAGACTAGAGAGCTATCAGAGGGGTTTAACTGAAACATCCCTTTCAAATGCAGAAGACTAAAACCCTGAATTGACTTTTTTCCAGAGAATATCAGAAAAGTGGAAAAGCAGAGCACAAAAGCCGGCAGATGTTTGCTGGGGTACATGCTTAGGAATATCCAGAGGGGTCCCTGAAGTCTGAGCACGCCTTGCGTATGTCAGCTTCCTTCCTCATGACCTTGTCACGGGCGGGATTCCTCACACTGGCTTCCGGCAACTCCCCCTTCTTTATTAGTTTTTTAAAAAAATTAGGTGCAGTTCAGTCGCGAGATTCCGAATGCTCTGCCGAAGAGTCCTGACAACACAAGGAAGCACGATTACAAGGAGCAGGATTATGGCACCCACAGCAGCATAGCTAGAGACAGTAGTCAGAAGAGTTTTTCCAGAAATGAAGTCAGAGAAGGTGTGGAAAAAGTCATTGGCTTCTCCTGCGGCGGTAAAATCTAATCGGGAGTGTTCCAAGGTCTGAATCTGATTATGAAGTTTCCCTAAATCTAAACTAATATCTGAGCTGTTCCAGACACCTAAAATATGATTTTTGACCCTCTCCCATTTAAAATCTGTCTCATTTACTTTCAGGGATGTAACACATATCCACCGGTAATCGGCATGACATGAAAGAGCCAATTTCATTTTCAGACTCTGTAATTCATTCCCAATATGCATTACTGCTTCTTCTAAGGCATCAATCCTTATTTCTAGCTTCCTATCTATAATTTCCTGGGTTGCCAGCGTTAGAGAAACATTTTTGGATACGGTGTCAACATATTGGGCAGTATACACTTGTTGAGACAATGATAATGCCGCCACAGTAACAGAAGTAATTGCGGTTATCAAAGCTGATATTCCCAAAACAAGTAAGCCCACAAACCGTCGTGTTCGCATTAAATCTTGTAGCTGTTGCAGTACAGCTAGGCCATGGTTATCATACCAATACGTGGCTACAGTTACAGGTACCATGAGATAGGGCGGACGTTTTAAAACCATGAAAGAGCAAACTTTATATTGAGGAGTTAAACAGGATGAAAGCATACATTGTTCACAAGACACTACATGGGGTCCACCTGTATAATTCAATTGTATGTTAAGTCTTTCAGAATCATTAGTGAAAAGAAAAACATAAGGAGAGGGTAGACAAGCTAAAATAGAGTAAATAGAGGTATTTTTTGGTCGGATTAAAATAATAGGGGCGGTAGCCGCAAGGGCTCTCCAAATTTCTGGCTGCCAAAAGGTTTTACCTCTAGTTATATAAGACAGCATAGGGGGAACAAATTGGTTATGATGCCGTCTGGTGGCAACTAACGGCCAAGAAATTGAATATTCTTTCCAATTATCCAATCTATTGATAAAGTCATCGTCAGACTCAGGGTCTTGACCTGGATTTGGGTTGCTCCAGTCCTGAATCGCACAATTTCTTCCTCCCGGCATATTGTAATCTACTCTCGAATTATAAATACAAGATTTCCAAATCGGATATCCTGAATGATCATCTATAGTTTTCCAAATAACATCTGAGGGAGCAACATCATCACAATTTGGATATTCTGATGGAGTTTTGAGAGACAAAGACTTATAGGGGCCAAGGACCCCAGGCATACGGGCTCGTAATATCCAAGCAGACCGATCCCCTATAGATGCAAATTTAGAGGTTGGGGAATCTGTCATAACTGCTTTTGTGGAGGCTCCAATGCATCCTGTCTTGGTAAAGAAGTCTCCTGTAAGGCCAGGAGGAAAATTAAAGCAGACAGGAAAATCATCTGCTAGTCCTTTAAAGGTATAATTGAAATTAATAGGGTATTGGTCTTTTGTATAGGAAGTAAAAGATCCTCCCAAAAGGCGAGGCTGGTCTGTACTAACTCGTATGGGGTCACTGTTCCAAGTAACAACTTGGAAAGTTGGAGGATCCGGGAGAAACGCCCAATATTTGGTTGGAATGGGAGCAGCGCTTACCTGGCAAGAGAGCAAGGCAAGCATGGCAATAAACACCTTTTCAGGAGAGACTGACGATCCCTGTAGGGTAGCTATCCCCTGTGCCTGGCGACAGAGAGCTTTAATCTGTCCCCAGGTGGGCAAGGAGGCTTGTTGGGTTGACTGAGCTGGGCGTCCTAATGGATTCCTGCGAGGCAAAAAATCAGGGGGTGCAATATCCTGTATCTGAAGTCGTGACATCTGTCCAGTGGGTGGCTCCGATCCGCGCCTATCCGGGATCTCCAATGTCAGCTGTCCTGGGGTCAGCGGCGTTTCCCGTGCTGGCGGAGGGAGCGGGGGAAGAGGGAGTTTCTTCCTTTTTAGAGATCGCGGTGGCGGGGGATTCTGGTATCCGGGGAGCTGAGACATGGCGAATTAGTCTGTCTGGAACCCAAATCGGAGCGTCCGCGTCCTGTGGAAAAACACAAGCATACCCTCGCCCATTGGTTAATAAGGGGTCAGGACCTTTCCATTGTCCGGAAAGAAGGTCCCTCCATTTTACTAATGGTTTTGCATTCAATTGCTCTGGGCACCAATGGCGAAGCATTGCAGTGTTTCCGGATGAATCAGCATTTAAGTTATTTATTACGAAAAGAGCATGTTGCAAAATCTGATGGGGGGAACTATATTTAAATTCCCCTTCTTTTAGTTTTTGAATATGGATTTTCAGTGTTTGATGTGCTCTTTCCACAATGGCTTGTCCTTGTGGGTTATAAGGGATGCCGGTGTTATGTTTAATTTGAAATCTTGTACAGAATTGCTGAAAAGATTTAGAAGTGTAAGCAGGAGCATTATCAGTTTTTAAAGCTTTTGGCAAGCCCAGATAGGAAAAGCATGTAAAAAGATGTTGTATTACATCTTTAACTGCTTCCCCTGTACGAGCAGTGGCAATAATAACATGAGAGAAGGTATCTACAGTTACATGAACAAAAGACAGTTTTCCAAATGAAGAGACATGGGTTACATCCATTTGCCAGAGTGCATTAGGTTTGAGACCGCGAGGGTTAACTCCCAGAGGCAAAGCATTCACGGTAGTAGGACAATGTGAACAAGAACGAACAATCTCTCGGGCAGATTCTCGAGGAATTTGAAACTGGTATCGTAAGGCAGTGGCATTTTGGTGATGAAGTGAGTGAGAAGCTCGAGCTTCTTCAAAAACAGAAGCCACTGAAATCCTGGTTAACGAATCTGCCAATTCATTGAGAGCATTTAAAGGGCCAGGCAGGCCGGAATGAGCCCGAATGTGGCCGATAAAGAACGCCCGATTTCTTTTCCATATTTGCTGCTGCAGTTTAGTTAACAAATGGAAGATAGCAGTTTTGTTTTCAGGCAAAACTGCAGTCTCAATGTGTGGAAACAGCCTGACCACATACTGAGAGTCAGAATAAAGGTTAAATTCTTTCTCCGCAAACATAACAAAGGCCTCAATAACAGCTGTGATTTCAGCCCTTTGAGCTGAAGTTTCTTGTGTTTCCAAAAGTTTTTGATGATCTCTTGTGACTATAGAGGCTCTACCGTTAGCCGATCCATCAGTAAAGACTACCTGAGCATCTGAAATAGGGAACTGTTTACACCGGACAGGAAAAATAACTGGATGGTTAGACATAAAATTTAGTAAAACATGCGAGGGTAAATGATGCAAAATTTGACCACAGTAATTCCCTATGGCAATCTGCCAGTCTTCATCAAACATTAAAAGAGCATCAAGCTGCTCCTTATTATATGGAATTACAATCTCTGATGGCTCTTTACCAAACAATTCAATGCTCCGCTTCCTTCCTTTTAGCATTAATGTGGCAATTAAACCAGGATAAGAAGCCACGACTTTTTTAGCTTGGGTAGGAAGATGGATCCATTCTAAAGGGCCGCGTTGCCACAGAACTCCCGTAGGCGCCGTTGGAGTAGCTAGGCAAAGGAACTGCCACGTCATCGTCAAATCAATTCTTTTTACATAGCTATTTGATAAGGCTGCTTCTACTTTGCCTAGGGCTTCTTGAGCCTCAGCTGTTAATTGTCTTTTTGAGGTTGGATCAGGATCCCCGCGTAAAGTGTTAAAAAGAGGTTTTAATTCGGCAGTGGTTAATTTTAAATATGGTCTAATCCAATTAATATCACCTAAGAGTTTTTGATAATCATTTAAAGTAATAAGATGGTCTTTTCTCAATTGCAGCGGGGTATGAGTCACCGTTTCCGAATTTATGACTCTTCCTAAGTAAGTTATGGGCGGATTGATTTGAATTTTTTCTGGGGCAATTTTTAGGCCTCTGTCTGTCAATGCCTGGGTCAGGTCCTGGAGCACAGTCTGCAGGTGAACTCTATCAGGATGAGCTATTAAAATATCATCCATATAGTGAATCATATACACGTGTTCATATTTAGCCCTAGTATCTTCTAGAGCGGCATTAACAAATTTTTGGCATAAAGTAGGGCTATTTTTCATTCCCTGAGGCAGAACCTTCCACTGAAACCGTAAATAAGGCTGTTTAAGATTTTCTGATGGCAGACTAAAGGCAAATCGCTTTTTATCCTCAGGATTTAAGGGAATAGTGAAAAAACAATCTTGTAAATCAATAACAATTATATTATATCCCTCTGGAACGGCTACTGGGGAAGGGAGCCCAGGCTGTAAGGCCCCCATGTCCTCCATGGTGGCATTAATAGCTCTCAAATCCTGTAAAAGTCGCCATTTACCAGATTTTTTCTTAATGACAAAAATAGGAGTGTTCCAGGGGCTATTGGAGGGCTCAATATGTCCCAATTCTAATTGTTCAAAGATTAATGCTTTAGCTGCCAATAATTTTTCCTTATGCAGAGGCCACTGTTCTACCCACACCGGATCTTGAGATTTCCATGTGATGGGGTCGGCAGCAAAAACAATGGCCTCAATTATAAATTTGGATATCCCAATCCAGCACGTAGCTTGCGAGGAGTTGGGCAAATTGGCTCAATTATTCCTGTCTGTTGTTTACCCAATCCTTTTGATGGATCATAGCCCATCTGCAACATCTGAGAGGTCACTTTATCATCAGGGCTAAAAAGTAACACTCCCATTTGAGATAGCACGTCCCTCCCCCACAGGGTAAGGGGGAGCGAAGGAACGACATAAGGTTGGAAAGTTCCACGGGTATCCTCAAATTGCCAATCTAAAATTTTTGCACTTTTGGCTATTGTGGGGGCTCTTCCTATCCCCACCAAGTTATTTTCAGTAGTATGTGTGGGCCAGGAGCTGGGCCAGTCTTTTCCTGAAATGCAAGAAACATCTGCTCCTGTGTCTAATAACCCCACAATAGACTTGCCATTAATCAGGATAGTCTTCATAGGACGTTTCTGAGTAATTTCTGTTATCCAAAAAACCATATCACTAGACCCAAATCCTTTATCCTGCCTTTCATTTTGAGTAGCTGTGCGCCCAATTGCAGTGTGGTAAGGCAAAAGCAAAAGTT
The DNA here is from genome assembly GCF_032405125.1 of Capricornis sumatraensis. Lineage (NCBI taxonomy): Eukaryota > Metazoa > Chordata > Mammalia > Artiodactyla > Bovidae > Capricornis > Capricornis sumatraensis. The sequence goes on from NW_027184625.1 coordinate 1,042,119, forward strand.
GGGCTATTCTTTGTCCCTGATGTATTTGGAAAGTTTTAGTTGGGGGTGAAATCATTATCTGGATTTCTCCTGTATAATCTGAGTCAATTACTCCAGGGATGATTGTGAGACCTTGCATAGCTAAGGAACTTCTGCCTAGTATAATTCCTACTAAACCTGTTGGTAATGGGCCTTTAACTCCTGTAGGTATTTTTACAGTGGGGCTATCTGGTGTTAATATTGCTGAGGTGGTGGAACTGAGGTCCAGTCCTGCGCTGCCTGGGGTTGCTCTGATGAGTTCTGCGATGGGACGAAGGGAATGAATGGGTTCAGTGAGGCTGCCCCAATTGTTGTCGGGGCCTGAGGCTGGCCCCTCAATCCGTTTCCCGACTGCTGGTCGGGGCCCAAAAAGGCTCCATTTCTATGGAATTGTGACCTACATTCTTTTGCCCAGTGATATCCTTTTTGACAACGAGGGCAGAGAGATCTAGGGAGATTAGTAGGCACAGCCGGGGAGGGAGAATTCGGCAGAGAAGAACCGGCTGCTTTTTGGGGACAAGCTCGCATAAGGTGCCCTTCCCGTCCGCAAGAGAAGCAGGCCTTGGATAAACCAATATTCTGGCCTGGACTACTGGAATGACTCTTTGACGGGTTATTTCTATTTGTAAAAAAGGACTGTACTGCCTGCTGGTAAGAATTTCCCTTTATGGCTGCAGCTATGGCAACGCCCTGCATCATCGCTGGTCCTACATCTGCACATTGCCTGATATAATCTATTATTTCCCCAGTTTTTTTAATAGGACGTAAAATGGCCTGGCAGGTAGAATTAGCATTTTCAAATGCCAGTTGTTTTATCAATATACTAGCTGCCTCAGTGTTGGAAATTACTCTGTTGACTGCCTCTGCAAGTCTTGATATAAAGTCTTCATATGGCTCTTCTGGTTTTTGTTTAACATTTGAGAAGGAAGAGGTAGATTCTTTCCCTTCAGGCAACAAACGCCAAGCCCCAAGGGCGCAGGCGGTTACTTGATCTAAAGTGGTTTTATCTAATCCCATTTGATCTCTAAGTGTTCCAAAATCATTAGTCCCTGCCAACATATTTTTTATAATATATCTTGGGCCATATTTTTGGTTAGCATCAGCCTGTTTTTGGGCTAGATCTTCATATTCAGTTCTCCAAAGTACATATTGACCTCCAGACAGACAAGCTTTAGCGACTGTCTTCCAGTCATGGGGTGTCATCCATCTGCCCGCTAAAGCTTCCACCAATGATACAGTGTACGGGGCTTTAGGCCCATACAAAGCACAAGCCTGTTTGAGTTCTTTAATCATTTTCATTGGAATGGGTTCCCAGTGGGGGGCTGTTCTCCCACCACTTCCACCAAATATTATGGGGAAACAAGCCTCAAGGTGGGGATCAAGTTCATCATCTGGGCTAGAGAAAACTCTTCTTCGGGGAGCTTCTAGTGGAGGCCCCTCACCCTTATAGGGAGGGGGGGGCAAGGGGTGTCCTATGTCACTTTCTTCGTACTTTGGGAATTTTTTATCCGTTCTGTGTTTAGGTCTTACGGATGTTTTATCTGGGGAATCTGGCCTTAAACTCTCAGGTGCATATAATCTGATGGGGGACATTTGTCTTGAGCCTCTGGAAGCAGAAGGCTTAATTAAGGAAATTTCTCTTGAATTTGTGGAAGCAGGTGGTCTGGTTGGGGAAGTTTTTATTAAGCTCTTTGGAGCAGATAATCTAATTGGAGAAGTTTCTCTTAAACTCCTTGGAGCATCTTTATTTAATAAAGACCAGTCCTCATCAGAATGATCTTGACTTACTTCCTCTTCCAAATCTTCCTCATCTGAAAGCTGCTCTTTTTTGTCATCTCTATCTATTACCTTTTCTTGGGCAGTCATTGCAGCTATCATTTGACTCAACTGCCGATAGTTAGGTGTAGCCTCCTTTTCATCACTCTCCTCTTCGATAGATACCTTTTTCTCTGCACTTTCCTCTTTAAGATGTACCTTTTCAGATTCAGGGGCAGGGTCTAGAGCGTCCCTAATTATATTCCATAAGGAAAAGGCGTCAGTAGGCACCTTTTGTGAGCCATGTTCAGCATGGTAAGTTTTTAGTTGTTTTCCTACTCTCTCCCAGGTGTCTAAGTTAACAGTGCCTTCTTCTGGAAACCAGGGACACTGTTCTTGTACAAAGGAAAAAAATGAATGAATATTGGATTTTTTAACTTTAATTCCTCGTTTAGTTAGTAACTGCAAGATTACTCCTGTAAAAAGCTGTCTTTCTTTTGATTCACTGTTACCCATGTCAGAAAATTAAGTCTTATAGAAAAGTCTACCTCAACAAAAAGGTTTTACCTTTGGCGAGGGGGGTTTTGTTTTCAACCCTAAGATAGCAGGTTTCTTTTCAACCTCTAGAGCACCAGGTTTCTCTTAAACCCTTGAACACTTCCCACTCCTCCTCACCCTGTCTATCCTACAGGGGGGTCCGCGGCACCCTGAGTGGGGTCCTAGCCGTCCCGAACACTCAACACTGGGGGAGTACCCGAAAGTACTCCGGGGGGAGTGATTAAGTCACTCCGGGGGGGAGCAACAGAGAGTGCTCCGGGGGGAGCAACAGAGAGTGCTCCGGGGGGAGCTACAGAGAGTGCTCCGGGGGGAGCTTTTGCTCCGAGGAACCTACCTTCGAATAGCCTGTTCCGGGCGCCACTTGCCGGGGTCCAGCCCCGGTGGATCCAGGGAATTCGAAGGGTGGACGGCGTTGGCGTGGAAAGACTTGTTTATTTATTAATATAAGATTAGATTAAGAAACTGTAGTGCAGTAGGAAGATTAAGTGGAGAAAGAGGGCTGAATAGCTTGGTTTACGCGGAAGACCAATAAAATTCCAGACAAGGAATTTGCACCATCTACGTTGGGCCACCGGTGCCCGCTTGAATATCTAAGGGTGCCTCGCCTTAAGCTCCCTTTCTCGCGGATCTTAATAACCAGGGCAAATAAGTAGACCTGGCGAGCCTCCGCGCCCCAGATGGAAATTCAGCCTGAAATTAAAGTAAAGAGCAGAGGGAAGAAAAGGGAGAGAAAAAGAGAGAGAGAGAGAGACAGGGGGGGAGCCAGATTCCCAAGAAACCAGGCCGAGACTAGTCCGAGAAACTGGTCTGAGAATCTGGTCCCGTCCTTTATTGTTCAGAAGGCCTTTTATACTTTTGATAAAACATGGAGATCAATGGGTAACACAAAGTTATGCAGCGTTAGCAGTCCAGACTCTTATCAAAACCAGGCTTTTCTCTCTGCATACCTAATTGTATACACAAGTCTTAGGTAATTTACATCATCTTCCAACCAAAAGGGCCAATTAACATTTTACAGCCTTTTTTCTGATAAGGGTTTGTCAACCACAAGACTTATTTGTGTTGATCTTCCCAAGGTCTGGTGCCACTCTCGGAAAGCACTAAAGAAAGTTACATTCTTAGACAGCAAGGATACAGCAACTTATAACAAGTAGAGGGAGTGCAGTGATTTATAGCAAAAGAGAAGCAATTAACTCAAAAGTCTAGTGTTGCTAACATCAAAACTACTATGTATCTTTTTCTACATCCTGCTTACATTAACATCCTTCCAGGTGCCTAAAAGATAAAGAATAAGGAGGTCTCGCAGCAATCCTTGAGTCAACAGTGAAAACCCTCTACCAATATAATTTTTAACTCTTTAGAAAAGGCTCTGTATCTTTAAGATGCTTTTAAGCTTTGTGCCTCCCGCGGTTGGGGGGCTGTAAGCAATTCACAAGCTGTAAGCTTTGTGCCTCTCGCGGTTGGGGGGCTGTAAGCAATTCACAAGCTGTAAGAGGTCTGGGGAACCTGTTAGGCAGACTAGAGAGCTATCAGAGGGGTTTAACTGAAACATCCCTTTCAAATGCAGAAGACTAAAACCCTGAATTGACTTTTTTCCAGAGAATATCAGAAAAGTGGAAAAGCAGAGCACAAAAGCCAGCAGATTTTTGCTGGGGTACATGCTTAGGAATATCCAGAGGGGTCCCTGAAGTCTGAGCACGCCTTGCGTATGTCAGCTTCCTTCCTCATGACCTTGTCACGGGCGGGATTCCTCACACTGGCTTCCGGCAGGGTATGGTGGTGAACTTCTTGAGTTGCAGCAAGGCTGTGAAAGACCCTTTCGAAGTTCCAGAGGTAAGGTGTCATTAGTCTCCAGACGCCTCATCGGAAATAGGCCTCATCTCGCCTGGAAGGGAGAACTTCCTGGATTTTCTCGAGTTGCGGCAGGTGTTCTCGAGTTACGACGGGGACCTCAGGGACCCGCCCTGGTGGCCTCAGGAGAGGCCAGTCCCTATGCGAGTTGCTAGGGGGCCTCTCGGGATTCCTCTCCCGTCGATACCGGGGCCAAAAACCTTGTGTGGAGTCAGGGCCGGAACCGAGGATTCCTCTCAGGGGCTGACATGGATCTTTGGGTACTTCTGGAGTCTCCCCAGGGGAGTCAGGCCTCGTCTCGAGTGGGGGCATGCACGTGCACTTTCCTTCCAGGCTGTAGCAGCAATGTCACGCTACCTGTCACGTGGATCAAATGATCTGTGGTTTTCCCTCGAGGCTTTCCCACAGGGCTGTCCCACGTGCCACCGTGGTGTGAGTCGATCCTCGGCGTGAAAGATGAGCCAGTGCAGGGCAAAGAGGTTCCTCTGGAATGGACTGAGACATCTGGGGGACTCTTGGAATGGTGGTACGACCATGGAGTTCCTCTCGCCTTTCCTGTTGAGAGTGCCTCCTCTTGAGATGCGACGGGAACGCCGGGAATATTTTCCCGTTGAAAGCAGGGAAAGGATCCCTCATCTCGAGCTACGAGGGGGAAACGGGGCTCCTCTGGATGTGGGCGGGACCATCGTGCTTCCTCTCGAGTGGAGACGGGTATGGCGGTGAACTTCTTGAGTTGCAGCAAGGGTGTGAAAGACCCTTTCGAAGTTCCAGAGGTTAGGTGTCATTAGTCTCCAGACGCCTCATTGGAAATAGGCCTCATCTCGCCTGGAAGGGAGAACTTCCTTGATTTTCTCGAGTTGCGGCAGGTGTTCTCGAGTTACGACGGGGACCTCAGGGACCCGCCCTGTTGGCCTCAGGAGAGGCCAGTCCCTATGCGTGTTGCTAGGGGGCCCCTCGGGATTCCTCTCCCGTCGATACCGGGGCCAAAAACCTTGTGTGGAGACAGGGCTGGAACCGAGGATTCCTCTCAGGGACTGATATGGATCTTTGGGTACTTCTGGAGTCTCGCCAGGGGAGACAGGCCTCGTCTCGTGTGGGGGCATGCACGTGCACTTTCCTTCCAGGCTGTAGCAGCAATGTCACGCTTCACGTCGCGTGGATCAAAGGATCTGTGGTTTTCCCTCGAGGCTTTCCCTCGAGGCTTTCCCACAGGGCTGTACCACGTGACACCGTGGTGTGAGTCGATTCTCGGCGTGAAAAATGAGCCAGTGCAGGGCAAAGAGGTTCCTCTGGAATGGACTGAGACATCTGGGGGACTCTTGGAATGGTGGTACGACCATGGAGTTCCTCTCGCCTTTCCTGTTGAGAGTGCCTCCTCTTGAGATGCGATGGGAACGCCGGGAATTCTTTCCCGTTGAAAGGAGGGAAAGGATCCCTCATCTCGAGCTACGAGGGGGAAACGGGGCTCCTCTGGATTTGGGAGGGACCATCGTGCTTTCTCTCGAGTGGAGATGGGTATGGCGGTGAACTTCTTGAGTTGCAGCAAGGGTGTGAAAGACCCTTTCGAAGTTCCAGAGGTTAGGTGTCATTAGTCTCCAGACGCCTCATCGGAAATAGGCCTCATCTCGCCTGGAAGGGAGAACTTCCTGGATTTTCTCGAGTTCCGGCAGGTGTTCTCGAGTTACGACGGGGACCTCAGGGACCCGCCCTGGTGGCCTCAGGAGAGGCCAGTCCCCATGCGAGTTGCTAGGGGGCCTCTCGGGATTCCTCTCCCGTCGATACCGGGGCCAAAAAGCTTGTGTGGAGTCAGGGCCGGAACCGAGGATTCCTCTCAGGGGCTGACATGGATCTTTGGGTACTTCTGGAGTCTCCCCAGGGGAGTCAGGCCTCGTCTCGAGTGGGGGCATGCACGTGCGCTTTCCTTCCAGGCTGTAGCAGCAATGTCACGCTTCCCGTCGCGTGGATCAAAGGATCTGTGGTTTTCCCTCGAGGCTTTCCCTCGAGGCTTTCCCACAGGGCTGTCCCACGTGCCACCGTGTTGTGAGTCGATCCTCGGCTTGAACGATGAGCCAGTGCAGGGCAAAGAGGTTCCTCTGGAATGGACTGAGACATCTGGGGGACTCTTGGAATGGTGGTACGACCATGGAGTTCCTCTCGCCTTTCCTGTTGAGAGTGCCTCCTCTTGAGATCCGACGGGAACGCCGGGAATACTTTCCCGTTGAAAGCAGGGAAAGGATCCCTCATCTCGAGCTACGAGGGGGAAACGGGGCTCCTCTGGATGTGGGCGGGACCATCGTGCTTCCTCTCGAGTGGAGACGGGTATGGCGGTGAACTTCTTGAGTTGCAGCAAGGGTGTGAAAGACCCTTTCGAAGTTCCAGAGGTTAGGTGTCATTAGTCTCCAGAGGCCTCATCGGAAATAGGCCTCATCTCGCCTGGAAGGGAGAACTTCCTGGATTTTCTAGAGTTGCGGCAGGTGTTCTCGAGTTACGACGGGGACCTCAGGGACCCGCCCAGGTGGCCTCAGGAGAGGCCAGTCCCCATGCGAGTTGCTAGGGGGCCTCTCGGGATTCCTCTCCCGTCGAAACCGGGGCCAAAAAATCTTGTGTGGAGTCAGGGCCGGAATCGAGGATTCCTCTCAGGGGCTGACATGGATCTTTGGGTACTTCTGGAGTCTCCCCAGGGGAATCAGGCCTCGTCTCGAGTGGGGGCATGCACGTGCGCTTTCCTTCCAGCCTGTAGCAGCAATGTCACGCTTCCCTTCGCGTGGATCAAAGGATCTGTGGTTTCCCTCGAGGCTTTCCCTCGAGGCTTTCCCATAGGGCTGTCCCACGTGCCACCGTGGTGTGAGTCGATCCTGGCGTGAAAGATGAGCCAGTGCAGGGTACAGAGGTTCCGCTGGAATGGACTGAGACATCTGGGGGACTCTTGGAATGGTGGTACGACCATGGAGTTCCTCTCGCCTTTCCTGTTGAGAGTGCCTCCTTTTGAGATGCGACGGGAACGCCGGGAATTCTTTCCCGTTGAAAGCAGGGAAAGGATCCCTCATCTCGAGCTACGAGGGGGAAACGGGGCTCCTCTGGATGTGGGCGGGACCATCGTGCTTCCTCTCGAGTGGAGACGGGTATGGCGGTGAACTTCTTGAGTTGCAGGAAGGGCGTGAAAGACCCTTTCGAAGTTCCAGAGGTTAGGTGTCATTAGTCTCCAGACGCCTCATCGGAAATAGGCCTCATCTCGCCTGGAAGGGAGAACTTCCTGGATTTTCTCGAGTTGCGGCAGGTGCTCTCGAGTTACGACGGGGACCTCAGGGACCCGCCCTGGTGGCCTCAGGAGAGGCCAGTCCCCATGCGAGATGCTAGGGGGCCTCTCGGGATTCCTCTCCCGTCGATACCGGGGCCAAAAACTTTGTGTGGAGTCAGGTCCGGAAACGAGGATTCCTCTCAGGGGCTTACATGGATCTTTGGGTACTTCTGGAGTCTCCACAGGGGAGTCAGGCCTCGTTTCGAGTCGGGGCATGCACGTGCGCTTTCCTTCCAGGCTGTAGCACCAATGTCACGCTTCCCGTCGCGTGGATCAAAGGATCTGTGGTTTTCCCTCGAGGCTTTCCCACAGGGCTGTCGCACGTGCCACCGTGGTGTGAATCGATCCTCGGCGTGAAAGATGAGCCAGTGCAGGGCAAAGAGGTTCCTCTGGAATGGACTGAGACATCTGGGGGACTCTTGGAATGGTGGTACGACCATGGAGTTCCTCTCGCCTTTCCTGTTGAGAGTGCCTCCTCTTGAGATGCGACGGGAACGCCGGGAATTCTTTCCCGTTGAAAGCAGGGAAAGGATCCCACATCTCGAGCTACGATGGGGAAACGGGGCTCCTCTGGATGTGGGCGGGACCATCGTGTTTCCTCTCGAGAGGAGACGGGTATGGCGGTGAACTTCTTGAGTTGCAGCAAGGGTGTGAAAGACCCTTCCGAAGTTCCAGAGGTTTGGTGTCATTAGTCTCCAGATGCCTCATCGGAAATAGGCCTCATCTCGCCTGGAATGGTGAACTTCCTGGATTTTCTCGAGTTGCGGCAGGTGTTCTCGAGTTACGACGGGGACCTCAGGGACCCGCCCTGGTGGCCTCAGGAGAGGCCAGTCCCCATGCGAGTTGCTAGGGGGCCTCTCGGGATTCCTCTCCCGGCGATACCGGGGCCAAAAACCTTGTGTGGAGTCAGGGCCGGAACCGAGGATTCCTCTCAGAGGCTGACATGGATCTTTGGGTACTTCTGGAGTCTCCCCAGGGGAGTCAGGCCTCGTCTCGAGTGGGGGCATGCACGTGTGATTTCCTTCCAGGCTGTAGCAGCAATGTCACGCTTCCCGTCGCGAGGATCAAAGGATCTGTTTTTTTCCCTCGAGGCTTTCCCACAGGGCTGTCCCACGTGCCACCGTGGTGTGAGTCGATCCTCGGCGTGAAAGATGAGCCAGTGCAGGGCAAAGAGGTTCCTCTGGAATGGACTGAGACATCTGGGGGACTCTTGGAATGGTGGTACGACCATGGAGTTCCTCTCGCCTTTCCTGTTGAGAGTGCCTCCTCTTGAGATGCGACGGGAACGCCGGGAATTCTTTCCCGTTGAAAGCAGGGAAAGGATCCCTCATCTCGAGCTACGAGGGGGAAACGGGGCTCCTCTGGATGTGGGCGGGACCATCGTGCTTCCTCTCGAGTCGAGACGGGTATGGCGGTGAACTTCTTGAGTTGCAGCAAGGGTGTGAAAGACCCTTTCGAAGTTCCAGAGGTTAGGTGTCATTAGTCTCCAGACGCCTCATCGGAAATAGGCCTAATCTCGCCTGGAAGGGAGAACTTCCTGGATTTTCTCGAGTTGCGGCAGCTGTTCTGGAGTTACGACGGGGACCTCAGGGACCTGCACTGGTGGCCTCAGGAGAGGCCAGTCCCCATGCGAGTTGCTAGGGGGCCTCTCGGGATTCCTCTCCCGTCGATACCGGGGCCAAAAACCTTGTGTGGAGTCAGGGCCGGAACCGAGGATTCTTCTCAGGGGCTGACATGGATCTTTGGGTACTTCTGGAGTCTCCACAGGGGAGTCAGGCCTCGTCTCGAGTGGGGGCATACACGTGCGCCTTCCTTCCAGGCTGTAGCAGCAATGTCACGCTTCCCTTCGCGTGGATCAAAGGATCTGTGGTTTTCCCTCGAGGCTTTCCATCGAGGCTTTCCCACAGGGCTGTCCCACGTGCCACCGTGGTGTGAGTCGATCCTGGCGTGAAAGATGAGCCAGTGCAGGGTACAGAGGTTCCGCTGGATTGGACTGAGACATCTGGGGGACTCTTGGAATGGTGGTACGACCATGGAGTTCCTCTCGCCTTTCCTGTTGAGAGTGCCTCCTTTTGAGATGCGACGGGAACGCCGGGAATTCTTTCCCGTTGAAAGCAGGGAAAGGATCGCTCATCTCGAGCTACGAGGGGGAAACGGGGCTCCTCTGGATGTGGGCGGGACCATCGTGCTTCCTCTCGAGTGGAGACGGGTATGGCGGTGAACTTCTTGAGTTGCAGCAAGGGTGTGAAAGACCCTTTCGAAGTTCCAGAGGTTAGGTGTCATTAGTCTCCAGACGCCTCATCGGAAATAGGCCTCATCTCGCCTGGAAGGGAGAACTTCCTGGATTTTCTTGAGTTGCGGCAGGTGCTCTCGAGTTACGACGGGGACCTCAGGGACCCGCCCTGGTGGCCTCAGGAGAGGCCAGTCCCCATGCGAGATGCTAGGGGGCCTCTCGGGATTCCTCTCCCGTCGATACCGGGGCCAAAGACTTTGTGTGGAGTCAGGTCCGGAAACGAGGATTCCTCTCAGGGGCTTACATGGATCTTTGGGTATTTCTGGAGTCTCCCCAGGGGAGTCAGGCCTCGTCTCGAGTCGGGGCATGCACGTGCGCTTTCCTTCCAGGCTGTAGCAGCAATGTCACGCTTCCCGTCGCGTGGATCAAAGGATCTGTGGTTTTCCCTCGAGGCTTTCCCACAGGGCTGTCGCACGTGCCACCGTGGTGTGAATCGATCCTCGGCGTGAAAGATGAGCCAGTGCAGGGCAAAGAGGTTCCTCTGGAATGGACTGAGACATCTGGGGGACTCTTGGAATGGTGGTACGACCATGGAGTTCCTCTCGCCTTTCCTGTTGAGAGTGCCTCCTCTTGAGATGCGACGGGAACGCAGGAATTCTTTCCCGTTGAAAGCAGGGAAAGGATCCCTCATCTCGAGCTACGATGGGGAAACGGGGCTCCTCTGGATGTGGGCGGGACCATCGTGTTTCCTCTCGAGTGGAGACGGGTATGGCGGTGAACTTCTTGAGTTGCAGCAAGGGTGTGAAAGATCCTTCCGAAGTTCCAGAGGTTTGGTGTCATTAGTCTCCAGATGCCTCATCGGAAATAGGCCTCATCTCGCCTGGAATGGTGAACTTCCTGGATTTTCTCGAGTTGCGGCAGGTGTTCTCGAGTTACGACGGGGACCTCAGGGACCCGCCCTGGTGGCCTCAGGAGAGGCCAGTCCCCATGCGAGTTGCTAGGGGGCCTCTCGGGATTCCTCTCCCGTCGATACCGGGGCCAAAAACCTTGTGTGGAGTCAGGGCCGGAACCGAGGATTCCTCTCAGAGGCTGACATGGATCTTTGGGTACTTCTGGAGTCTCCCCAGGGGAGTCAGGCCTCGTCTCGAGTGGGGGCATGCACGTGCGCTTTCCTTCCAGGCTGTAGCAGCAATGTTACGCTTCCCTTCGCGTGGATCAAAGGATCTGTGGTTTTCCCTCGAGGCTTTCCCTCGAGGCTCTCCCACAGGGCTGTCCCACGTGCCACCGTGGTGTGAGTCGATCCTGGCGTGAAAGATGAGCCAGTGCAGGGCAAAGAGGTTCCTCTGGAATGGACTGAGACATCTGCGGGACTCTTGGAATGGTGGTACGACCATGGAGTTCCTCTCGCCTTTCCTGTTGAGAGTGCCTCCTCTTGAGATGCGACGGGAACGCCGGGAATTCTTTCCCGTTGAAAGCAGGGAAAGGATCCCTCATCTCGAGCTACGAGGGGGAAACGGGGCTCCTCTGGATTTGGGAGGGACCATCGTGCTTCCTCGCGAGTGGAGACGGGTATGGCGGTGAACTTCTTGAGTTGCAGCAAGGGTGTGAAAGACCCTTTCAAAGTTCCAGAGGTTAAGTGTCATTAGTCTCCAGACGCCTCATCGGAAATAGGCCTCATCTAGCCTGGAAGGGAGAATTTCCTGGATTTTCTCGAGTTGCAGCCGGTGTTCTCGAGTTACGATGGTGACCTCAGGGACCCGCCCTGGTGGCCTCAGGAGAGGCCAGTCCCCAGGCGAGTTGCTAGGGGGCCTCTCGGGATTCCTCTCCCTTCGATACCGGGGCCAAAAACCTTGTGTGGAGTCAGGGCCGGAACCGAGGATTCATCTCAGGGGCTGACATTGATCTTTGGGTACTTGTGGAGTCTCCACAGGGGAGTCAGGCCTCGTCTCGAGTGGGGGCATGCACGTGTGCTTTCCTTCCAGGCTGTAGCAGTAATGTCACGTTTCCCGTGGCCTGGATCAAAGGATCTGTGGTTTAACCTCGAGGCTTTCCCTCGAGGCTTTCCCACAGGGCTGTCCCACGTGCCACCGTGGTGTGAGTCGATCCTCGGCGTGAAAGATGAGCCAGTGCAGGGCAAAGAGGTTCCTCTGGAATGGAGTGAGACTTCTGGGGGACTCTTAGAATGGTGGTACGACCATGGAGTTCCTCTCGCCTTTCCTGTTGAGAGTGCCTCCTCTTGAGATGCGACGGGAACGCCGGGAATTCTTTCCCGTTGAAAGCAGGGAAAGGATCCCTCATCTCGAGCTACGAGGGGGAAACGGGGATCCTCTGGATGTGGGCGGGACCATCGTGCTTCCTCTCGAGTGGAGACGGGTATGGCGGTGAACTTCTTGAGTTGCAGCAAGGGTGTGAAAGACCCTTTCGAAGTTCCAGAGGTTAGGTGTCATTAGTCTCCAGACGCCTCATCGGAAATAGGCCTCATCTCGCCTGGAAGGGAGAACTTCCTGGATTTTCTCGAGTTGCAGCCGGTGTTCTCGAATTACGATGGGGACCTCAGGGACCCGCCCTGGTGGCCTCAGGAGAGGCCAGTCCCCATGCGAGTTGCTAGGGGGCCTCTCGGGATTCCTCTCCCGTCGATACCGGGGCCAAAAACCTTGTGTGGAGTCAGGGCCGGAACCGAGGATTCCTCTCAGGGGCTGACATGGATCTTTGGGTACTTCTGGAGTCTCCCCAGGGGAGTCAGGCCTCGTCTCGAGTGGGGGCATGCACGTGCGCTTTCCTTCCAGGCTGTAGCAGCAATGTCACGCTTCCCGTCGCGTGGATCAAAGGATCTGTGGTTTTCCCTCGAGGCTTTCCCACAGGGCTGTCCCACGTGCCACCGTGGTGTGAGTCGATCCTCGGCGTGAAAGATGAGCCAGTGCAGGGCAAATAGGTTCCTCTGGAATGGACTGAGACATCTGGGGGACTCTTGGAATGGTGGTACGACCATGGAGTTCCTCTCGCCTTTCCTGTTGACAGTGCCTCCTCTTGAGATGCGACGGGAACGCCGGCAATTCTTTCCCGTGGAAAGCAGGGAAAGGATCCCTCATCTCGAGCTACGAGGGGGACACGGGGCTCCTCTGGATCTGGGCGGGACCATCGTGCTTCCCTTCGAGTGGAGACGGGTATGGCGGTGAACTTCTTGAGTTGCAGCAAGGGTGTGAAAGACCCTTTCGAAGTTCCAGAGGTTAGGTGTCATTAGTCTCCAGACGCCTCATCGGAAATAGGCCTAATCTCGCCTGGAAGGGAGAACTTCCTGGATTTTCTCGAGTTGCGGCAGATGTTCTCGAGTTACGACGGGGACCTCAGGGACCCGCCCTGGTGGCCTCAGGAGAGGCCAGTCCCCATGCGAGTTGCTAGGGGGCCTCTTGGGGTTCCTCTCCCTTCAATTCCGGGGCCATAAACCTTGTGTGTAGTCAGGGCCGAAACCGAGGATTCCTCTCAGGGGCTGACATGGATCTTTGGGTACTTCTGGAGTCTCCCCAGGGGAGTCAGGCCTCGTCTCGAGTGGGGGCATGCACGTGCGCTTTCCTTCGAGGCTGTAGCAGCAATGTCACGCTTCTTGTGGCATGGATCAAAGGATCTGTGGTTTTCCCTCGAGGCTTTCCCTCGAAGATTTCCCACAGGGCTGTCCCACGTGCCACCGTGGTGTGAATCGATCCTCGGGGTGAAAGATGAGCCAGTGCAGGGCAAAGAAGTTCCTCTGGAATGGACTGAGACATCTGGGGGACTCTTGGAATGGTGGTACGACCATGGAGTTCCTCTCGCCTTTCCTGTTGAGAGTGCCTCCTCTTGAGATGCGATGGGAACGCCGGGAATTCTTTCCCGTTGAAAGCAGGGAAAGGATCCGTCATCTCGAGCTCCGAGGAGGAAACGGGGCTCCTATAGATGTGGGCGGGACCATCGTGCTTCCTCTCGAGTGGAGACGGGTATGGCGGTGAACTTCTTGAGTTGCAGCAAGGGTGTGAAAGACCCTTTCGAAGTTCCAAACGTTAGGGGTCATTAGTCTCCAGACGCCTCATCGGAAATAGGCCTCATCTCGCCTGGAAGGGAGAACTTTCTGGATATTCTCGTATTGCGGCAGGTGTTCTCGAGTTACGACGGGGACTTCAGGGACCCGCCCCGGTGGCCTCAGGAGAGGCCAGTCCCCATGCGAGTTGCTAGGGGGCCTCTCGGTATTCCTCTCCCGCCGATACCGGAGCCAAAAACCTTGTGTGGATTCAGGGCCGGAACCGAGGATTCCTCTCACGGGTGACATGGATCTTGGGTACTTCTGGAGTCTCCCCAGGCGAGTCAGGCCTCGTCTCGAGTGGGGGCATGCACGTGCGCTTTCCTTCCAGGCTGTAGCAGCAATGGCACGCTTCCCGTCGCGTGGATCAAAGGATCTGTGGTTTTCCCTCGAGGCTTTCCCTCGAGGCTTTCCCACAGGGCTGTCCCACGTGCCACCGTGGTGTGAGTCGATCCTAGGCGTGAAAGATGAGCCAGTGCAGGGCAAAGAGGTTCCTCTGGAATGGACTGAGACATCTGGGGGACTCTTGGAATGGTGGTACGACCATGGAGTTCCTCTCGCCTTTCCTGTTGAGAGTGCCTCCTCTTGAGATGCGACGGGAACGCCGGGAATTCTTTCCCGTCGAATGCAGGGAAAGGATCCCTCATCTCGAGCTACGAGGGGGAAACGGGGCTCCTCTGGATGTGGGCGGGACCGTCGTGCTTCCTCTCGAGTGGAGACGGGTATGGTGGTGAACTTCTTGAGTTGCAGCAAGGGTGTGAAAGACCCTTTCGAAGTTCCAGAGGTTAGGTGTCATTAGTCTCCAGACGCCTCATCGGAAATAGGCCTCATCTCGCCTGGAAGGGAGAACTTCCTGGATTTTCTCGAGTTGCGGCAGGTGTTCTCGAGTTACGACGGGGACCTCAGGGACCCGCCCTGGTGGCCTCAGGAGAGGCCAGTCCCCATGCGAGTTGCTAGGGGGCCTCTCGGGATTGCTCTCCCGTCGATACCGGGGCCAAAAACCTTGTGTGGAGTCAGGGCCGGAACCGAGGATTCCTCTCAGGGGCTGACATGGATCTTTGGGTACTTCTGGAGTCTCCCCAGTGGAGTCAGACCTCGTCTCGAGTGGGGGCATGCACGTGCGCTTTCCTTCCATGCTGTAGCAGCAATGTCACGCTTCCCGTCGCGTGGATCAAAGGATCTGTGGTTTTCCCTCGAGGCTTTCCCTCGAGGCTTTCCCACAGGGCTGTCCCACGTGCCACCGTGTTGTGAGTCGATCCTCGGCGTGAAAGATGAGCCAGTGCAGGGCAAAGAGCTTCCTCTGGAATGGACTGAGACATCTGGGGGACTCTTGGAATGGTGGTACGACCATGGAGATCCTCTCGCCTTTCCTGTTGAGAGTGCCTCCGCTTTAGATGCGACGGGAACGCCGGGAATTCTTTCCCGTTGAAAGCAGGGAAAGGATCCCTCATCTCGAGCACCGAGGGGAAAACGGGACTCCTCTGGATGTGGGCGGGACCATCGTGCTTCCTCTCGAGTGGAGACGGGTATGGCGGAGAACTTCTTGAGTTGCAGCAAGGGTGTGAAAGACCCTTTCAAAGTTCCAGAGGTTAGGTGTCATTAGTCTCCAGACGCCTAATCGGAAATAGGCCTCATCTCGCCTGGAAGGGAGAACTTCCTGGATTTTCTCGAGTTGCGGCAGGTGTTCTTAAGTTACGACGGGGAACTCAGGGACCCGCCCTGGTGGCCTCAGGAGAGGCCAGTCCCCATGCGAGTTGCTAGGGGGCCTCTCGGGATTCCTCTCCCGTCGATACCGGGGCCAAAAACCTTGAGTGGAGTCAGGGCCGGAACCGAGGATTCCTCTCAGGGGCTGACATGGATCTTTGGGTACTTCTGGAGTCTCCCCAGGGGAGTCAGGCCTCGTCTCGAGTGGGGGCATGCACGTGCACTTTCCTTCCAGGCTGTAGCAGCAATGTCACGCTTCCCGTCACGTGGATCAAAGGATCTGTGGTTTTCCCTCGAGGCTTTCCCTCGAGGCTTTCCCACAGGGCTGTCCCACGTGCCACCGTGGTGTGAGTCGATCCACGGCGTGAAAGATGAGCCAGTGCAGGGCAAAGAGTTTCCTCTGGAATGGACTGAGACATCTGGGGGACTCTTGGAATGGTGGTACGACCATGGAGTTCCTCTCGCCTTTCCTGTTGAGAGTGCCTCCTCTTGATATGCGACGGGAACGCCGGGAATTCTTTCCCGTTGAAAGCAGGGAAAGGATCCCTCATCTCGAGCTACGAGGGGGAAACGGGGCTCCTCTGGATGTGGGCGGGACCATCGTGCTTCCTCTCGAGTGGAGACGGGTATGGCGGTGAACTTCTTGAGTTGCAGCAAGGGTGTGAAAGACCCTTTCGAAGTTCCAGAGGTTAGGTGTCATTAGTCTCCAGACGCCTCATCGGAAATAGGCCTCATCTCGCCTGGAAGGGAGAACTTCCTGGATTTTCTCGAGTTGCGGCAGGTGTTCTCGAGTTACGACGGGGACCTCAGGGACCCGCCCTGGTGGCCTCAGGAGAGGCCAGTCCCCATGCGAGTTGCTAGGGGGCCTCTCGGGATTCCTCTCCCGTCGATACCGGGGCCAAAAACCTTGTGTGGAGTCAGGGCCGGAACCGAGGATTCCTCTCAGGGGCTGACATGGATCTTTGGGTACTTCTGGAGTCTCCCCAGGGGAGTCAGGCCTCGTCTCCAGTGGGGGCATGCACGTGCACTTTCCTTCCAGGCTGTAGCAGCAATGTCACGCTTCCCGTCGCGTGGATCAAAGGATCTGTGGTTTTCCCTCGAGGCTTTCCCACAGGGCTGTCCCACGTGCCACCGTGGTGTGAGTCGATCCTCGGCGTGAAAGATGAGCCAGTGCAGGGCAAAGAGGTTCCTCTGGAATGGACTGAGACATCTGGGGGACTCTTGGAATGGTGGTACGACCATGGAGTTCCTCTCGCCTTTCCTGTTGAGAGTGCCTCCTCTTGAGATGCGACGGGAACGCCGGGAATTCTTTCCCGTTGAAAGCAGGGAAAGGATCCCTCATCTCGAGCTACGAGGGGGAAACGGGGCTCCTCTGGATGTGGGCGGGACCATCGTGCTTCCTCTCTAGTGGAGACGGGTATGGCGGTGAACTTCTTGAGTTGCAGCAAGGGTGTGAAAGACCCTTTCGAAGTTCCAGAGGTTAGGTGTCATTAGTCTCCAGAGGCCTCATCGGAAATAGGCCTCATCTCGCCTGGAAGGGAGAACTTCCTGGATTTTCTCGAGTTGCGGCAGGTGTTCTCGAGTTACGACGGGGACCTCAGGGACCCGCCCTGGTGGCCTCAGGAGAGGCCAGTCCCTAGGCGAGTTGCTAGGGGGCCTCTCGGATTCCTCTCCCGTCGATACCGGGGCCAAAAACCTTGTGTGGAGTCAGGGCCGGAACCGAGGATTCCTCTCAGGGGCTGACATGGATCTTTGGGTACTTCTGGAGTCTCCCCAGGGGAGTCAGGCCTCGTCTCGAGTGGGGGCATGCACGTGCGCTTTACTTCCAGGCTGTAGCAGCAATGTCACGCTTCCCGTCGCGTGGATCAAAGGATCTGTGGTTTTCCCTCGAGGCTTTCCCTCGAGGCTTTCCCACAGGGCTGTCCCACGTGCCACCGTGGTGTGAGTCAATCCTGGGCGTGAAAGATGAGCCAGTGCAGGGCAAAGAGGTTCCTCTATAATGGACTGAGACATCTGGGGGACTCTTGGAATGGTGGTACGACCATGGAGTTCCTCTCGCCTTTCCTGTTGAGAGTGCCTCCTCTTGAGATGCGACGGGAACGCCGTGAATTCTTTCCCGTTTAAAGCAGGGAAAGGATCCCTCATCTCGAGCTACGAGGGGGAAACGGGGCTCCTCTGGATGTGGGCGGGACCATCGTGCTTCCTCTCTAGTGGAGACGGGTATGGTGGTGAACTTCTTGAGTTGCAGCAAGGCTGTGAAAGACCCTTTCGAAGTTCCAGAGGTAAGGTGTCATTAGTCTCCAGACGCCTCATCGGAAATAGGCCTCATTTCGCCTGGAAGGGAGAACTTCCTGGATTTTCTCGAGTTGCGGCAGGTGTTCTCGAGTTACGACGGGGACCTCAGGGACCCGCCCTCGTGGCCTCAGGAGAGGCCAGTCCCTATGCGAGTTGCTAGGGGGCCTCTCGGGATTCCTCTCCCGTCGATACCGGGGCCAAAACCCTTGTGTGGAGTCAGGGCCGGAACCGAGGATTCCTCTCAGGGGCTGACATGGATCTTTGGGTACTTCTGGAGTCTCCCCAGGGGAGTCAGGCCTCGTCTCGAGTGGGGGCATGCACGTGCACTTTCCTTCCAGGCTGTAGCAGCAATGTCACGCTTCCCGTCGCGTGGATCAAATGATGTGTGGTTTTCCCTCGAGGCTTTCCCACAGGGCTGTCCCACGTGCCACCGTGGTGTGAGTCGATCCTCGGCGTGAAAGATGAGCCAGTGCAGGGCAAAGAGGTTCCTCTGGAATGGACTGAGACATCTGGGGGACTCTTGGAATGGTGGTACGACCATGGAGTTCCTCTCGCCTTTCCTGTTGAGAGTGCCTCCTCTTGAGATGCGACGGGAACGCCGGGAATTTTTTGCCATTGAAAGCAGGGAAAGGATCCCTCATCTCGAGCTACGAGGGGGAAATGGGGCTCCTCTGGATGTGGGCGGGACCATCGTGCTTTCTCTCGAGTGGAGACGGGTATGGCGGTGAACTTCTTGAGTTGCAGCAAGGGTGTGAAAGACCCTTTCGAAGTTCCAGAGGTAGGTGTCATTAGTCTCCAGACGCCTCATCGGAAATAGGCCTCATCTCGCCTGGAAGGGAGAACTTCCTTGATTTTCTCGAGTTGCGGCAGGTGTTCTCGAGTTACGACGGGGACCTCAGGGACCCGCCCTGTTGGCCTCAGGAGAGGCCAGTCCCTATGCGTGTTGCTAGGGGGCCCCTCGGGATTCCTCTCCCGTCGATACCGGGGCCAAAAACCTTGTGTGGAGTCAGGGCCGGAACCGAGGATTCCTCTCAGGGACTGATATGGATCTTTGGGTACTTCTGGAGACTCGCCAGGGGAGACAGGCCTCGTCTCTTGTTGGGGCATGCACGTGCACTTTCCTTCCAGGCTGTAGCAGCAATGTCACGCTTCCCGTCGCGTGGATCAAAGGATCTGTGGTTTTCCCTCGAGGCTTTCCCTCGAGGCTTTCCCACAGGGCTGTCCCACGTGCCACCGTGGTGTGAGTCAATCCTGGGCGTGAAAGATGAGCCAGTGCAGGGCAAAGAGGTTCCTCTGGAATGGACTGAGACATCTGGGGGACTCTTGGAATGGTGGTACGACCATGGAGTTCCTCTCGCCTTTCCTGTTGAGAGTGCCTCCTCTTGAGATGCGACGGGAACGCCGTGAATTCTTTCCCGTTTAAAGCAGGGAAAGGATCCCTCATCTCGAGCTACGAGGGGGAAACGGGGCTCCTCTGGATGTGGGCGGGACCATCGTGCTTCCTCTCTAGTGGAGACGGGTATGGTGGTGAACTTCTTGAGTTGCAGCAAGGCTGTGAAAGACCCTTTCGAAGTTCCAGAGGTAAGGTGTCATTAGTCTCCAGACGCCTCATCGGAAATAGGCCTCATTTCGCCTGGAAGGGAGAACTTCCTGGATTTTCTCGAGTTGCGGCAGGTGTTCTCAGGTTACGACGGGGACCTCAGGGACCCGCCCTCGTGGCCTCAGGAGAGGCCAGTCCCTATGCGAGTTGCTAGGGGGCCTCTCGGGATTCCTCTCCCGTCGATACCGGGGCCAAAACCCTTGTGTGGAGTCAGGGCCGGAACCGAGGATTCCTCTCAGGGGCTGACATGGATCTTTGGGTACTTCTGGAGTCTCCCCAGGGGAGTCAGGCCTCGTCTCGAGTGGGGGCATGCACGTGCACTTTCCTTCCAGGCTGTAGCAGCAATGTCACGCTTCCCGTCGCGTGGATCAAATGATGTGTGGTTTTCCCTCGAGGCTTTCCCACAGGGCTGTCCCACGTGCCACCGTGGTGTGAGTCGATCCTCGGCGTGAAAGATGAGCCAGTGCAGGGCAAAGAGGTTCCTCTGGAATGGACTGAGACATCTGGGGGACTCTTGGAATGGTGGTACGACCATGGAGTTCCTCTCGCCTTTCCTGTTGAGAGTGCCTCCTCTTGAGATGCGACGGGAACGCCGGGAATTTTTTGCCATTGAAAGCAGGGAAAGGATCCCTCATCTCGAGCTACGAGGGGGAAATGGGGCTCCTCTGGATGTGGGCGGGACCATCGTGCTTTCTCTCGAGTGGAGACGGGTATGGCGGTGAACTTCTTGAGTTGCAGCAAGGGTGTGAAAGACCCTTTCGAAGTTCCAGAGGTAGGTGTCATTAGTCTCCAGACGCCTCATCGGAAATAGGCCTCATCTCGCCTGGAAGGGAGAACTTCCTTGATTTTCTCGAGTTGCGGCAGGTGTTCTCGAGTTACGACGGGGACCTCAGGGACCCGCCCTGTTGGCCTCAGGAGAGGCCAGTCCCTATGCGTGTTGCTAGGGGGCCCCTCGGGATTCCTCTCCCGTCGATACCGGGGCCAAAAACCTTGTGTGGAGTCAGGGCCGGAACCGAGGATTCCTCTCAGGGACGGATATGGATCTTTGGGTACTTCTGGAGACTCGCCAGGGGAGACAGGCCTCGTCTCTTGTTGGGGCATGCACGTGCACTTTCCTTCCAGGCTGTAGCAGCAATGTCACGCTTCCCGTCGCGTGGATCAAAGGATCTGTGGTTTTCCCTCGAGGCTTTCCCTCGAGGCTTTCCCACAGGGCTGTCCCACGTGCCACCGTGGTGTGAGTCAATCCTGGGCGTGAAAGATGAGCCAGTGCAGGGCAAAGAGGTTCCTCTGGAATGGACTGAGACATCTGGGGGACTCTTGGAATGGTGGTACGACCATGGAGTTCCTCTCGCCTTTCCTGTTGAGAGTGCCTCCTCTTGAGATGCGACGGGAACGCCGTGAATTCTTTCCCGTTTAAAGCAGGGAAAGGATCCCTCATCTCGAGCTACGAGGGGGAAACGGGGCTCCTCTGGATGTGGGCGGGACCATCGTGCTTCCTCTCTAGTGGAGACGGGTATGGTGGTGAACTTCTTGAGTTGCAGCAAGGCTGTGAAAGACCCTTTCGAAGTTCCAGAGGTAAGGTGTCATTAGTCTCCAGACGCCTCATCGGAAATAGGCCTCATTTCGCCTGGAAGGGAGAACTTCCTGGATTTTCTCGAGTTGCGGCAGGTGTTCTCGAGTTACGACGGGGACCTCAGGGACCCGCCCTCGTGGCCTCAGGAGAGGCCAGTCCCTATGCGAGTTGCTAGGGGGCCTCTCGGGATTCCTCTCCCGTCGATACCGGGGCCAAAACCCTTGTGTGGAGTCAGGGCCGGAACCGAGGATTCCTCTCAGGGGCTGACATGGATCTTTGGGTACTTCTGGAGTCTCCCCAGGGGAGTCAGGCCTCGTCTCGAGTGGGGGCATGCACGTGCACTTTCCTTCCAGGCTGTAGCAGCAATGTCACGCTTCCCGTCGCGTGGATCAAATGATGTGTGGTTTTCCCTCGAGGCTTTCCCACAGGGCTGTCCCACGTGCCACCGTGGTGTGAGTCGATCCTCGGCGTGAAAGATGAGCCAGTGCAGGGCAAAGAGGTTCCTCTGGAATGGACTGAGACATCTGGGGGACTCTTGGAATGGTGGTACGACCATGGAGTTCCTCTCGCCTTTCCTGTTGAGAGTGCCTCCTCTTGAGATGCGACGGGAACGCCGGGAATTTTTTGCCATTGAAAGCAGGGAAAGGATCCCTCATCTCGAGCTACGAGGGGGAAATGGGGCTCCTCTGGATGTGGGCGGGACCATCGTGCTTTCTCTCGAGTGGAGACGGGTATGGCGGTGAACTTCTTGAGTTGCAGCAAGGGTGTGAAAGACCCTTTCGAAGTTCCAGAGGTAGGTGTCATTAGTCTCCAGACGCCTCATCGGAAATAGGCCTCATCTCGCCTGGAAGGGAGAACTTCCTTGATTTTCTCGAGTTGCGGCAGGTGTTCTCGAGTTACGACGGGGACCTCAGGGACCCGCCCTGTTGGCCTCAGGAGAGGCCAGTCCCTATGCGTGTTGCTAGGGGGCCCCTCGGGATTCCTCTCCCGTCGATACCGGGGCCAAAAACCTTGTGTGGAGTCAGGGCCGGAACCGAGGATTCCTCTCAGGGACGGATATGGATCTTTGGGTACTTCTGGAGACTCGCCAGGGGAGACAGGCCTCGTCTCTTGTTGGGGCATGCACGTGCACTTTCCTTCCAGGCTGTAGCAGCAATGTCACGCTTCCCGTCGCGTGGATCAAAGGATCTGCGGTTTTTGCTCGAGGCTTTCCCTCGAGGCTTTCCCACAGGGCTGTCCCACGTGCCACCGTGGTGTGAGTCGATCCTCGGCGTGAAAGATGAGCCAGTGCAGGGCAAAGAGGTTCCTCTGGAATGGACTGAGACATCTGGGGGACTCTTGGAATGGTGGTACGACCATGGAGTTCCTCTCGCCTTTCCTGTTGAGAGTGCCTCCTCTTGAGATGCGACGGGAACGCCGGGAATTTTTTGCCATTGAAAGCAGGGAAAGGATCCCTCATCTCGAGCTACGAGGGGGAAATGGGGCTCCTCTGGATGTGGGCGGGACCATCGTGCTTTCTCTCGAGTGGAGACGGGTATGGCGGTGAACTTCTTGAGTTGCAGCAAGGGTGTGAAAGACCCTTTCGAAGTTCCAGAGGTAGGTGTCATTAGTCTCCAGACGCCTCATCGGAAATAGGCCTCATCTCGCCTGGAAGGGAGAACTTCCTTGATTTTCTCGAGTTGCGGCAGGTGTTCTCGAGTTACGACGGGGACCTCAGGGACCCGCCCTGTTGGCCTCAGGAGAGGCCAGTCCCTATGCGTGTTGCTAGGGGGCCCCTCGGGATTCCTCTCCCGTCGATACCGGGGCCAAAAACCTTGTGTGGAGTCAGGGCCGGAACCGAGGATTCCTCTCAGGGACGGATATGGATCTTTGGGTACTTCTGGAGACTCGCCAGGGGAGACAGGCCTCGTCTCTTGTTGGGGCATGCACGTGCACTTTCCTTCCAGGCTGTAGCAGCAATGTCACGCTTCCCGTCGCGTGGATCAAAGGATCTGCGGTTTTTGCTCGAGGCTTTCCCTCGAGGCTTTCCCACAGGGCTGTCCCACGTGACACCGTGGTGTGAATCGATCCTCGGCGTGAAAGATGAGCCAGTGCAGGGCAAAGAGGTTCCTCTGGAATGGACTGAGACATCTGGGGGACTCTTGGAATGGTGGTACGACCATGGAGTTCCTCTCGCCTTTCCTGTTGAGAGTGCCTCCTCTTGAGATGCGACGGGAACGCCGGGAATTCTTTCCCGTTGAAACCAGGGAAAGGATCCCTCATCTCGAGCTACGAGGGGGAAACGGGGCTCCTCTGGATGTGGGCGGGACCATCGTGCTTCCTCTCGAGTGGAGACGGGTATGGCGGTGAACTTCTTGAGTTGCAGCAAGGGTGTGAAAGACCCTTTCGAAGTTCCAGAGGTTTGGTGTCAATATTCTCCAGAGGCCTCATCGGAAATAGGCCTCATCTCGCCTGGAAGGGAGAACTACCTGGATATTCTCGAGTTGCGGCAGGTGTTCCCGAGTTACGACGGGGACCTCAGGGACCCGCCCTGGTGGCCTCAGGAGAGGCCAGTTCCCATGCGAGTTGCTAGGGGGTCTCTCGGGATTCCTCTCCCGTCGATACCGGGGCCAAAAAGCTTGTGTGGAGTCAGGGCCGGAACCGAGGATTCTTCTCAGGGGCTGACATGGATCTTTGGGTACTTCTGGAGTCTCCCCAGGGGAGTCAGGCCTCGTCTCGAGTGGGGGCATGCATGTGCGCTTTCCTTCCAAGCTGTAGCAGCAATGTCACGCTTCCCGTCGCGTGGATCAAAGGATCTGTGGTTTTCCCTCGAGGCTTTCCCTCGAGGCTTTCCCACAGGGCTGTCCCACGTGCCACCGTGTTGTGAGTCGATCCTCGGCGTGAAAGATGAGCCAGTGCAGGGCAAAGAGGTTCCTCTGGAATGGACTGAGACATCTGGGGGACTCTTGGAATGGTGGTACGACCATGGAGTTCCTCTCGCCTTTCCTGTTGAGAGTGCCTCCTCTTGAGATGCGACGGGAACGCCGGGAATTCTTTCCCGTTGAAAGCAGGGAAAGGATCCCTCATCTCGAGCTACGAGGGGGAAACGGGGCTCCTCTGGATGTGGGCGGGACCATCGTGCTTCCTCTCTAGTGGAGACGGGTATGGTGGTGAACTTCTTGAGTTGCAGCAAGGCTGTGAAAGACCCTTTCGAAGTTCCAGAGTTAAGGTGTCATTAGTCTCCAGACGCCTCATCGGAAATAGGCCTCATCTCGCCTGGAAGGGAGAACTTCCTGGATTTTCTCGAGTTGCGGCAGGTGTTCTCGAGTTACGACGGGGACCTCAGGGACCCGCCCTGGTGGCCTCAGGAGAGGCCAGTCCCTATGCGAGTTGCTAGAGGGCCTCTCGGGATTCCTCTCCCGTCGATACCGGGGCCAAAAACCTTGTGTGGAGTCAGGGCCGGAACCGAGGATTCCTCTCAGGGGCTGACATGGATCTTTGGGTACTTCTGGAGTCTCCCCAGGGGAGTCAGGCCTCGTCTCGAGTGGGGGCATGCAAGTGCACTTTCCTTCCAGGCTGTAGCAGCAATGTCACGCTTCCCGTCGCGTGGATCAAATGATGTGTGGTTTTCCCTCGAGGCTTTCCCACAGGGCTGTCCCACGTGCCACCGTGGTGTGAGTCGATCCTCGGCGTGAAAGATGAACCAGTGCAGGGCAAAGAGGTTCCTCTGGAATGGACTGAGACATCTGGGGGACTCTTGGAATGGTGGTACGACCATGGAGTTTTTCTCGCCTTTCCTGTTGAGAGTGCCTCCTCTTGAGATGCGACGGGAACGCCGGGAATTTTTTGCCGTTGAAAGCAGGGAAAGGATCCCTCATCTCGAGCTACGAGGGGAAACGGGGCTCCTCTGGATGTGGGCGGGACCATCGTGCTTTCTCTCGAGTGGAGACGGGTATGGCGGTGAACTTCTTGAGTTGCAGCAAGGGTGTGAAAGACCCTTTCGAAGTTCCAGAGGTTAGGTGTCATTAGTCTCCAGACGCCTCATCGGAAATAGGCCTCATCTCGCCTGGAAGGGAGAACTTCCTTGATTTTCTCGAGTTGCGGCAGGTGTTCTCGAGTTACGACGGGGACCTCAGGGACCCGCCCTGTTGGCCTCAGGAGAGGCCAGTCCCTATGCATGTTGCTAGGGGGCCCCTCGGGATTCCTCTCCCGTCGATACCGGGGCCAAAAACCTTGTGTGGAGTCAGGGCCGGAACCGAGGATTCCTCTCAGGGACTGATATGGATCTTTGGGTACTTCTGGAGTCTCGCCAGGGGAGACAGGTCTCGTCTCGTGTGGGGGCATGCACGTGCACTTTCCTTCCAGGCTGTAGCAGCAATGTCACGCTTCCCGTCGCGTGGATCAAAGGATCTGCGGTTTTCCCTCGAGGCTTTCCCTCGAGGCTTTCCCACAGGGCTGTCCCACGTGACACCGTGGTGTGAGTCGATTCTCGGCGTGAAAAATGAGCCAGTGCAGGGCAAAGAGGTTCCTCTGGAATGGACTGAGACATCTGGGGGACTCTTGGAATGGTGGTACGACCATGGAGTTCCTCTCACCTTTCCTGTTGAGAGTGCCTCCTCTTGAGATGCGACGGGAACGCCGGGAATTCTTTCCCGTTGAAAGCAGGGAAAGGATCCCTCATCTCGAGCTACGAGGGGGAAACGGGGCTCCTCTGGATGTGGGCAGGACCATCGTGCTTCCTCTCGAGTGGAGACGGGTATGGCGGTGAACTTCTTGAGTTGCAGCAAGGGTGTGAAAGACCCTTTCGAAGTTCCAGAGGTTAGGTGTCATTAGTCTCCAGAGGCCTCATCGGAAATAGGCCTCATCTCGCCTGGACGGGAGAACTTCCTTGATTTTCTCGAGTTGCGGCAGGTGTTCTCGAGTTACGACGGGGACCTCAGGGACCCGCCCTGTTGGCCTCAGGAGAGGCCAGTCCCTATGCGTGTTGCTAGGGGGCCCCTCGGGATTCCTCTCCCGTCGATACCGGGGCCAAAAACCTTGTGTGGAGTCAGGGCCGGAACCGAGGATTCCTCTCAGGGACGGATATGGATCTTTGGGTACTTCTGGAGACTCGCCAGGGGAGACAGGCCTCGTCTCTTGTTGGGGCATGCACGTGCACTTTCCTTCCAGGCTGTAGCAGCAATGTCACGCTTCCCGTCGCGTGGATCAAAGGATCTGTGGTTTTCCCTCGAGGCTTTCCCTCGAGGCTTTCCCACAGGGCTGTCCCACGTGCCACCGTGGTGTGAGTCAATCCTGGGCGTGAAAGATGAGCCAGTGCAGGGCAAAGAGGTTCCTCTGGAATGGACTGAGACATCTGGGGGACTCTTGGAATGGTGGTACGACCATGGAGTTCCTCTCGCCTTTCCTGTTGAGAGTGCCTCCTCTTGAGATGCGACGGGAACGCCGTGAATTCTTTCCCGTTTAAAGCAGGGAAAGGATCCCTCATCTCGAGCTACGAGGGGGAAACGGGGCTCCTCTGGATGTGGGCGGGACCATCGTGCTTCCTCTCTAGTGGAGACGGGTATGGTGGTGAACTTCTTGAGTTGCAGCAAGGCTGTGAAAGACCCTTTCGAAGTTCCAGAGGTAAGGTGTCATTAGTCTCCAGACGCCTCATCGGAAATAGGCCTCATTTCGCCTGGAAGGGAGAACTTCCTGGATTTTCTCGAGTTGCGGCAGGTGTTCTCGAGTTACGACGGGGACCTCAGGGACCCGCCCTCGTGGCCTCAGGAGAGGCCAGTCCCTATGCGAGTTGCTAGGGGGCCTCTCGGGATTCCTCTCCCGTCGATACCGGGGCCAAAACCCTTGTGTGGAGTCAGGGCCGGAACCGAGGATTCCTCTCAGGGGCTGACATGGATCTTTGGGTACTTCTGGAGTCTCCCCAGGGGAGTCAGGCCTCGTCTCGAGTGGGGGCATGCACGTGCACTTTCCTTCCAGGCTGTAGCAGCAATGTCACGCTTCCCGTCGCGTGGATCAAATGATGTGTGGTTTTCCCTCGAGGCTTTCCCACAGGGCTGTCCCACGTGCCACCGTGGTGTGAGTCGATCCTCGGCGTGAAAGATGAGCCAGTGCAGGGCAAAGAGGTTCCTCTGGAATGGACTGAGACATCTGGGGGACTCTTGGAATGGTGGTACGACCATGGAGTTCCTCTCGCCTTTCCTGTTGAGAGTGCCTCCTCTTGAGATGCGACGGGAACGCCGGGAATTTTTTGCCATTGAAAGCAGGGAAAGGATCCCTCATCTCGAGCTACGAGGGGGAAATGGGGCTCCTCTGGATGTGGGCGGGACCATCGTGCTTTCTCTCGAGTGGAGACGGGTATGGCGGTGAACTTCTTGAGTTGCAGCAAGGGTGTGAAAGACCCTTTCGAAGTTCCAGAGGTAGGTGTCATTAGTCTCCAGACGCCTCATCGGAAATAGGCCTCATCTCGCCTGGAAGGGAGAACTTCCTTGATTTTCTCGAGTTGCGGCAGGTGTTCTCGAGTTACGACGGGGACCTCAGGGACCCGCCCTGTTGGCCTCAGGAGAGGCCAGTCCCTATGCGTGTTGCTAGGGGGCCCCTCGGGATTCCTCTCCCGTCGATACCGGGGCCAAAAACCTTGTGTGGAGTCAGGGCCGGAACCGAGGATTCCTCTCAGGGACGGATATGGATCTTTGGGTACTTCTGGAGACTCGCCAGGGGAGACAGGCCTCGTCTCTTGTTGGGGCATGCACGTGCACTTTCCTTCCAGGCTGTAGCAGCAATGTCACGCTTCCCGTCGCGTGGATCAAAGGATCTGCGGTTTTTGCTCGAGGCTTTCCCTCGAGGCTTTCCCACAGGGCTGTCCCACGTGCCACCGTGGTGTGAGTCGATCCTCGGCGTGAAAGATGAGCCAGTGCAGGGCAAAGAGGTTCCTCTGGAATGGACTGAGACATCTGGGGGACTCTTGGAATGGTGGTACGACCATGGAGTTCCTCTCGCCTTTCCTGTTGAGAGTGCCTCCTCTTGAGATGCGACGGGAACGCCGGGAATTTTTTGCCATTGAAAGCAGGGAAAGGATCCCTCATCTCGAGCTACGAGGGGGAAATGGGGCTCCTCTGGATGTGGGCGGGACCATCGTGCTTTCTCTCGAGTGGAGACGGGTATGGCGGTGAACTTCTTGAGTTGCAGCAAGGGTGTGAAAGACCCTTTCGAAGTTCCAGAGGTAGGTGTCATTAGTCTCCAGACGCCTCATCGGAAATAGGCCTCATCTCGCCTGGAAGGGAGAACTTCCTTGATTTTCTCGAGTTGCGGCAGGTGTTCTCGAGTTACGACGGGGACCTCAGGGACCCGCCCTGTTGGCCTCAGGAGAGGCCAGTCCCTATGCGTGTTGCTAGGGGGCCCCTCGGGATTCCTCTCCCGTCGATACCGGGGCCAAAAACCTTGTGTGGAGTCAGGGCCGGAACCGAGGATTCCTCTCAGGGACGGATATGGATCTTTGGGTACTTCTGGAGACTCGCCAGGGGAGACAGGCCTCGTCTCTTGTTGGGGCATGCACGTGCACTTTCCTTCCAGGCTGTAGCAGCAATGTCACGCTTCCCGTCGCGTGGATCAAAGGATCTGCGGTTTTTGCTCGAGGCTTTCCCTCGAGGCTTTCCCACAGGGCTGTCCCACGTGACACCGTGGTGTGAGTCGATCCTCGGCGTGAAAGATGAGCCAGTGCAGGGCAAAGAGGTTCCTCTGGAATGGACTGAGACATCTGGGGGACTCTTGGAATGGTGGTACGACCATGGAGTTCCTCTCGCCTTTCCTGTTGAGAGTGCCTCCTCTTGAGATGCGACGGGAACGCCGGGAATTCTTTCCCGTTGAAACCAGGGAAAGGATCCCTCATCTCGAGCTACGAGGGGGAAACGGGGCTCCTCTGGATGTGGGCGGGACCATCGTGCTTCCTCTCGAGTGGAGACGGGTATGGCGGTGAACTTCTTGAGTTGCAGCAAGGGTGTGAAAGACCCTTTCGAAGTTCCAGAGGTTTGGTGTCAATATTCTCCAGAGGCCTCATCGGAAATAGGCCTCATCTCGCCTGGAAGGGAGAACTACCTGGATATTCTCGAGTTGCGGCAGGTGTTCCCGAGTTACGACGGGGACCTCAGGGACCCGCCCTGGTGGCCTCAGGAGAGGCCAGTTCCCATGCGAGTTGCTAGGGGGTCTCTCGGGATTCCTCTCCCGTCGATACCGGGGCCAAAAAGCTTGTGTGGAGTCAGGGCCGGAACCGAGGATTCTTCTCAGGGGCTGACATGGATCTTTGGGTACTTCTGGAGTCTCCCCAGGGGAGTCAGGCCTCGTCTCGAGTGGGGGCATGCATGTGCGCTTTCCTTCCAAGCTGTAGCAGCAATGTCACGCTTCCCGTCGCGTGGATCAAAGGATCTGTGGTTTTCCCTCGAGGCTTTCCCTCGAGGCTTTCCCACAGGGCTGTCCCACGTGCCACCGTGTTGTGAGTCGATCCTCGGCGTGAAAGATGAGCCAGTGCAGGGCAAAGAGGTTCCTCTGGAATGGACTGAGACATCTGGGGGACTCTTGGAATGGTGGTACGACCATGGAGTTCCTCTCGCCTTTCCTGTTGAGAGTGCCTCCTCTTGAGATGCGACGGGAACGCCGGGAATTCTTTCCCGTTGAAAGCAGGGAAAGGATCCCTCATCTCGAGCTACGAGGGGGAAACGGGGCTCCTCTGGATGTGGGCGGGACCATCGTGCTTCCTCTCTAGTGGAGACGGGTATGGTGGTGAACTTCTTGAGTTGCAGCAAGGCTGTGAAAGACCCTTTCGAAATTCCAGAGTTAAGGTGTCATTAGTCTCCAGACGCCTCATCGGAAATAGGCCTCATCTCGCCTGGAAGGGAGAACTTCCTGGATTTTCTCGAGTTGCGGCAGGTGTTCTCGAGTTACGACGGGGACCTCAGGGACCCGCCCTGGTGGCCTCAGGAGAGGCCAGTCCCTATGCGAGTTGCTAGGGGGCCTCTCGGGATTCCTCTCCCGTCGATACCGGGGCCAAAAACCTTGTGTGGAGTCAGGGCCGGAACCGAGGATTCCTCTCAGGGGCTGACATGGATCTTTGGGTACTTCTGGAGTCTCCCCAGGGGAGTCAGGCCTCGTCTCGAGTGGGGGCATGCAAGTGCACTTTCCTTCCAGGCTGTAGCAGCAATGTCACGCTTCCCGTCGCGTGGATCAAATGATGTGTGGTTTTCCCTCGAGGCTTTCCCACAGGGCTGTCCCACGTGCCACCGTGGTGTGAGTCGATCCTCGGCGTGAAAGATGAGCCAGTGCAGGGCAAAGAGGTTCCTCTGGAATGGACTGAGACATCTGGGGGACTCTTGGAATGGTGGTACGACCATGGAGTTTTTCTCGCCTTTCCTGTTGAGAGTGCCTCCTCTTGAGATGCGACGGGAACGCCGGGAATTTTTTGCCGTTGAAAGCAGGGAAAGGATCCCTCATCTCGAGCTACGAGGGGAAACGGGGCTCCTCTGGATGTGGGCGGGACCATCGTGCTTTCTCTCGAGTGGAGACGGGTATGGCGGTGAACTTCTTGAGTTGCAGCAAGGGTGTGAAAGACCCTTTCGAAGTTCCAGAGGTTAGGTGTCATTAGTCTCCAGACGCCTCATCGGAAATAGGCCTCATCTCGCCTGGAAGGGAGAACTTCCTTGATTTTCTCGAGTTGCGGCAGGTGTTCTCGAGTTACGACGGGGACCTCAGGGACCCGCCCTGTTGGCCTCAGGAGAGGCCAGTCCCTATGCATGTTGCTAGGGGGCCCCTCGGGATTCCTCTCCCGTCGATACCGGGGCCAAAAACCTTGTGTGGAGTCAGGGCCGGAACCGAGGATTCCTCTCAGGGACTGATATGGATCTTTGGGTACTTCTGGAGTCTCGCCAGGGGAGACAGGTCTCGTCTCGTGTGGGGGCATGCACGTGCACTTTCCTTCCAGGCTGTAGCAGCAATGTCACGCTTCCCGTCGCGTGGATCAAAGGATCTGCGGTTTTCCCTCGAGGCTTTCCCTCGAGGCTTTCCCACAGGGCTGTCCCACGTGACACCGTGGTGTGAGTCGATTCTCGGCGTGAAAAATGAGCCAGTGCAGGGCAAAGAGGTTCCTCTGGAATGGACTGAGACATCTGGGGGACTCTTGGAATGGTGGTACGACCATGGAGTTCCTCTCACCTTTCCTGTTGAGAGTGCCTCCTCTTGAGATGCGACGGGAACGCCGGGAATTCTTTCCCGTTGAAAGCAGGGAAAGGATCCCTCATCTCGAGCTACGAGGGGGAAACGGGGCTCCTCTGGATGTGGGCAGGACCATCGTGCTTCCTCTCGAGTGGAGACGGGTATGGCGGTGAACTTCTTGAGTTGCAGCAAGGGTGTGAAAGACCCTTTCGAAGTTCCAGAGGTTAGGTGTCATTAGTCTCCAGAGGCCTCATCGGAAATAGGCCTCATCTCGCCTGGACGGGAGAACTTCCTGGATTTTCTCGAGTTGCGGCAGGTGTTCTCGAGTTTCGACGGGGACCTCAGGGACCCGCCCTGGTGGCCTCAGGAGAGGCCAGTCCCCATGCGAGTTGCTAGGGGGCCTCTCGGGATTCCTCTCCCGTCGATACCGGGGCCAAAAAGCTTGTGTGGAGTCAGGGCCGGAACCGAGGATTCCTCTCAGGGGCTGACATGGATCTTTGGGTACTTCTGGAGTCTCCCCAGTGGAGTCAGGCCTCGTCTCGAGTGGGGGCATGCACGTGCGCTTTCCTTTCAGGCTGTAGCAGCAATGTCACGCTTCCCGTCACGTGGATCAAAGGATCTGTGGTTTTCCCTCGAGGCTTTCCCTCGAGGCTTTCCCACAGGGCTGTCCCACGTGCCACCGTGGTGTGAGTCGATCCTCGGCGTGAAAGATGAGCGAGTGCAGGGCAAAGAGGTTCCTCTGGAATGGACTTAGACATCTGGAGGACTCTTGGAATGGTGGTACGACCATGGAGTTCCTCTCGCCTTTCCTGTTGAGAGTGCCTCCTCTTGAGATGCGACGGGAACGCCGGGAATTCTTTCCCGTTGAAAGCAGGGAAAGGATCCCTCATCTCGAGCTACGAGGGGGAAACGGGGCTCCTCTGGATGTGGGCGGGACCATCGTGCTTCCTCTCGAGTGGAGACGGGTATGGCGGTGAACTTCTTGAGTTGCAGCAAGGGTGTGAAAGACCCTTTCGAAGTTCCAGAGGTTAGGTGTCATTAGTCTCCAGACGCCTCATCGGAAATAGGCCTCATCTCGCCTGGAAGGGAGAACTTCCTGGATTTTCTCGAGTTGCGGCAGGTGTTCTCGAGTTACGACGGGGACCTCAGGGACCCGCCCTGGTGGCCTCAGGAGAGGCCAGTCCCCATGCGAGTTGCTAGGGGGCCTCTCGGGATTCCTCTCCCGTCGATACCGGGGCCAAAAACCTTGTGTGGAGTCAGGGCCGGAACCGAGGATTCCTCTCAGGGGCTGACATGGATCTTTGGGTACTTCTGGAGTCTCCCCAGGGGAGTCAGGCCTCGTCTCGAGTGGGGGCATGCACGTGCACTTTCCTTCCAGGCTGTAGCAGCAATGTCACGCTTCCCGTCGCGTGGATCAAATGATGTGTGGTTTTCCCTCGAGGCTTTCCCACAGGGCTGTCCCACGTGCCACCGTGGTGTGAGTCGATCCTCGGCGTGAAAGATGAGCCAGTGCAGGGCAAAGAGGTTCCTCTGGAATGGACTGAGACATCTGGGGGACTCTTGGAATGGTGGTACGACCATGGAGTTTTTCTCGCCTTTCCTGTTGAGAGTGCCTCCTCTTGAGATGCGACGGGAACGCCGGGAATTTTTTGCCGTTGAAAGCAGGGAAAGGATCCCTCATCTCGAGCTACGAGGGGAAACGGGGCTCCTCTGGATGTGGGCGGGACCATCGTGCTTTCTCTCGAGTGGAGACGGGTATGGCGGTGAACTTCTTGAGTTGCAGCAAGGGTGTGAAAGACCCTTTCGAAGTTCCAGAGGTTAGGTGTCATTAGTCTCCAGACGCCTCATCGGAAATAGGCCTCATCTCGCCTGGAAGGGAGAACTTCCTTGATTTTCTCGAGTTGCGGCAGGTGTTCTCGAGTTACGACGGGGACCTCAGGGACCCGCCCTGTTGGCCTCAGGAGAGGCCAGTCCCTATGCATGTTGCTAGGGGGCCCCTCGGGATTCCTCTCCCGTCGATACCGGGGCCAAAAACCTTGTGTGGTGTCAGGGCCGGAACCGAGGATTCCTCTCAGGGACTGATATGGATCTTTGGGTACTTCTGGAGTCTCGCCAGGGGAGACACGTCTCGTCTCGTGTGGGGGCATGCACGTGCACTTTCCTTCCAGGCTGTAGCAGCAATGTCACGCTTCCCGTCGCGTGGATCAAAGGATCTGCGGTTTTCCCTCGAGGCTTTCCCTCGAGGCTTTCCCACAGGGCTGTCCCACGTGACACCGTGGTGTGAGTCGATTCTCGGCGTGAAAAATGAGCCAGTGCAGGGCAAAGAGGTTCCTCTGGAATGGACTGAGACATCTGGGGGACTCTTGGAATGGTGGTACGACCATGGAGTTCCTCTCACCTTTCCTGTTGAGAGTGTCTCCTCTTGAGATGCGACGGGAACGCCGGGAATTCTTTCCCGTTGAAAGCAGGGAAAGGATCCCTCATCTCGAGCTACGAGGGGGAAACGGGGCTCCTCTGGATGTGGGCAGGACCATCGTGCTTCCTCTCGAGTGGAGACGGGTATGGCGGTGAACTTCTTGAGTTGCAGCAAGGGTGTGAAAGACCCTTTCGAAGTTCCAGAGGTTAGGTGTCATTAGTCTCCAGAGGCCTCATCGGAAATAGGCCTCATCTCGCCTGGACGGGAGAACTTCCTGGATTTTCTCGAGTTGCGGCAGGTGTTCTCGAGTTTCGACGGGGACCTCAGGGACCCGCCCTGGTGGCCTCAGGAGAGGCCAGTCCCCATGCGAGTTGCTAGGGGGCCTCTCGGGATTCCTCTCCCGTCGATACCGGGGCCAAAAAGCTTGTGTGGAGTCAGGGCCGGAACCGAGGATTCCTCTCAGGGGCTGACATGGATCTTTGGGTACTTCTGGAGTCTCCCCAGTGGAGTCAGGCCTCGTCTCGAGTGGGGGCATGCACGTGCGCTTTCCTTTCAGGCTGTAGCAGCAATGTCACGCTTCCCGTCACGTGGATCAAAGGATCTGTGGTTTTCCCTCGAGGCTTTCCCTCGAGGCTTTCCCACAGGGCTGTCCCACGTGCCACCGTGGTGTGAGTCGATCCTCGGCGTGAAAGATGAGCGAGTGCAGGGCAAAGAGGTTCCTCTGGAATGGACTTAGACATCTGGAGGACTCTTGGAATGGTGGTACGACCATGGAGTTCCTCTCGCCTTTCCTGTTGAGAGTGCCTCCTCTTGAGATGCGACGGGAACGCCGGGAATTCTTTCCCGTTGAAAGCAGGGAAAGGATCCCTCATCTCGAGCTACGAGGGGGAAACGGGGCTCCTCTGGATGTGGGCGGGACCATCGTGCTTCCTCTCGAGTGGAGACGGGTATGGCGGTGAACTTCTTGAGTTGCAGCAAGGGTGTGAAAGACCCTTTCGAAGTTCCAGAGGTTAGGTGTCATTAGTCTCCAGACGCCTCATCGGAAATAGGCCTCATCTCGCCTGGAAGGGAGAACTTCCTGGATTTTCTCGAGTTGCGGCAGGTGTTCTCGAGTTACGACGGGGACCTCAGGGACCCGCCCTGGTGGCCTCAGGAGAGGCCAGTCCCCATGCGAGTTGCTAGGGGGCCTCTCGGGATTCCTCTCCCGTCGATACCGGGGCCAAAAACCTTGTGTGGAGTCAGGGCCGGAACCGAGGATTCCTCTCAGGGGCTGACATGGATCTTTGGGTACTTCTGGAGTCTCCCCAGGGGAGTCAGGCCTCGTCTCGAGTGGGGGCATGCACGTGCACTTTCCTTCCAGGCTGTAGCAGCAATGTCACGCTTCCCGTCGCGTGGATCAAATGATGTGTGGTTTTCCCTCGAGGCTTTCCCACAGGGCTGTCCCACGTGCCACCGTGGTGTGAGTCGATCCTCGGCGTGAAAGATGAGCCAGTGCAGGGCAAAGAGGTTCCTCTGGAATGGACTGAGACATCTGGGGGACTCTTGGAATGGTGGTACGACCATGGAGTTTTTCTCGCCTTTCCTGTTGAGAGTGCCTCCTCTTGAGATGCGACGGGAACGCCGGGAATTTTTTGCCGTTGAAAGCAGGGAAAGGATCCCTCATCTCGAGCTACGAGGGGAAACGGGGCTCCTCTGGATGTGGGCGGGACCATCGTGCTTTCTCTCGAGTGGAGACGGGTATGGCGGTGAACTTCTTGAGTTGCAGCAAGGGTGTGAAAGACCCTTTCGAAGTTCCAGAGGTTAGGTGTCATTAGTCTCCAGACGCCTCATCGGAAATAGGCCTCATCTCGCCTGGAAGGGAGAACTTCCTTGATTTTCTCGAGTTGCGGCAGGTGTTCTCGAGTTACGACGGGGACCTCAGGGACCCGCCCTGTTGGCCTCAGGAGAGGCCAGTCCCTATGCATGTTGCTAGGGGGCGCCTCGGGATTCCTCTCCCGTCGATACCGGGGCCAAAAACCTTGTGTGGTGTCAGGGCCGGAACCGAGGATTCCTCTCAGGGACTGATATGGATCTTTGGGTACTTCTGGAGTCTCGCCAGGGGAGACAGGTCTCGTCTCGTGTGGGGGCATGCACGTGCACTTTCCTTCCAGGCTGTAGCAGCAATGTCACGCTTCCCGTCGCGTGGATCAAATGATGTGTGGTTTTCCCTCGAGGCTTTCCCACAGGGCTGTCCCACGTGCCACCGTGGTGTGAGTCGATCCTCGGCGTGAAAGATGAGCCAGTGCAGGGCAAAGAGGTTCCTCTGGAATGGACTGAGACATCTGGGGGACTCTTGGAATGGTGGTACGACCATGGAGTTCCTCTCGCCTTTCCTGTTGAGAGTGCCTCCTCTTGAGATGCGACGGGAACGCCGGGAATTCTTTCCCGTGGAAAGCAGGGAAAGGATCCCTCATCTCGAGCTACGAGGGGGAAACGGGGCTCCTCTGGATGTGGGCGGGACCATCGTGCTTCCTCTCTAGTGGAGACGGGTATGGCGGTGAACTTCTTGAGTTGCAGCAAGGGTGTGAAAGACCCTTTCGAAGTTCCAGAGGTTAGGTGTCATTAGTCTCCAGAGGCCTCATCGGAAATAGGCCTCATCTCGCCTGGAAGGGAGAACTTCCTGGATTTTCTCGAGTTGCGGCAGGTGTTCTCGAGTTACGACGGGGACCTCAGGGACCCGCCCTGGTGGCCTCAGGAGAGGCCAGTCCCTAGGCGAGTTGCTAGGGGGCCTCTCGGGATTCCTCTCCCGTTGATACCGGGGTCAAAAACCTTGTGTGGAGTCAGGGCCGGAACCGAGGATTCCTCTCAGGGGTTGACATGGATCTTTGGGTACTTCTGGAGTCTCCCCAGGGGAGTCAGGCCTCGTCTCGAGTGGGGGCATGCACGTGCGCTTTCCTTCCAGGCTGTAGCAGCAATGTCACGCTTCCCGTCGCGTGGATCAAAGGATCTGTGGTTTTCCCTCGAGGCTTTCCCTCGAGGCTTTCCCACAGGGCTGTCCCACGTGCAACCGTGGTGTGAGTCAATCCTGGGCGTGAAAGATGAGCCAGTGCAGGGCAAAGAGGTTCCTCTGGAATGGACTGAGACATCTGGGGGACTCTTGGAATGGTGGTACGACCATGGAGTTCCTCTCGCCTTTCCTGTTGAGAGTGCCTCCTCTTGAGATGCGACGGGAACGCCGGGAATTCTTTCCCGTTTAAAGCAGGGAAAGGATCCCTCATCTCGAGCTACGAGGGGGAAACGGGGCTCCTCTGGATGTGGGCGGGACCATCGTGCTTCCTCTCTAGTGGAGACGGGTATGGTGATGAACTTCTTGAGTTGCAGCAAGGCTGTGAAAGACCCTTTCGAAGTTCCAGAGGTAAGGTGTCATTAGTCTCCAGACGCCTCATCGGAAATAGGCCTCATTTCGCCTGGAAGGGAGAACTTCCTGGATTTTCTCGAGTTGCGGCAGGTGTTCTCGAGTTACGACGGGGACCTCAGGGACCCGCCCTGGTGGCCTCAGGAGAGGCCAGTCCCTATGCGAGTTGCTAGGGGGCCTCTCGGGATTCCTCTCCCGTCGATACCGGGGCCAAAAACCTTGTGTGGAGTCAGGGCCGGAACCGAGGATTCCTCTCAGGGGCTGACATGGATCTTTGGGTACTTCTGGAGTCTCCCCAGGGGAGTCAGGCCTCGTCTCGAGTGGGGGCATGCACGTGCACTTTCCTTCCAGGCTGTAGCAGCAATGTCACGCTTCCCGTCGCGTGGATCAAAGGATCTGTGGTTTTCCCTCGAGGCTTTCCCACAGGGCTGTCCCACGTGCCAACGTGGTGTGAGTCGATCCTCGGCGTGAAAGATGAGCCAGTGCAGGGCAAAGAGGTTCCTCTGGAATGGACTGAGACATCTGGGGGACTCTTGGAATGGTGGTACGACCATGGAGTTCCTCTCGCCTTTCCTGTTGAGAGTGCCTCCTCTTGAGATGCGACGGGAACGCCGGGAATTCTTTCCCGTGGAAAGCAGGGAAAGGATCCCTCATCTCGAGCTACGAGGGGGAAACGGGGCTCCTCTGGATGTGGGCGGGACCATCGTGCTTCCTCTCTAGTGGAGACGGGTATGGCGGTGAACTTCTTGAGTTGCAGCAAGGGTGTGAAAGACCCTTTCGAAGTTCCAGAGGTTAGGTGTCATTAGTCTCCAGAGGCCTCATCGGAAATAGGCCTCATCTCGCCTGGAAGGGAGAACTTCCTGGATTTTCTCGAGTTGCGGCAGGTGTTCTCGAGTTACGACGGGGACCTCAGGGACCCGCCCTGGTGGCCTCAGGAGAGGCCAGTCCCTAGGCGAGTTGCTAGGGGGCCTCTCGGGATTCCTCTCCCGTTGATACCGGGGTCAAAAACCTTGTGTGGAGTCAGGGCCGGAACCGAGGATTCCTCTCAGGGGCTGACATGGATCTTTGGGTACTTCTGGAGTCTCCCCAGGGGAGTCAGGCCTCGTCTCGAGTGGGGGCATGCACGTGCGCTTTCCTTCCAGGCTGTAGCAGCAATGTCACGCTTCCCGTCGCGTGGATCAAAGGATCTGTGGTTTTCCCTCGAGGCTTTCCCTCGAGGCTTTCCCACAGGGCTGTCCCACGTGCAACCGTGGTGTGAGTCAATCCTGGGCGTGAAAGATGAGCCAGTGCAGGGCAAAGAGGTTCCTCTGGAATGGACTGAGACATCTGGGGGACTCTTGGAATGGTGGTACGACCATGGAGTTCCTCTCGCCTTTCCTGTTGAGAGTGCCTCCTCTTGAGATGCGACGGGAACGCCGGGAATTCTTTCCCGTTTAAAGCAGGGAAAGGATCCCTCATCTCGAGCTACGAGGGGGAAACGGGGCTCCTCTGGATGTGGGCGGGACCATCGTGCTTCCTCTCTAGTGGAGACGGGTATGGTGATGAACTTCTTGAGTTGCAGCAAGGCTGTGAAAGACCCTTTCGAAGTTCCAGAGGTAAGGTGTCATTAGTCTCCAGACGCCTCATCGGAAATAGGCCTCATTTCGCCTGGAAGGGAGAACTTCCTGGATTTTCTCGAGTTGCGGCAGGTGTTCTCGAGTTACGACGGGGACCTCAGGGACCCGCCCTGGTGGCCTCAGGAGAGGCCAGTCCCTATGCGAGTTGCTAGGGGGCCTCTCGGGATTCCTCTCCCGTCGATACCGGGGCCAAAAACCTTGTGTGGAGTCAGGGCCGGAACCGAGGATTCCTCTCAGGGGCTGACATGGATCTTTGGGTACTTCTGGAGTCTCCCCAGGGGAGTCAGGCCTCGTCTCGAGTGGGGGCATGCACGTGCACTTTCCTTCCAGGCTGTAGCAGCAATGTCACGCTTCCCGTCGCGTGGATCAAATGATGTGTGGTTTTCCCTCGAGGCTTTCCCACAGGGCTGTCCCACGTGCCACCGTGGTGTGAGTCGATCCTCGGCGTGAAAGATGAGCCAGTGCAGGGCAAAGAGGTTCCTCTGGAATGGACTGAGACATCTGGGGGACTCTTGGAATGGTGGTACGACCATGGAGTTCCTCTCGCCTTTCCTGTTGAGAGTGCCTCCTCTTGAGATGCGACGGGAACGCCGGGAATTTTTTGCCGTTGAAAGCAGGGAAAGGATCCCTCATCTCGAGCTACGAGGGGGAAACGGGGCTCCTCTGGATGTGGGCGGGACCATCGTGCTTTCTCTCGAGTGGAGACGGGTATGGCGGTGAACTTCTTGAGTTGCAGCAAGGGTGTGAAAGACCCTTTCGAAGTTCCAGAGGTTAGGTGTCATTAGTCTCCAGACGCCTCATCGGAAATAGGCCTCATCTCGCCTGGAAGGGAGAACTTCCTTGATTTTCTCGAGTTGCGGCAGGTGTTCTCGAGTTACGACGGGGACCTCAGGGACCCGCCCTGTTGGCCTCAGGAGAGGCCAGTCCCTATGCGTGTTGCTAGGGGGCCCCTCGGGATTCCTCTCCCGTCGATACCGGGGCCAAAAACCTTGTGTGGAGTCAGGGCCGGAACCGAGGATTCCTCTCAGGGACTGATATGTATCTTTGGGTACCTCTGGAGACTCGCCAGGGGAGACAGGCCTCGTCTCGTGTGGGGGCATGCACGTGCACTTTCCTTCCAGGCTGTAGCAGCAATGTCACGCTTCCCGTCGCGTGGATCAAAGGATCTGCGGTTTTCCCTCGAGGCTTTCCCTCGAGGCTTTCCCACAGGGCTGTCCCACGTGACACCGTGGTGTGAGTCGATTCTCGGCATGAAAAATGAGCCAGTGCAGGGCAAAGAGGTTCCTCTGGAATGGACTGAGACATCTGGGGGACTCTTGGAATGGTGGTACGACCATGGAGTTCCTCTCGCCTTTCCTGTTGAGAGTGCCTCCTCTTGAGATGCGACGGGAACGCCGGGAATTCTTTCCCGTTGAAAGCAGGGAAAGGATCCCTCATCTCGAGCTACGAGGGGGAAACGGGGCTCCTCTGGATGTGGGCGGGACCATCGTGCTTCCTCTTGAGTGGACACGGGTATGGCGGTGAACTTCTTGAGTTGCAGCAAGGGTGTGAAAGACCCTTTCGAAGTTCCAGAGGTTAGGTGTCATTAGTCTCCAGACGCCTCATCGGAAATAGGCCTCATCTCGCCTGGAAGGGGGAACTTCCTGGATTTTCTCGATTTGGGGCAGGTGTTCTCGAGTTACGACGGGGACCTCAGGGACCCGCCCTGGTGGCCTCAGGAGAGGCCAGTCCCCATGCGAGTTGTTAGGGGGCCTCTCGGGATTCCTCTCCCGTCGATACGGGGGCCAAAAAGCTTGTGTGGAGTCAGGGCCGGAACCGAGGATTCCTCTCAGGGGCTGACATGGATCTTTGGGTACTTCTGGAGTCTCCCCAGGGGAGTCAGGCCTCGTCTCGAGTGGGGGCATGCGCGTGCGCTTTCCTTCCAGGCTTTAGCAGCAATGTCACGCTTCCCGTCGCTTGGATCAAAGGATCTGTGGTTTTCCCTCGAGGCTTTCCCTCGAGGCTTTCCCACAGGGCTGTCCCACGTGCCACCGTGGTGTGAGTCGATCCTCGGCGTGAAAGATGAGCCAGTGCAGGGCAAAGAGGTTCCTCTGGAATGGACTGAGACATCTGGGGGACTCTTGGAATGGTGGTACGACCATGGAGTTCCTCTCGCCTTTCCTGTTGAGAGTGCCTCCTCTTGAGATGCGACGGGAACGCCGGGAATTCTTTCCCGTTGAAAGCAGGGAAAGGATCCCTCATCTCGAGCTACGAGGGGGAAACGGGGCTCCTCTGGATGTGGGCGGGACCATCGTGCTTCCTCTTGAGTGGACACGGGTATGGCGGTGAACTTCTTGAGTTGCAGCAAGGCTGTGAAAGACCCTTTCGAAGTTCCAGAGGTTAGGTGTCATTAGTCTCCAGACGCCTCATCGGAAATAGGCCTCATCTCGCCTGGAAGGGAGAACTTCCTGGATTTTCTCGAGTTGCGGCAGGTGTTCTCGAGTTACGACGGGGACCTCAGGGACCCGCCCTGGTGGCCTCAGGAGAAGCCAGTCCCTATGCGAGTTGCTAGGGGGCCTCTCGGGATTCCTCTCCTGTCGATACCGGGGCCAAAAACCTTGTGTGGAGTCAGGGCCGGAACCGAGGATTCCTCTCAGGGGCTGACATGGATCTTTGGGTACTTCTGGAGTCTCCCCAGGGGAGTCAGGCCTCGTCTCGAGTGGGGGCATGCACGTGCACTTTCCTTCCAGGCTGTAGCAGCAATGTCACGCTTCCCGTCGCGTGGATCAAATGATGTGTGGTTTTCCCTCGAGGCTTTCCCACAGGGCTGTCCCACGTGCCACCGTGGTGTGAGTCGATCCTCGGCGTGAAAGATGAGCCAGTGCAGGGCAAAGAGCTTCCTCTAGAATGGACTGAGACATCTGGGGGACTCTTGGAATGGTGGTACGACCATGGAGTTCCTCTCGCCTTTCCTGTTGAGAGTGCCTCCTCTTGAGATGCGACGGGAACGCAGGGAATTCTTTCCCGTTGAAAGCAGGGAAAGGATAACTCATCTCGAGCTACGAGGGGGAAACGGGGCTCCTCTGGATGTGGGCAGGACCATCGTGCTTCCTCTCGAGTGGAGACGGGTATGGCGGTGAACTTCTTGAGTTGCAGCAAGGGTGTGAAAGACCCTTTCGAAGTTCCAGAGGTTAGGTGTCATTAGTCTCCAGAGGCCTCATCGGAAATAGGCCTCATCTCGCCTGGACGGGAGAACTTCCTGGATTTTCTCGAGTTGCGGCAGGTGTTCTCGAGTTTCGACGGGGACCTCAGGGACCCGCCCTGGTGGCCTCAGGAGAGGCCAGTCCCCATGCGAGTTGCTAGGGGGCCTCTCGGGATTCCTCTCCCGTCGATACCGGGGCCAAAAAGCTCGTGTGGAGTCAGGGCCGGAACCGAGGATTCCTCTCAGGGGCTGACATGGATCTTTGGGTACTTCTGGAGTCTCCCCAGTGGAGTCAGGCCTCGTCTCGAGTGGGGGCATGCACGTGCGCTTTCCTTTCAGGCTGTAGCAGCAATGTCACGCTTCCCGTCACGTGGATCAAAGGATCTGTGGTTTTCCCTCGAGGCTTTCCCTCGAGGCTTTCCCACAGGGCTGTCCCACGTGCCACCGTGGTGTGAGTCGATCCTCGGCGTGAAAGATGAGCGAGTGCAGGGCAAAGAGGTTCCTCTGGAATGGACTTAGACATCTGGAGGACTCTTGGAATGGTGGTACGACCATGGAGTTCCTCTCGCCTTTCCTGTTGAGAGTGCCTCCTCTTGAGATGCGACGGGAACGCCGGGAA
The DNA here is from genome assembly GCF_032405125.1 of Capricornis sumatraensis. NCBI lineage: Eukaryota > Metazoa > Chordata > Mammalia > Artiodactyla > Bovidae > Capricornis > Capricornis sumatraensis. The sequence continues at coordinate 1,084,451 of NW_027184625.1, forward strand.
TTCTTTCCCGTTGAAAGCAGGGAAAGGATCCCTCATCTCGAGCTACGAGGGGGAAACGGGGCTCCTCTGGATGTGGGCGGGACCATCGTGCTTCCTCTCGAGTGGAGACGGGTATGGCGGTGAACTTCTTGAGTTGCAGCAAGGGTGTGAAAGACCCTTTCGAAGTTCCAGAGGTTAGGTGTCATTAGTCTCCAGACGCCTCATCGGAAATAGGCCTCATCTCGCCTGGAAGGGAGAACTTCCTGGATTTTCTCGAGTTGCGGCAGGTGTTCTCGAGTTACGACGGGGACCTCAGGGACCCGCCCTGGTGGCCTCAGGAGAGGCCAGTCCCCATGCGAGTTGCTAGGGGGCCTCTCGGGATTCCTCTCCCGTCGATACCGGGGCCAAAAACCTTGTGTGGAGTCAGGGCCGGAACCGAGGATTCCTCTCAGGGGCTGACATGGATCTTTGGGTACTTCTGGAGTCTCCCCAGGGGAGTCAGGCCTCGTCTCGAGTGGGGGCATGCACGTGCACTTTCCTTCCAGGCTGTAGCAGCAATGTCACGCTTCCCGTCGCGTGGATCAAATGATGTGTGGTTTTCCCTCGAGGCTTTCCCACAGGGCTGTCCCACGTGCCACCGTGGTGTGAGTCGATCCTCGGCGTGAAAGATGAGCCAGTGCAGGGCATAGAGGTTCCTCTGGAATGGACTGAGACATCTGGGGGACTCTTGGAATGGTGGTACGACCATGGAGTTTTTCTCGCCTTTCCTGTTGAGAGTGCCTCCTCTTGAGATGCGACGGGAACGCCGGGAATTTTTTGCCGTTGAAAGCAGGGAAAGGATCCCTCATCTCGAGCTACGAGGGGAAACGGGGCTCCTCTGGATGTGGGCGGGACCATCGTGCTTTCTCTCGAGTGGAGACGGGTATGGCGGTGAACTTCTTGAGTTGCAGCAAGGGTGTGAAAGACCCTTTCGAAGTTCCAGAGGTTAGGTGTCATTAGTCTCCAGACGCCTCATCGGAAATAGGCCTCATCTCGCCTGGAAGGGAGAACTTCCTTGATTTTCTCGAGTTGCGGCAGGTGTTCTCGAGTTACGACGGGGACCTCAGGGACCCGCCCTGTTGGCCTCAGGAGAGGCCAGTCCCTATGCATGTTGCTAGGGGGCGCCTCGGGATTCCTCTCCCGTCGATACCGGGGCCAAAAACCTTGTGTGGTGTCAGGGCCGGAACCGAGGATTCCTCTCAGGGACTGATATGGATCTTTGGGTACTTCTGGAGTCTCGCCAGGGGAGACAGGTCTCGTCTCGTGTGGGGGCATGCACGTGCACTTTCCTTCCAGGCTGTAGCAGCAATGTCACGCTTCCCGTCGCGTGGATCAAAGGATCTGCGGTTTTCCCTCGAGGCTTTCCCTCGAGGCTTTCCCACAGGGCTGTCCCACGTGACACCGTGGTGTGAGTCGATTCTCGGCGTGAAAAATGAGCCAGTGCAGGGCAAAGAGGTTCCTCTGGAATGGACTGAGACATCTGGGGGACTCTTGGAATGGTGGTACGACCATGGAGTTCCTCTCACCTTTCCTGTTGAGAGTGTCTCCTCTTGAGATGCGACGGGAACGCCGGGAATTCTTTCCCGTTGAAAGCAGGGAAAGGATCCCTCATCTCGAGCTACGAGGGGGAAACGGGGCTCCTCTGGATGTGGGCAGGACCATCGTGCTTCCTCTCGAGTGGAGACGGGTATGGCGGTGAACTTCTTGAGTTGCAGCAAGGGTGTGAAAGACCCTTTCGAAGTTCCAGAGGTTAGGTGTCATTAGTCTCCAGAGGCCTCATCGGAAATAGGCCTCATCTCGCCTGGACGGGAGAACTTCCTGGATTTTCTCGAGTTGCGGCAGGTGTTCTCGAGTTTCGACGGGGACCTCAGGGACCCGCCCTGGTGGCCTCAGGAGAGGCCAGTCCCCATGCGAGTTGCTAGGGGGCCTCTCGGGATTCCTCTCCCGTCGATACCGGGGCCAAAAAGCTTGTGTGGAGTCAGGGCCGGAACCGAGGATTCCTCTCAGGGGCTGACATGGATCTTTGGGTACTTCTGGAGTCTCCCCAGTGGAGTCAGGCCTCGTCTCGAGTGGGGGCATGCACGTGCGCTTTCCTTTCAGGCTGTAGCAGCAATGTCACGCTTCCCGTCACGTGGATCAAAGGATCTGTGGTTTTCCCTCGAGGCTTTCCCTCGAGGCTTTCCCACAGGGCTGTCCCACGTGCCACCGTGGTGTGAGTCGATCCTCGGCGTGAAAGATGAGCGAGTGCAGGGCAAAGAGGTTCCTCTGGAATGGACTTAGACATCTGGAGGACTCTTGGAATGGTGGTACGACCATGGAGTTCCTCTCGCCTTTCCTGTTGAGAGTGCCTCCTCTTGAGATGCGACGGGAACGCCGGGAATTCTTTCCCGTTGAAAGCAGGGAAAGGATCCCTCATCTCGAGCTACGAGGGGGAAACGGGGCTCCTCTGGATGTGGGCGGGACCATCGTGCTTCCTCTCGAGTGGAGACGGGTATGGCGGTGAACTTCTTGAGTTGCAGCAAGGGTGTGAAAGACCCTTTCGAAGTTCCAGAGGTTAGGTGTCATTAGTCTCCAGACGCCTCATCGGAAATAGGCCTCATCTCGCCTGGAAGGGAGAACTTCCTGGATTTTCTCGAGTTGCGGCAGGTGTTCTCGAGTTACGACGGGGACCTCAGGGACCCGCCCTGGTGGCCTCAGGAGAGGCCAGTCCCCATGCGAGTTGCTAGGGGGCCTCTCGGGATTCCTCTCCCGTCGATACCGGGGCCAAAAACCTTGTGTGGAGTCAGGGCCGGAACCGAGGATTCCTCTCAGGGGCTGACATGGATCTTTGGGTACTTCTGGAGTCTCCCCAGGGGAGTCAGGCCTCGTCTCGAGTGGGGGCATGCACGTGCACTTTCCTTCCAGGCTGTAGCAGCAATGTCACGCTTCCCGTCGCGTGGATCAAAGGATCTGTGGTTTTCCCTCGAGGCTTTCCCTCGAGGCTTTCCCACAGGGCTGTCCCACGTGCAACCGTGGTGTGAGTCAATCCTGGGCGTGAAAGATGAGCCAGTGCAGGGCAAAGAGGTTCCTCTGGAATGGACTGAGACATCTGGGGGACTCTTGGAATGGTGGTACGACCATGGAGTTCCTCTCGCCTTTCCTGTTGAGAGTGCCTCCTCTTGAGATGCGACGGGAACGCCGGGAATTCTTTCCCGTTTAAAGCAGGGAAAGGATCCCTCATCTCGAGCTACGAGGGGGAAACGGGGCTCCTCTGGATGTGGGCGGGACCATCGTGCTTCCTCTCTAGTGGAGACGGGTATGGTGATGAACTTCTTGAGTTGCAGCAAGGCTGTGAAAGACCCTTTCGAAGTTCCAGAGGTAAGGTGTCATTAGTCTCCAGACGCCTCATCGGAAATAGGCCTCATTTCGCCTGGAAGGGAGAACTTCCTGGATTTTCTCGAGTTGCGGCAGGTGTTCTCGAGTTACGACGGGGACCTCAGGGACCCGCCCTGGTGGCCTCAGGAGAGGCCAGTCCCTATGCGAGTTGCTAGGGGGCCTCTCGGGATTCCTCTCCCGTCGATACCGGGGCCAAAAACCTTGTGTGGAGTCAGGGCCGGAACCGAGGATTCCTCTCAGGGGCTGACATGGATCTTTGGGTACTTCTGGAGTCTCCCCAGGGGAGTCAGGCCTCGTCTCGAGTGGGGGCATGCACGTGCACTTTCCTTCCAGGCTGTAGCAGCAATGTCACGCTTCCCGTCGCGTGGATCAAATGATGTGTGGTTTTCCCTCGAGGCTTTCCCACAGGGCTGTCCCACGTGCCACCGTGGTGTGAGTCGATCCTCGGCGTGAAAGATGAGCCAGTGCAGGGCAAAGAGGTTCCTCTGAAATGGACTGAGACATCTGGGGGACTCTTGGAATGGTGGTACGACCATGGAGTTCCTCTCGCCTTTCCTGTTGAGAGTGCCTCCTCTTGAGATGCGACGGGAACGCCGGGAATTTTTTGCCGTTGAAAGCAGGGAAAGGATCCCTCATCTCGAGCTACGAGGGGGAAACGGGGCTCCTCTGGATGTGGGCGGGACCATCGTGCTTTCTCTCGAGTGGAGACGGGTATGGCGGTGAACTTCTTGAGTTGCAGCAAGGGTGTGAAAGACCCTTTCGAAGTTCCAGAGGTTAGGTGTCATTAGTCTCCAGACGCCTCATCGGAAATAGGCCTCATCTCGCCTGGAAGGGAGAACTTCCTTGATTTTCTCGAGTTGCGGCAGGTGTTCTCGAGTTACGACGGGGACCTCAGGGACCCGCCCTGTTGGCCTCAGGAGAGGCCAGTCCCTATGCGTGTTGCTAGGGGGCCCCTCGGGATTCCTCTCCCGTCGATACCGGGGCCAAAAACCTTGTGTGGAGTCAGGGCCGGAACCGAGGATTCCTCTCAGGCACTGATATGTATCTTTGGGTACCTCTGGAGACTCGCCAGGGGAGACAGGCCTCGTCTCGTGTGGGGGCATGCACGTGCACTTTCCTTCCAGGCTGTAGCAGCAATGTCACGCTTCCCGTCGCGTGGATCAAAGGATCTGCGGTTTTCCCTCGAGGCTTTCCCTCGAGGCTTTCCCACAGGGCTGTCCCACGTGACACCGTGGTGTGAGTCGATTCTCGGCATGAAAAATGAGCCAGTGCAGGGCAAAGAGGTTCCTCTGGAATGGACTGAGACATCTGGGGGACTCTTGGAATGGTGGTACGACCATGGAGTTCCTCTCGCCTTTCCTGTTGAGAGTGCCTCCTCTTGAGATGCGACGGGAACGCCGGGAATTCTTTCCCGTTGAAAGCAGGGAAAGGATCCCTCATCTCGAGCTACGAGGGGGAAACGGGGCTCCTCTGGATGTGGGCGGGACCATCGTGCTTCCTCTTGAGTGGACACGGGTATGGCGGTGAACTTCTTGAGTTGCAGCAAGGGTGTGAAAGACCCTTTCGAAGTTCCAGAGGTTAGGTGTCAGTAGTCTCCAGACGCCTCATCGGAAATAGGCCTCATCTCGCCTGGAAGGGAGAACTTCCTGGATTTTCTCGATTTGGGGCAGGTGTTCTCGAGTTACGACGGGGACCTCAGGGACCCGCCCTGGTGGCCTCAGGAGAGGCCAGTCCCCATGCGAGTTGTTAGGGGGCCTCTCGGGATTCCTCTCCCGTCGATACGGGGGCCAAAAAGCTTGTGTGGAGTCAGGGCCGGAACCGAGGATTCCTCTCAGGGGCTGACATGGATCTTTGGGTACTTCTGGAGTCTCCCCAGGGGAGTCAGGCCTCGTCTCGAGTGGGGGCATGCGCGTGCGCTTTCCTTCCAGGCTTTAGCAGCAATGTCACGCTTCCCGTCGCTTGGATCAAAGGATCTGTGGTTTTCCCTCGAGGCTTTCCCTCGAGGCTTTCCCACAGGGCTGTCCCACGTGCCACCGTGGTGTGAGTCGATCCTCGGCGTGAAAGATGAGCCAGTGCAGGGCAAAGAGGTTCCTCTGGAATGGACTGAGACATCTGGGGGACTCTTGGAATGGTGGTACGACCATGGAGTTCCTCTCGCCTTTCCTGTTGAGAGTGCCTCCTCTTGAGATGCGACGGGAACGCCGGGAATTCTTTCCCGTTGAAAGCAGGGAAAGGATCCCTCATCTCGAGCTACGAGGGGGAAACGGGGCTCCTCTGGATGTGGGCGGGACCATCGTGCTTCCTCTTGAGTGGACACGGGTATGGCGGTGAACTTCTTGAGTTGCAGCAAGGCTGTGAAAGACCCTTTCGAAGTTCCAGAGGTTAGGTGTCATTAGTCTCCAGACGCCTCATCGGAAATAGGCCTCATCTCGCCTGGAAGGGAGAACTTCCTGGATTTTCTCGAGTTGCGGCAGGTGTTCTCGAGTTACGACGGGGACCTCAGGGACCCGCCCTGGTGGCATCAGGAGAAGCCAGTCCCTATGCGAGTTGCTAGGGGGCCTCTCGGGATTCCTCTCCCGTCGATACCGGGGCCAAAAACCTTGTGTGGAGTCAGGGCCGGAACCGAGGATTCCTCTCAGGGGCTGACATGGATCTTTGGGTACTTCTGGAGTCTCCCCAGGGGAGTCAGGCCTCGTCTCGAGTGGGGGCATGCACGTGCACTTTCCTTCCAGGCTGTAGCAGCAATGTCACGCTTCCCGTCGCGTGGATCAAATGATGTGTGGTTTTCCCTCGAGGCTTTCCCACAGGGCTGTCCCACGTGCCACCGTGGTGTGAGTCGATCCTCGGCGTGAAAGATGAGCCAGTGCAGGGCAAAGAGGTTCCTCTGGAATGGACTGAGACATCTGGGGGACTCTTGGAATGGTGGTACTACCATGGAGTTCCTCTCGCCTTTCCTGTTGAGAGTGCCTCCTCTTGAGATGCGACGGGAACGCCGGGAATTCTTTCCCGTTGAAACCAGGGAAAGGATCCCTCATCTCGAGCTACGAGGGGGAAACGGGGCTCCTCTGGATGTGGGCGGGACCATCGTGCTTCCTCTCGAGTGGAGACGCTTATGGCGGTGAACTTCTTGAGTTGCAGCAAGGGTGTGAAAGACCCTTTCGAAGTTCCAGAGGTTTGGTGTCAATAGTTTCCAGAGGCCTCATCGGAAATAGGCCTCATCTCGCCTGGAAGGGAGAACTTCCTGGATTTTCTCGAGTTGCGGCAGGTGTTCTCGAGTTACGACGGGGACCTCAGGGACCCGCCCTGGTGGCCTCAGGAGAGGCCAGTCCCCATGCGAGTTGCTAGGGGGTCTCTCGGGATTCCTCTCCCGTCGATACCGGGGCCAAAAAGCTTGTGTGGAGTCAGGGCCGGAACCGAGGATTCTTCTCAGGGGCTGACATGGATCTTTGGGTACTTCTGGAGTCTCCCCAGGGGAGTCAGGCCTCGTCTCGAGTGGGGAATGCATGTGCGCTTTCCTTCCAGGCTGTAGCAGCAATGTCACGCTTCCCGTCGCGTGGATCAAAGGATCTGTGGTTTTCCCTCGAGGCTTTCCCTCGAGGCTTTCCCACAGGGCTGTCCCACGTGCCACCGTGGTGTGAGTCGATCCTCGGCGTGAAAGATGAGCCAGTGCAGGGCAAAGAGGTTCCTCTGGAATGGACTGAGACATCTGGGGGACTCTTGGAATGGTGGTACGACCATGGAGATCCTCTCGCCTTTCCTGTTGAGAGTGCCTCCTCTTGAGATGCGACGGGAACGCCGGGAATTCTTTCCCGTTGAAAGCAGGGAAAGGTTCCCTCATCTCGAGCACCGAGGGGAAAACGGGGCTCCTCTGGATGTGGGCGGGACCATCGTGCTTCCTCTCGAGTGGAGACGGTTATGGCGGAGAACTTCTTGAGTTGCAGCAAGGGTGTGAAAGACCCTTTCAAAGTTCCAGAGGTTAGGTGTCATTAGTCTCCAGACGCCTCATCGGAAATAGGCCTCATCTCGCCTGGAAGGGAGAACTTCCTGGATTTTCTCGAGTTGCGGCAGGTGTTCTTAAGTTACGACGGGGAACTCAGGGACCCGCCCTGGTGGCCTCAGGAGAGGCCAGTCCCCATGCGAGTTGCTAGGGGGCCTCTCGGGATTCCTCTCCCGTCGATACCGGGGCCAAAAAGCTTGTGTGGAGTCAGGGCCGGAACCGAGGATTCCTCTCAGGGGCTGACATGGATCTTTGGGTACTTCTGGAGTCTCCCCAGGGGAGTCAGGCCTCGTCTCGAGTGGGGGCATGCGCGTGCGCTTTCCTTCCAGGCTTTAGCAGCAATGTCACGCTTCCCGTCGCTTGGATCAAAGGATCTGTGGTTTTCCCTCGAGGCTTTCCCTCGAGGCTTTCCCACAGGGCTGTCCCACGTGCCACCGTGGTGTGAGTCGATCCTCGGCGTGAAAGATGAGCCAGTGCAGGGCAAAGAGGTTCCTCTGGAATGGACTGAGACATCTGGGGGACTCTTGGAATGGTGGTACGACCATGGAGTTCCTCTCGCCTTTCCTGTTGAGAGTGCCTCCTCTTGAGATGCGACGGGAACGCCGGGAATTCTTTCCCGTTGAAACCAGGGAAAGGATCCCTCATCTCGAGCTACGAGGGGGAAACGGGGCTCCTCTGGATGTGGGCGGGACCATCGTGCTTCCTCTCGAGTGGAGACGGGTATGGCGTTGAACTTCTTGAGTTGCAGCAAGGGTGTGAAAGACCCTTTCGAAGTTCCAGAGGTTAGGTGTCATTAGTCTCCAGACGCCTCATCGGAAATAGGCCTCATCTCGCCTGGAAGGGAGAACTTCCTGGATTTTCTCGAGTTGCGGCAGGTGTTCTCGAGTTACGACGGGGACCTCAGGGACCCGCCCTGGTGGCCTCAGGAGAGGCCAGTCCCCATGCGAGTTGTTAGGGGGCCTCTCGGGATTCCTCTCCCGTCGATACTGGGGCCAAAAACCTTGTGTGGACTCAGGGCCGGAACCGAGGATTCCTCTCAGGGGCTGACATGGATCTTTGGGTACTTCTGGAGTCTCCCCAGGGGAGTCAGGCCTCGTCTCGAGTGGGGGCATGCGCGTGCGCTTTCCTTCCAGGCTTTAGCAGCAATGTCACGCTTCCCGTCGCTTGGATCAAAGGATCTGTGGTTTTCCCTCGAGGCTTTCCCTCGAGGCTTTCCCACAGGGCTGTCCCACGTGCCACCGTGGTGTGAGTCGATCCTCGGCGTGAAAGATGAGCCAGTGCAGGGCAAAGAGGTTCCTCTGGAATGGACTGAGACATCTGGGGGACTCTTGGAATGGTGGTACGACCATGGAGTTCCTCTCGCCTTTCCTGTTGAGAGTGCCTCCTCTTGAGATGCGACGGGAACGCCGGGAATTCTTTCCCGTTGAAAGCAGGGAAAGGATCCCTCATCTCGAGCTACGAGGGTGAAACGGGGCTCCTCTGGATGTGTGCGGGACCATCGTGCTTCCTCTCGAGTGGAGACGGGTATGGCGGTGAACTTCTTGAGTTGCAGCAAGGGTGTGAAAGACCCTTTCGAAGTTCCAGAGGTTAGGTGTCATTAGTCTCCAGACGCCTCATCGGAAATAGGCCTCATCTCGCCTGGAAGGGAGAACTTCCTGGATTTTCTCGAGTTGAGGCAGGTGTTCTCGAGTTTCGACGGGGACCTCAGGGACCCGCCCTGGTAACCTCAGGAGAGGCCAGTCCCCATGCGAGTTGCTAGGGGGCCTCTCGGGATTCCTCTCCCGTCGATACTGGGGCCAAAAAGCTTGTGTGGAGTCAGGGCCGGAACCGAGGATTCCTCTCAGGGGCTGACATGGATCTTTGGGTACTTCTGGAGTCTCCCCAGGGGAGTCAGGCCTCGTCTCGAGTGGGGGCATGCACGTGCGCTTTCCTTCCAGGCTGTAGCAGCAATGTCACGCTTCCCGTCGCGTGGATCAAAGGATCTGTGGTTTTCCCTCGAGGCTTTCCCTCGAGGCTTTCCCACAGGGCTGTCCCACGTGCCACCGTGTTGTGAGTCGATCCTCGGCGTGAAAGATGAGCCAGTGCAGGGCAAAGAGGTTCCTCTGGAATGGACTGAGACATCTGGGGGACTCTTGGAATGGTGGTACGACCATGGAGTTCCTCTCGCCTTTCCTGTTGAGAGTGCCTCCTCTTGAGATGCGACGGGAACGCCGGGAATACTTTCCCGTTGAAAGCAGGGAAAGATCCCTCATCTCGAGCTACGAGGGGGAAACGGGGCTCCTCTGGATGTGGGCGGGACCATCGTGCTTCCTCTCGAGTGGAGACGGGTATGGCGGTGAACTTCTTGAGTTGCAGCAAGGGTGTGAAAGACCCTTTCGAAGTTCCAGAGGTTTGGTGTCATTAGTCTCCAGAGGCCTCATCGGAAATAGGCCTCATCTCGCCTGGAAGGGAGAACTTCCTTGATTTTCTCGAGTTGCGGCAGGTGTTCTCGAGTTAAGACGGGGACCTCAGGGACCCGCCCTGGTGGCCTCAGGAGAGGCCAGTCCCCATGCGAGTTGCTAGGGGGCCTCTCGGGATTCCTCTCCCGTCGATACCGGGGCCAAAAAGCTTGTGTGGAGTCAGGGCCGGAACCGAGGATTCCTCTCAGGGGCTGACATGGATCTTTGGGTACTTCTGGAGTCTCCCCAGGGGAGTCAGGCCTCGTCTCGAGTGGGGGCATGCACGTGCGCTTTCCTTCCAGGCTGTAGCAGCAATGTCACGCTTCCCGTCGCGTAGATCAAAGGATCTGTGGTTTTCCCTCGAGGCTTTCCCTGGAGGCTTTCCCACAGGGCTGTCCCAAGTGCCACCGTGTTGTGAGTCGATCCTCGGCGTGAAAGATGAGCCAGTGCAGGGCAAAGAGGTTCCTCTGGAATGGACTGAGACATCTTGGGGACTCTTGGAATGGTGGTACGACCATGGAGTTCCTCTCGCCTTTCCTGTTGAGAGTGCCTCCTCTTGAGATGAGACGGGAACGCCGGGAATTCTTTCCCGTTGAAACCAGGGAAAGGATCCCTCATCTCGAGCTACGAGGGGGAAACGGGGCTCCTCTGGATGTGGGCGGGACCATCCTGTTTCCTCTCGAGTGGAGACGGATATGGCGGTGAACTTCTTGAGTTGCAGCAAGGGTGTGAAAGACCCTTTCGAAGTTCCAGAGGTTCCGTGTCATTAGTCTCCAGACGCCTTATCGGAAATAAGCCTCATCTCGCCTGGAAGGGAGAACTTCCTGGATTTTCTCGAGTTGCGGCAGGTGTTCTCGAGTTACGACGGGGACCTCAGGAACCCGCCCTGGTGGCCTCAGGAAAGGTCAGTCCCCTTGCGAGTTCCTAGGGGGCCTCTCGGGATTCCTCTCCCGTCGATACCGGGGCCAAAATACTTGTGTGGAGTCAGGGCCGGAACCGAGGATTCCTCTCAGGGGCTGACATGGATCTTTGGGTACTTCTGGAGTCTCCCCAGGGGAGTCAGGCCTCGTCTCGAGTGGGGGCATGCACGAGCGCTTTCCTTACAGGCTGTAGCAGCAATGTCACGGTTCCCGTCGCGTGGATCAAAGGATCTGTGGTTTTCCCTCGAGGCTTTCCCACAGGGCTGTCCCACGTGCCACCGTGGTGTGAGTCGATCCTCGGCGTGAAAGATGAGCCAGTGCAGGGCAAAGAGGTTCCTCTGGAATGGACTGAGACATCTGGGGGACTCTTGGAATGGTGGTACGACCATGGAGTTCCTCTCGCCTTTCCTGTTGAGAGTTCCTCCTCTTGAGATGCGACGGGAACGCCGGGAATTCTTTCCTGTTGATAGCAGGGAAAGGATCCCTCATCTCGAGCTACGAGGGGGAAACGGGGCTCCTCTGAATGTGGGCGGGACCATCGTGCTTCCTCTCGAGTGGAGACGGGTATGGCGGTGAACTTCTTGAGTTGCAGCAAGGGTGTGAAAGACCCTTTTGAAGTCCCAGAGATTAGCTGTCATTAGACTCCAGACGCCTCATCGGAAATAGGCCTCATCTCGCCTGGAACGGAGAACTTCCTGGATTTTCTCGAGTTGCGGCAGGTGTTCTCGAGTTACGACGGGGACGTGAGGGACAAGCCCTGGTGGCCTCAGGAAACTCCAGTCCCCATACGAGTTGCTAGGGTGCCTCTCGGGATTCCTCTCCAGTCGATACCGGGGCCTAAAACCTTGTGTGGAGTCAGGGCCGGAACGGAGGATTCCTCTAAGGGGCTGACATGGATCTTTGGGTCTTTCTGGAGTCTCCCCAGGGGAGTCAGGCCTCGTCTCGAGTGGGGGCATGCACGTGCGCTTTCCTTCCAGGCTGTAGCAGCATTGTCACGCTTCCCGTCGCGTGGATCAAAGGATCTGTGGTTTTCCCTCTAGGCTTTCCCTCGAGGCTATCCCACAGGGCTGTCCCACGTGCCACCGTGGTGTGAGTCGATCTTCGGCATGAAAGATGAGTCAGTGCAGGGGAAAGAGGTTCCTCTGGAATAGACTGAAACATCTGGGGGACTCTTGGAATGGTGGTACGACCATGGAGTTCCTCTCGTCTTTCCAGTTGAGAGTGCCTCCTCTTGAGATGCGACGGGAACGCCGAAAATACTTTCCCGTTGATAGCAGGGAAAGCATCCCTCATCTCCAGCTACGAGGGGCAAACGGGGCTCCTCTGGATGTGGGCGGGACCATCATGTTTCCTCTCGAGTGGAGACGGATATGGCGGTGAACTTCTTGAGTTGCAGCAAGGGTGTGAAAGACCCTTTCGAAGTTCCAGAGGTTTGGTGTCATTAGTCTCCAGACGCCTTATCGGAAATAAGCCTCATCTCGCCTGGAAGGGAGAACTTCCTGGATTTTCTCGAGTTGCGGCAGGTGTTCTCGAGTTACTACGGGGACCTCAGGAACCCGCCATGGTGGCCTCAGGAAAGGTCAGTCCCCTTGCGAGTTCCTAGGGGGCCTCTCGGGATTCCTCTCCCGTCGATACCGGGGCCAAAATACTTGTGTGGAGTCAGGGCCGGAACCGAGGATTCCTCTCAGGGGCTGACATGGATCTTTGGGTACTTCTGGAGTCTCCCCAGGGGAGTCAGGCCTCGTCTCGAGTGGGGGCATGCACGTGCGCTTTCCTTACAGGCTGTAGCAGCAATGTCACGGTTCCCGTCGCGTGGATCAAAGGATCTGTGGTTTTCCCTCGAGGCTTTCCCACAGGGCTGTCCCACGTGCCACCGTGGTGTGAGTCGATCCTCGGCGTGAAAGATGAGCCAGTGCAGGGCAAAGAGGCTCCTCTGGAATGGACTGAGACATCTGGGGGACTCTTGGAATGGTGGTACGACCATGGAGTTCCTCTCGCCTTTCCTGTTGAGAGTGCCTCCTCTTGAGATGCGACGGGAACGCCGGGAATTCTTTCCCGTTGAAAGCAGGGAAAGGATCCCTCATCTCGAGCTACGAGGGGGAAACGGGGCTCCTCTGGATGTGGGCGGGACCATCGTGCTTCCTCTCGAGTGGAGACGGGTACGGCGGTGAACTTCTTGAGTTGCAGCAAGGGTGTGAAAGACCCTTTCGAAGTTCCAGAGGTTAGGTGTCATTTGTCTCCAGAGGCCTCATCGGAAATAGGCCTCATCTCGCCTGGAAGGGAGAACTTCCTGGATTTTCTCGAGTTGCGGCAGGTGTTCTCGAGTTACGACGGGGACCTCAGGGACCCGCCGTGGTGGCCTCAGGAGAGGCCAGTCCCCATGCGAGTTGCTAGGGGGCCTCTCGGGATTCCTCTCCCGTCGATACCGGGGCCAAAAACCTTGTGTGGACTCAGGGCCGGAACCGAGGATTCCTCTCAGGGGCTGACATGGATCTTTGGGTACTTGTGGAGTCTCCCCAGGGGAGTCAGGCCTCGTCTCGAGTGGGGGCATGCACGTGCGCTTTCCTTCCAGGCTGTAGCAGCAATGTCACGCTTCCCGTCGCGTGGATCAAAGGATCTGTGGTTTTCCCTCGAGGCTTTCCCTCGAGGCTTTCCCACAGGGCTGTCCCACGTGCCACCGTGGTGTGAGTCGATCCTCGGCGTGAAAGATGAGCCAGTGCAGGGCAAAGAGGTTCCTCTGGAATGGACTGAGACATCTGGGGGACTCTTGGAATGGTGGTACGACCATGGAGTTCCTCTCGCCTTTCCTGTTGAGAGTGCCTCCTCTTGAGATGCGACGGGAACGCCGGGAATTCTTTCCCGTTGAAAGCAGGGAAAGGATCCCTCATCTCGAGCTACGAGGGGGAAACGGGGCTCCTCTGGATGTGGGCGGGACGATCGTGCTTCCTCTCGAGTGGACACGGGTATGGCGCTGAACTTCTTCAGTTGCAGCAAGGGTGTGAAAGACCCTTTCGAAGTTCCAGAGGTTAGGTGTCATTCGTCTCCAAACGCCTCATCGGAAATAGGCCTCATCTCGCCTGGAAGGGAGAACTTCCTGGATTTCTCGAGTTGCGGCAGGTGTTCTCGAGTTACGACTGGGACCTCAGGGACCCGCCCTGGTGGCCTTAGGAGAGGGCAGTCCCCATGCGAGTTGCTAGGAGGCCTCTCGGGATTCCTCTCCCGTCGATACCGGGGCCAAAAACATTTGGTGGAGTCAGGGCCGGAACCGAGGATTCCTCTCAGGGGCTGACATGGATCTTTGAGTACTTCTGGAGTCTCCCCAGGGGAGTCAGGCCTCGTCTCGAGTGGGGGAATGCACATGCGCTTTCCTTCCAGGCTCTAGCAGCAATGTCATGCTTCCCGTCGCGTGGATCAAAGGATCTGTGGTTTTCCCTCGAGGCTTTCCCTTGAGGCTTTCCCACAGGGCTGTCCCACGTGCCACCATGGTGTGAGTCGATCCTCGGCGTGAAAGATGAGCCAGTGCAGGGCAAAGAGCTTCCTCTGGAATGGACTGAGACATCTGGGGGACTCTTGGAATGGTGGTACGACCATGGAGTTCCTCTCGCCTTTCCTGTTGAGAGTGCCTCCTCTTGAGATGCGACGGGAACGCCGGGAATTCTTTCCCGTTGAAAGCATAGAAAGGTTCCCTCATCTCGAGCTACGCGGGGGAAACGGTGCTCCTCTGGATGTGGGCGGGACCATCGTGCTTTCTCCCGAGTGGACACGGGTATGGCGGTGAACTTCTTGAGTTGCAGCAAGGATGTGAAAGACCCTTTCGAAGTTCCAGAGGTTAGGTGTCATTAGTCTCCAGACGCCTCATCGGAAATAGGCCTCATCTCGCCTGGAAGGGAGAACTTCCTGGATTTCTCGAGTTGCGGCAGGTGTTCTCGAGTTACGACGGGGACCTCAGGGACCCGCCCTGGTGGCCTCAGGAGACGCCATTCCCCAAGGGAGTTGCTAGGGGGCCTCTCGGGATTCCTCTCCCGTCGATACCGGGTCCAAAAACCTTGTGTGGAGTCAGGGCCGGAACCGAGGATTCCTCTCAGGGGCTGATATGGATCTTTGGGTACATCTGGAGTCTCGCCAGGGGAGACAGGCCTCGTCTCGACTCGGGTCATGCACGTGCACTTTCCTTCCAGGCTGTAGCAGCAATGTCACGCTTCCCGTCGCATGGATCAAAGGATCTGTGGTTTTCCCTCGAGGCTTTCCCTCGAGGCTTTCCCACAGGGCTATCCCACGTGCCACCGTGGTGTGAGTGGATCCTCGGCGTGAAAGATGAGCCAGTGCAGGGCAAAGAGGTTCCTCTGGAATGGACTGAGACATCTGGGGGACTCTTGGAATGGTGGTACGACCATGGAGTTCCTCTCGCCTTTCCTGTTGAGAGTGCCTCCTCTTGAGATGCGACGGGAACGCAGGGAATTCTTTCCCGTTGAAAGCAGGGAAAGGATCCCTCATCTCGAGCTACGAGGGGGAAACGGGGCTCCTCTGGATGTGGGCGGGACCATCGTGCTTCCTCTCGAGTGGACACGGGTATGGCGGTGAACTTCTTGAGTTGCAGCAAGGGTGTGAAAGACCCTTTCGAAGTTCCAGAGGTTAGGTGTCATTAGTCTCCAGACGCCTCATCGGAAATAGGCCTCATCTCGCCTGGAAGGGAGAACTTCCTGGATTTTCTCGAGTTGCGGCAGGTGTTCTCGAGTTACGACGGGGACCTCAGGGACCCGCCCTGGTGGCCTCAGGAGACGCCAGTCCCCATGCGAGTTGCTAGGGGGCCTCTCGGGATTCCTCTCCCGTCGATACCGTGGCCAAAAACCTTGTGTGGAGTCAGGGCCGGAACCGAGGATTCCTCTCAGGGTCTGATATGGATCTTTGGGTACATCTGGAGTCTCGTCAGGGGAGACAGGCCTCGTCTCGAGTCGGGGCATGCACGTGCACTTTCCTTCCAGGCTGTAGCAGCAATGTCACGCTTCCCGTCGCGTGGATCAAAGGATCTGTGGTTTTCGCTCGAGGCTTTCCCTCGAGGCTTTCCCACAGGGCTGTCCCACGTGCCACCGTGGTGTGAGTCGATCCTCGGCGTGAAAGATGAGCCAGTGCAGGGCAAAGAGGTTCCTCTGGAATGGACTGAGACATCTGGGGGACTCTTGGAATGGTGGTACGACCATGGAGTTCCTCTCGCCTTTCCTGTTGAGAGTGCCTCCTCTTGAGATGCGACGGGAACGCCGGGAATTCTTTCCCGTTGAAAACAGGGAAAGGATCCCTCATCTCGAGCTACGAGGGGGAAACGGGGCTCCTCTGGATGTGGGCGGGACCATCGTGCTTCCTCTCGAGTGGAGACGGGTATGGCGGTGAATTTCTTGAGTTGCAGCAAGGGTGTGAAAGACCCTTTCGAAGTTCCAGAGTTTAGGTGTCATTAGTCTCCAGACGCCTCATCGGAAATAGGCCTCATCTCGCCTGGAAGGGAGAACTTCCTGGATTTTCTCGAGTTGCGGCAGGTGTTCTCGAGTTACGACGGGGACCTCAGGGACCCGCCCTGGTGGCCTTAGGAGAGGGCAGTCCCCATGCGAGTTGCTAGGAGGCCTCTCGGGATTCCTCTCCCGTCGATACCGGGGCCAAAAACATTTGGTGGAGTCAGGGCCGGAACCGAGGATTCCTCTCAGGGGCTGACATGGATCTTTGAGTACTTCTGGAGTCTCCCCAGGGGAGTCAGGCCTCGTCTCGAGTGGGGGCATGCACATGCGCTTTCCTTCCAGGCTGTAGCAGCAATGTCACGCTTCCCGTCGCGTGGATCAAAGGATCTGTGGTTTTCCCTCGAGGCTTTCCCTTGAGGCTTTCCCACAGGGCTGTCCCACGTGCCACCATGGTGTGAGTCGATCCTCGGCGTGAAAGATGAGCCAGTGCAGGGCAAAGAGTTTCCTCTGGAATGGACTGAGACATCTGGGGGACTCTTGGAATGGTGGTACGACCATGGAGTTCCTCTCGCCTTTCCTGTTGAGAGTGCCTCCTCTTGAGATGCGACGGGAACGACGGGAATTCTTTCCCGTTGAAAGCATAGAAAGGTTCCCTCATCTCGAGCTACGAGGGGGAAACGGTGCTCCTCTGGATGTGGGCGGGACCATCGTGCTTCCTCTCGAGTGGACACGGGTATGGCGGTGAACTTCTTGAGTTGCAGCAAGGGTGTGAAAGACCCTTTCGAAGTTCCAGAGGTTAGGTGTCATTAGTCTCCAGACGCCTCATCGGAAATAGGCCTCATCTCGCCTGGAAGGGAGAACTTCCTGGATTTCTCGAGTTGTGGCAGGTGTTCTCGAGTTACGACGGGGACCTCAGGGACCCGCCCTGGTGGCCTCAGGAGAGGCCAGTCCCCATGCGAGTTGCTAGGGGGCCTCTCGGGATTACTCTTCCGTCGATACCGGGGCCAAAACCCTTTGGTGGAGTCAGGGCCGGAACCGAGGATTCCTCTCAGGGGCTGACATGGATCTTTGGGTACTTCTGGAGTCTCCCCAGGGGAGTCAGGCCTCGTCTCGAGTGGGGGCATGCACGTGCGCTTTCCTTCCAGGCTGTAGCAGCAATGTCACGCTTCCCGTGGTGTGGATCAAAGGATCTGTGGTTTTCCCTCGAGGCTTTCCCTCGAGGCTTTCCCACAGGGCTGTCCCACGTGCCACCGTGGTGTGATTCGATCCTCGGCGTGATAGATGTGCCAGTGCAGGGCAAAGAGGTTCCTTTGGAATGGACTGAGACATCTGGGGGACTCTTGGAATGGTGGTACGACCATGGAGTTCCTCTCGCCTTTCCTGTTGAGAGTGCCTGCTCTTGAGATGCGACGGGAACGCCGGGAATTCTTTCCCGTTGAAAGCAGGGAAAGGATCCCTCATCTCGAGCTACGAGGGGGAAACGGTGCTCCTCTGGATGTGGGCGGGACCATCGTGCTTCCTCTTGAGTGGACACGGGTATGGCGGTGAACTTCTTGAGTTGCAGCAAGGGTGTGAAAGACTCTTTAGAAGTTCCAGAAGTTAGGTGTCATTAGTCTCCAGACGCCTCATCAGAAATAGGCCTCATCTCGCCTGGAAGGGAGAACTTCCTGGATTTTCTCGAGTTGCGGCAGGTGTTCTCGAGTTACGACGGGGACCTCAGGGACCCGCCCTGGTGGCCTCAGGAGACGCCAGTCCCCATGCGAGTTGCTAGGGGGCCTCTCGGGATTCCTCTCCCGTCGATACCGGGGCCAAAAACCTTGTGTGAAGTCAGGGCCGGAACAGGGGATTCCTCTCAGGGGCTGATATGGATCTTTGGGTACATCTGGAGTCTCGCCAGGGGAGACAGGCCTCGTCTCGAGTCGGGGCATGCACGTGCACTTTCCTTCCAGGCTGTAGCAGCAATGTCACGCTTCCCGTCGCGTGGATCAAAGGATCTGTGGTTTTCCCTCGAGGCTTTCCTTCGAGGCTTTCCCACAGGGCTGTCCCACGTGCCACCGTGGTGTGAGTCGATCCTCGGCGTGAAAGATGAGCCAGTGCAGGGCAAAGAGGTTCCTCTGGAATGGACTGAGACATCTGGGGGACTCTTGGAATGGTGGTACGACCATGGAGTTCCTCTCGCCTTTCCTGTTGAGAGTGCCTCCTCTTGAGATGCGACGGGAACGCCGGGAATTCTTTCCCGTTGAAAGCAGGGAAAGGATCCCTCATCTCGAGCTACGAGGGGGAACCGGGGCTCCTCTGGATGTGGGCGGGACCATCGTGCTTCCTCTCGAGTGGAGACGGGTATGGCGGTGAACTTCTTGAGTCGCAGCAAGGGTGTGAAAGACCCTATCGAAGTTCCAGAGGTTAGGTGTCATTAGTCTCCAGACGCCTCATCGGAAATAGGCCTCATCTCGCCTGGAAGGGAGAACTTCCTGGATTTTCTCGAGTTGCGGCAGGTGTTCTCGAGTTACGACGGGGACCTCAGGGACCCGCCCTGGTGGCCTCAGGAGAGGCCAGTCCCCATGCGAGTTGCTAGGGGGCCTCTCGGGATTCCTCTCCCGTCGATACCGGGGCCAAAAACCTTGTGTGGAGTCAGGGCCGGAACCGAGGATTCCTCTCAGGGGCTGACATGGATCTTTGGGTACTTCTGGAGTCTCCCCAGGGGAGTCAGGCCTCGTCTCGAGTGGGGGCATGCACGTGCGCTTTCCTTACAGGCTGTAGCAGCAATGTCACGCTTCTCGTCGCGTGGATCAAAGGATCTGTGGTTTTCCCTTGAGGCTTTCCCACAGGGCTGTCGCACGTGCCACCGTGGTGTGAGTCGATCCTCGGCGTGAAAGATGAGCCAGTGCAGGGCAAAGAGGTTCCTCTGGAATGGACTGAGACATCTGGGGGACTCTTGGAATGGTGGTACGACCATGGAGTTCCTCTCGCCTTTCCTGTTGAGAGTGCCTCCTCTTGAGATGCGACGGGAACGCCGGGAATTCTTTCCCGTTGAAAGCAGGGAAAGGATCCCTCATCTCGAGCTACAAGGGGGAAACGGTGCTCCTCTGGATGTGGGCGGGACCATCGTGCTTCCTCTCCAGTGGACACGGGTATGGCGGTGAACTTCTTGAGTTGCAGCAAGGGTGTGAAAGACCCTTTCGAAGTTCCAGAGCTTAGGTGTCATTAGTCTCCAGACGCCTCATCGGAAATAGGCCTCATCTCGCCTGGAAGGGAGAACTTCCTGGATTTTCTCGAGTTGCGGCAGGTGTTCTCGAGTTACGACGGGGACCTCAGGGACCCGCCCTGGTGGCCTTAGGAGAGGGCAGTCCCCATGCGAGTTGCTAGGAGGCCTCTCGGGATTCCTCTCCCGTCGATACCGGGGCCAAAAACATTTGGTGGAGTCAGGGCCGGAACCGAGGATTCCTCTCAGGGGCTGACATGGATCTTTGAGTACTTCTGGAGTCTCCCCAGGGGAGTCAGGCCTCGTCTCGAGTGGGGGCATGCACATGCGCTTTCCTTCCAGGCTGTAGCAGCAATGTCATGCTTCCCGTCGCGTGGATCAAAGGATCTGTGGTTTTCCCTCGAGGCTTTCCCTTGAGGCTTTCCCACAGGGCTGTCCCACGTGCCACCATGGTGTGAGTCGATCCTCGGCGTGAAAGATGAGCCAGTGCAGGGCAAAGAGTTTCCTCTGGAATGGACTGAGACATCTGGGGGACTCTTGGAATGGTGGTACGACCATGGAGTTCCTCTCGCCTTTCCTGTTGAGAGTGCCTCCTCTTGAGATGCGACGGGAACGACGGGAATTCTTTCCCGTTGAAAGCATAGAAAGGTTCCCTCATCTCGAGCTACGAGGGGGAAACGGTGCTCCTCTGGATGTGGGCGGGACCATCGTGCTTCCTCTCGAGTGGACACGGGTATGGCGGTGAACTTCTTGAGTTGCAGCAAGGGTGTGAAAGACCCTTTCGAAGTTCCAGAGGTTAGGTGTCATTAGTCTCCAGACGCCTCATCGGAAATAGGCCTCATCTCGCCTGGAAGGGAGAACTTCCTGGATTTCTCGAGTTGTGGCAGGTGTTCTCGAGTTACGACGGGGACCTCAGGGACCCGCCCTGGTGGCCTCAGGAGAGGCCAGTCCCCATGCGAGTTGCTAGGGGGCCTCTCGGGATTACTCTTCCGTCGATACCGGGGCCAAAACCCTTTGGTGGAGTCAGGGCCGGAACCGAGGATTCCTCTCAGGGGCTGACATGGATCTTTGGGTACTTCTGGAGTCTCCCCAGGGGAGTCAGGCCTCGTCTCGAGTGGGGGCATGCACGTGCGCTTTCCTTCCAGGCTGTAGCAGCAATGTCACGCTTCCCGTGGTGTGGATCAAAGGATCTGTGGTTTTCCCTCGAGGCTTTCCCTCGAGGCTTTCCCACAGGGCTGTCCCACGTGCCACCGTGGTGTGATTCGATCCTCGGCGTGAAAGATGTGCCAGTGCAGGGCAAAGAGGTTCCTTTGGAATGGACTGAGACATCTGGGGGACTCTTGGAATGGTGGTACGACCATGGAGTTCCTCTCGCCTTTCCTGTTGAGAGTGCCTGCTCTTGAGATGCGACGGGAACGCCGGGAATTCTTTCCCGTTGAAAGCAGGGAAAGGATCCCTCATCTCGAGCTACGAGGGGGAAACGGTGCTCCTCTGGATGTGGGCGGGACCATCGTGCTTCCTCTTGAGTGGACACGGGTATGGCGGTGAACTTCTTGAGTTGCAGCAAGGGTGTGAAAGACTCTTTAGAAGTTCCAGAAGTTAGGTGTCATTAGTCTCCAGACGCCTCATCAGAAATAGGCCTCATCTCGCCTGGAAGGGAGAACTTCCTGGATTTTCTCGAGTTGCGGCAGGTGTTCTCGAGTTACGACGGGGACCTCAGGGACCCGCCCTGGTGGCCTCAGGAGACGCCAGTCCCCATGCAAGTTGCTAGGGGGCCCTCGGGATTCCTCTCCCGTCGATACCGGGGCCAAAAACCTTGTGTGAAGTCAGGGCCGGAACAGGGGATTCCTCTCAGGGGCTGATATGGATCTTTGGGTACATCTGGAGTCTCGCCAGGGGAGACAGGCCTCGTCTCGAGTCGGGGCATGCACGTGCACTTTCCTTCCAGGCTGTAGCAGCAATGTCACGCTTCCCGTCGCGTGGATCAAAGGATCTGTGGTTTTCCCTCGAGGCTTTCCTTCGAGGCTTTCCCACAGGGCTGTCCCACGTGCCACCGTGGTGTGAGTCGATCCTCGGCGTGAAAGATGAGCCAGTGCAGGGCAAAGAGGTTCCTCTGGAATGGACTGAGACATCTGGGGGACTCTTGGAATGGTGGTACGACCATGGAGTTCCTCTCGCCTTTCCTGTTGAGAGTGCCTCCTCTTGAGATGCGACGGGAACGCCGGGAATTCTTTCCCGTTGAAAGCAGGGAAAGGATCCCTCATCTCGAGCTACGAGGGGGAACCGGGGCTCCTCTGGATGTGGGCGGGACCATCGTGCTTCCTCTCGAGTGGAGACGGGTATGGCGGTGAACTTCTTGAGTCGCAGCAAGGGTGTGAAAGACCCTATCGAAGTTCCAGAGGTTAGGTGTCATTAGTCTCCAGACGCCTCATCGGAAATAGGCCTCATCTCGCCTGGAAGGGAGAACTTCCTGGATTTTCTCGAGTTGCGGCAGGTGTTCTCGAGTTACGACGGGGACCTCAGGGACCCGCCCTGGTGGCCTCAGGAGAGGCCAGTCCCCATGCGAGTTGCTAGGGGGCCTCTCGGGATTCCTCTCCCGTCGATACCGGGGCCAAAAACCTTGTGTGGAGTCAGGGCCGGAACCGAGGATTCCTCTCAGGGGCTGACATGGATCTTTGGGTACTTCTGGAGTCTCCCCAGGGGAGTCAGGCCTCGTCTCGAGTGGGGGCATGCACGTGCGCTTTCCTTACAGGCTGTAGCAGCAATGTCACGCTTCTCGTCGCGTGGATCAAAGGATCTGTGGTTTTCCCTTGAGGCTTTCCCACAGGGCTGTCGCACGTGCCACCGTGGTGTGAGTCGATCCTCGGCGTGAAAGATGAGCCAGTGCAGGGCAAAGAGGTTCCTCTGGAATGGACTGAGACATCTGGGGGACTCTTGGAATGGTGGTACGACCATGGAGTTCCTCTCGCCTTTCCTGTTGAGAGTGCCTCCTCTTGAGATGCGACGGGAACGCCGGGAATTCTTTCCCGTTGAAAGCAGGGAAAGGATCCCTCATCTCTAGCTACAAGGGGGAACGGTGCTCCTCTGGATGTGGGCGGGACCATCGTGCTTCCTCTCCAGTGGACACGGGTATGGCGGTGAACTTCTTGAGTCGCAGCAAGGGTGTGAAAGACCCTTTCGAAGTTCCAGAGGTTAGGTGTCATTAGTCTCCAGACGCCTCATCGGAAATAGGCCTCATCTCGCCTGGAAGGGAGAACTTCCTGGATTTTCTCGAGTTGCGGCAGGTGTTCTCGAGTTACGACGGGGACCTCAGGGACCCGCCCTGGTGGCCTCAGGAGAGGCCAGTCCCCATGCGAGTTGCTAGGGGGCCTCTCGGGATTCCTCTCCCGTCGATACCGGGGCCAAAAACCTTTGGTGGAGTCAGGGCCGGAACCGAGGATTCCTCTCATGGGCTGACATGGATCTTTGAGTACTTCTGGAGTCTCCCCAGGGGAGTCAGGCCTCGTCTCGACTGGGGGCATGCACGTGCGCTTTCCTTCCAGGCTGTAGCAGCAATGTCACGCTTCCCTTGGCGTGGATCAAAGGATCTGTGGTTTTCCCTCGAGGCTTTCCATCGAGGCTTTCCCACAGGGCTATCCCACGTGCCACCATGGTGTGAGTCGATCCTCGGCGTGAAAGATGAGCCAGTGCAGGGCAAAGAGGTTCCTCTGGAATGGACTGAGACATCTGGGGGACTCTTGGAATGGTGGTACGACCATGGAGTTCCTCTCGCCTTTCCTGCTGAGAGTGCCTCCTCTTGAGATGCGATGGGAACGCCGGGAATTCTTTCCCGTTGAAAGCAGGGAAAGGATCCCTCATCTCGAGCTACGAGGGGGAAACGGTGCTCCTCTGGATGTGGGCGGGACCATCGTGCTTCCTCTTGAGTGGACACGGGTATGGCGGTGAACTTCTTGAGTTGCAGCAAGGGTGTGAAAGACCCTTTCGAAGTTCCAGAATTTAGGTGTCATTAGTCTCCAGACGCCTCATCGGAAATAGGCCTCATCTCGCCTGGAAAGGAGAACTTCCTGGATTTCTCGAGTTGCGGCAGGTGTTCTCCAGTTACGACGGGGACCACAGGGACCCGCCCTGGTGGCCTCAGAAGAGGCCAGTCCCCATGCGAGTTGCTAGGGGGCTTCTCGGGATTACTCTTCCGTCGATACCGGGGCCAAAACCCTTTGGTGGAGTCAGGGCCGGAACCGAGGATTCCTCTCAGGGGCTGACATGGATCTTTGGGTACTTCTGGAGTCTCCCCAGGGGAGTCAGGCCTCGTCTCGAGTGGGGGCATGCACGTGCGCTTTCCTTCCAGGCTGTAGCAGCAATGTCACGCTTCCCGTCGCGTGGATCAAAGGATCTGTGGTTTTCCCTCGAGGCTTTCCCTCGAGGCTTTCCCACAGGGCTGTCCCACGTGCCACCGTGGTGTGAGTCGATCCTCGGCGTGAAAGATGAGCCAGTGCAGGGCAAAGAGGTTCCTCTGGAATGCACTGAGACATCTGGGGGACTCTTGGAATGGTGGTACGACCATGGAGTTCCTCTCGCCTTTCCTGTTGAGAGTGCCTCCTCTTGAGATGCGACGGGAACGCCGGGAATTCTTTCCCGTTGAAAGCAGGGAAAGGATCCCTCATCTCGAGCTACGAGGGGGAAACGGTGCTCCTCTGGATGTGGGCGGGACCATCGTGCTTCCTCTTGAGTGGACACGGGTATGGCGGTGAACTTCTTGAGTTGCAGCAAGGGTGTGAAAGACCCTTTCGAAGTCCCAGAGGTTAGGTGTCATTAGTCTCCAGACGCCTCATTGGAAATAGGCCTCATCTCGCCTGGAAGGGAGAACTTCCTGGATTTTCTCGAGTTGCGGCAGGTGTTCTCGAGTTACGACGGGGACCTCAGGGACCCGCCCTGGTGGCCTCAGGAGAGGCCAGTCCCCATGCGAGTTGCGAGAGGGCCTATCGGGATTCCTCTCCCGTCGATACCGGGGCCAAAAACCTTGTGTGGCGTCAGGGCCGGAACCGAGGATTCCTCTCAGGGATGACATGGATCTTTGGGTACTTCTGGAGTCTCCCCAGGGGAGTCAGGCCTCGTCTCGAGTGGGGGCATGCACGTGCGCTTTCCTTCCAGGCTGTAGCAGCAATGTCATTCTTCCCGTCGCGTGGATCAAAGGGTCTGTGGTTTTCCCTCGAAGCTTTCCCTAGAGGCTTTCCCACAGGGCTGTCCCACGTGCCACCGTGGTGTGAGTCGATCCTCGGCGTGAAAGATGAGCCAGTGCAGGGCAAAGAGTTTCCTTTGGAATGGACTGAGACATCTGGGGGACTCTTGGAATGGTGGTACGACCATGGAGTTCCTCTCGCCTTTCCTGTTGAGAGTGCCTCCTCTTGAGATGCGACGGGAACGCCGGGAATTCTTTCCCGTTGAAAGCAGGGAAAGGATCCCTCATCTCGAGATTCGAGGGGGAAACGGGGCTCCTCTGGATGTGGGCGGGTCCATCGTGCTTCCTCTCGAGTGGAGACGGGTATGCTGGTGAACTTCTTGAGTTGCAGCAAGGGTGTGAAAGACCCTTTCGAAGTTCCATAGGTTAGGTGTCATTAGTCTCCAGACGCCTCATCGGAAATAGGCCTCATCTCGCCTGGAAGGGAGAACTTCCTGGATTTTCTCGAGTTGCGGCAGGTGTTCTCGAGTTACGACGGGGACCTCAGGGACCCGCCCTGGTGGCCTCAGGAGAGGCCACTCCCCATGCGAGTTGCTAAGGGGCCTCTCGGGATTCCTCTCCCGTTGATACCAGGGCCAAAAACCTTGTGTGGAGTCAGGGCCGGAAGCGAGGATTCCTCTCAGGGGCTGACATGGATCTTTGGGTACTTCTGCAGTCTCCCCAA
This sequence comes from Capricornis sumatraensis, assembly GCF_032405125.1. Lineage (NCBI taxonomy): Eukaryota > Metazoa > Chordata > Mammalia > Artiodactyla > Bovidae > Capricornis > Capricornis sumatraensis. The sequence continues at coordinate 1,109,745 of NW_027184625.1, forward strand.
GGGAGTCAGGCCTCGTCTCGAGTGGGGGCATGCACGTGCGCTTTCCTTCCAGGCTGTAGCAGCAATGTCACGCTTCCCGTCGCGTGGATCAAAGGATCTGTGGTTTTCCCTCGAGGCTTTCCCACAGGGCTGTCCCACGGGCCACCGTGGTGTGAGTCGATCCTCGGCGTGAAAGATGAGCCAGTGCAGGGCAAAGAGTTTCCTCTGGAATGGACTGAGACATCTGGGGGACTCTTGGAATGGTGGTACGACCATGGAGTTCCTCTCGCCTTTCCTGTTGAGAGTGCCTCCTCTTGAGATGCGACGGGAACGCCGGGAATTCTTTCCCGTTGAAAGCAGGGAAAGGATCCCTCATCTCGAGCTACGAGGGGGAAACGGGGCTCCTCTGGATGTGGGCGGGACCATCGTGCTTCCTCTCGAGTGGAGACGGGTATGGCGGTGAACTTCTTGAGTTGCAGCAAGGGTGTGAAAGACCCTTTCGAAGTTCCAGAGGTTAGGTGTCATTAGTCTCCAAACGCCTCATCGGAAATAGGATTCTTCTCGCCTGGAATGGAGAACTTCCTGGATTTTCTCGAGTTGGGACAGGTGTTCTCGAGTTACGACGGGGACCTCAGGGACCCGCCCTGGTGGCCTCAGGAGAGGCCAGTCCCCATGCTAATTTCTAGGGGGCCTCTCGGGATTCCTCTCCCGTCGATACCGGGGCCAAAAACCTTGTGTGGAGTCAGGGCCGGAACCGAGGATTCCTCTCAGGGGCTGACATGGATCTTTGGGTACTTCTGGAGTCTCCCCAGGGTAGTCAGGCCTCATCTCGAGTGGGGGCATGCACGTGCGCTTTCCTTTCAGGCTATAGCAGCAATGTCATGCTTCCCGTCGCCTGGATCAAAGGATCTGTGGTTTTCCCTCGAGGCTTTCCCTTGAGGCTTTCCCACAGGGCTGTCCCACGTGCCACCGTTGTGTGAGTCGATCCTCGGCGTGAAAGATGAGCCAGTGCAGGGCAAAGAGGTTGCTCTGGAATGGACTGAGACATCTGGGGGACTCTTGGAATGGTGGTACGACCATGGAGTTCCTCTCGCCTTTCCTGTTGAGAGTGCCTCCTCTTGAGATGCGACGGGAACGCCGGGAATTCTTTCCCGTTGAAAGCAGGGAAAGGATCCCTCATCTCGAGCTACGAGGGTGAAACGGGGCTCCTCTGGATGTGGGCGGGACCATCGTGCTTCCTCTCGAGTGGAGACGGGTATGGCGGTGAACTTCTTGAGTTGCAGCAAGGGTGTGAAAGACCCTTTCGAAGTTCCAGAGGTTAGGTGTCATTAGTCTCCAGACGCCTCATCGGAAATAGGCCTCATCTCGCCTGGAAGGGAGAACTTCCTGGATTTTCTCGAGTTGCGGCAGGTGTTCTCGAGTTACGACGGGGACCAAAGGGACCCGCCCTGGTGGCCTCAGGAGAGGCCAGTCCCCATGCGAGTTGCTAGGGGGCCTCTCGGGATTCCTCTCCCGTCGATACCGGGGCCAAAAACCTTGTGTGGAGTCAGGGCCGGAATCGAGGATTCCTCTCAGGGGCTGACATGGATCTTTGGGTACTTCTGGAGTCTCCCCAGGGGAGTCAGGCCTCGTCTCGAGTGGGGGCATGCACGTGCGCTTTCCTTCCAGGCTGTAGCAGCAATGTCACGCTTCCCGTCGCGTGGATCAAAGGATCTGTGGTTTTCCCTCGAGGCTTTCCCTCGAGGCTTTCCCACAGGGCTGTCCCATGTGCCACCGTGGTGTGAGTCGATCCTCGGCGTGAAAGATGAGCCAGTGCAGGGCAAAGAGGTTCCTCTGGAATGGACTGAGACATCTGGGGGACTCTTGGAATGGTGGAACGACCATGGAGTTCCTCTCGCCTTTCCTGTTGAGATTGCCTCCTCTTGAGATGCGACGGGAACGACGGGAATTCTTTCCCGTTGAAAGCAGGGAAAGGATCCCTCATCTCGAGCTACGAGGGGGAAACGGGGCTCCTCTGGATGTGTGCGGGACCATCGTGCTTCCTCTCGAGTGGAGACGGGTATGGCAGAGAACTTCTTGAGTTGCAGCAAGGGAGTGAAAGACCCTTTCGAAGTTCCAGAGGTTAGGTGTCATTAGTCTCCAGACGCCTCATCGGAAATAGGCCTCATCTCGCCTGGAAGGGAGAACTTCCTGGATTTTCTCGAGTTGCGACAGGTGTTCTCGAGTTATGACGGGGACCTCATGGACCAGCCCTGGTGGCCTCAGGAGAGGCCAATCCCCATGCGAGTTGCTAGGGGGACTCTGGGATTCCTCTCCCGTCGATACCGCGTCCAAAAACCTTGTGTGGAGTCAGGGCCGGAACCGAGGATTCCTCTCAGGGGCTGACATGGATCTTTGGGTACTTCTGGAGTCTCCCCAGGGGAGTCAGGCCTCGTCTCGAGTGGGGACAGGTACGTGCGCTTTCCTTCCAGGCTGTAGCAGCAATGTCACGCTTCCCGTGGCGTGGATCAAAGGATCTGTGGTTTTCCCACGAGGCTTTCCCTCGAGGCTTTCCCACAGGGCTGTCCCACGTGCCACCGTGGTGTGAGTCGATCCTCGGCGTGAAAGATGAGCCAGTGCTGGGCAAAGAGGTTGCTCTGGAATGGACTGAGACATCTGGGGGACTCTTGGAATGGTGGTACGACCATGGAGTTCCTCTCGCCTTTCCTGTTGAGAGTGCCTCCTTTTGACATGCGACGGGAACGCCGGGAATTCTTTCCCGTTGAAAGCAGGGAAAGGATCCCTCATCTCGAGCTACGAGGGGGAAACGGGGCTCCTCTGGATGTGGGCGGGACCATCGTGCTTCCTCTCGAGTGGAGACGGGTATGGCGGTGAACTTCTTGAGTTGCAGCAAGGGTGTGAAAGACCCTTTCGAAGTTCCAGAGGTTAGGTGTCATTAGTCTCCAGACGCCTCATCGGAAATAGGCCTCATCTCGCCTGGAAGGGAGAACTTCCTGGATTTTCTCGAGATGCGGCAGGTGTTCTCGAGTTACGACGGGGACCTCAGGGACCCGCCCTGGTGGCCTCAGGAGAGGCCAGTCCCCATGCGAGTTGCTAGGGGGCCTCTCGGGATTCCTCTCCCGTCGATACCGGGGCCAAAAACCTTGTGTGGAGTCAGGGCCGGAACCGAGGATTCCTCTCAGGGGCTGACATTGACCTTTGGGTACTTCTGGAGTCTCCCCAGGGGAGTCGGGCCTCGTCTCGAGTGGGGGCATGCACGTGCGCTTTCATTCCAGGCTGTAGCAGCAATGTCACGCTTCCCGTCGCGTGGATCAAAGGATCTGTGGTTTTCCCTCGAGGCTTTCCCTCGAGGCTGTCCCACAGGGCTGTCCCACGTGCCATCGTGGTGTGAGTCGATCCTTGGCGTGAAAGATGAGCCAGTGCAGGGCAAAGAGGTTCCTCTGGAATGGACTGAGACATCTGGGGGACTCTTGGAATGGTGGTACGACCAGGGAGTTCCTCTCGCCTTTCCTGTTGAGAGTGCCTCCTCGAGATGCGACGGGAACGCCGGGAATTCTTTCCCGTTGAAAGCAGGGAAAGGATATCTCATCTCGAGCTCCGAGGGGGAAACGGGGCTCCTCTGGATGTGGGCGGGACCATCGTGCTTCATCTCGAGTTGAGACGGGTATGGCGGTGAACTTCTTGAGTTGCAGCAAGGGAGTGAAAGACCCTTTCGAAGTTCCAGAGGTTAGGTGTCATTAGTCTCCAGACGCCTCATCGGAAATAGGCCTCATCTCGCCTGGAAGGGAGAACTTCCTGGATTTTCTCAAGTTGTGGCAGGTGTTCTCGAGTTACGATGGGGACCTCAGGGACCCGACCTGGTGGCCTCAGGCGAGGCTAGTCCCCATGCGAGTTGCTAGGGGGCCTCTCGGGATTCCCCTCCCGTCTATACCGGGGCCAAAAACCTTGTGTGGAGTCAGGGCCGGAACCGAGGATTCCTCTAGGGGCTGACATGGATCTTTGGGTACTTCTGGAGTCTCCCCAGGGGAGTCAGGCCTCGTCTCGAGTGGGGGCATGCACGTGCGCTTTCCTTCCAGGCTGTAGCAGCAAAGTCACGCTTCCCGTGGCCTGGATCAAAGGATCTGTGGTTTTCCCTCGAGGCTTTCCCTCGAGGCTTTCCCACAGGGCTGTCCCACGTGCCACCGTGGTGTGAGTCGATCCTCGGCGTGAAAGATGAGCCAGTGCTGGGCAAAGAGGTTGCTCTGGAATGGACTGAGACATCTGGGGGACTCTTGGAATGGTGGTACGACCATGGAGTTCCTCTCGCCTTTCCTGTTGAGAGTGCCTCCTTTTGACATGCGACGGGAACGCCAGGAATTCTTTCCCGTTGAAAGCAGGGAAAGGATCCCTCATCTCGAGCTACGAGGGGGAAACGGGGCTCCTCTGGATGTGGGCGGGACCATCGTGCTTCCTCTCGAGTGGAGACGGGTATGGCGGTGAACTTCTTGAGTTGCAGCAAGGGTGTGAAAGACCCTTTCGAAGTTCCAGAGGTTAGGTGTCATTAGTCTCCAGACGCCTCATCGGAAATAGGCCAAATCTCGCCTGGAAGGGAGAACTTCCTGGATTTTCTCGAGTTGCGGCAGGTGTTCTCGAGTTACGACGGGGACCTCAGGGACCCGCCCTGGTGGCCTCAGGAGAGGCCAGTCCCCATGCGAGTTGCTAGGGGGCCCCTCGGGATTCCTCTCTCGTCGATACCGGGGCCAAAAACCTTGTGTGGAGTCAGGGCCGGAACCGAGGATTCCTCTCAGGGGCTGATATGGATCTTTGGGTACTTCTGGAGTCTCCCCAGGGGAGTCAGGCCTCGTCTCGAGTGGGGGCATGCACGTGCGCTTTCCTTCCAGGCTGTAGCAGCAATGTCACGCTTCCCGTCGCGTGGATCAAAGGATCTGTGGTTTTCCCTCAAGGCTTTCCCTCGAGGCTTTCCCACAGTGCTGTCCCACGTGCCAACGTGGTGTGAGTCGATCCTCGGCGTGAAAGATGAGCCAGTGCAGGGCAAAGAGGTTCCTCTGGAATGGACTGAGACATCTGGGGGACTCTTGGAATGGTGGTACGACCATGGAGTTCCTCTCGCCTTTCCTGTTGAGAGTGCCTCCTCTTGAGATGCGACGGGAACGCCGGGAATTCTTTCCCGTTGAAAGCAGGGAAAGGATCCCTCATCTCGAGCTACGAGGGGGAAACGGGGCTCCTCTGGATGTGGGCGGGACCATCGTGCTTCCTCTCGAGTGGAGACGGGTATGGCGGTGAACTTCTTGAGTTGCAGCAAGGGAGTGAGAGACCCTTTCGAAGTTCCAGAGGTTAGGTGTCATTAGACTCCAGACGCCTCATCGGAAATAGGCCTCATCTCGCCTGGAAGGGAGAACTTCCTGGATTTTCTCGAGTTGCGGAAGGTGTTCTCCAGTTACGACGGGGACCTCAGGTACCAGCCCTGGTGGCCTCAGGAAAGGCCAATCCCCATGCGAGTTGCTAGAGGGACTCTGAGATTCCTCTCCCGTCGATACCGGGTCCAAAAACCTTGTGTGGAGTCAGGGCCGGAACCGAGGTTTCCTCTCTGGGGCTTACATGGATCTTTGGGTACTTCTGGAGTCTCCCCAGGGGAGCCAGGCCTCGTCTCGAGTGGGGACAGGTACGTGCGCTTTCCTTCCAGGCTGTAGCAGCAATGTCACTCTTCCCGTGGCCTGGATCAAAGGATCTGTGGTTTTCCCACGAGGCTTTCCCTCGAGGCTTTCCCACAGGTCTGTCCAACGTTCCACCGTGGTGTGAGTCGATCCTCAGCGTGAAAGATGAGCCAGTGCAGGGCAAAGAGGTTCCTCTGGAATGGACTGAGACATCTGGGGGACTCTTGGATGGTGGTACCACCATGGAGTTCCTCTCGCCTTTCCTGTTGAGAGTGCCTCCTCTTGAGATGCGACGGGAACGCCGGGAATTCTTTCCCGTTGAAAGCAGGGAAAGGATCCCTCATCTCGAGCTACGAGGGGGAAACAGGGCTCCTCTGGATGTGGGCGGGACCATCGTGCTTCCTCTCGAGTGGAGACGGGTATGGCGGTGAACTTCTTGAGTTGCAGCAAGGGTGTGAAAGACCCTTTCGAAGTTCCAGAGGTTAGGTGTCATTAGTCTCCAAACGCCTCATCGGAAATAGGATTCTTCTCGCCTGGAATGGAGAACTTCCTGGATTTTCTCGAGTTGGGACAGGTGTTCTCGAGTTACGACGGGGACCTCAGGGACCCGCCCTGGTGGCCTCAGGAGAGGCCAGTCCCCATGCTAATTTCTAGGGGGCCTCTCGGGATTCCTCTCCCGTCGATACCGGGGCCAAAAACCTTGTGTGGAGTCAGGGCCGGAACCGAGGATTCCTCTCAGGGGCTGACATGGATCTTTGGGTACTTCTGGAGTCTCCCCAGGGTAGTCAGGCCTCATCTCGAGTGGGGGCATGCACGTGCGCTTTCCTTTCAGGCTATAGCAGCAATGTCATGCTTCCCGTCGCCTGGATCAAAGGATCTGTGGTTTTCCCTCGAGGCTTTCCCTTGAGGCTTTCCCACAGGGCTGTCCCACGTGCCACCGTGGTGTGAGTCGATCCTCGGCGAGAAAGATGAGCCAGTGCAGGGCAAAGAGGTTGCTCTGGAATGGACTGAGACATCTGGGGGACTCTTGGAATGGTGGTACGACCATGGAGTTCCTCTCGCCTTTCCTGTTGAGAGTGCCTCCTCTTGAGATGCGACGGGAACGCCGGGAATTCTTTCCCGTTGAAAGCAGGGAAAGGATCCCTCATCTCGAGCTACGAAGGTGAAACGGGGCTCCTCTGGATGTGGGCGGGACCATCGTGCTTCCTCTCGAGTGGAGACGGGTATGGCGGTGAACTTCTTGAGTTGCAGCAAGGGTGTGAAAGACCCTTTCGAAGTTCCAGAGGTTAGGTGTCATTAGTCTCCAGACGCCTCATCGGAAATAGGCCTCATCTCGCCTGGAAGGGAGAACTTCCTGGATTTTCTCGAGTTGCGGCAGGTGTTCTCGAGTTACGGCGGGGACCTCAGGGACCCGCCCTGGTGGCCTCAGGAGAGGCCAGTCCCCATGCGAGTTGCTAGGGGGCCTCTCGGGATTCCTCTCCCGTCGATACCGGGGCCAAAAACCTTGTGTGGAGTCAGGGCCGGAATCGAGGATTCCTCTCAGGGGCTGACATGGATCTTTGGGTACTTGTGGAGTCTCCCCAGGGGAGTCAGGCCTCGTCTCGAGTGGGGGCATGCACGTGCGCTTTCCTTCCAGGCTGTAGCAGGAATGTTACGCTTCCCGTCGCGTGGATCAAAGGATCTGTGGTTTTCCCTCGAGGCTTTCCCTCGAGGCTTTCCCACAGGGCTGTCCCATGTGCCACCGTGGTGTGAGTCGATCCTCGGCGTGAAAGATGAGCCAGTGCAGGGCAAAGAGGTTCCTCTGGAATGGACTGAGACATCTGGGGGACTCTTGGAATGGTGGTACCACCATGGAGTTCCTCTCGCCTTTCCTGTTGAGAGTGCCTCCTCTTGAGATGCGACGGGAACGCCGGGAATTCTTTCCCGTTGAAAGCAGGGAAAGGATCCCTCATCTCAAGCTACGAGGGTGAAACGGGGCTCCTCTGGATGTGGGCGGGACCATCGTGCTTCCTCTCGAGTGGAGACGGGTATGGCGGTGAACTTCTTGAGTTGCAGCAAGGGTGTGAAAGACCCTTTCGAAGTTCCAGAGGTTAGGTGTCATTAGTCTCCAGACGCCTCATCGGAAATAGGCCTCATCTCGCCTGGAAGGGAGAACTTCCTGGATTTTCTCGAGTTGCGGCAGGTGTTCTCGAGTTACGACGGGGACCTCAGGGACCCGCCCTGGTGGCCTCAGGAGAGGCCAGTCCCCATGCGAGTTGCTAGGGGGCCTCTCGGGATTCCTCTCCCGTCGATACCGGGGCCAAAAACCTTGTGTGGAGTCAGGGCCGGAACCGAGGATTCCTCTCAGGGGCTGACATGGATCTTTGGGTACTTCTGGAGTCTCCCCAGGGGAGTCAGGCCCCGTCTCGAGTGGGGGCATGCACGTGCGCTTTCCTTCCAGGCTGTAGGAGCAATGTCACGCTTCCCGTCGCGTGGATCAAAGGATCTGTGGTTTTCCCTCGAGGCTTTGCCTCGAGGCTTTCCCACAGGGTTGTCCCACGTGCCACCGTGGTGTGAGTCGATCCTCGGCGTGAAAGATGAGCCAGTGCAGGGCAAAGAGGTTCCTCTGGAATGGACTGAGACATCTGGGGGACTCTTGGAATGGTGGTACGACCATGGAGTTCCTCTCGCCTTTCCTGTTGAGAGTGCCTCCACTTGAGATGCGACGGGAATGCCGGGAATTCTTTCCCGTTGAAAGCAGGGAAAGGATCCCTCATCTCGAGCTACGAGGGGGAAACGGGGCTCCTCTGGATGTGGGCGGGACCATCGTGCTTCCTCTCGAGTGGACACGGGTATGGCGGTGAACTTCTTGAGTTGCAGCAAGGGTGTGAAAGACCCTTTCGAAGTTCCAGAGGTTAGGTGTCGTTAGTCTCCAGACGCCTCATCGGAAATAGGCCTCATCTCGCCTGGAAGGGAGAACTTCCTGGATTTTCTCGAGTTGTGGCAGGTGTTCTCGAGTTACGACGGGGACCTCAGGGACTCGCCCTGGTGACCTCAGGAACGGCCAGTCCCCATGGGAGTTGCTAGGGGGCCTCTCGGGATTCCTCTCCCGTCGATACCGGGGCCAGAAACCTTGTGTGGAGTCAGGGTCGGAATCGAGGATTCCTCTCAGGGGCTGACATGGATCTTTGGGTACTTCTGGAGTCTCCCCAGGGCCGTCAGGCCTCGTCTCGAGTGGGGGCATGCACGTGCGCTTTCCTTCCAGGCTGTAGCAGCAATGTCATGCTTCCCGTGGCCTGGATCAAAGGATCTGTGGTTTTCCCTCGAGGCTTTCCCTCGAGGCTTTCACACAGGGCTGTCCCACGTGCCACCGTGGTGTGAGTCGATCGTCGGCGTGAAAGATGAGCCAGTGCAGGGCAAAGAGGTTCCTCTGGAATGGACTGAGACATCTGGGGGACTCGTGGAATGGTGGTACGACCATGGAGTTCCTCTCGCCTTTCCTGTTGAGAGTGCCTCCTCTTGAGATGCGATGGGAACGCCGGGAATTCTTTCCCGTTAAACGCAGGGAAAGGATCCCTCATCTCGAGCTACGAGGGGGAAACGGGGCTCCTCTGGATGTGGGCGGGACCATCGTGCTTCCTCACGAGTGGAGACGGGTATGGCGGTGAACTTCTTGAGTCGCAGCAAGGGTGTGAAAGACTCTTTCGAAGTTCCAGAGTTTAGGTGTCATTAGTCTACAAACGCCTCATCGGAAATAGGATTCTTCTCGCCTGGAATGGAGAACTTTCTGGTTTTTCTCGAGTTGCGACAGGTGTTCTCGAGTTACGACGGAGACCTCAGGGACCCGCCCTGGTGGCCTCAGGAGAGGCCAGTCCCCATGCGAGTTGCTAGGGGGCCTCTCGGGATTCCTCTCCCGTCGATACCGGGGCCAAAAACCTTGTGTGGAGTCAGGGCCGGAACCGAGGATTCCTCTCAGGGGCTGACATGGATCTTTGGGTACTTCTGGAGTCTCCCCAGGGGAGTCAGGCCCCGTCTCGAGTGGGGGCATGCACGTGCGCTTTCCTTCCAGGCTGTAGCAGCAATGTCACGCTTTCCGTCGCGTGGATCAAAGGATCTGTGGTTTTCCCTCAAGGCTTTGCCTCGAGGCTTTCCCACAGGGCTGTCCCACGTGCCACCGTGGTGTGAGTCGATCCTCGGCGTGAAAGATGAGCCAGTGCAGGGCAAAGAGGTTCCTCTGGAATGGACTGAGACATCTGGGGGACTCTTGGAATGGTGGTACGACCATGGAGTTCCTCTCGCCTTTCCTGTTGAGAGTGCCTCCTCTTGAGATGCGACGGGAACGCAGGGAATTCTTTCCCGTTGAAAGCAGGGAAAGGATCCCTCATCTCGAGCTACGAGGGGGAAACTGGGCTCCTCTGGATGTGGGCGGGACCATCGTGCTTCCTCTCGAGTGGAGACGGGTATGGCAGTGAACTTCTTGAGTTGCAGCAAGGGTGTGAAAGACCCTTTCGAAGTTCCAGAGGTGAGGTGTCATTAGTCTCCAGACGCCTCATCGGAAATAGGCCTCATCTCGCCTGGAAGGGAGAACTTCCTGGATTTACTCGAGTTGCGGCAGGTGTTCTCGAGTTACGACGGGGACCTCAGGGACCCGCCCTGGTGGCCTCAGGAGAGGCCAGTCCCCATGCGAGTTGCTAGGGGGCCTCTCGGGATTCCTCTCCCGTCGATACCGGGGCCAAAAACCTTGTGTGGAGTCAGGGCCGGAACCGAGGATTCCTCTCAGGGGCTGACATGGATCTTTGGGTACTTCTGGAGTCTCCCCAGGGGAGTCAGGCCTCGTCTCGAGTGGGGACAGGTACGTGCGCTTTCCTTCCAGGCTGTAGCAGCAATGTCACTCTTCCCGTGGCCTGGATCAAAGGATCTGTGGTTTTCCCACGAGGCTTTCCCTCGAGGCTTTCCCACAGGTCTGTCCAACGTTCCACCGTGGTGTGAGTCGATCCTCAGCGTGAAAGATGAGCCAGTGCAGGGCAAAGAGGTTCCTCTGGAATGGACTGAGACATCTGGGGGACTCTTGGAATGGTGGTACCACCATGGAGTTCCTCTCGCCTTTCCTGTTGAGAGTGCCTCCTCTTGAGATGCGACGGGAACGCCGGGAATTCTTTCCCGTTGAAAGCAGGGAAAGGATCCCTCATCTCGAGCTACGAGGGTGAAACGGGGCTCCTCTGGATGTGGGCGGGACCATCGTGCTTCCTCTCGAGTGGAGACGGGTATGGCGGTGAACTTCTTGAGTTGCAGCAAGGGTGTGAAAGACCCTTTCGAAGTTCCAGAGGTTAGGTGTCATTAGTCTCCAGACGCCTCATCGGAAATAGGCCTCATCTCGCCTGGAAGGGAGAACTTCCTGGATTTTCTCGAGTTGCGGCAGGTGTTCTCGAGTTACGACGGGGACCTCAGGGACCCGCCCTGGTGGCCTCAGGAGAGGCCAGTCCCCATGCGAGTTGCTAGGGGGCCTCTCGGGATTCCTCTCCCGTCGATACCGGGGCCAAAAACCTTGTGTGGAGTCAGGGCCGGAATCGAGGATTCCTCTCAGGGGCTGACATGGATCTTTGGGTACTTGTGGAGTCTCCCCAGGGGAGTCAGGCCTCGTCTCGAGTGGGGGAATGCACTTGCGCTTTCCTTCCAGGCTGTAGCAGGAATGTCACGCTTCCCGTCGCGTGGATCAAAGGATCTGTGGTTTTCCCTCGAGGCTTTCCCTCGAGGCTTTCCCACAGGGCTGTCCCACGTGCCACCGTGGTGTGAGTCGATCCTCGGCGTGAAAGATGAGCCAGTGCAGGGCAAAGAGGTTCCTCTGGAATGGACTGAGACATCTGGGGGACTCTTGGAATGGTGGTACGACCATGGAGTTCCTCTCGCCTTTCCTGTTGAGAGTGCCTCCTCTTGAGATGCGACGGGAACGCCGGGAATTCTTTCCCGTTGAAAGCAGGGAAAGGATCCCTCATCTCGAGCTACGAGGGGGAAAAGGGCCTCCTCTGGATGTGGGCGGGACCATCGTGCTTCCTCTCGAGTGGAGACGGGTATGGCAGAGAACTTCTTGAGTTGCAGCAAGGGAGTGAAAGACCCTTTCGAAGTTCCAGAGGTTAGGTGTCATTAGTCTCCAGACGCCTCATCGGAAATAGGCCTCATCTCGCCTGGAAGGGAGAACTTCCTGAATTTTCTCGAGTTGCGACAGGTGTTCTCGAGTTATGACGGGGACCTCAAGGACCAGCCCTGGTGGCCTCAGGAGAGGCCAATCCCCATGCGAGTTGCTAGGGGGACTCTGGGATTCCTTTCCCGTCGATACCGGGTCCAAAAACCTTGTGTGGAGTCAGGGCCGGAACCGAGGATTCCTCTCAGGGGCTGACATGGATCTTTGGGTACTTCTGGAGTCTCCCCAGGGGAGTCAGGCCTCGTCTCGAGTGGGGACAGGTACGTGTGCTTTCCTTCCAGGCTGTAGCAGCAATGTCACGCTTCCCGTGGCGTGGATCAAAGGATCTGTGGTTTTCCCACGAGGCTTTCCCTCGAGGCTTTCCCACAGGTCTGTCCCACGTTCCACCGTGGTGTGAGTTGATACTCGGCGTGAAAGATGAGCCAGTGCAGGGCAAAGAGGTTCCTCTGGAATGGACTGAGACATCTGGGGGACTCTTGGAATGGTGGTACCACCATGGAGTTCCTCTCGCCTTTCCTGTTGAGAGTGCCTCCTCTTTAGATGCGACGGGAACGCCGGGAATTCTTTCCCGTTGAAAGCAGGGAAAGGATCCCTCATCTCGAGCTACGAGGGGGAAACGGGGCTCCTCTGGATGTGGGCGGGACCATCGTGCTTCCTCGCGAGTGGAGACGGGTATGGCGGTGAACTTCTTGAGTTGCAGCAAGGGTGTGAAAGACCCTTTCGAAGTTCCAGAGGTTAGGTGTCGTTAGTCTCCAGACGCCTCATCGGAAATAGGCCTCATCTCGCCTGGAAGGGAGAACTTCCTGGATTTTCTCGAGTTGTGGCAGGTGTTCTCGAGTTACGACGGGGACATCAGGGACCCGCCCTGGTGGCCTCAGGAACGGCCAGTCCCCATGGGAGTTGCTAGGGGGCCTCTCGGGATTCCTCTCCTGTCGATACCGGGGCCAGAAACCTTGTGTGGAGTCAGGGCCGGAACCGAGGATTCCTCTCAGGGGCTGACATGGATCTTTGGGTACTTCTGGAGTCTCCCCAGGGCCGTCAGGCCTCGTCTCGAGTTGGGGCATGCACGTGCGCTTTCCTTCCAGGCTGTAGCAGCAATGTCACGCTTCCCGTGGCCTGGATCAAAGGATCTGTGGTTTTCCCTCGAGGCTTTCCCTCGAGGCTTTCACACAGGGCTGTCCCACGTGCCACCGTGGTGTGAGTCGATCGTCGGCGTGAAAGATGAGCCAGTGCAGGGCAAAGAGGTTCCTCTGAAATGGACTGAGACATCTGGGGGACTCGTGGAATGGTGGTACGACCATGGAGTTCCTCTCGCCTTTCCTGTTGAGAGTGCCTCCTCTTGAGATGCGACGGGAATGCCGGGAATTCTTTCCCGTTGAACGCAGGGAAAGGATCCCTCATCTCGAGCTACGAGGGGGAAACGGGGCTCCTCTGGATGTGGGCGGGACCATCGTGCTTCCTCGCGAGTGGAGACGGGTATGGCGATGAACTTCTTGAGTCGCAGCAAGGGTGTGAAAGACCCTTTCGAAGTTCCAGAGTTTAGGTGTCATTAGTCTCCAAACGCCTCATCGGAAATAGGATTCTTCTCGCCTGGAAGGGAGAACTTCCTGGATTTTCTCGAGTTGCGACAGGTGTTCTCGAGTTACGACGGAGACCTCAGGGACCCGCCCTGGTGGCCTCAGGAGAGGCCAGTCCCCATGCGAGTTGCTAGGGGGCCTCTCGGGATTCCTCTCCCGTCGATACCGGGGCCAAAAACCTTGTGTGGAGTCAGGGCCGGAACCGAGGATTCCTCTCAGGGGCTGACATGGATCTTTGGGTACTTCTGGAGTCTCCCCAGGGGAGTCAGGCCTCGTCTCGTGTGGGGGCATGCACGTGCGCTTTCCTTCCAGGCTGTAGCAGCAATGTCACGCTTCCCGTCGCGTGGATCAAAGAATCTGTGGTTTTCCCTCGAGGCTTTGCCTCGAGGCTTTCCCACAGGGCTGTCCCACGTGCCACCGTGGTGTGAGTCGATCCTCGGCGTGAAAGATGAGCCAGTGCAGGGCAAAGAGGTTCCTCTGGAATGGACTGAGACATCTGGGGGACTCTTGGAATGGTGGTACGACCATGGAGTTCCTCTCGCCTTTCCTGTTGAGAGTGCCTCCTCTTGAGATGCGACGGGAATGCCGGGAATACTTTCCCGTTGAAAGCAGGGAAAGGATCCCTCATCTCGAGCTACGAGGGGGAAACGGGGCTCCTCTGGATGTGGGCGGGACCATCGTGCTTCCTCTCGAGTGGAGACGGGTATGGCGGTGAACTTCTTGAGTTGCAGCAAGGGTGTGAAAGACCCTTTCGACGTTCCAGAGGTTAGGTGTCATTAGTCTCCAGACGCCTCATCGGAAATAGGCCTCATCTCGCCTGGAAGGGAGAACTTCCTGGATTTTCTCGAGTTGCGGCAGGTGTTCTCGAGTTACGACGGAGACCTCAGGGACCCGCCCTGGTGGCCTCAGGAGAGGCCAGTCCCCATGCGAGTTCTTAGGGGGCCTCTCGGGATTCCTCTCCCATCGATACCGGGGCCAAAAACCTTGTGTGGAGTCAGGGCCGGAACCGAGGATTCCTCTCAGGGGCTGACATGGATCTTTGGGTACTTCTGGAGTCTCCCCAGGGGAGTCAGGCCCCGTCTCGAGTGGGGGCATGCACGTGCGCTTTCCTTCCAGGCTGTAGCAGCAATGTCACGCTTCCCGTGGCGTGGATCAAAGGACCTGTGGTTTTCCCTCGAGGCTTTCCCTCGAGGCTTTCACACAGGGCTGTCCCACGTGCCACCGTGGTGTGAGTCGATCGTCGGCGTGAAAGATGAGCCAGTGCAGGGCAAAGAGGTTCCTCTGGAATGGACTGAGACATCTGGGGGACTCGTGGAATGGTGGTACGACCATGGAGTTCCTCTCGCCTTTCCTGTTGAGAGTGCCTCCTCTTGAGATGCGACGGGAATGCCGGGAATTCTTTCCCGTTGAAAGCAGGGAAAGGATCCCTCATCTCGAGCTACGAGGGGGAAACGGGGCTCCTCTGGATGTGGGCGGGACCATCGTGCTTCCTCTCGAGTGGACACGGGTATGGCGGTGAACTTCTTGAGTTGCAGCAAGGGTGTGAAAGACCCTTTCGAAGTTCCAGAGGTTAGGTGTCGTTAGTCTCCAGACGCCTCATCGGAAATAGGCCTCATCTCGCCTGGAAGGGAGAACTTCCTGGATTTTCTCGAGTTGCGGCAGGTGTTCTCGAGTTACGACGGGGACCTCAGGGACCCGCCCTGGTGGCCTCAGGAGAGGCCAGTCCCCATGCGAGTTGCTAGGGGGCCTCTCGGGATTCCTCTCCCGTCGATACCGGGGCCAAAAACCTTGTGTGGAGTCAGGGCCGGAACCGAGGATTCCTCTCAGGGGCTGACATGGATCTTTGGGTACTTCTAGAGTCTCCCCAGGGGAGTCAGGCCTCGTCTCGAGTGGGGGCATGCACGTACGCTTTCCTTTCAGGCTGTAGCAGCAATGTCACGCTTCCCGTCGCGTGGATCAAATGATCTGTGGTTTTCCCTCGAGGCTTTCCCTCGAGGCTTTCCCACAGGGCTGTCCCACGTGCCACCGTGGTGTGAGTCGATCCTCGGCGTGAAAGATGAGCCAGTGCAGGGCAAAGGGGTTCCTCTGGAATGGACTGAGACATCTGGGGGACTCTTGGAATGGTGGTACGACCATGGAGTTCCTCTCGCCTTTCCTGTTGAGAGTTCCTCCTCTTGAGATGCGACGGGAACGCCGGGAATTCTTTCCCGTTGAAAGCAGGGAAAGGATCCCTCATCTCGAGCTCCGAGGGGGAAACGGGGCTCCTCTGGATGTGGGCGGGACCATCGTGCTTTCTCCCGAGTGGACACGGGTATGGCGGTGAACTTCTTGAATTGCAGCAAGGGTGTGAAAGACCCTTTCGAAGTTCAAGAGGTTAGGTGTCATTAGTCTCCAGACGCCTCATCGGAAATAGGCCTCATCTCGCCTGGAAGGGAGAACTTCCTGGATTTTCTCGAGTTGCGGCAGGTGTTCTCGAGTTACGACGGGGACCTCAGGGACCCGCCCTGGTGGCCTCAGTAGAGGCCAGTCCCCATGCGAGTTGCTAGGGGGCCTCTCGGGATTCCTCTCCCGTCGATACCGGGGCCAAAAGACTTGTGTGGAGTCAGGGACGGAACCGAGCATTCCTCTCAGGGGTTACATGGATCTTTGGGTACTTCTGGAGTCTCCCCAGGGGAGTCAGGCCTCGTCTCGAGTGGGGGCATGCACGTGCGCTTTCCTTCCAGGCTGTAGCAGCAATGTCACGCTTCCCATCGCGAGGATTAAAGGATCTGTGGTTTTCCCTCGAGGCTTTCCCTCGAGGCTTTCCCACAGGGCTGTCCCACGTGCCACCGTGGTGTGAGTCGATCCTCGGCGTGAAAGATGAGCCAGTGCAGGGCAAAGAGGTTCCTCTGAAATGGACTGAGACATCTGGGGGACTCTTGGAATGGTGGTACGACCATGGAGTTCCTCTCGCCTTTCCTGTTGAGAGTGCCTCCTTTTGAGCTGCGACGGGAATGCCGGGAATTCTTTCCCGTTGAAAGCAGGGAAAGGATCCCTCATCTCGAGCTCCGAGGGGAAAACGTGGCTCCTCTGTATGTGGGCGGGACCATCGTGCTTTCTCTCGTGTGGAGACGGGTATGGCGGTAAACTTCTTGAGTTGCAGCAAGGGTGTGAAAGACCCTTTCGAAGTTCCAGAGGTTAGGTGTCATTAGTCTCCAGACGCCTCATCGGAAATAGGCCTCATCTCGCCTGGAAGGGAGAACTTCCTGGATTTTCTCGAGTTGCGGCAGGTGTTCTCGAGTTACGACGGGGACCTCAGGGACCCGCCCTGGTGGCCTCAGGAGAGGCCAGTCCCCATGCGAGTTGCTAGGGGGCCTCTCGGGATTCGTCTCCCGTCGATACCGGGGCCAAAAACCTTGTGTGGAGTCAGGGCCGGAACCGAGGATTCCTCTCAGGGGCTGACATGGATCTTTGGGTACTTCTGGAGTCTCCCCAGGGGAGTCAGGCCTCGTCTCGAGTGGGGGCATGCACGTGTGCCTTCCTTCCAGGCTGTAGCAGCAATGTCACGCTTCCCGTCGCGTGGATCAAAGGATCTGTGGTTTTCCCTCGAGGCTTTCCCTCGAGGCTTTCCCACAGGGCTGTCCCACGTGCCACCGTGGTGTGAGTCGATCCTCGGCGTGAAAGATGAGCCAGTGCAGGGCAAAGAGTTTCCTCTGGAATGGACTGAGACATCTGGGGGACTCCTGGAATGGTGGTACGACCATGGAGGTCCTCTCGCCTTTCCTGTTGAGAGTGCCTCCTCTTGAGATGCGACGGGAACGCCGGGAATTCTTTCCCGTCTAAAGCAGGGAAAGGTTCCCTCATCTCGAGATACGAGGGGGAAACGGGGCTCCTCTGGATGTGGGCGGGACCATCGTGCTTCCTCTCGAGTGGAGACGGGTATGGCGGTGAACTTCTTGAGTTGCAGCAAGGGTGTGAAAGACCCTTTCGAAGTTCCAGAGGTTAGGTGTCATTAGTCTCCAGACGCCTCATCGGAAATAGGCCTCATCTCGCCTGAAAGGGAGAACTTCCTGGATTTTCTCGAGTTGCGGCAGGTGTTCTCGAGTTACGACGGGGACCTCAGGGACCCGCCCTGGTGCCCTCAGGAGAGGCCAGTCCCCATGCGAGGTGCTAGGGGGCCTCTCGGGATTCCTCTCCCGTCGATACCGGGGCCAAAAACCTTGTGTGGAGTCAGGGCCGGAACCGAGGATTCCTCTCAGGGGCTGACATGGATCTTTGGGTACTTCTAGAGTCTCCCCAGGGGAGTCAGGCCTCGTCTCGAGTGGGGGCATGCACGTACGCTTTCCTTTCAGGCTGTAGCAGCAATGTCACGCTTCCCGTCGCGTGGATCAAATGATCTGTGGTTTTCCCTCGAGGCTTTCCCTCGAGGCTTTCCCACAGGGCTGTCCCACGTGCCACCGTGGTGTGAGTCGATCCTCGGCGTGAAAGATGAGCCAGTGCAGGGCAAAGGGGTTCCTCTGGAATGGACTGAGACATCTGGGGGACTCTTGGAATGGTGGTACGACCATGGAGTTCCTCTCGCCTTTCCTGTTGAGAGTTCCTCCTCTTGAGATGCGACGGGAACGCCGGGAATTCTTTCCCGTTGAAAGCAGGGAAAGGATCCCTCATCTCGAGCTCCGAGGGGGAAACGGGGCTCCTCTGGATGTGGGCGGGACCATCGTGCTTCCTCCCGAGTGGACACGGGTATGGCGGTGAACTTCTTGAATTGCAGCAAGGGTGTGAAAGACCCTTTCGAAGTTCAAGAGGTTAGGTGTCATTAGTCTCCAGACGCCTCATCGGAAATAGGCCTCATCTCGCCTGGAAGGGAGAACTTCCTGGATTTTCTCGAGTTGCGGCAGGTGTTCTCGAGTTACGACGGGGACCTCAGGGACCCGCCCTGGTGGCCTCAGTAGAGGCCAGTCCCCATGCGAGTTGCTAGGGGGCCTCTCGGGATTCCTCTCCCGTCGATACCGGGGCCAAAAGACTTGTGTGGAGTCAGGGACGGAACCGAGCATTCCTCTCAGGGGTTACATGGATCTTTGGGTATTTCTGGAGTCTCCCCAGGGGAGTCAGGCCTCGTCTCGAGTGGGGGCATGCACGTGCGCTTTCCTTCCAGGCTGTAGCAGCAATGTCACGCTTCCCATCGCGAGGATTAAAGGATCTGTGGTTTTCCCTCGAGGCTTTCCCTCGAGGCTTTCCCACAGGGCTGTCCCACGTGCCACCGTGGTGTGAGTCGATCCTCGGCGTGAAAGATGAGCCAGTGCAGGGCAAAGAGGTTCCTCTGAAATGGACTGAGACATCTGGGGGACTCTTGGAATGGTGGTACGACCATGGAGTTCCTCTCGCCTTTCCTGTTGAGAGTGCCTCCTTTTGAGCTGCGACGGGAATGCCGGGAATTCTTTCCCGTTGAAAGCAGGGAAAGGATCCCTCATCTCGAGCTCCGAGGGGAAAACGTGGCTCCTCTGTATGTGGGCGGGACCATCGTGCTTTCTCTCGTGTGGAGACGGGTATGGCGGTAAACTTCTTGAGTTGCAGCAAGGGTGTGAAAGACCCTTTCGAAGTTCCAGAGGTTAGGTGTCATTAGTCTCCAGACGCCTCATCGGAAATAGGCCTCATCTCGCCTGGAAGGGAGAACTTCCTGGATTTTCTCGAGTTGCGGCAGGTGTTCTCGAGTTACGACGGGGACCTCAGGGACCCGCCCTGGTGGCCTCAGGAGAGGCCAGTCCCCATGCGAGTTGCTAGGGGGCCTCTCGGGATTCGTCTCCCGTCGATACCGGGGCCAAAAACCTTGTGTGGAGTCAGGGCCGGAACCGAGGATTCCTCTCAGGGGCTGACATGGATCTTTGGGTACTTCTGGAGTCTCCCCAGGGGAGTCAGGCCTCGTCTCGAGTGGGGGCATGCACGTGTGCCTTCCTTCCAGGCTGTAGCAGCAATGTCACGCTTCCCGTCGCGTGGATCAAAGGATCTGTGGTTTTCCCTCGAGGCTTTCCCTCGAGGCTTTCCCACAGGGCTGTCCCACGTGCCACCGTGGTGTGAGTCGATCCTCGGCGTGAAAGATGAGCCAGTGCAGGGCAAAGAGGTTCCTCTGGAATGGACTGAGACATCTGGGGGACTCTTGGAATGGTGGTACGACCATGGAGTTCCTCTCGCCTTTCCTGTTGAGAGTGCCTCCTCTTGAGATGCGACGGGAACGCCGGGAATTCTTTCCCGTTGAAAGCAGGGAAAGGATCCCTCATCTTGAGCTACGACGGGGAAACGGGGCTCCTCTGGATGTGGGCGGGACCATCGTGCTTCCTCTCGAGTGGAGACGGGTATGGCGGTGAACTTCTTGAGTTGCAGCAAGGGTGTGAAAGACCCTTTCGAAGTTCCAGAGGTTAGGTGTCATTAGTCTCCAGACGCCTCATCGGAAATAGGCCTCATCTCGCCTGGAAGGGAGAACTTCCCGGATTTTCTCGAGGTGTGCCCGGTGTTCTCGAGTTACGACGGGGACCTCAGGGACCCGCCCTGGTGGCCTCAGGAGAGGCCAGTCCCCATGCGAGGTGCTAGGGGGCCTCTCGGGATTCCTCTCCCGTCGATACCGGGGCCAAAAACCTTGTGTGCAGTCAGGGCCGGAACCGAGGATTCCTCTCAGGGGCTGACATGGATCTTTGGGTACTTCTGGAGTCTCCCCAGGGGAGTCAGGCCTCGTCTCGAGTGGGGGCATGCACGTGCGCTTTCCTTCCAGGCTGTAGCAGCAATGTCACGCTTCCTGTCGCGTGGATCAAAGGATCTGTGGTTTTCCCTCGAGGCTTTCCCTCGAGGCTTTTCCACAGGGCTGTCCCACGTGCCACCGTGGTGTGAGTCGATCCTCGGCGTGAAAGATGAGCCAGTGCAGGGCAAAGAGTTTCCTCTGGAATGGACTGAGACATCTGGGGGACTCCTGGAATGGTGGTACGACCATGGAGGTCCTCTCGCCTTTCCTGTTGAGAGTGCCTCCTCTTGAGATGCGACGGGAACGCCGGGAATTCTTTCCCGTCTAAAGCAGGGAAAGGTTCCCTCATCTCGAGATACGAGGGGGAAACGGGGCTCCTCTGGATGTGGGCGGGACCATCGTGCTTCCTCTCGAGTGGAGACGGGTATGGCGGTAAACTTCTTGAGTTGCAGCAAGGGTGTGAAAGACCCTTTCGAATTTCCAGAGGTTAGGTGTCATTAGTCTCCAGACGCCTCATCGGAAATAGGCCTCATCTCGCCTGAAAGGGAGAACTTCCTGGATTTTCTCGAGTTGCGGCAGGTGTTCTCGAGTTACGACGGGGACCTCAGGGACCCGCCCTGGTGCCCTCAGGAGAGGCCAGTCCCCATGCGAGGTGCTAGGGGGCCTCTCGGGATTCCTCTCCCGTCGATACCGGGGCCAAAAACCTTGTGTGGAGTCAGGGCCGGAACCGAGGATTCCTCTCAGGGGCTGACATGGATCTTTGGGTACTTCTGGAGTCTCCCCAGGGGAGTTAGGCCTCTTCTCGAGTGGGGGCATGCACGTGCGCTTTCCTTCCCGGCTGTAGCAGCAATGTCACGCTTCCCGTCGCATGGATCAAAGGATCTGTGGTTTTCCATCGAGGCTTTCCCACAGGGCTGTTCCACGTGCCACCGTGGTGTGAGTCGATCCTCGGCGTGAAAGATGAGCCAGTGCAGGGCAAAGAGGTTGCTCTGGAATGGACGGAGACATCTGGGGACTCTTGGAATGGTGGTACGACCATGGAGTTCCTCTCGCCTTTCCTGTTGAGAGTGCCTCCTCTTGAGATGCGACGGGAACGCCGGGAATTCTTCCCCGTTGAAAGCAGGGAAAGGATCCATCATCTCGAGCTCCGAGGGGGAAACGGGGCTCCTTTGGATGTGGGCGGGACCATCATGCTTCCTCTCGAGTGGAGACGGGTATGGCGGTGAACTTCTTGAGTTGCAGCAAGGGTGTGAAAGACCCTTTCGAAGTTCCAGAGGTTAGGTGTCATTAGTCTCCAGACGCCTCATAGGAAATAGGCCTCATCTCGCCTGGAAGGGAGAACTTCCTGGATTTTCTCGAGTTGCGGCAGGTGTTCTCGAGTTACGACGGGGACCTCAGGAACCCGCCCTGGTGGCCTCAGGAGAGGCCAGTCCCTATGCGAGGTGCTAGGGTGCCTCTCGGGATTCCTCTCCCGTCGATACCGGGGCCAAAAACCTTGTATGGAGTCAGGGCCGGAACCGAGGATTCCTCTCAGGGGCTGACATGGATCTTTGGGTACTTCTGGAGTCTCCCCAGGGGAGTCAGGCCTCGTCTCAAGTGGGGGCATGCACGTGCACTTTCCTTCCAGGCTGTAGCAGCAATGTCACGCTTCCCGTCGCGTGGATCAAAGGATCTGTGGATTTCCCTCGAGGCTTTCCCACAGGGCTGTCCCACGTGCCACCGTGGTGTGAGTCGATCCTCGGCGTGAAAGATGAGCCAGTGCAGGACAAAGAGGTTCCTCTGGAATGGACTGAGATATCTGGGGGACTCTTGGAATGGTGGTACGACCATGGAGTTCCTCTCGCCTTTCCTGTTGAGAGTGCCTCCTCTTGAGATGCGACGGGAACGCCGGGAACTCTTTCCCTTTGAAACCAGGGAAAGGATCCCTCATCTCGAGCTACGAGGGGAAAACGGGGCTCCTCTGGATGTGGGCGGGACCATCGTGCTTCCTCTCGAGTGGAGACGGGTATGGCGGTGAACTTCTTGAGTTGCAGCAAGGGTGTGAAAGACCCTTTCGAAGTTCCAGAGGTTAGGTGTCATTAGTCTCCAGACGCCTCATCAGAAATAGGCCTCATCTCGCCTGGAAGGGAGAACTTCCTGGATTTTCTCGAGTTGCGGCAGGTGTTCTCGAGTTACGACGGGGACCTCAGGGACCCGCCCTGGTGGCCTCAGGAGAGGCCAGCCCCTATGCGAGTTGCTAGGGGGCCTCTCGGGATTCCTCTCCCGTCGATACCGAGGCCAACAACCTTGTGTGGAGTCAGGGCCGTAACCGAGGATTCCTCTCATGGGCTGACATGGATCTTTGGGTACGTCTGGAGACTCCCCAGTGGAGTCAGGCCTCGTCTCGAGTGGGGGCATGCACGTGCGCTTTCCTTCCAGGCTGTAGCAGCAATGTCACGCTTCCCGTCGCGTGGATCATAGGATCTGTGGTTTTCCCTCGAGGCTTTCCCTCGAGGCTTTCCCACAGGGCTGTCCCACGTGCCACCGTGGTGTGAGTCGATCCTCGGCGTGAAAGATGAGCCAGTGCAGGGCAAAGAGCTTCCTCTGGAATGGACTGAGACATCTGGGGGACTCTTGGAATGGTGGTACGACCATGCAGTTCCTCTCGCCTTTCCTGTTGAGAGTGCCTCCTCTTGAGATGCGACGGGAACTCCGGGAATTCTTTCCCGTTGAAAGCAGGGAAAGGATCCCTCATCTCGAGCTACGAGGGGGAAACGGGGCTCCTCTGGATGTGAGCGGGACCATCGTGCTTCCTCTCGAGTGGAGACGGGTATGGCGGTGAACTTCTTGAGTTGCAGCAAGGGTGTGAAAGACCCTTTCGAAGTTCCAGAGGTTAGGTGTCATTAGTCTCCAGACGCCTCATCGGAAATAGGCCTCATCTCGCCTGGAAGGGAGAACTTCCTGGATTTTCTCGAGTTGCGGCAGGTGTTCTCGAGTTACGACGGGGACCTCAGGGACCCGCCCTGGTGGCCTCAGGAGTGGCCAGTCACCATGCGAGTTGCTAGGGGGCCTCTCGGGATTCCTCTCCCGTCGATACCGGGGCCAAAAACCTTGTGTGGAGTCAGGGCCAGAACCGAGGATTCCTCTCAGGGGCTGATATGTATCTTTGGGTACTTCTGGAGTCTCGCCAGGGGAGACAGGCCTCGTCTCGTGAGGGGGCATGCACGTGCACTTTCCTTCCAGGCTGTAGCAGCAATGTCACGCTTCCCGTCGCGTGGATCAAAGGATCTGTGGTTTTCCCTCGAGGCTTTCCCTCGAGGCTTTCCCACAGGGCTGTCCCACGTGCCACCGTGGTGTGAGTCGATCCTCGGCGTGAAAGATGAGCCAGTGCAGGGCAAAGAGCTTCCTCTGGAATGGACTGAGACATCTGGGGGACTCTTGGAATGGTGGTACGACCATGGAGTTCCTCTCGCCTTTCCTGTTGAGAGTGCCTCCTCTTGAGATGCGACGGGAACGCCGGGAATTCTTTCCCGTTGAAAGCAGGCAAAGGATCCCTCATCTCGAGCTACGAGGGTGAAACGGGGCTCCTCTGGATGTGGGCGGGACCATCGTGCTTCCTCTCGAGTGGAGACGGGTATGGAAGTGAACTTCTTGAGTTGCAGCAAGGGTGTGAAAGACCCTTTCGAAGTTCCAGAGGTTAGGTGTCATTAGTCTCCAGACGCCTCATCGGAAATAGGCCTCATCTCGCCTGGAAGGGAGAACTTCCTGGATTTTCTCGAGATGCGGCAGGTGTTCTCGAGTTACGACGGGGACCTCAGGGACCCGCCCTGGTGGCCTCAGGAGAGGCCAGTCCACATGCGAGTTGCTAGGGGGCCTCGCGGGATTCCTCTCCCGTCGATACCGGGGCCAAAAACCTTGTGTGGAGTCAGGGCCGGAAACGAGGATTCCTCTCAGGGGCTGACATGGATCTTTGGGTACTTCTGGAGTCTCCGCAGGGGAGTCAGGCCTCGTCTCGAGTGGGGGCATGCACGTGCGTTTTCTTTCCAGGCTGTAGCAGCAATCACACGCTTCCCGTCGCGTGGATCAAAGGATCTGTGGTTTTCCCTCGAGGCTTTCCCACAGGGCTGTCCCACGTTCCACCGTGGTGTGAGTCGATCCTCGGCGTGAAAGTTGAGCCAGTGCAGGGCAAAGACGTTCCTCTGGAATGGACTGAGACATCTGGGGGACTCTTGGAATGGTGGTACGACCATGGAGTTCCTCTCGCCTTTCCTGTTGAGAGTGCCTCCTCTTGAGATGCGACGGGAACGCCGGGAATTCGTTCCCGTTGAAAGCAGGGAAAGGATCCCTCATCTCGAGCTACGAGGGGGAAACGGGGCTCCTCTGGATGTGGGCGGGACCATCGTGCTTCCTCTCTAGTGGAGACGGGTATTGCCGGGGTCCAGCCCCGGTGGATCCAGGGAATTCGAAGGGTGGACGGCGTTGGCGTGGAAAGACTTGTTTATTTATTAATATAAGATTAGATTAAGAAACTGTAGTGCAGTAGGAAGATTAAGTGGAGAAAGAGGGCTGAATAGCTTGGTTTACGCGGAAGACCAATAAAATTCCAGACAAGGAATTTGCACCATCTACGTTGGGCCACCGGTGCCCGCTTGAATATCTAAGGGTGCCTCGCCTTAAGCTCCCTTTCTCGCGGATCTTAATAACCAGGGCAAATAAGTAGACCTGGCGAGCCTCCGCGCCCCAGATGGAAATTCAGCCTGAAATTAAAGTAAAGAGCAGAGGGAAGAAAAGGGAGAGAAAAAGAGAGAGAGAGAGAGACACGGGGGGAGCCAGATTCCCAAGACACCAGGCCGAGACTAGTCCGAGAAACTGGTCTGAGAATCTGGTCCCGTCCTTTATTGTTCAGAAGGCCTTTTATACTTTTGATAAAACATGGAGATCAATGGGTAACACAAAGTTATGCAGCGTTAGCAGTCCAGACTCTTATCAAAACCAGGCTTTTCTCTCTGCATACCTAATTGTATACACAAGTCTTAGGTAATTTACATCATCTTCCAACCAAAAGGGCCAATTAACATTTTACAGCCTTTTTTCTGATAAGGGTTTGTCAACCACAAGACTTATTTGTGTTGATCTTCCCAAGGTCTGGTGCCACTCTCGGAAAGCACTAAAGAAAGTTACATTCTTAGACAGCAAGGATACAGCAACTTATAACAAGTAGAGGGAGTGCAGTGATTTATAGCAAAAGAGAAGCAATTAACTCAAAAGTCTAGTGTTGCTAACATCAAAACTACTATGTATCTTTTTCTACATCCTGCTTACATTAACATCCTTCCAGGTGCCTAAAAGATAAAGAATAAGGAGGTCTGGCAGCAATCCTTGAGTCAACAGTGAAAACCCTCTACCAATATAATTTTTAACTCTTTAGAAAAGGCTCTGTATCTTTAAGATGCTTTTAAGCTTTGTGCCTCCCGCGGTTGGGGGGCTGTAAGCAATTCACAAGCTGTAAGCTTTGTGCCTCTCGCGGTTGGGGGGCTGTAAGCAATTCACAAGCTGTAAGAGGTCTGGGGAACCTGTTAGGCAGACTAGAGAGCTATCAGAGGGGTTTAACTGAAACATCCCTTTCAAATGCAGAAGACTAAAACCCTGAATTGACTTTTTTCCAGAGAATATCAGAAAAGTGGAAAAGCAGAGCACAAAAGCCGGCAGATGTTTGCTGGGGTACATGCTTAGGAATATCCAGAGGGGTCCCTGAAGTCTGAGCACGCCTTGCGTATGTCAGCTTCCTTCCTCATGACCTTGTCACGGGCGGGATTCCTCACACTGGCTTCCGGCAACTCCCCCTTCTTTATTAGTTTTTTAAAAAAATTAGGTGCAGTTCAGTCGCGAGATTCCGAATGCTCTGCCGAAGAGTCCTGACAACACAAGGAAGCACGATTACAAGGAGCAGGATTATGGCACCCACAGCAGCATAGCTAGAGACAGTAGTCAGAAGAGTTTTTCCAGAAATGAAGTCAGAGAAGGTGTGGAAAAAGTCATTGGCTTCTCCTGCGGCGGTAAAATCTAATCGGGAGTGTTCCAAGGTCTGAATCTGATTATGAAGTTTCCCTAAATCTAAACTAATATCTGAGCTGTTCCAGACACCTAAAATATGATTTTTGACCCTCTCCCATTTAAAATCTGTCTCATTTACTTTCAGGGATGTAACACATATCCACCGGTAATCGGCATGACATGAAAGAGCCAATTTCATTTTCAGACTCTGTAATTCATTCCCAATATGCATTACTGCTTCTTCTAAGGCATCAATCCTTATTTCTAGCTTCCTATCTATAATTTCCTGGGTTGCCAGCGTTAGAGAAACATTTTTGGATACGGTGTCAACATATTGGGCAGTATACACTTGTTGAGACAATGATAATGCCGCCACAGTAACAGAAGTAATTGCGGTTATCAAAGCTGATATTCCCAAAACAAGTAAGCCCACAAACCGTCGTGTTCGCATTAAATCTTGTAGCTGTTGCAGTACAGCTAGGCCATGGTTATCATACCAATACGTGGCTACAGTTACAGGTACCATGAGATAGGGCGGACGTTTTAAAACCATGAAAGAGCAAACTTTATATTGAGGAGTTAAACAGGATGAAAGCATACATTGTTCACAAGACACTACATGGGGTCCACCTGTATAATTCAATTGTATGTTAAGTCTTTCAGAATCATTAGTGAAAAGAAAAACATAAGGAGAGGGTAGACAAGCTAAAATAGAGTAAATAGAGGTATTTTTTGGTCGGATTAAAATAATAGGGGCGGTAGCCGCAAGGGCTCTCCAAATTTCTGGCTGCCAAAAGGTTTTACCTCTAGTTATATAAGACAGCATAGGGGGAACAAATTGGTTATGATGCCGTCTGGTGGCAACTAACGGCCAAGAACTTGAATATTCTTTCCAATTATCCAATCTATTGATAAAGTCATCGTCAGACTCAGGGTCTTGACCTGGATTTGGGTTGCTCCAGTCCTGAATCGCACAATTTCTTCCTCCCGGCATATTGTAATCTACTCTCGAATTATAAATACAAGATTTCCAAATCGGATATCCTGAATGATCATCTATAGTTTTCCAAATAACATCTGAGGGAGCAACATCATCACAATTTGGATATTCTGATGGAGTTTTGAGAGACAAAGACTTATAGGGGCCAAGGACCCCAGGCATACGGGCTCGTAATATCCAAGCAGACCGATCCCCTATAGATGCAAATTTAGAGGTTGGGGAATCTGTCATAACTGCTTTTGTGGAGGCTCCAATGCATCCTGTCTTGGTAAAGAAGTCTCCTGTAAGGCCAGGAGGAAAATTAAAGCAGACAGGAAAATCATCTGCTAGTCCTTTAAAGGTATAATTGAAATTAATAGGGTATTGGTCTTTTGTATAGGAAGTATAAGATCCTCCCAAAAGGCGAGGCTGGTCTGTACTAACTCGTATGGGGTCACTGTTCCAAGTAACAACTTGGAAAGTTGGAGGATCCGGGAGAAACGCCCAATATTTGGTTGGAATGGGAGCAGCGCTTACCTGGCAAGAGAGCAAGGCAAGCATGGCAATAAACACCTTTTCAGGAGAGACTGACGATCCCTGTAGGGTAGCTATCCCCTGTGCCTGGCGACAGAGAGCTTTAATCTGTCCCCAGGTGGGCAAGGAGGCTTGTTGGGTTGACTGAGCTGGGCGTCCTAATGGATTCCTGCGAGGCAAAAAATCAGGGGGTGCAATATCCTGTATCTGAAGTCGTGACATCTGTCCAGTGGGTGGCTCCGATCCGCGCCTATCCGGGATCTCCAATGTCAGCTGTCCTGGGGTCAGCGGCGTTTCCCGTGCTGGCGGAGGGAGCGGGGGAAGAGGGAGTTTCTTCCTTTTTAGAGATCGCGGTGGCGGGGGATTCTGGTATCCGGGGAGCTGAGACATGGCGAATTAGTCTGTCTGGAACCCAAATCGGAGCGTCCGCGTCCTGTGGAAAAACACAAGCATACCCTCGCCCATTGGTTAATAAGGGGTCAGGACCTTTCCATTGTCCGGAAAGAAGGTCCCTCCATTTTACTAATGGTTTTGCATTCAATTGCTCTGGGCACCAATGGCGAAGCATTGCAGTGTTTCCGGATGAATCAGCATTTAAGTTATTTATTACGAAAAGAGCATGTTGCAAAATCTGATGGGGGGAACTATATTTAAATTCCCCTTCTTTTAGTTTTTGAATATGGATTTTCAGTGTTTGATGTGCTCTTTCCACAATGGCTTGTCCTTGTGGGTTATAAGGGATGCCGGTGTTATGTTTAATTTGAAATCTTGTACAGAATTGCTGAAAAGATTTAGAAGTGTAAGCAGGAGCATTATCAGTTTTTAAAGCTTTTGGCAAGCCCAGATAGGAAAAGCATGTAAAAAGATGTTGTATTACATCTTTAACTGCTTCCCCTGTACGAGCAGTGGCAATAATAACATGAGAGAAGGTATCTACAGTTACATGAACAAAAGACAGTTTTCCAAATGAAGAGACATGGGTTACATCCATTTGCCAGAGTGCATTAGGTTTGAGACCGCGAGGGTTAACTCCCAGAGGCAAAGCATTCACGGTAGTAGGACAATGTGAACAAGAACGAACAATCTCTCGGGCAGATTCTCGAGGAATTTGAAACTGGTATCGTAAGGCAGTGGCATTTTGGTGATGAAGTGAGTGAGAAGCTCGAGCTTCTTCAAAAACAGAAGCCACTGAAATCCTGGTTAACGAATCTGCCAATTCATTGAGAGCATTTAAAGGGCCAGGCAGGCCGGAATGAGCCCGAATGTGGCCGATAAAGAACGCCCGATTTCTTTTCCATATTTGCTGCTGCAGTTTAGTTAACAAATGGAAGATAGCAGTTTTGTTTTCAGGCAAAACTGCAGTCTCAATGTGTGGAAACAGCCTGACCACATACTGAGAGTCAGAATAAAGGTTAAATTCTTTCTCCGCAAACATAACAAAGGCCTCAATAACAGCTGTGATTTCAGCCCTTTGAGCTGAAGTTTCTTGTGTTTCCAAAAGTTTTTGATGATCTCTTGTGACTATAGAGGCTCTACCGTTAGCCGATCCATCAGTAAAGACTACCTGAGCATCTGAAATAGGGAACTGTTTACACCGGACAGGAAAAATAACTGGATGGTTAGACATAAAATTTAGTAAAACATGCGAGGGTAAATGATGCAAAATTTGACCACAGTAATTCCCTATGGCAATCTGCCAGTCTTCATCAAACATTAAAAGAGCATCAAGCTGCTCCTTATTATATGGAATTACAATCTCTGATGGCTCTTTACCAAACAATTCAATGCTCCGCTTCCTTCCTTTTAGCATTAATGTGGCAATTAAACCAGGATAAGAAGCCACGACTTTTTTAGCTTGGGTAGGAAGATGGATCCATTCTAAAGGGCCGCGTTGCCACAGAACTCCCGTAGGCGCCGTTGGAGTAGCTAGGCAAAGGAACTGCCACGTCATCGTCAAATCAATTCTTTTTACATAGCTATTTGATAAGGCTGCTTCTACTTTGCCTAGGGCTTCTTGAGCCTCAGCTGTTAATTGTCTTTTTGAGGTTGGATCAGGATCCCCGCGTAAAGTGTTAAAAAGAGGTTTTAATTCGGCAGTGGTTAATTTTAAATATGGTCTAATCCAATTAATATCACCTAAGAGTTTTTGATAATCATTTAAAGTAATAAGATGGTCTTTTCTCAATTGCAGCGGGGTATGAGTCACCGTTTCCGAATTTATGACTCTTCCTAAGTAAGTTATGGGCGGATTGATTTGAATTTTTTCTGGGGCAATTTTTAGGCCTCTGTCTGTCAATGCCTGGGTCAGGTCCTGGAGCACAGTCTGCAGGTGAACTCTATCAGGATGAGCTATTAAAATATCATCCATATAGTGAATCATATACACGTGTTCATATTTAGCCCTAGTATCTTCTAGAGCGGCATTAACAAATTTTTGGCATAAAGTAGGGCTATTTTTCATTCCCTGAGGCAGAACCTTCCACTGAAACCGTAAATAAGGCTGTTTAAGATTTTCTGATGGCAGACTAAAGGCAAATCGCTTTTTATCCTCAGGATTTAAGGGAATAGTGAAAAAACAATCTTGTAAATCAATAACAATTATATTATATCCCTCTGGAACGGCTACTGGGGAAGGGAGCCCAGGCTGTAAGGCCCCCATGTCCTCCATGGTGGCATTAATAGCTCTCAAATCCTGTAAAAGTCGCCATTTACCAGATTTTTTCTTAATGACAAAAATAGGAGTGTTCCAGGGGCTATTGGAGGGCTCAATATGTCCCAATTCTAATTGTTCAAAGATTAATGCTTTAGCTGCCAATAATTTTTCCTTATGCAGAGGCCACTGTTCTACCCACACCGGATCTTGAGATTTCCATGTGATGGGGTCGGCAGCAAAAACAATGGCCTCAATTATAAATTTGGATATCCCAATCCAGCACGTAGCTTGCGAGGAGTTGGGCAAATTGGCTCAATTATTCCTGTCTGTTGTTTACCCAATCCTTTTGATGGATCATAGCCCATCTGCAACATCTGAGAGGTCACTTTATCATCAGGGCTAAAAAGTAACACTCCCATTTGAGATAGCACGTCCCTCCCCCACAGGGTAAGGGGGAGCGAAGGAACGACATAAGGTTGGAAAGTTCCACGGGTATCCTCAAATTGCCAATCTAAAATTTTTGCACTTTTGGCTATTGTGGGGGCTCTTCCTATCCCCACCAAGTTATTTTCAGTAGTATGTGTGGGCCAGGAGCTGGGCCAGTCTTTTCCTGAAATGCAAGAAACATCTGCTCCTGTGTCTAATAACCCCACAATAGACTTGCCATTAATCAGGATAGTCTTCATAGGACGTTTCTGAGTAATTTCTGTTATCCAAAAAACCATATCACTAGACCCAAATCCTTTATCCTGCCTTTCATTTTGAGTAGCTGTGCGCCCAATTGCAGTGTGGTAAGGCAAAAGCAAAAGTTGGGCTATTCTTTGTCCCTGATGTATTTGGAAAGTTTTAGTTGGGGGTGAAATCATTATCTGGATTTCTCCTGTATAATCTGAGTCAATTACTCCAGGGATGATTGTGAGACCTTGCATAGCTAAGGAACTTCTGCCTAGTATAATTCCTACTAAACCTGTTGGTAATGGGCCTTTAACTCCTGTAGGTATTTTTACAGTGGGGCTATCTGGTGTTAATATTGCTGAGGTGGTGGAACTGAGGTCCAGTCCTGCGCTGCCTGGGGTTGCTCTGATGAGTTCTGCGATGGGACGAAGGGAATGAATGGGTTCAGTGAGGCTGCCCCAATTGTTGTCGGGGCCTGAGGCTGGCCCCTCAATCCGTTTCCCGACTGCTGGTCGGGGCCCAAAAAGGCTCCATTTCTATGGAATTGTGACCTACATTCTTTTGCCCAGTGATATCCTTTTTGACAACGAGGGCAGAGAGATCTAGGGAGATTAGTAGGCACAGCCGGGGAGGGAGAATTCGGCAGAGAAGAACCGGCTGCTTTTTGGGGACAAGCTCGCATAAGGTGCCCTTCCCGTCCGCAAGAGAAGCAGGCCTTGGATAAACCAATATTCTGGCCTGGACTACTGGAATGACTCTTTGACGGGTTATTTCTATTTGTAAAAAAGGACTGTACTGCCTGCTGGTAAGAATTTCCCTTTATGGCTGCAGCTATGGCAACGCCCTGCATCATCGCTGGTCCTACATCTGCACATTGCCTGATATAATCTATTATTTCCCCAGTTTTTTTAATAGGACGTAAAATGGCCTGGCAGGTAGAATTAGCATTTTCAAATGCCAGTTGTTTTATCAATATACTAGCTGCCTCAGTGTTGGAAATTACTCTGTTGACTGCCTCTGCAAGTCTTGATATAAAGTCTTCATATGGCTCTTCTGGTTTTTGTTTAACATTTGAGAAGGAAGAGGTAGATTCTTTCCCTTCAGGCAACAAACGCCAAGCCCCAAGGGCGCAGGCGGTTACTTGATCTAAAGTGGTTTTATCTAATCCCATTTGATCTCTAAGTGTTCCAAAATCATTAGTCCCTGCCAACATATTTTTTATAATATATCTTGGGCCATATTTTTGGTTAGCATCAGCCTGTTTTTGGGCTAGATCTTCATATTCAGTTCTCCAAAGTACATATTGACCTCCAGACAGACAAGCTTTAGCGACTGTCTTCCAGTCATGGGGTGTCATCCATCTGCCCGCTAAAGCTTCCACCAATGATACAGTGTACGGGGCTTTAGGCCCATACAAAGCACAAGCCTGTTTGAGTTCTTTAATCATTTTCATTGGAATGGGTTCCCAGTGGGGGGCTGTTCTCCCACCACTTCCACCAAATATTATGGGGAAACAAGCCTCAAGGTGGGGATCAAGTTCATCATCTGGGCTAGAGAAAACTCTTCTTCGGGGAGCTTCTAGTGGAGGCCCCTCACCCTTATAGGGAGGGGGGGGCAAGGGGTGTCCTATGTCACTTTCTTCGTACTTTGGGAATTTTTTATCCGTTCTGTGTTTAGGTCTTACGGATGTTTTATCTGGGGAATCTGGCCTTAAACTCTCAGGTGCATATAATCTGATGGGGGACATTTGTCTTGAGCCTCTGGAAGCAGAAGGCTTAATTAAGGAAATTTCTCTTGAATTTGTGGAAGCAGGTGGTCTGGTTGGGGAAGTTTTTATTAAGCTCTTTGGAGCAGATAATCTAATTGGAGAAGTTTCTCTTAAACTCCTTGGAGCATCTTTATTTAATAAAGACCAGTCCTCATCAGAATGATCTTGACTTACTTCCTCTTCCAAATCTTCCTCATCTGAAAGCTGCTCTTTTTTGTCATCTCTATCTATTACCTTTTCTTGGGCAGTCATTGCAGCTATCATTTGACTCAACTGCCGATAGTTAGGTGTAGCCTCCTTTTCATCACTCTCCTCTTCGATAGATACCTTTTTCTCTGCACTTTCCTCTTTAAGATGTACCTTTTCAGATTCAGGGGCAGGGTCTAGAGCGTCCCTAATTATATTCCATAAGGAAAAGGCGTCAGTAGGCACCTTTTGTGAGCCATGTTCAGCATGGTAAGTTTTTAGTTGTTTTCCTACTCTCTCCCAGGTGTCTAAGTTAACAGTGCCTTCTTCTGGAAACCAGGGACACTGTTCTTGTACAAAGGAAAAAAATGAATGAATATTGGATTTTTTAACTTTAATTCCTCGTTTAGTTAGTAACTGCAAGATTACTCCTGTAAAAAGCTGTCTTTCTTTTGATTCACTGTTACCCATGTCAGAAAATTAAGTCTTATAGAAAAGTCTACCTCAACAAAAAGGTTTTACCTTTGGCGAGGGGGGTTTTGTTTTCAACCCTAAGATAGCAGGTTTCTTTTCAACCTCTAGAGCACCAGGTTTCTCTTAAACCCTTGAACACTTCCCACTCCTCCTCACCCTGTCTATCCTACAGGGGGGTCCGCGGCACCCTGAGTGGGGTCCTAGCCGTCCCGAACACTCAACACTGGGGGAGTACCCGAAAGTACTCCGGGGGGAGTGATTAAGTCACTCCGGGGGGGAGCAACAGAGAGTGCTCCGGGGGGAGCAACAGAGAGTGCTCCGGGGGGAGCTACAGAGAGTGCTCCGGGGGGAGCTTTTGCTCCGAGGAACCTACCTTCGAATAGCCTGTTCCGGGCGCCACTTGCCGGGGTCCAGCCCCGGTGGATCCAGGGAATTCGAAGGGTGGACGGCGTTGGCGTGGAAAGACTTGTTTATTTATTAATATAAGATTAGATTAAGAAACTGTAGTGCAGTAGGAAGATTAAGTGGAGAAAGAGGGCTGAATAGCTTGGTTTACGCGGAAGACCAATAAAATTCCAGACAAGGAATTTGCACCATCTACGTTGGGCCACCGGTGCCCGCTTGAATATCTAAGGGTGCCTCGCCTTAAGCTCCCTTTCTCGCGGATCTTAATAACCAGGGCAAATAAGTAGACCTGGCGAGCCTCCGCGCCCCAGATGGAAATTCAGCCTGAAATTAAAGTAAAGAGCAGAGGGAAGAAAAGGGAGAGAAAAAGAGAGAGAGAGAGAGACAGGGGGGGAGCCAGATTCCCAAGAAACCAGGCCGAGACTAGTCCGAGAAACTGGTCTGAGAATCTGGTCCCGTCCTTTATTGTTCAGAAGGCCTTTTATACTTTTGATAAAACATGGAGATCAATGGGTAACACAAAGTTATGCAGCGTTAGCAGTCCAGACTCTTATCAAAACCAGGCTTTTCTCTCTGCATACCTAATTGTATACACAAGTCTTAGGTAATTTACATCATCTTCCAACCAAAAGGGCCAATTAACATTTTACAGCCTTTTTTCTGATAAGGGTTTGTCAACCACAAGACTTATTTGTGTTGATCTTCCCAAGGTCTGGTGCCACTCTCGGAAAGCACTAAAGAAAGTTACATTCTTAGACAGCAAGGATACAGCAACTTATAACAAGTAGAGGGAGTGCAGTGATTTATAGCAAAAGAGAAGCAATTAACTCAAAAGTCTAGTGTTGCTAACATCAAAACTACTATGTATCTTTTTCTACATCCTGCTTACATTAACATCCTTCCAGGTGCCTAAAAGATAAAGAATAAGGAGGTCTCGCAGCAATCCTTGAGTCAACAGTGAAAACCCTCTACCAATATAATTTTTAACTCTTTAGAAAAGGCTCTGTATCTTTAAGATGCTTTTAAGCTTTGTGCCTCCCGCGGTTGGGGGGCTGTAAGCAATTCACAAGCTGTAAGCTTTGTGCCTCTCGCGGTTGGGGGGCTGTAAGCAATTCACAAGCTGTAAGAGGTCTGGGGAACCTGTTAGGCAGACTAGAGAGCTATCAGAGGGGTTTAACTGAAACATCCCTTTCAAATGCAGAAGACTAAAACCCTGAATTGACTTTTTTCCAGAGAATATCAGAAAAGTGGAAAAGCAGAGCACAAAAGCCAGCAGATTTTTGCTGGGGTACATGCTTAGGAATATCCAGAGGGGTCCCTGAAGTCTGAGCACGCCTTGCGTATGTCAGCTTCCTTCCTCATGACCTTGTCACGGGCGGGATTCCTCACACTGGCTTCCGGCAGGGTATGGTGGTGAACTTCTTGAGTTGCAGCAAGGCTGTGAAAGACCCTTTCGAAGTTCCAGAGGTAAGGTGTCATTAGTCTCCAGACGCCTCATCGGAAATAGGCCTCATCTCGCCTGGAAGGGAGAACTTCCTGGATTTTCTCGAGTTGCGGCAGGTGTTCTCGAGTTACGATGGGGACCTCAGGGACCCGCCCTGGTGGCCTCAGGAGAGGCCAGTCCCTATGCGAGTTGCTAGGGGGCCTCTCGGGATTCCTCTCCCGTCGATACCGGGGCCAAAAACCTTGTGTGGAGTCAGGGCCGGAACCGAGGATTCCTCTCAGGGGCTGACATGGATCTTTGGGTACTTCTGGAGTCTCCCCAGGGGAGTCAGGCCTCGTCTCGAGTGGGGGCATGCACGTGCACTTTCCTTCCAGGCTGTAGCAGCAATGTCACGCTACCTGTCACGTGGATCAAATGATCTGTGGTTTTCCCTCGAGGCTTTCCCACAGGGCTGTCCCACGTGCCACCGTGGTGTGAGTCGATCCTCGGCGTGAAAGATGAGCCAGTGCAGGGCAAAGAGGTTCCTCTGGAATGGACTGAGACATCTGGGGGACTCTTGGAATGGTGGTACGACCATGGAGTTCCTCTCGCCTTTCCTGTTGAGAGTGCCTCCTCTTGAGATGCGACGGGAACGCCGGGAATATTTTCCCGTTGAAAGCAGGGAAAGGATCCCTCATCTCGAGCTACGAGGGGGAAACGGGGCTCCTCTGGATGTGGGCGGGACCATCGTGCTTCCTCTCGAGTGGAGACGGGTATGGCGGTGAACTTCTTGAGTTGCAGCAAGGGTGTGAAAGACCCTTTCGAAGTTCCAGAGGTTAGGTGTCATTAGTCTCCAGACGCCTCATTGGAAATAGGCCTCATCTCGCCTGGAAGGGAGAACTTCCTGGATTTTCTCGAGTTGCGGCAGGTGTTCTCGAGTTACGACGGGGACCTCAGGGACCCGCCCTGTTGGCCTCAGGAGAGGCCAGTCCCTATGCGTGTTGCTAGGGGGCCCCTCGGGATTCCTCTCCCGTCGATACCGGGGCCAAAAACCTTGTGTGGAGACAGGGCTGGAACCGAGGATTCCTCTCAGGGACTGATATGGATCTTTGGGTACTTCTGGAGTCTCGCCAGGGGAGACAGGCCTCGTCTCGTGTGGGGGCATGCACGTGCACTTTCCTTCCAGGCTGTAGCAGCAATGTCACGCTTCACGTCGCGTGGATCAAAGGATCTGTGGTTTTCCCTCGAGGCTTTCCCTCGAGGCTTTCCCACAGGGCTGTACCACGTGACACCGTGGTGTGAGTCGATTCTCGGCGTGAAAAATGAGCCAGTGCAGGGCAAAGAGGTTCCTCTGGAATGGACTGAGACATCTGGGGGACTCTTGGAATGGTGGTACGACCATGGAGTTCCTCTCGCCTTTCCTGTTGAGAGTGCCTCCTCTTGAGATGCGACGGGAACGCCAGGAATTCTTTCCCGTTGAAAGGAGGGAAAGGATCCCTCATCTCGAGCTACGAGGGGTAACGGGGCTCCTCTGGATTTGGGAGGGACCATCGTGCTTTCTCTCGAGTGGAGATGGGTATGGCGGTGAACTTCTTGAGTTGCAGCAAGGGTGTGAAAGACCCTTTCGAAGTTCCAGAGGTTAGGTGTCATTAGTCTCCAGACGCCTCATCGGAAATAGGCCTCATCTCGCCTGGAAGGGAGAACTTCCTGGATTTTCTCGAGTTCCGGCAGGTGTTCTCGAGTTACGACGGGGACCTCAGGGACCCGCCCTGGTGGCCTCAGGAGAGGCCAGTCCCCATGCGAGTTGCTAGGGGGCCTCTCGGGATTGCTCTCCCGTCGATACCGGGGCCAAAAAGCTTGTGTGGAGTCAGGGCCGGAACCGAGGATTCCTCTCAGGGGCTGACATGGATCTTTGGGTACTTCTGGAGTCTCCCCAGGGGAGTCAGGCCTCCTCTCGAGTGGGGGCATGCACGTGCGCTTTCCTTCCAGGCTGTAGCAGCAATGTCACGCTTCCCGTCGCGTGGATCAAAGGATCTGTGGTTTTCCCTCGAGGCTTTCCCTCGAGGCTTTCCCACAGGGCTGTCCCACGTGCCACCGTGTTGTGAGTCGATCCTCGGCTTGAACGATGAGCCAGTGCAGGGCAAAGAGGTTCCTCTGGAATGGACTGAGACATCTGGGGGACTCTTGGAATGGTGGTACGACCATGGAGTTCCTCTCGCCTTTCCTGTTGAGAGTGCCTCCTCTTGAGATCCGACGGGAACGCCGGGAATACTTTCCCGTTGAAAGCAGGGAAAGGATCCCTCATCTCGAGCTACGAGGGGGAAACGGGGCTCCTCTGGATGTGGGCGGGACCATCGTGCTTCCTCTCGAGTGGAGACGGGTATGGCGGTGAACTTCTTGAGTTGCAGCAAGGGTGTGAAAGACCCTTTCGAAGTTCCAGAGGTTAGGTGTCATTAGTCTCCAGAGGCCTCATCGGAAATAGGCCTCATCTCGCCTGGAAGGGAGAACTTCCTGGATTTTCTAGAGTTGCGGCAGGTGTTCTCGAGTTACGACGGGGACCTCAGGGACCCGCCCAGGTGGCCTCAGGAGAGGCCAGTCCCCATGCGAGTTGCTAGGGGGCCTCTCGGGATTCCTCTCCCGTCGATACCGGGGCCAAAAAATCTTGTGTGGAGTCAGGGCCGGAATCGAGGATTCCTCTCAGGGGCTGACATGGATCTTTGGGTACTTCTGGAGTCTCCCCAGGGGAATCAGGCCTCGTCTCGAGTGGGGGCATGCACGTGCGCTTTCCTTCCAGCCTGTAGCAGCAATGTCACGCTTCCCTTCGCGTGGATCAAAGGATCTGTGGTTTCCCTCGAGGCTTTCCCTCGAGGCTTTCCCATAGGGCTGTCCCACGTGCCAACGTGGTGTGAGTCGATCCTGGCGTGAAAGATGAGCCAGTGCAGGGTACAGAGGTTCCGCTGGAATGGACTGAGACATCTGGGGGACTCTTGGAATGGTGGTACGACCATGGAGTTCCTCTCGCCTTTCCTGTTGAGAGTGCCTCCTTTTGAGATGCGACGGGAACGCCGGGAATTCTTTCCCGTTGAAAGCAGGGAAAGGATCCCTCATCTCGAGCTACGAGGGGGAAACGGGGCTCCTCTGGATGTGGGCGGGACCATCGTGCTTCCTCTCGAGTGGAGACGGGTATGGCGGTGAACTTCTTGAGTTGCAGGAAGGGTGTGAAAGACCCTTTCGAAGTTCCAGAGGTTAGGTGTCATTAGTCTCCAGACGCCTCATCGGAAATAGGCCTCATCTCGCCTGGAAGGGAGAACTTCCTGGATTTTCTCGAGTTGCGGCAGGTGCTCTCGAGTTACGACGGGGACCTCAGGGACCCGCCCTGGTGGCCTCAGGAGAGGCCAGTCCCCATGCGAGATGCTAGGGGGCCTCTCGGGATTCCTCTCCCGTCGATACCGGGGCCAAAAACTTTGTGTGGAGTCAGGTCCGGAAACGAGGATTCCTCTCAGGGGCTTACATGGATCTTTGGGTACTTCTGGAGTCTCCACAGGGGAGTCAGGCCTCGTTTCGAGTCGGGGCATGCACGTGCGCTTTCCTTCCAGGCTGTAGCAGCAATGTCACGCTTCCCGTCGCGTGGATCAAAGGATCTGTGGTTTTCCCTCGAGGCTTTCCCACAGGGCTGTCGCACGTGCCACCGTGGTGTGAATCGATCCTCGGCGTGAAAGATGAGCCAGTGCAGGGCAAAGAGGTTCCTCTGGAATGGACTGAGATATCTGGGGGACTCTTGGAATGGTGGTACGACCATGGAGTTCCTCTCGCCTTTCCTGTTGAGAGTGCCTCCTCTTGAGATGCGACGGGAACGCCGGGAATTCTTTCCCGTTGAAAGCAGGGAAAGGATCCCACATCTCGAGCTACGATGGGGAAACGGGGCTCCTCTGGATGTGGGCGGGACCATCGTGTTTCCTCTCGAGAGGAGACGGGTATGGCGGTGAACTTCTTGAGTTGCAGCAAGGGTGTGAAAGACCCTTCCGAAGTTCCAGAGGTTTGGTGTCATTAGTCTCCAGACGCCTCATCGGAAATAGGCCTAATCTCGCCTGGAAGGGAGAACTTCCTGGATTTTCTCGAGTTGCGGCAGCTGTTCTGGAGTTACGACGGGGACCTCAGGGACCTGCACTGGTGGCCTCAGGAGAGGCCAGTCCCCATGCGAGTTGCTAGGGGGCCTCTCGGGATTCCTCTCCCGTCGATACCGGGGCCAAAAACCTTGTGTGGAGTCAGGGCCGGAACCGAGGATTCTTCTCAGGGGCTGACATGGATCTTTGGGTACTTCTGGAGTCTCCACAGGGGAGTCAGGCCTCGTCTCGAGTGGGGGCATACACGTGCGCCTTCCTTCCAGGCTGTAGCAGCAATGTCACGCTTCCCTTCGCGTGGATCAAAGGATCTGTGGTTTTCCCTCGAGGCTTTCCATCGAGGCTTTCCCACAGGGCTGTCCCACGTGCCACCGTGGTGTGAGTCGATCCTGGCGTGAAAGATGAGCCAGTGCAGGGCAAAGAGGTTCCGCTGGAATGGACTGAGACATCTGGGGGACTCTTGGAATGGTGGTACGACCATGGAGTTCCTCTCGCCTTTCCTGTTGAGAATGCCTCCTTTTGAGATGCGACGGGAACGCCGGGAATTCTTTCCCGTTGAAAGCAGGGAAAGGATCCCTCATCTCGAGCTACGAGGGGGAAACGGGGCTCCTCTGGATGTGGGCGGGACCATCGTGCTTCCTCTCGAGTGGAGACGGGTATGGCGGTGAACTTCTTGAGTTGCAGCAAGGGTGTGAAAGACCCTTTCGAAGTTCCAGAGGTTAGGTGTCATTAGTCTCCAGACGCCTCATCGGAAATAGGCCTCATAACGCCTGGAAGGGAGAACTTCCTGGATTTTCTCGAGTTGCGGCAGGTGTTCTCGAGTTACGACGGGGACCTCAGGGACCCGCCCTGGTGGCCTCAGGAGAGGCCAGTCCCCATGCGAGTTGCTAGGGGGCCTCTCGGGATTCCTCTCCCGTCGATACCGGGGCCAAAAACCTTGTGTGGAGTCAGGGCCGGAACCGAGGATTCCTCTCAGGGGCTGACATGGATCTTTGGGTACTTCTGGAGTCTCCACAGGGGAGTCAGGCCTCGTCTCGAGTCGGGGCATGCACGTGCGCTTTCCTTCCAGGCTGTAGCAGCAATGTCACGCTTCCCTTCGCGTGGATCAAAGGATCTGTGGTTTCCCTCGAGGCTTTCCCTCGAGGCTTTCCCACAGGGATGTCCCACGTGCCACCGTGGTGTGAGTCGATCCTGGCGTGAAAGATGAGCCAGTGCAGGGTACAGAGGTTCCGCTGGATTGGACTGAGACATCTGGGGGACTCTTGGAATGGTGGTACGACCATGGAGTTCCTCTCGCCTTTCCTGTTGAGAGTGCCTCCTTTTGAGATGCGACGGGAACGCCGGGAATTCTTTCCCGTTGAAAGCAGGGAAAGGATCGCTCATCTCGAGCTACGAGGGGGAAACGGGGCTCCTCTGGATGTGGGCGGGACCATCGTGCTTCCTCTCGAGTGGAGACGGGTATGGCGGTGAACTTCTTGAGTTGCAGCAAGGGTGTGAAAGACCCTTTCGAAGTTCCAGAGGTTAGGTGTCATTAGTCTCCAGACGCCTCATCGGAAATAGGCCTCATCTCGCCTGGAAGGGAGAACTTCCTGGATTTTCTTGAGTTGCGGCAGGTGCTCTCGAGTTACGACGGGGACCTCAGGGACCCGCCCTGGTGGCCTCAGAAGAGGCCAGTCCCCATGCGAGATGCTAGGGGGCCTCTCGGGATTCCTCTCCCGTCGATACCGGGGCCAAAGACTTTGTGTGGAGTCAGGTCCGGAAACGAGGATTCCTCTCAGGGGCTTACATGGATCTTTGGGTATTTCTGGAGTCTCCCCAGGGGAGTCAGGCCTCGTCTCGAGTCGGGGCATGCACGTGCGCTTTCCTTCCAGGCTGTAGCAGCAATGTCAAGCTTCCCGTCGCGTGGATCAAAGGATCTGTGGTTTTCCCTCGAGGCTTTCCCACAGGGCTGTCGCACGTGCCACCGTGGTGTGAATCGATCCTCGGCGTGAAAGATGAGCCAGTGCAGGGCAAAGAGGTTCCTCTGGAATGGACTGAGACATCTGGGGGACTCTTGGAATGGTGGTACGACCATGGAGTTCCTCTCGCCTTTCCTGTTGAGAGTGCCTCCTCTTGAGATGCGACGGGAACGCAGGAATTCTTTCCCGTTGAAAGCAGGGAAAGGATCCCTCATCTCGAGCTACGATGGGGAAACGGGGCTCCTCTGGATGTGGGCGGGACCATCGTGTTTCCTCTCGAGTGGAGACGGGTATGGCGGTGAACTTCTTGAGTTGCAGCAAGGGTGTGAAAGATCCTTCCGAAGTTCCAGAGGTTTGGTGTCATTAGTCTCCAGATGCCTCATCGGAAATAGGCCTCATCTCGCCTGGAATGGTGAACTTCCTGGATTTTCTCGAGTTGCGGCAGGTGTTCTCGAGTTACGACGGGGACCTCAGGGACCCGCCCTGGTGGCCTCAGGAGAGGCCAGTCCCCATGCGAGTTCCTAGGGGGCCTCTCGGGATTCCTCTCCCGTCGTTACCGGGGCCAAAAACCTTGTGTGGAGTCAGGGCCGGAACCGAGGATTCCTCTCAGAGGCTGACATGGATCTTTGGGTACTTCTGGAGTCTCCCCAGGGGAGTCAGGCCTCGTCTCGAGTGGGGGCATGCACGTGCGCTTTCCTTCCAGGCTGTAGCAGCAATGTTACGCTTCCCTTCGCGTGGATCAAAGGATCTGTGGTTTTCCCTCGAGGCTTTCCCTCGAGGCTCTCCCACAGGGCTGTCCCACGTGCCACCGTGGTGTGAGTCGATCCTGGCGTGAAAGATGAGCCAGTGCAGGGCAAAGAGGTTCCTCTGGAATGGACTGAGACATCTGCGGGACTCTTGGAATGGTGGTACGACCATGGAGTTCCTCTCGCCTTTCCTGTTGAGAGTGCCTCCTCTTGAGATGCGACGGGAACGCCGGGAATTCTTTCCCGTTGAAAGCAGGGAAAGGATCCCTCATCTCGAGCTACGAGGTGGAAACGGGGCTCCTCTGGATTTGGGAGGGACCATCGTGCTTCCTCGCGAGTGGAGACGGGTATGGCGGTGAACTTCTTGAGTTGCAGCAAGGGTGTGAAAGACCCTTTCAAAGTTCCAGAGGTTAAGTGTCATTAGTCTCCAGACGCCTCATCGGAAATAGGCCTCATCTAGCCTGGAAGGGAGAATTTCCTGGATTTTCTCGAGTTGCAGCCGGTGTTCTCGAGTTACGATGGTGACCTCAGGGACCCGCCCTGGTGGCCTCAGGAGAGGCCAGTCCCCAGGCGAGTTGCTAGGGGGCCTCTCGGGATTCCTCTCCCTTCGATACCGGGGCCAAAAACCTTGTGTGGAGTCAGGGCCGGAACCGAGGATTCATCTC
This sequence comes from Capricornis sumatraensis, assembly GCF_032405125.1. Classification (NCBI taxonomy): domain Eukaryota; kingdom Metazoa; phylum Chordata; class Mammalia; order Artiodactyla; family Bovidae; genus Capricornis; species Capricornis sumatraensis. The sequence goes on from NW_027184625.1 coordinate 1,152,462, forward strand.
AGGGGCTGACATTGATCTTTGGGTACTTGTGGAGTCTCCACAGGGGAGTCAGGCCTCGTCTCGAGTGGGGGCATGCACGTGTGCTTTCCTTCCAGGCTGTAGCAGTAATGTCACGCTTCCCGTGGCCTGGATCAAAGGATCTGTGGTTTAACCTCGAGGCTTTCCCTCGAGGCTTTCCCACAGGGCTGTCCCACGTGCCACCGTGGTGTGAGTCGATCCTCGGCGTGAAAGATGAGCCAGTGCAGGGCAAAGAGGTTCCTCTGGAATGGACTGAGACTTCTGGGGGACTCTTAGAATGGTGGTACGACCATGGAGTTCCTCTCGCCTTTCCTGTTGAGAGTGCCTCCTCTTGAGATGCGACGGGAACGCCGGGAATTCTTTCCCGTTGAAAGCAGGGAAAGGATCCCTCATCTCGAGCTACGAGGGGGAAACGGGGATCCTCTGGATGTGGGCGGGACCATCGTGCTTCCTCTCGAGTGGAGACGGGTATGGCGGTGAACTTCTTGAGTTGCAGCAAGGGTGTGAAAGACCCTTTCGAAGTTCCAGAGGTTAGGTGTCATTAGTCTCCAGAGGCCTCATCGGAAATAGGCCTCATCTCGCCTGGAAGGGAGAACTTCCTGGATTTTCTCGAGTTGCAGCCGGTGTTCTCGAATTACGATGGGGACCTCAGGGACCCGCCCTGGTGGCCTCAGGAGAGGCCAGTCCCCATGCGAGTTGCTAGGGGGCCTCTCGGGATTCCTCTCCCGTCGATACCGGGGCCAAAAACCTTGTGTGGAGTCAGGGCCGGAACCGAGGATTCCTCTCAGGGGCTGACATGGATCTTTGGGTACTTCTGTAGTCTCCCCAGGGGAGTCAGGCCTCGTCTCGAGTGGGGGCATGCACGTGCGCTTTCCTTCCAGGCTGTAGCAGCAATGTCACGCTTCCCGTCGCGTGGATCAAAGGATCTGTGGTTTTCCCTCGAGGCTTTCCCACAGGGCTGTCCCACGTGCCACCGTGGTGTGAGTCGATCCTCGGCGTGAAAGATGAGCCAGTGCAGGGCAAATAGGTTCCTCTGGAATGGACTGAGACATCTGGGGGACTCTTGGAATGGTGGTACGACCATGGAGTTCCTCTCGCCTTTCCTGTTGAGAGTGCCTCCTCTTGAGATGCGACGGGAACGCCGGCAATTCTTTCCCGTGGAAAGCAGGGAAAGGATCCCTCATCTCGAGCTACGAGGGGGACACGGGGCTCCTCTGCATCTGGGCGGGACCATCGTGCTTCCCTTCGAGTGGAGACGGGTATGGCGGTGAACTTCTTGAGTTGCAGCAAGGGTGTGAAAGACCCTTTCGAAGTTCCAGAGGTTAGGTGTCATTAGTCTCCAGACGCCTCATCGGAAATAGGCCTAATCTCGCCTGGAAGGGAGAACTTCCTGGATTTTCTCGAGTTGCAGCCGGTGTTCTCGAGTTACGACGGGGACCTCAGGGACCCGCCCTGGTGGCCTCAGGAGAGGCCGGTCCCCATGCGAGTTGCTAGGGGGCCTCTTGGGGTTCCTCTCCCTTCAATTCCGGGGCCATAAACCTTGTGTGTAGTCAGGGCCGAAACCGAGGATTCCTCTCAGGGGCTGACATGGATCTTTGGGTACTTCTGGAGTCTCCCCAGGGGAGTCAGGCCTCGTCTCGAGTGGGGGCAGGCACGTGCGCTTTCCTTCGAGGCTGTAGCAGCAATGTCACGCTTCTTGTGGCATGGATCAAAGGATCTGTGGTTTTCCCTCGAGGCTTTCCCTCGAAGATTTCCCACAGGGCTGTCCCACGTGCCACCGTGGTGTGAATCGATCCTCGGGGTGAAAGATGAGCCAGTGCAGGGCAAAGAAGTTCCTCTGGAATGGACTGAGACATCTGGGGGACTCTTGGAATGGTGGTACGACCATGGAGTTACTCTCGCCTTTCCTGTTGAGAGTGCCTCCTCTAGAGATGCGATGGGAACGCCGGGAATTCTTTCCCGTTGAAAGCAGGGAAAGGATCCGTCATCTCGAGCTCCGAGGAGGAAACGGGGCTCCTATAGATGTGGGCGGGACCATCGTGCTTCCTCTCGAGTGGAGACGGGTATGGCGGTGAACTTCTTGAGTTGCAGCAAGGCTGTGAAAGACCCTTTCGAAGTTCCAAACGTTAGGGGTCATTAGTCTCCAGACGCCTCATCGGAAATAGGCCTCATCTCGCCTGGAAGGGAGAACTTCCTGGATATTCTCGAGTTGCGGCAGGTGTTCTGGAGTTACGACGGGGACTTCAGGGACCCGCCCTGGTGGCCTCAGGAGAGGCCAGTCCCCATGCGAGTTGCTAGGGGGCCTCTCGGTATTCCTCTCCCGCCGATACCGGGGCCAAAAACCTTGTGTGGAGTCAGGGCCGGAACCGAGGATTCCTCTCACGGGTGACATGGATCTTGGGTACTTCTGGAGTCTCCCCAGGCGAGTCAGGCCTCGTCTCGAGTGGGGGCATGCACGTGCGCTTTCCTTCCAGGCTGTAGCAGCAATGGCACGCTTCCCGTCGCGTGGATCAAAGGATCTGTGGTTTTCCCTCGAGGCTTTCCCTCGAGGCTTTCCCACAGGGCTGTCCCACGTGCCACCGTGGTGTGAGTCGATCCTAGGCGTGAAAGATGAGCCAGTGCAGGGCAAAGAGGTTCCTCTGGAATGGACTGAGACATCTGGGGGACTCTTGGAATGGTGGTACGAACATGGAGTTCCTCTCGCCTTTCCTGTTGAGAGTGCCTCCTCTTGAGATGCGACGGGAACGCCGGGAATTCTTTCCCGTCGAATGCAGGGAAAGGATCCCTCATCTCGAGCTACGAGGGGGAAACGGGGCTCCTCTGGATGTGGGCGGGACCGTCGTGCTTCCTCTCGAGTGGAGACGGGTATGGTGGTGAACTTCTTGAGTTGCAGCAAGGGTGTGAAAGACCCTTTCGAAGTTCCAGAGGTTAGGTGTCATTAGTCTCCAGACGCCTCATCGGAAATAGGCCTCATCTCGCCTGGAAGGGAGAACTTCCTGGATTTTCTCGAGTTGCGGCAGGTGTTCTCGAGTTACGACGGGGACCTCAGGGACCCGCCCTGGTGGCCTCAGGAGAGGCCAGTCCCCATGCGAGTTGCTAGGGGGCCTCTCGGGATTGCTCTCCCGTCGATACCGGGGCCAAAAACCTTGTGTGGAGTCAGGGCCGGAACCGAGGATTCCTCTCAGTGGCTGACATGGATCTTTGGGTACTTCTGGAGTCTCCCCAGGGGAGTCAGGCCTCGTCTCAAGTGGGGGCATGCACGTGCGCTTTCCTTCAAGGCTGTAGCAGCAATGTCACGCTTCCCGTGGCGTGAATCAAACGATCTGTGGTTTTCCCTTGAGGCTTTCCCTCGAGGCTTTCCCACAGGGCTGTCCCACGTGCCACCGTGGTGTGAGTCGATCCTCGGCCTGAAAGATGAGCCAGTGCAGGGCAAAGAGGTTCCTCTGGAATGGACTGAGACATCTGGGGGACTCTTGGAATGGTGGTACGACCATGGAGTTCCTCTCGCCTTTCCTGTTTAGAGTGCCACCTCTTGAGATGCGTCAGGAACGCCGGGAATTCTTTGCTTTGAAAGCAGTGAAAGGATCCCTCATCTCGAGCTACGAGGGGGAAACGGGGCTCCTCTGGATGTGGGCGGGACCATCGTGCTTCCTCTCGAGTGGAGACGGGTATGGCGGTGAACTTCTTGAGTTGCAGCAAGGGTGTGAAAGACCCTTTCGAAGTTCCAGAGGTTACGTGTCATTAGTCTCCAGACGCCTCATCGGAAATAAGCCTCATCTCGCCTGGAAGGGAGAACTTCCTGGATTTTCTCGAGTTGCGGCAGGTGTTCTCGAGTTACGACGGGGACCTCAGGGACCCGCCCTGGTGGCCTCAGGAGAGGCCAGTCCCCATGCGAGTTGCTGGGAGGCCTCTCGGGATTCCTCTCCCGTCGATACTGGGGCCAAAAACCTTGTGTGGAGTCAGGGCCGGAACCGAGAATTCCTCTCAATGGCTGACATGGATCTTTGGGTTCTTCAGGAGTCTCCCCAGGGGAGTCAGGCCTCGTCTCGAGTGGGGGCATGCACGTGCGCTTTCCTTCCAGGCTGTAGCAGCAATGTCACGCTTCCCGTCGCGTGGATCAAAGGATCTGTGGTTTTCCCTCGAGGCGTTCCCTCGAGGCTTTCCCACAGGGCTGTCCCACGTGCCACCGTGGTGTGAGTCGATCCTCGGCGTGAAAGATGAGCCAGTGCAGGGCAAAGAGGTTCCTCTGGAATGGACTGAGACATCTGGGGGACTCTTGGAATGGTGGTACGACCATGGAGTTCCGCTCGCCTTTCCTGTTGAGAGTGCCTCCTCTTGAGATGCGACGGGAACGCCGGGAATTCTTTCCCGTTGAAAGCAGGGAAAGGATCCCTCATCTCGAGCTACGAGGGGGAAACGGGGCTCCTCTGGATGTGGGCGGGACCATCGTGCTTCCTCTTGAGTGGAGACGGGTATGGCGGTGAACTTCTTGAGTTGCAGCAAGGGTGTGAAAGACCCTTTCGAAGTTCCAGAGGTTAGGTGTCATTAGTCTCCAGACGCCTCATCGGAAATAGGCCTCATCTCGCCTGGAATGGAGAACTTCCTGGATTTTCTCGAGTTGCGGCAGGTGTTCTCGAGTTACGACGGGGACCTCAGGGACCCGCCCTGGTGGCCTCAGGAGAGGCCAGTCCCTATGCGAGTTGCTGGGAGGCCTCTCGGGATTCCTCTCCCGTCGATACCGGGGCCAAAAACCTTGTGTGGAGTCAGGGCCCGAACCGAGAATTCCTCTCAAGGGCTGACATGGATCTTTGGGTACTTCTGGAGTCTCCCCAGGGGAGTCAGGCCTCGTCTCGAGTGGGGGCATGCACGTAAGCTTTCCTTCCAGGCTGTAGCAGCAATGTGACGCTTCCCGTCGCGTGGATCAAAGGATCTGTGGTTTTCCCTCGAGGCTTTCCCTCGAGGCTTTCCCACAGGGCTGCCCCACGTGCCACCGTGGTGTGAGTCGATCCTCGGCGTGAAAGATGAGCCAGTGCAGGGCAAAGAGGTTCCTCTGGAATGGACTGAGACGTCTGGGGGACTTTTGGAATGGTGGTACGACCATGGAGTTTCTCTCGCCTTTCCTGTTGAGAGTTCCTCCTCTTGAGATGCGACGGTAACGCCGGGAATTCTTTCCCGTTGAAAGCAGGGAAAGGATCCCTCATCTCGAGCTACGAGGGGGAAACGGGGCTTCTCTGGATGTGGGCGGGACCATCGTGCATCCTCTCGAGTGGAGACGGGTATGGCGGTGAACTTCTTGAGTTGCAGCAAGGGTGTGAAAGACCCTTTCGAAGTTCCAGAGGTTAGGTGTCATTAGTCTCCAGACGCCTCATCGGAAATAGGCCTCATCTCGCCTGGAAGGGAGAACTTCCTGGATTTTCTCGAGTTGCGGCAGGTGTTCTCGAGTTAAGACGGGGACCTCAGGGACCCGCCCTGGTGGCCTCAGGAGAGGCCAGTCCCCATGCGAGTTGCTAGGGGGCCTCTCGGGATTACTCTCCCGTCGATACCGGGGCCAAAAACCTTGTGTAGAGTCAGGGCCGGAACCGAGGATTCCTCTCAGGGGCTGACATGGATCTTTGGGTACTTCTGGAGTCTCCCCAGGGGAGTCAGGCCTCGTCTCGAGTGGGGGCATGCACGTGCGCTTTCCTTCCAGGCTGTAGCAGCAATGTCACGCTTCCCGTCGCGTGGATCAAAGGATCTGTGGTTTTCCCTCGAAGCTTTCCCTCGAGGCTTTCCCACAGGGCTGTCCCACGTGCCACCGTGGTGTGAGTCGATCCTCGGCGTGAAAGATGAGCCAGTGCAGGGCAAAGAGGTTCCTCTGGAATGGACTGAGACATCTGGGGGACTCTTGGAATGGTGGTACGACCATGGAGTTCCTCTCGCCTTTCCTGTTGAGAGTGCCTCCTCTTGAGATGCGACGGGAACGCCGGGAATTCTTTCCCGTTGAAAGCAGGGAAAGGATCCCTCATCTCGAGCTACGAGGGGGAAACGGGGCTCCTCTGGATGTGGGCGGGACCATCGTGCTTCCTCTCGAGTGGAGACGGGTATGGCGGTGAACTTCTTGAGTTGCAGCAAGGGTGTGAAAGACCCTTTCGAAGTTCCAGAGGTTAGGTGTCATTAGTCTCCAGACGCCTCATCGGAAATAGGCCTCATCTCGCCTGCAAGGGAGAACTTCCTGGATTTTCTCGAGTTGCGGCAGGTGTTCTCGAGTTACGACGGGGACCTCAGGGACCCGCCCTGGTTGCCTCAGGAGAGGCCAGTCCCCATGCGAGTTGCTAGGGGGCCTCTCGGGATTCCTCTCCCGTCGATACCGGGGCCAAAAACCTTGTGTGGAGTCAGGGCCGGAACCGAGGATTACTCTCAGGGGTGACATGTATCTTTGGGTACTTCTGGAGTCTCCCCAGGGGAGTCAGGACTCGTCTCGAGTGGGGGCATGCACGTGCGCTTTCCTTCCAGGACGCAGCAGCAATGTCACGCTTCCCGTCGCGTGGATCAAAGGATCTGTGGTTTTCCCTCGAGGCTTTCCCTCGAGGCTTTCCCACAAGGCTTTCCCACGTGCCAACGTGGTGTGAGTCGATCCTCGGCGTGAAAGATGAGCCAGTGCAGGGCAAAAGGTTCCTCTGGAATGGACTGAGACATCTGGGGTACTCTTGGAATGGTGGTACGACCATGGAGTTCCTCTCGCCTTTCCTGTTGAGAGTGCCTCCTCTTGAGATGCGACGGGAACGCTGGGAATTCTTTCCCGTTGAAAGCAGGGAAAGGATCCCTCATCTCGAGCTACGAGGGGGAAACGGGGCTCCTCTGGATGTGGGCGGGACCATCGTGCTTCCTCTCGAGTGGAGACGGGTATGGCGGTGAACTTCTTGAGTTGCAGCAAGGGTGTGAAAGACCCTTTCGAAGTTCCAGAGTTTAGGTGTCATTAGTCTCCAGACGCCTCATCGGAAATAGGCCTCACCTCGCCTGGAAGGGAGAACTTCCTGGATTTTCTCGAGTTGCGGCAGGTGTTCTCGAGTTACGACTGGGACCTCAGGGACCCGCCCTGGTGGCCTCAGGAGAGGCCAGTCCCCATGCGAGTTGCTAGGGGGCCTCTCGGGATTCCTCTCCCGTCGATGCCGGGGCCAAAAACCTTGTGTGGAGTCAGGGCCGGGACCGAGGATTCCTCTCAGGGGCTGACATGGATCTTTGGGTACTTCTGGAGTCTCCCCACGGGAGTCAGGCCTCGTCTCGAGCGGGGGCATGCACGTGCGCTTTCCTTCCAGGCTGTAGCAGCAATGTCACGATTCCCGTCGCATTTATCAAAGGATCTGTGGCTTTCCCTCGAGGCTTTCCCTCGAGGCTTTCCCACAGGGCTGTCCCACGTGCCACCGTGTTGTGAGTCGATCCTCGGCGTGAAAGATGAGCCAGTGCAGGGCAAAGAGTTTCCTCTGGAATGGACTGAGACATCTGGGGGAGTCTTGGAATGGTGGTACGACCATGGAGTTCCTCTCGCCTTTCCTGTTGAGAGTGCCTCCTCTTGAGATGCGACGGGAACGCCGTGAATTCTTTCCCGTTGAAAGCAGGGAAAGGATCCCTCATCTCGAGCTACGAGGGGGAAACGGGGCTCCTCTGGATGTGGGCGGGACCATCGTGCTTCCTCTCGAGTGGAGACGGGTATGGCGGTGAACTTCTTGAGTTGCAGCAAGGGTGTGAAAGACCCTTTCGAAGTTCCAGAGGTTAGGTGTCATTAGTCTCCAGACGTCTCATCGGAAATAGGCCACATGTCGCCTGGAAGGGAGAACTTCCTGGATTTTCTCGAGTTGCGGCAGGTGTTCTCGAGTTACGACGGGGACCTCAGGGAACCGCCCTGGTGGCCTCAGGAGAGGCCAGTCCCCATGCAATTTGCTAGGGGGCCTCTCGGGATTCCTCTCCCGTCGATACCGGGGCCAAAAACCTTGTGTGGAGTCAGGCCCGGAACCGAGGATTCCTCTCAGGGGCTGACATGGATCTTTGGGTACTTCTGGAGTCTCCCCAGGGGAGTCAGGCCTCGTCTCGAGTGGGGGCATGCACGTGCGCTTTCCTTCCAGGCTGTAGCAGCAATGTCACGCTTCCCGTCGCGTGGATCAAAGGATCTGTGGTTTTCCCTCGAGTCTTTCCCTCGAGGCTTTCCCACAAGGCTGTCCCACGTGCCACCGTGGTGTGAGTCGATCCTCGGCGTGAAAGATGAGCCAGTGCAGGGCAAAGAGGTTCCTCTGGAATGGACTGAGACATCTGGGGGACTCTTGGAATGGTGGTACGACCATGGAGTTCCTCTCGCCTTTCCTGTTGAGAGTGCCTCCTCTTGAGATGCGACGGGAACGCCGGGAATTCTTTCCCTTTGAAAGCAGGGAAAGGATCCCTCATCTCGAGCTACGAGGGGGAAACGGGGCTCCTCTGGATGTGGGCGGGACCATCGTGCTTCCTCTCGAGTGGAGACGGGTATGGCGGTGAACTTCTTGAGTTGCAGCAAGGGTGTGAAAGACCCTTTCGAAGTTCCAGAGGTTAGGTGTCATTAGTCTCCAGACGCCTCATCGGAAATAGGCCTCATCTCGCCTGCAAGGGAGAACTTCCTGGATTTTCTCGAGTTGCGGCAGGTGTTCTCGAGTTACGACGGGGACCTCAGGGACCCGCCCTGGTTGCCTCAGGAGAGGCCTGTCCCCATGCGAGTTGCTAGGGGGCCTCTCGGGATTCCTCTCCCGTCGATACCGGGGCCAAAATCCTTGTGTGGAGTCAGGGCCGGAACCGAGGATTACTCTCAGGGGTGACATGTATCTTTGGGTACTTCTGGAGTCTCCCCAGGGGAGTCAGGACTCGTCTCGAGTGGGGGCATGCACGTGCGCTTTCCTTCCAGGCTGCAGCAGCAATGTCACGCTTCCCGTCGCGTGGATCAAAGGATCTGTGGTTTTCCCTCGAGGCTTTCCCTCGAGGCTTTCCCACAAGGCTTTCCCACGTGCCACCGTGGTGTGAGTCGATCCTCGGCGTGAAAGATGAGCCAGTGCAGGGCAAAGAGGTTCCTCTGGAATGGACTGAGACATCTGGGCAATCCTGGAATGGTGGTACGACCATGGAGTTCCTCTCGCCTTTCCTGTTGAGAATGCCTCCTCTTGAGATGCGACGGGAACACTGGGAATTCTTTCCCGTTGAAAGCAGGGAAAGGATCCCTCATCTCGAGCTACGAGGGGGAAACGGGGCTCCTCTGGATGTGGGCGGGACCATCGTGCTTCCTCTCGAGTGGAGACGGGTATGGCGGTGAACTTCTTGAGTTGCAGCAAGGGTGTGAAAGACCCTTTCGAAGTTCCAGAGGTTAGGTGTCATTAGTCTCCAGACGCCTCATCGGAAATAGGCCACATGTCGCCTGGAAGGGAGAACTTCCTGGATTTTCTCGAGTTGCGGCAGGTGTTCTCGAGTTACGACGGGGACCTCAGGGAACCGCCCTGGTGGCCTCAGGAGAGGCCAGTCCCCATGCAATTTGCTAGGGGGCCTCTCGGGATTCCTCTCCCGTCGATACCGGGGCCAAAAACCTTGTGTGGAGTCAGGCCCGGAACCGAGGATTCCTCTCAGGGGCTGACATGGATCTTTGGGTACTTCTGGAGTCTCCCCAGGGGAGTCAGGCCTCGTCTCGAGTGGGGGCATGCACGTGCGCTTTCCTTCCAGGCTGTAGCAGCAATGTCACGCTTCCCGTGGCGTGGATCAAAGGATCTGTGGTTTTCCCTCGAGGCTTTCCCTCGAGGCTTTCCCACAGGGCTGTCCCACGTGCCACCGTGGTGTGAGTCGATCCTCGGCGTGAAAGATGAGCCAGTGCAGGGCAAAGAGGTTCCTCTGGAATGGACTGAGACATCTGGGGGACTCTTGGAATGGTGGTACGACCATGGAGTTCCTCTCGCCTTTCCTGTTGAGAGTGCCTCCTCTTGAGATGCGACGGGAACGCCGGGAATTCTTTCCCGTTGAAAGCAGGGAAAGGATCCCTCATCTCGAGCTACGAGGGGGAAACGGGGCTCCTCTGGATGTGTGCGGGACCATCGTGCTTCCTCTCGAGTGGAGACGGGTATGGCGGTGAACTTCTTGAGTTGCAGCAAGGGTGTGAAAGACCCTTTCGAAGTTCCAGAGGTTAGGTGTCATTAGTCTCCAGACGCCTCATCGGAAATAGGCCTCATCTCGCCTGGAAGGGAGAACTTCCTGGATTTGCTCGAGTTGCGGCAGGTGTTCTCGAGTTACGACGGGGACCTCAGGGACCCGCCCTGGTGGCCTCAGGAGAGGCCAGTCCCCATGCGAGTTGCTAGGGGGCCTCTCGGGATTCCTCTCCCGTCGATACCGGGGCCAAAAACTTTGTGTGGAGTCAGGGCCGGGACCGAGGATTCCTCTCAGGGGCTGACATGGATCTTTGGGTACTTCTGGAGTCTCCCCACGGGAGTCAGGCCTCGTCTCGAGTGGGGGCATGCACGTGCGCTTTCCTTCCAGGCTGTAGCAGCAATGTCACGATTCCCGTCGCATTTATCAAAGGATCTGTGGCTTTCCCTCGAGGCTTTCCCTCGAGGCTTTCCCACAGGGCTGTCCCACGTGCCACCGTGTTGTGAGTCGATCCTCGGCGTGAAAGATGAGCCAGTGCAGGGCAAAGAGGTTCCTCTGGAATGGACTGAGACATCTGGGGGAGTCTTGGAATGGTGGTACGACCATGGAGTTCCTCTCGCCTTTCCTGTTGAGAGTGCCTCCTCTTGAGATGCGACGGGAACGCCGGGAATTCTTTCCCGTTGAAAGCAGGGAAAGGATCCCTCATCTCGAGCTACGAGGGGGAAACGGGGCTCCTCTGAATGTGGGCGGGACCATCGTGCTTCCTCTCGAGTGGAGACGGGTATGGCGGTGAACTTCTTGAGTTGCAGCAAGGGTGTGAAAGACCCTTTCGAAGTTCCAGAGGTTAGGTGTCATTAGTCTCCAGACTCCTCATCTGAAATAGGCCACATGTCGCCTGGAAGGGAGAACTTCCTGGATTTTCTCGAGTTGCGGCAGGTGTTCTCGAGTTACGACGGGGACCTCAGGGAACCGCCCTGGTGGCCTCAGGAGAGGCCAGTCCCCATGCAATTTGCTAGGGGGCCTCTCGGGATTCCTCTCCCGTCGATACTGGGGCCAAAAACCTTGTGTGGAGTCAGGCCCGGAACCGAGGATTCCTCTCAGGGGCTGACATGGATCTTTGGGTACTTCTGGAGTCTCCCCAGGGGAGTCAGGCCTCGTCTCGAGTGGGGGCATGCACGTGCGCTTTCCTTCCAGGCTGTAGCAGCAATGTAACGCTTCCCGTCGCGTGGATCAAAGGATCTGTGGTTTTCCCTCGAGGCTTTCCCTCGAGGCTTTCCCACAGGTCTGTCCGACGTGCCACCGTGGTGTGAGTCGATCCTCGGCGTGAAAGATGAGCCAGTGCAGGGCAAAGAGGTTCCTCTGGAATGGACTGAGACATCTGGGGGACTCTTGGAATGGTGGTACGACCATGGAGTTCCTCTCGCCTTTCCTGTTGAGAGTGCCTCCTCTTGAGATGCGACGGGAACGCCGGGAATTCTTTACCGTTGAAAGCAGGGAAAGGATCCCTCATCTCGAGCTACGAGGGGGAAACGGGGCTCCTCTGGATGTGGGCGGGACCATCGTGCTTCCTCTCGAGTGGAGACGGGTATGGCGGTGAACTTCTTGAGTTGCAGCAAGGGTGTGAAAGACCCTTTCGAAGTTCCAGAGGTTAGGTGTCATTAGTCTCCAGACGCCTCATCGGAAATAGGCCTCATCTCGCCTGGAAGGGAGAACTTCCTGGATTTTCTCGAGTTGCGGCAGGTGTTCTCGAGTTACGACGGGGACCTCAGGGACCCGCCCTGGTGGCCTCAGGAGAGGCCAGTCCCCATGCGAGTTGCTAGGGGGCCTCTCGGGATTCCTCTCCCGTCGATACCGGGGCCAAAAACCTTGTGTGGAGACAGGGCCGGGACCGAGGATTCCTCTCAGGGGTGACATGGATCTTTGGGTACTTCTGGAGTCTCCCCAGGGGAGTCAGGCCTCCTCTCGAGTGGGGCCATGCACGTGCGCTTTCCTTCCAGGCTGTAGCAGCAATGTCACGCTTCCCGTCTCGTGGATCAAAGGATCTGTAGTTTTCCCTCGAGGCTTTCCCTCGAGGCTTTCCCACAGGGCTGTCCCACGTGCCACCGTGGTGTGAGTCGATCCTCGGCGTGAAAGATGAGCCAGTGCAGGGCAAAGAGGTTCCTCTGGAATGGACTGAGACATCTGGGGGAGTCTTGGAATGGTGGTACGACCATGGAGTTCCTCTCGCCTTTCCTGTTGAGAGTGCCTCCTCTTGAGATGCGACGGGAACGCCGGGAATTCTTTCCCGTTGAAAGCAGGGAAAGGATCCCTCATCTCGAGCTCCGAGGGGGAAACGGGGCTCCTCTGGATGTGGGCGGGACCATCGTACTTCCTCTCGAGTGGAGACGGGTATGGCGGTGAACTTCTTGAGTTGCAGCAAGGGTGTGAAAGACCCTTTCGAAGTTCCAGAGGTTAGGTGTCATTAGTCTCCAGACGCCTCATCGGAAATAGGCCTCATCTCGCCTGGAAGGGAGAACTTCCTGGATTTGCTCGAGTTGCGGCAGGTGTTCTCGAGTTACGACGGGGACCTCAGGGACCCGCCCGGGTGGCCTCAAGAGAGGCCAGTCCCCATGCGAGTTGCTAGGGGGCCTCTCGGGATTCCTCTCCCGTCGATACCGGGGCCAAAAACCTTGTGTGGAGTCAGGGCCGGGACCGAGGATTCCTCTCAGGGGTGACAAGGATCTTTGGGTACTTCTGGAGTCTCCCCAGGGGAGTCAGGCCTCCTCTCGAGTGGGGGCATGCACGTGCGCTTTCCTTCCAGGCTGTAGCAGCAATGTCACGCTTCCCGTCGCGTGGATCAAAGGATCTGTGGTTTTCCCTCGAGGCTTTCCCTCGAGGCTTTCCCACAGGGCTGTCCCACGTGCCACCGTGGTGTGAGTCGATCCTCAGCGTGAAAGATGAGCCAGTGCAGGGCAAAGAGGTTCCTCTGGAATGGACTGAGTCATCTGGGGGACTCTTGGAATGGTGGTACGACCATGGAGTTCCTCTCGCCTTTCCTGTTGAGAGTGCCTCCTCTTGAGATGCGACGGGAACGCCGGGAATTCTTTCCCGTTGAAAGCAGGGAAAGGATCCCTCATCTCGAGCTACGAGGGGGAAACGGGGCTCCTCTGGATGTGAGCGGGACCATCGTGCTTCCTCTCGAGTGGAGACGGGTATGGCGGTGAACTTCTTGAGTTGCAGCAAGGGTGTGAAAGACCCTTTCGAAGTTCCAGAGGTTAGGTGTCATTAGTCTCCAGACGCCTCATCGGAAATAGGCCTCATCTCGCCTGCAAGGGAGAACTTCCTGGATTTTCTCGAGTTGCGGCAGGTGTTCTCGAGTTACGACGGGGACCTCAGGGACCCGCCCTGGTTGCCTCAGGAGAGGCCAGTCCCCATGCGAGTTGCTAGGGGGCCTCTCGGGATTCCTCTCCCGTCGATACCGGGGCCAAAAACCTTGTGTGGAGTCAGGGCCGGAACCGAGGATTCCTCTCAGGGGTGACATGTATCTTTGGGTACTTCTGGAGTCTCCCCAGGGGAGTCAGGCCTCGTCTCGAGTGGGGGCATGCACGTGCGCTTTCCTTCCAGGCTGTAGCAGCAATGTCACGCTTCCCGTCGAGTGGATCAAAGGATCTGTGGTTTTCCCTCGAGGCTTTCCCTCGAGGCTTTCCCACAAGGCTGTCCCACGTGCCACCGTGGTGTGAGTCGATCCTCGGCGTGAAAGATGAGCCAGTGCAGGGCAAAGAGGTTCCTCTGGAATGGACTGAGACATCTGGGGGACTCTTGGAATGGTTGTACGACCATGGAGTTCCTCTCGCCTTTCCTGTTGAGAGTGCCTCCTCTTGAGATGCGACGGGAACGCTGGGAATTCTTTCCCGTTGAAAGCAGGGAAAGGATCCCTCATCTCGAGCTCCGAGGGGGAAACGGGGCTCCTCTGGATGTGGGCGGGACCATCGTGCTTCCTCTCGAGTGGAGACGGGTATGGCGGTGAACTTCTTGAGTTGCAGCAAGGGTGTCAAAGACCCTTTCGAAATTCCAGAGGTTAGGTGTCATTAGTCTCCAGACGCCTCATCGGAAATAGGCCTCATCTCGCCTGGAAGGGAGAACTTCCTGGACTTTCTCGAGTTGCGGCAGGTGTTCTCGAGTTACGACGGGGACCTCAGGGACCCGCCCTGGTGGCCTCAGGAGAGGCCAGTCCCCATGCGAGTTGCTAGGGGGCCTCTCGGGATTCCTCTCCCGTCGATACCTGGGCCAAGAACCTTGTGTGGAGTCAGGGCCCGAACCGAGGATTCCTCTCAGGGGCTGACATGGATCTTTGGGTACTTCTGGAGTCTCCGCAGGGGAGTCAGGCCTCGTCTCGAGTGGGGGCATGCACGTGTGCTTTCCTTCCAGGCTGTAGCAGCAATGTCACGCTTCCCGTCGCGTGGATCAAAGGATCTGTGGGTTTCCCTCGAGGCTTTCCCTCGAGGCTTTCCCACAGGGCTGTCCCACGTGCCACCGTGGTGTGAGTCGATCCTCGGCGTGAAAAATGAGCCAGTGCAGGGCAAAGAGGTTCCTCTGGAATGGACTGATACATCTGGGGGACTCTTGGAATGGTGGTACGACCATGGAGTTACTCTCGCCTTTCCTGTTGAGAGTGCCTCCTCTTGAGATGCGACGGGAACGCCGGGAATTCTTTCCCGTTGAAAGCAGGGAAAGGATCCCTCATCTCGAGCTCCGAGGGGAAAACGGGGCTCCTCTGGATGTGGGCGGGACCATCGTGCTTCCTCTCGAGTGGAGACGGGTATGGCGGTGAACTTCTTGAGTTGCAGCAAGGGTGTGAAAGACCCTTTCGAAGTTCCAGAGGTTAGGTGTCATTAGTCTCCAGACGCCTCATCGGAAATAGGCCTCATCTCGCCTGGAAGGGAGAACTTCCTGGATTTTCTCGAGTTGCGGCAGGTGTTCTCGAGTTACGACGGGGACCTCAGGGACCCGCCCTGGTTGCCTCAGGAGAGGCCAGTCCCCATGCGAGTTGCTAGGGGGCCTCTCGGGACTCCTCTCCCGTCGATACCGGGGCCAAAAACCTTGTGTGGAGTCAGGGCCGGGACCGAGGATTCCTCTCAGGGGTGACATGGATCTTTGGGTACTTCTGGAGTCTCCCCAGGGGAGTCAGGCCTCCTCTCGAGTGGGGCCATGCACGTGCGCTTTCCTTCCAGGCTGTAGCAGCAATGTCACGCTTCCCGTCGCGTGGATCAAAGGATCTGTGATTTTCCCTCGAGGCTTTCCCTCGAGGCTTTCCCACAGGGCTGTCCCACGTGCCACCGTGGTGTGAGTCGATCCTCGGCGTGAAAGATGAGCCAGTGCAGGGCAAAGAGGTTCCTCTGGAATGGACTGAGACATCTGGGGGAGTCTTGGAATGGTGGTACGACCATGGAGTTCCTCTCGCCTTTCCTGTTGAGAGTGCCTCCTCTTGAGATGCGACGGGAACGCCGGGAATTCTTTCCCGTTGAAAGCAGGGAAAGGATCCCTCATCTCGAGCTCCGAGGGGGAAACGGGGCTCCTCTGGATGTGGGCGGGACCATCGTGCTACCTCTCGAGTGGAGACGGGTATGGCGGTGAACTTCTTGAGTTGCAGCAAGGGTGTGAAAGACCCTTTCGAAGTTCCAGAGGTTAGGTGTCATTAGTCTCCAGACGCCTCATCGGAAATAGGCCTCATCTCGCCTGGAAGGGAGAACTTCCTGGATTTTCTCGAGTTGCGGCAGGTGTTCTCGAGTTACGACGGGGACCTCAGGGACCCGCCCTGGTGGCCTCAGGAGAGGCCAGTCCCCATGCGAGTTGCTAAGGGGCCTCTCGGGATTCCTCTCCCGTCCAAATCGGGGCCAAAAACCTTGTGTGGAGTCAGGGCCGGAACCGAGGATTCCTCTCAGGGGTGACATGGATCTTTGGGTACTTCTGGAGTCTCCCCAGGGGAGTGAGGCCTCGTCTCGTGTGGGGGCATGCACGTGCGCTTTCCTTCCAGGCTGTAGCAGCAATGTCACGCTTCTCGTCGCGTGGATCAAAGGATCTGTGGTTTTCCATCGAGGCTTTCCCTCGAGGCTTTCCCACAGGGCTGTCCCACTTGCCACCGTGGTGTGAGTCGATCCTCGGCGTGAAAGATGAGCCAGTGCAGGGCAAAGAGGTTCCTCTGGAATGGACTGAGACATCTGGGGGACTCTTGGAATGGTGGTACGACCATGGAGTTCCTCTCGCCTTTCCTGTTGAGAGTGCCTCCTCTTGAGATGCGACGGAAATGCCGGGAATTCTTTCCCGTTAAAAGCAGGGAAAGGATCCCTCATCTCGAGCTACGAGGGGAAACGGGGCTCCTCTGGATGTGGGCGGGACCATCGTGCTTCCTCTCGAGTGGAGACGGGTATGGCGGTGAACTTCTTGTGTTGCAGCAAGGGTGTGAAAGACCCTTTCGAAGTTCCAGAGGTTAGGTGTCATTAGTCTCCAGACGCCTCATTGGAAATAGGCCTCATCTCGCCTGGAAGGGAGAACATCCTGGATTTTCTCGATTTGCGGCAGGTGTTCTCGAGTTACGACGGGGACCTCAGGGAACCGCCCTGGTGGCCACAGGAAAAGCCAGTCCCCATGCGAGTTGCTAGGGGGCCTCTCGGGATTCCTCTCCTGTCGATACCGGGGCCAAAAACCTTGTTTGGAGTCAGGGCCGGAACCGAGGATTACTCTCAGGGGCTGACATGGATCTTTGGGTACTTCTGGAGTCTCCCCACTGGAGTCAGGCCTCGTTTCAAGTGGGGGCATGCACGAGCGCTTTTCTTCCAGGCTGTAGCAGCAATGTCACACTTACCTTCGCGTGGATCAAAGGATCTGTGGTTTTCCCTCGAGGCTTTCCCTCGAGGCTTTCCCACAGGGCTGTCCCACTTGCCACCGTGGTGTGAGTCGATCCTCGGCGTGAAAGATGAGCCAGTGCAGGGCAAAGAGGTTCCTCTGGAATGGACTGAGACATCTGGGGGACTCTTGGAATGGTGGTACGACCATGGAGTTCCTCTCGCCTTTCCTGTTGAGAGTGCCTCCTCTTGAGATGCGACGGGAACGCCGGGAATTCTTTCCCGTTGAAAGCAGGGAAAGGATCCCTCATCTCGAGCTTCGAGGGGGAAACGGGGCTCCTCTGGATGTGGGCGGGACCATCGTGCTTCCTCTCGAGTGGAGACGGGTATGGCGGTGAACTTCTTGAGTAGCAGCAAGGGTGTGAAAGACCCTTTCGAAGTTCCAGAGGTTAGGTGTCATTAGTCTCCAGACGCCTCATAGGAAATAGGCCTCATCTCGCCTGGAAGGGAGAACTTCCTGGATTTTCTCGAGTTGCGGCAGGTGTTCTCGAGTTACGACGGGGACCTCAGGGACCCGCCATGGTGCCTCAGGAAAGGCCAGTCCCCATGCGAGTTGCTAGGGGGCCTCTCAGGATTCCTCTCCCGTCGATACCGGGTCCAAAAACCTTGTGTGAAGTCAGGGCCGGAACCGGGGATTCCTCTCAGGGACTGACATGGATCTTTGGGTACTTCTGGAGTCTCCCTAGGGGAGTGAGGCCTCGTCTCGAGTGGGGGCATGCACGTGCGCTTTCCTTCCAGGCTGTAGCAGCAATGTCACGCTTCTCGTCGCGTGGATTAAAGGATCTGTGGTTTTCCCTCTAGGCTTTCCCTCGAGGCTTTCCCACAGGGCTGTCCCACGTGCCGCCGTGGTGTGAGTCGATCCTCGGCGTGAAAGATGAGCCAGTGCAGGGCAAAGAGGTTCCTCTGGAATGGATTGAGACATCTGGGGGACTCTTGGAATGGTGGTACGACCATGGAGTTCCTCTCGCCTTTCCTGTTGAGAGTGCCTCCTCTTGAGATGCGACGGGAACGCTGGGAATTCTTTCCCGTTGAAAGCAGGGAAAGGATCCCTCATCTCGAGCTCCGAGGGGGAAACGGGGCTCCTCTGGATGTGGGCGGGACCATCGTGCTTCCTCTCGAGTGGAGACGGGTATGGCGGTGAACTTCTTGAGTTGCAGCAAGGGTGTGAAAGACCCTTTCGAAATTCCAGAGGTTAGGTGTCATTAGTCTCCAGACGCCTCATCGGAAATAGGCCTCATCTCGCGTGGAAGGGAGAACTTCCTGGATTTTCTCGAGTTACGGCAGGTGTTCTCGAGTTACGACGGGGACCTCAGGGACCCGCCCTGGTGGCCTAAGGAGAGGCCAGTCCCCATGCGAGTTGCTAGGGGGCCTCTCGGGATTCCTCTCCCGTCGATACCGGGGCCAAGAACCTTGTGTGGAGTCAGGGCCCGAACCGAGGATTCCTCTCAGGGGCTGACATGGATCTTTGGGTACTTCTGGAGTCTCCCCAGGGGAGTCAGGCCTCGTCTCGAGTGGGGGCATGCACGTGTGCTTTCCTTCCAGGCTGTAGCAGCAATGTCACGCTTCCCGTCGCGTGGATCAAAGGATCTGTGGTTTTCCCTCGAGGCTTTCCCTCGAGGCTTTCCCACAGGGCTGTCCCACGTGCCACCGTGGTGTGAGTCGATCCTCGGCGTGAAAAATGAGCCAGTGCAGGGCAAAGAGGTTCCTCTGGAATGGACTGAGACATCTGGGGGACTCTTGGAATGGTGGTACGACCATGGAGTTACTCTCGCCTTTCCTGTTGAGAGTGCCTCCTCTTGAGATGCGACGGGAACACCGGGAATTCTTTCCCGTTGAAAGCAGGGAAAGGATCCCTCATCTCGAGCTCCGAGGGGGAAACGGGGCTCCTCTGGATGTGGGCGGGACCATCGTGCTTCCTCTCGAGTGGAGACGGGTATGGCGGTGAACTTCTAGAGTTGCAGCAAGGGTGTGAAAGACCCTTTCGAAGTTCCAGAGGTTAGGTGTCATTAGTCTCCAGACGCCTCATCGGAAATAGGCCTCATCTCGCCTGGAAGGGAGAACTTCCTGGATTTTCTCGAGTTGCGGCAGGTGTTCTCGAGTTACGACGGGGACCTCAGGGACCCGCCCTGGTTGCCTCAGGAGAGGCCAGTCCCCATGCGAGTTGCTAGGGGGCCTCTCGGGATTCCTCTCCCGTCGATACCGGAGCCAAAAACCTTGTGTGGAGTCAGGGCCGGGACCGAGGATTCCTCTCAGGGGTGACATGGATCTTTGGGTACTTCTGGAGTCTCCCCAGGGGAGTCAGGCCTCCTCTCGAGTGGGGCCATGCACGTGCGCTTTCCTTCCAGGCTGTAGCAGCAATGTCACGCTTCTCGTCGCGTGGATCAAAGGATCTGTGGTTTTCCATCGATGCTTTCCCTCGAGGCTTTCCCACAGGGCTGTCCCACTTGCCACCGTGGTGTGAGTCGATCCTCGGCGTGAAAGATGAGACAGTGCAGGGCAAAGAGGTTCCTCTGGAATGGACTGAGACATCTGGGGGATTCTTGGAATGGTGGTACGACCATAGAGTTCCTCTCGCCTTTCCTCTTGAGAGTGCCTCCTCTTGAGATGCGACGGGAATGCCGGGAATTCTTTCCCGTTTAAAGCAGGGAAAGGATCCCTCATCTCGAGCTACGAGGGGGAAACGGCGCACCTCTGGATATGGGCGGGACCATCGTGCTTCCTCTCGAGTGGAGACGGGTATGGCGGTGAACTTCTTGAGTTGCAGCAAGGGTGTGAAAGACCCTTTCGAAGTTTCAGAGGTTAGGTGTCATTAGTCTCCAGACGCCTCATCGGAAATAGGCCTCATCTCGCCTGGAAGGGAGAACTTCCTGGATTTTCTCGAGTTGCGGCAGGTGTTCTCGAGTTACGACGGGGACCTCAGGGACCCGCCATGGTGGCCTCAGGAAAGGCCAGTCCCCATGCGAGTTGCTAGGGGGCCTCTCAGGATTCCTCTCCCGTCGATACCGGGGCCAAAAACCTTGTGTGGAGTCAGGGCCGGAACCGAGGTTTTCTCTCAGGGGTGACATGGAACTTTGGGTATTTCTGGAGTCTCCCCAGGGGAGTCAGGCATCGTCTCGAGTGGGGGCAGGCACGTGCGCTTTCCTTCCAGGCTGTAGCAGCAATGTCACGCTTCCCGTCGCGTGGATCAAAGGATCTGTGGTTTTCCCTCGAGGCTTTCCCTCGAGGCTTTCCCACAGGGCTGTCCCACTTGCCACCGTGGTGTGAGTCGATCCTCGGCGTGAAAGATGAGCCAGTGCAGGGCAAAGAGGTTCCTCTGGAATGGACTGAGACATCTGGGGGATTCTTGGAATGGTGGTACGACCATAGAGTTCCTCTCGCCTTTCCTGTTGAGAGTGCCTCCTCTTGAGATGCGACGGAAATGCCGGGAATTCTTTCCCGTTTAAAGCAGGGAAAGGATCCCTCATCTCGAGCTACGAGGGGGAAACGGGGCTCCTCTGGATATGGGCGGGACCATCGTGCTTCCTCTCGAGTGGAGACGGGTATGGCGGTGAACTTCTTGAGTTGCAGCAAGGGTGTGAAAGACCCTTTCGAAGTTCCAGAGGTAAGGTGTCATTAGTCTCCAGACGCCTCATCGGAAATAGGCCTCATCTCGCCTGGAAGGGAGAATTTCCTGGATTTTCTCGAGTTGCGGCAGGTGTTCTCGAGTTACGACGGGGACCTCAGGGACCCGCCATGGTGGCCTCAGGAAAGGCCAGTCCCCATGCGAGTTGCTAGGGGGCCTCTCAGGATTCCTCTCCCGTCGATACCGGGGCCAAAAACCTTGTGTGGAGTCAGGGCCGGAACCGAGGTTTTCTCTCAGGGGTGACATGGATCTTTGGGTACTTCTGGAGTCTCCCCAGGGGAGTCAGGCCTCCTCTCGAGTGGGGCCATGCACGTGCGCTTTCCTTCCAGGCTGTAGCAGCAATGTCACGCTTCCCGTCGAGTGGATCAAAGGATCTGTGGTTTTCCCTCGAGGCTTTCCCTCGAGGCTTTCCCACAAGGCTGTCCCACGTGCCACCGTGGTGTGAGTTGATCCTCGGCGTGAAAGATGAGCTAGTGCAGGGCAAAGAGGTTCCTCTGGAATGGATTGAGACATCTGGGGGACTCTTGGAATGGTGGTACGACCATGGAGTTCCTCTCGCCTTTCCTGTTGAGAGTGCCTCCTCTTGAGATGCGACGGGAACGCTGGGAATTCTTTCCCGTTGAAAGCAGGGAAAGGATCCCTCATCTCGAGCTCCGAGGGGGAAACGGGGCTCCTCTGGATGTGGGCGGGACCATCGTGCTTCCTCTCGAGTGGAGACGGGTATGGCGGTGAACTTCTTGAGTTGCAGCAAGGGTGTGAAAGACCCTTTCGAAATTCCAGAGGTTAGGTGTCATTAGTCTCCAGACGCCTCATCGGAAATAGGCCTCATCTCGCCTGGAAGGGAGAACTTCCTGGATTTTCTCGAGTTACGGCAGGTGTTCTCGAGTTACGACGGGGACCTCAGGGACCCGCCCTGGTGGCCTAAGGAGAGGCCAGTCCCCATGCGAGTTGCTAGGGGGCCTCTCGGGATTCCTCTCCCGTCGATACCGGGGCCAAGAACCTTGTGTGGAGTCAGGGCCCGAACCGAGGATTCCTCTCAGGGGCTGACATGGATCTTTGGGTACTTCTGGAGTTTCCCCAGGGGAGTCAGGCCTCGTCTCGAGTGGGGGCATGCACGTGTGCTTTCCTTCCAGGCTGTAGCAGCAATGTCACGCTTCCCGTCGCGTGGATCAAAGGATCTGTGGTTTTCCCTCGAGGCTTTCCCTCGAGGCTTTCCCACAGGGCTGTCCCACGTGCCACCGTGGTGTGAGTCGATACTCGGCGTGAAAAATGAGCCAGTGCAGGGCAAATAGGTTCCTCTGGAATGGACTGAGACATCTGGGGGACTCTTGGAATGGTGGTACGACCATGGAGTTACTCTCGCCTTTCCTGTTGAGAGTGCCTCCTCTTGAGATGCGACGGGAACGCCGGGAATTCTTTCCCGTTGAAAGCAGGGAAAGGATCCCTCATCTCGAGCTCCGAGGGGGAAACGGGGCTCCTCTGGATGTGGGCGGGACCATCGTGCTTCCTCTCGAGTGGAGACGGGTATGTCGGTGAACTTCTTGAGTTGCAGCAAGGGTGTGAAAGACCCTTTCGAAGTTCCAGAGGTTAGGTGTCATTAGTCTCCAGACGCCTCATCGGAAATAGGCCTCATCTCGCCTGGAAGGGAGAACTTCCTGGATTTTCTCGAGTTGCGGCAGGTGTTCTCGAGTTACGACGGGGACCTCAGGGACCCGCCCTGGTTGCCTCAGGAGAGGCCAGTCCCCATGCGAGTTGCTAGGGGGCCTCTCGGGATTCCTCTCCCGTCGATACCGGGGCCAAAAACCTTGTGTGGAGTCAGGGCCGGGACCGAGGATTCCTCTCAGGGGTGACATGGATCTTTGGGTACTTCTGGAGTCTCCCCAGGGGAGTCAGGCCTCCTCTCGAGTGGGGCCATGCACGTGCGCTTTCCTTCCAGGCTGTAGCAGCAATGTCACGCTTCTCGTCGCGTGGATCAAAGGATCTGTGGTTTTCCATCGAGGCTTTCCCTCGAGGCTTTCCCACAGGGCTGTCCCACTTGCCACCGTGGTGTGAGTCGATCCTCGGCGTGAAAGATGAGCCAGTGCAGGGCAAAGAGGTTCCTCTGGAATGGACTGAGACATCTGGGGGATTCTTGGAATGGTGGTACGACCATAGAGTTCCTCTCGCCTTTCCTGTTGAGAGTGCCTCCTCTTGAGATGCGACGGGAATGCCGGGAATTCTTTCCCGTTGAAAGCAGGGAAAGGATCCCTCATCTCGAGCTACGAGGGGGAAACGGGGCACCTCTGGATATGGGCGGGACCATCGTGCTTCCTCTCGAGTGGAGACGGGTATGGCGGTGAACTTCTTGAGTTGCAGCAAGGGTGTGAAAGACCCTTTCGAAGTTCCAGAGGTTAGGTGTCATTAGTCTCCAGACGCCTCATCGGAAATAGGCCTCATCTCGCCTGGAAGGGAGAACTTCCTGGATTTTCTCGAGTTGCGGCAGGTGTTCTCGAGTTACGACGGGGACCTCAGGGACCCGCCATGGTGGCCTCAGGAAAGGCCAGTCCCCATGCGAGTTGCTAGGGGGCCTCTCAGGATTCCTCTCCCGTCGATACCGGGGCCAAAAACCTTGTGTGGAGTCAGGGCCGGAACCGAGGTTTTCTCTCAGGGGTGACATGGAACTTTGGGTATTTCTGGAGTCTCCCCAGGGGAGTCAGGCCTCGTCTCGAGTGGGGGCAGGCACGTGCGCTTTCCTTCCAGGCTGTAGCAGCAATGTCACGCTTCCCGTCGCGTGGATCAAAGGATCTGTGGTTTTCCCTCGAGGCTTTCCCTCGAGGCTTTCCCACAGGGCTGTCCCACTTGCCACCGTGGTGTGAGTCGATCCTCGGCGTGAAAGATGAGCCAGTGCAGGGCAAAGAGGTTCCTCTGGAATGGACTGAGACATCTGGGGGATTCTTGGAATGGTGGTACGACCATAGAGTTCCTCTCGCCTTTCCTGTTGAGAGTGCCTCCTCTTGAGATGCGACGGGAATGCCGGGAATTCTTTCC
The DNA here is from genome assembly GCF_032405125.1 of Capricornis sumatraensis. Classification (NCBI taxonomy): domain Eukaryota; kingdom Metazoa; phylum Chordata; class Mammalia; order Artiodactyla; family Bovidae; genus Capricornis; species Capricornis sumatraensis. Next base: position 1,176,129 of record NW_027184625.1, read on the forward strand.
CGTTGAAAGCAGGGAAAGGATCCCTCATCTCGAGCTACGAGGGGGAAACGGGGCTCCTCTGGATATGGGCGGGACCATCGTGCTTCCTCTCGAGTGGAGACGGGTATGGCGGTGAACTTCTTGAGTTGCAGCAAGGGTGTGAAAGACCCTTTCGAAGTTCCAGAGGTTAGGTGTCATTAGTCTCCAGACGCCTCATCGGAAATAGGCCTCATCTCGCCTGGAAGGGAGAACTTCCTGGATTTTCTCGAGTTGCGGCAGGTGTTCTCGAGTTACGACGGGGACCTCAGGGACCCGCCATGGTGGCCTCAGGAAAGGCCAGTCCCCATGCGAGTTGCTAGGGGGCCTCTCGGGATTCCTCTCCCGTCGATACCGGGGCCAAAAACCTTGTGTGGAGTCAGGGCCGGAACCGAGGATTCCTCTCAGGAGCTGACATGGATCTTTGGGTACTTCTGGAGTCTCCCCAGGGGAGTCAGGCCTCGTCTCGATTGGGGCCATGCACGTGCGCTTTCTTTCCAGGCTGTAGCAGCAATGTCACGCTTCCCGTCGCGTGGATCAAAGGATCTGTGGTTTTCCCTCGAGGCTTTCCCTCGAGGCTTTCCCACAGGGCTGTCCCACGTGCCACCGTGGTGTGAGTCGATCCTCGGTGTGAAAGATGAGCCAGTGCAGGGCAAAGAGGTTCCTCTGGAATGGACTGAGACATCTGGGGGACTCTTGGAATGGTGGTACGACCATGGAGTTCCTCTCGCCTTTCCTGTTGAGAGTGCCTCCTCTTGAGATGCGACGGGAACCCCGGGAATTCTTTCCCGTTAAAAGCAGGGAAAGGATCCCTCATCTCGAGCTACGAGGGGGAAACGGGGCTCCTCTGGATGTGGGCGGGACCATCGTGCTTCCTCTCGAGTGGAGACGGGTATGGAGGTGAACTTCTTGAGTAGCAGCAAGGGTGTGAAAGACCCTCTCGAAATTCCAGAGGTTAGGTGTCATTAGTCTCCAGACGCCTCATCGGAAACAGGCCTCATCTCGCCTGGAAGGGAGAACTTCATGGATTTTCTCGAGTTGCGGCAGGTGTTCTCGAGTTACGACGGGGACCTCAGGGACCCGCCCTGGTGGCCCCAGGAGAGGCCAGTCCCCATGCGAGTTGCTACGGGGCCTCTCGGGATTCCTCTCCCGTCGATACCGGGGCCAAAAACCTTGTGTGGAGTCAGGGCCGGAACCGGGGATTCCTCTCAGGGGCTGACATGGATCTTTGGGTACTTCTGGAGTCTCCCCAGGGGAGTCTGGCCTCGTTTCGAGTGGGGGCATGCACGTGCGCTTTCCTTCCAGGCTGTAGCAGCAATGTCACACTTCCCGTCGCGTGGATCAAAGGATCTGTGGTTTTCCCTCGAGGCTTTCCCTCGAGGCTTTCCCACAGGGTTGTCCCACGTGCCGCCGTTGTGTGAGTCGATCCTCGGCGTGAACGATGAGCCAGTGCAGGGCAAAGAGGTTCCTCTGGAATGGACTGAGACATCTGGGGGACTCTTGGAATGGTGGTACGACCATGGAGTTCTTCTCACCTTTCCTGTTGAGAGTGCCTCCTCTTGAGATGCGACGGAAATGCCGGGAATTCTTTCCCGTTAAAAGCAGGGAAAGGATCCCTCATCTCGAGCTACGAGGGGGAAACGGGGCACCTCTGGATATGGGCGGGACCATCGTGCTTCCTCTCGAGTGGAGACGGGTATGGCGGTGAACTTCTTGAGTTGCAGCAAGGGTGTGAAAGACCCTTTCGAAGTTCCAGAGGTTAGGTGTCATTAGTCTCCAGATGCCTCATCGGAAATAGGCCTCATCTCGCCTGGAAGGGAGAACTTCCTGGATTTTCTCGAGTTGCGGCAGGTGTTCTCGAGTTACGACGGGGACCTCAGGGACCCGCCATGGTGGCCTCAGGAAAGGCCAGTCCCCATGCGAGTTGCTAGGGGGCCTCTCAGGATTCCTCTCCCGTCGATACCGGGGCCAAAAACCTTGTGTGGAGTCAGGGCCGGAACCGAGGTTTTCTCTCAGGGGTGACATGGAACTTTGGGTATTTCTGGAGTCTCCCCAGGGGAGTCAGGCCTCGTCTCGAGTGGGGGCAGGCACGTGCGCTTTCCTTCCAGGCTGTAGCAGCAATGTCACGCTTCCCGTCGCGTGGATCAAAGGATCTGTGGTTTTCCCTCGAGGCTTTCCCTCGAGGCTTTCCCACAGGGTTGTCCCACTTGCCACCGTGGTGTGAGTCGATCCTCGGCGTGAAAGATGAGCCAGTGCAGGGCAAAGAGGTTCCTCTGTAATGGACTGAGACATCTGGGGGATTCTTGGAATGGTGGTACGACCATAGAGTTCCTCTCGCCTTTCCTGTTGAGAGTGCCTCCTCTTGAGATGCGACGGGAATGCCGGGAATTCTTTCCCGTTGAAAGCAGGGAAAGGATCCCTCATCTCGAGCTACGAGGGGGAAACGGGGCTCCTCTGGATATGGGCGGGACCATCGTGCTTCCTCTCGAGTGGAGACGGGTATGGCGGTGAACTTCTTGAGTTGCAGCAAGGGTGTGAAAGACCCTTTCGAAGTTCCAGAGGTTAGGTGTCATTAGTCTCCAGACGCCTCATCGGAAATAGGCCTCATCTCGCCTGGAAGGGAGAACTTCCTGGATTTTCTCGAGTTGCGGCAGGTGTTCTCGAGTTACGACGGGGACCTCAGGGACCCGCCATGGTGGCCTCAGGAAAGGCCAGTCCCCATGCGAGTTGCTAGGGGGCCTCTCAGGATTCCTCTCCCGTCGATACCGTGGCCAAAAACCTTGTGTGGAGTCAGGGCCGGAACCGAGGTTTTCTCTCAGGGGTGACATGGAACTTTGGGTATTTCTGGAGTCTCCCCAGGGGAGTCAGGCCTCGTCTCGAGTGGGGGCATGCACGTGCGCTTTCCTTCCAGGCTGTAGCAGCAATGTCACGCTTCCCGTCGCGTGGATCAAAGGATCTGTGGTTTTCCCTCGAGGCTTTCCCACAGGGCTGTCCCACGTGCCACCGTGGTGTGAGTCGATCCTCGGCGTGAAAGATGAGCCAGTGCAGGGCAAAGAGGTTCCTCTGGAATGGACTGAGACATCTGGCGGACTCTTGGAATGGTGGTACGACCATGGAGTTCCTCTCGCCTTTCCTGTTGAGAGTGCCTCCTCTTGAGATGCGACGGGAACGCCGGGAATTCTTTCCCGTTGAAAGCAGGGAAAGGATCCCTCATCTCGAGCTACGAGGGGGAAACGGGGCTCCTCTGGATGTGGGCGGGACCATCGTGCTTCCTCTCGAGTGGAGACGGGTATGGAGGTGAACTTCTTGAGTAGCAGCAAGGGTGTGAAAGACCCTCTCGAAATTCCAGAGGTTAGGTGTCATTAGTCTCCAGACGCCTCATCGGAAATAGGCCTCATCTCGCCTGGAAGGGAGAAATTCATGGATTTTCTCGAGTTGCGGCAGGTGTTCTCGAGTTACGACGGGGACCTCAGGGACCCGCCCTGGTGGCCCCAGGAGAGGCCAGTCCCCATGCGAGTTGCTACGGGGCCTCTCGGGATTCCTCTCCCGTCGATACCGGGGCCAAAAACCTTGTGTGGAGTCAGGGCCGGAACCGGGGATTCCTCTCAGGGGCTGACATGGATCTTTGGGTACTTCTGGAGTCTCCCCAGGGGAGTCTGGCCTCGTTTCGAGTGGGGGCATGCACGTGCGCTTTCCTTCCAGGCTGTAGCAGCAATGTCACACTTCCCGTCGCGTGGATCAAAGGATCTGTGGTTTTCCCTCGAGGCTTTCCCTCGAGGCTTTCCCACAGGGTTGTCCCACGTGCCGCCGTTGTGTGAGTCGATCCTCGGCGTGAACGATGAGCCAGTGCAGGGCAAAGAGGTTCCTCTGGAATGGACTGAGACATCTGGGGGACTCTTGGAATGGTGGTACGACCATGGAGTTCTTCTCACCTTTCCTGTTGAGAGTGCCTCCTCTTGAGATGCGACGGAAATGCCGGGAATTCTTTCCCGTTAAAAGCAGGGAAAGGATCCCTCATCTCGAGCTACGAGGGGAAACGGGGCTCCTCTGGATGTGGGCGGGACCATCGTGCTTCCTCTCGAGTGGAGACGGGTATGGCGGTGAACTTCTTGTGTTGCAGCAAGGGTGTGAAAGACCCTTTCGAAGTTCCAGAGGTTAGGTGTCATTAGTCTCCAGACGCCTCATTGGAAATAGGCCTCATCTCGCCTGGAAGGGAGAACATCCTGGATTTTCTCGAGTTGCGGCAGGTGTTCTCGAGTTACGACGGGGACCTCAGGGAACCGCCCTGGTGGCCTCAGGAAAAGCCAGTCCCCATGCGATTTGCTAGGGGGCCTCTCAGGATTCCTCTCCTGTCTATACCGGGGCCAAAAACCTTGTTTGGAGTCAGGGCCGGAACCGAGGATTGGTCTCAGGGGCTGACATGTATCTTTGGGTACTTCTGGAGTCTCCCCACTGGAGTCAGGCCTCGTTTCGAGTGGGGGCATGCACGAGCGCTTTTCTTCCAGGCAGTAGCAGCAATGTCACGCTTACCTTCGCGTGGATCAAAGGATCTGTGGTTTTCCCTCGAGGCTTTCCCTCGAGGCTTTCCCACAGGGCTGTCCCACTTGCCACCGTGGTGTGAGTCGATCCTCGGCGTGAATGATGAGCCAGTGCAGGGCAAAGAGGTTCCTATGGAATGGACTGAGACATCTGGGGGATTCTTGGAATGGTGGTACGACCATAGAGTTCCTCTCGCCTTTCCTGTTGAGAGTGCCTCCTCTTGAGATGCGACGGGAATGCCGGGAATTCTTTCCCGTTGAAAGCAGGGAAAGGATCCCGCATCTCGAGCTACGAGGGGGAAACGGGGCTCCTCTGGATATGGGCGGGACCATCGTGCTTCATCTCGAGTGGAGACGGGTATGGCAGTGAACTTCTTGAGTTGCAGCAAGAGTGTGAAAGACCCTTTCGAAGTTCCAGAGGTTAGGTGTCATTAGTCTCCAGACGCCTCATAGGAAATAGGCCTCATCTCGCCTGGAAGGGAGAACTTCCTGGATTTTCTCGAGTTGCGGCAGGTGTTCTCGAGTTACGACGGGGACCTCAGGGACCCGCCATGGTGGCCTCAGGAAAGGCCAGTCCCCATGCGAGTTGCTAGGGGGCCTCTCAGGATTCCTCTCTCGTCGATACCGGGGCCAAAATCCTTGTGTGGAGTCAGGGCCGGAACCGAGGTTTTCTCTCAGGGGTGACATGGAACTTTGGGTATTTCTGGAGTCTCCCCAGGGGAGTCAGGCCTCGTCTCGAGTGGGGGCATGCACGTGCGCTTTCCCTCCAGGCTGAAGCAGCAATGTCACGCTTCCCGTCGCGTGGATCAAAGGATCTGTGGTTTTCCCTCGAGGCTTTCCGTCGAGGCTTTCCCACAGGGCTGTCCCACGTGCCACCGTGGTGTGAGTCGATGCTCGGCGTGAAAGATGAGCCAGTGCAGGGCAAAGAGCTTCCTCTCGAATGGACTGAGACATCTGGGGGACTCTTGGAATGGTGGTACGACCATGGAGTTCCTCTCGCCTTTCCTGTTGAGAGTGCCTCCTCTTGAGATGCGACGGGAACGCCGGGAATTCTTTCCCGTTGAAAGCAGGGAAAGGATCCCTCATCTCGAGCTACGAGGGGGAAACGGGGCTCCTCTGGATGTGGGCGGGACAATCGTGCTTCCTCTCGAGTGGAGACGGGTATGGCGGTGAACTTCTTGAGTAGCAGCAAGGGTGTGAAAGACCCTCTCGAAATTCCAGAGTTTAGGTGTCATTAGTCTCCAGACGCCTCATCGGAAATAGGCCTCATCTCGCCTGGAAGGGAGAACTTCATGGATTTTCTCGAGTTGCGGCAGGTGTTCTCGAATTACGACGGGGACCTCAGGGACCCGCCCTGGTGGCCCCAGGAGAGGCCAGTCCCCATGCGAGTTGCTACGGGGCCTCTCGGGATTCCTCTCCCGTCGATACCGGGGCCAAAAACCTTGTGTGGAGTCAGGGCCGGAACCGAGGATTCCTCTCAGGGGCTGACATGGATCTTTGGGTACTTCTGGAGTCTCCCCAGGGGATTCAGGCCTCGTCTCGAGTGGGGGCATGCACGTGTGCTTTCCTTCCAGGCTATAGCAGCAATGTCACGCTTCCCGTCGCGTGGATCAAAGGATCTGTGGTTTTCCCTCGAGGCTTTCCCTTCAGGCTTTCCCACAGGGCTGTCCCACGTGCCACCGTGGTGTGAGTCGATCCTCGGCGTGAAAGATGAGCCAGTGCAGGGCAAAGAGGTTCCTCTGGAATGGACTGAGACATCTGGGGTACTCTTGGAATGGTGGTATGACCATGGAGTTCCTCTCGCCTTTCCTGTTGAGACTGCCTCCTCTTGAGATGCGACGGGAACGCCGGGAATTCTTTCCCGTTGAAAGCAGGGAAAGGATCCCTCATCTCGAGCTACGAATGTGAAACGGGGCTCCTCTGGATGTGGGCGGGACCATCGTGCTTCCTCTCGAGGGGAGACGGTTATGGCGGTGAACTTCTTGAGTTGCAGCAAGGGTGTGAAAGACCCTTTCGAAGTTCCAGAGGTTAGGTGTCATTAGTCTCCAGACGCCTCATCGAAAATAGGCCTCATCTCGCCTGGAAGGGAGAACTTCCTGGATTTTCTCGAGTTGCGGCAGGTGTTCTCGAGTTACGACGGGGACCTCAGGGACCCGCCATGGTGGCCTCAGGAAAGACCAGTCCCCATGCGAGTTGCTACGGGGCCTCTCAGGATTCCTCTCCCGTCGATACCGGGGCCAAAAACCTTGTGTGGAGTCAGGGTCGGAACCGAGGTTTCCTCTCAGAGGTGACATGGAACTTTGGGTATTTCTGGAGTCTCCCCAGGGGAGTCAGGCCTCGTCTCGAGTGGGGGCATGCACGTGCGCTTTCCTTCCAGGCTGTAGCAGCAATGTCACGCTTCCCGTCGCGTGGATCAAAGGATCTGTGGTTTTCCCTCGAGGCTTTCCCTCGAGGCTTTGCCACAGGGATGTCCCACGTGCCACCGTGGTGTGAGTCGATCCTCGGCGTGAAAGATGAGCCAGTGCAGGGCAAAGAGGTTCCTCTGGAATGGACTGAGACATCTGGGGGACTCTTGGAATGGTGGTACGACCATGGAGTTCCTCTCGCCTTTCCTGTTGAGAGTGCCTCCTCTTGAGATGCGACGGGAACGCCGGGAATTCTTTCCCGTTGAAAGCAGGGAAAGGATCCCACATCTCGAGCTACGAGGGGGAAACGGGGCTCCTCAGGATGTGGGCGGGACCATCGTGCTTCCTCTCGAGTGGAGACGGGTATGGCGGTGAACTTCTTGAGTAGCAGCAAGGGTGTGAAAGACCCTTTCGAAGTTCCAGAGGTTAGGTGTCATTAGTCTCCAGACGCCTCATCGGAAATAGGCCTCATCTCGGCTGGAAGGGAGAACTTCCTGGATTTTCTCGAGTTGCGGCAGGTGTTCTCGAGTTACGACGGGGACCTCAGGGACCCGCCATGGTGGCCTCAGGAAAGGCCATTCCCCATGCGAGTTGCTAGGGGGCCTCTCAGGATTACTCTCCCGTCGATACCGGGGCCAAAAACCTTGTGTGGAGTCAGGGCCGGAACCGAGGTTTCCTCTCAGGGGTGACATGGATCTTTGGGTACTTCTGGAGTCTCCCTAGGGGAGTCAGGCCTCGTTTCGAGTGGGGGCATGCACGAGCGCTTTTCTTCCAGGCTGTAGCAGCAATGTCACGCTTCCCGTTGCGTGGATCAAAGGATCTGTGGTTTTCCCTCGAGGCTTTCCCTCGAGGCTTTGCCACAGGGCTGTCCCACGTGCCACCGTGGTGTGAGTCGATCCTCGGCGTGAATGATGAGCCAGTGCAGGGCAAAGAGGTTCCTCTGGAATGGACTGAGACATCTGGGGGACTCTTGGAATGGTGGTACGACCATGGAGTTCCTCTCGCCTTTCCTGTTGAGAGTGCCTCCTCTTGAGATGCGACGGGAACGCCGGGAATTCTTTCCCGTTGAAAGCAGGGAAAGGATCCCTCATCTCGAGCTACGAGGGGGAAACGGGGCTCCTCTGGATGTGGGCGGGACCATCGTGCTTCCTCTCGAGTGGAGACGGGTATGGCGGTGAACTTCTTGAGTAGCAGCAAGGGTGTGAAAGACCCTTTCGAAGTTCCAGAGGTTAGGTGTCATTAGTCTCCAGACGCCTCATCGGAAATAGGCCTCATCTCGGCTGGAAGGGAGAACTTCCTGGATTTTCTCGAGTTGCGGCAGGTGTTCTCGAGTTACGACGGGGACCTCAGGGACCCGCCATGGTGGCCTCAGGAAAGGCCAGTCCCCATGCGAGTTGCTAGGGGGCCTCTCAGGATTCCTCTCCCGTCGATACCGGGGCCAACAAACTTGTGTGGAGTCAGGGCCGGAACCGAGGTTTCCTCTCAGGGGTGACATGGATCTTTGGGTACTTCTGGAGTCTCCCTAGGGGAGTCAGGCCTCGTCTCGAGTGGGGGCATGCACGTGCGCTTTCCTTCCAGGCTGTAGCAGCAATGTCACGCTTCCCGTTGCGTGGATCAAAGGATCTGTGGTTTTCCCTCGAGGCTTTCCCTCGAGGCTTTCCCACAGGGCTTTCCCACGTTCCACCGTGGTGTGAGTCGATCCTCGGCGTGAAAGATGAGCCAGTGCAGGGCAAAGAGGTTCCTCTGCAATGGACTGAGACATCTGGGGGACTCTTGGAATGGTGGTACGACCATGGAGATCCTCTCGCCTTTCCTGTTGAGAGTGCCTCCTCTTGAGATGCGACGGGAACGCCGGGAATCCTTTCCCGTTGAAAGCAGGGAAAGGATCCCTCATCTCGAGCTACGAGGGGGAAACGGGGCTCCTCTGGATGTGGGCGGGACCATCGTGCTTCCTCTCGAGTGGAGACGGGTATGGCGGTGAACTTCTTGAGTAGCAGCAAGGGTGTGAAAGACCCTTTCGAAGTTCCAGAGGTTAGGTGTCATTAGTCTCCAGACGCCTCATTGGAAATAGGCCTCATCTGGCCTGGAAGGGAGAACTTCCTGGATTTTCTCGAGTTGCGGGAGGTGTTCTCGAGTTACGACGGGGACCTCAGGGACCCGCCCTGGTGGCCTCAGGAGAGGCCAGTCCCCATGCGAGTTGCTAGGGGGCCTCTCGGGATTCCTCTCCCGTCGATACCGGGGCCAAAAACCTTGTGTGGAGTCAGGGCCGGAACCGAGGTTTCCTCTCAGGGGTGACATGGATCTTTGGGTACTTCTGGAGTCTCCCTAGGGGAGTCAGGACTTGTCTCGAGTGGGGGCATGCACGTGCGCTTTCCTTCCAGGCTGTAGCAGCAATGTCACGCTTCCCGTCGCGTGGATCAAAGGATCTGTGGTTTTCCCTCGAGGCTTTCCCACAGGGCTGTCACACGTGCCACCGTGGTGTGAGTCGTCCTCGGCGTGAAAGATGAGCCAGTGCAGGGCAAAGAGGTTCCTCTGGAATGGACTGAGACATCTGGGGGACTCTTGGAATGGTGGTACGACCATGGAGTTCCTCTCGCCTTTCCTGTTGAGAGTGCCTCCTCTTGAGATGCGACGGGAACGCCGGGAATTCTTTCCCGTTGAAAGCAGGGAAAGGATCCCTCATCTCGAGCTACGAGGGGGAAACGGGGCTCCTCTGGATGTGGGCGGGACCATCGTGCTTCCTCTCGAGTGGAGACGGGTTTGGCGGTGAACTTCTTGAGTTGCAGCAAGGGTGTGAAAGACCCTTTCGAAGTTCCAGAGGTTAGGTGTCATTAGTCTCCAGACGCCTCATCGGAAATAGGCCTCATCTCGCCTGGAAGGGAGAACTTCCTGGATTTTCTCGAGTTGCGGCAGGTGTTCTCGAGTTACGACGGGGACCTCAGGGACCCGCCATGGTGGCCTCAGGAAAGGCCAGTCCCCATGCGAGTTGCTAGGGGGCCTCTCGGGATTCCTCTCCCGTCGATACCGGGGCCAAAAACCTTGTGTGGAGTCAGGGTCGGAACCGAGGTTTCCTCTCAGAGGTGACATGGAACTTTGGGTATTTCTGGAGTCTCCCCAGGGGAGTCAGGCCTCGTCTCGAGTGGGGGCATGCATGTGCGCTTTCCTTCCAGGCTGTAGCAGCAATGTCACGCTTCCCGTCGCGTGGATAAAAGGATCTGTGGTTTTCCCTCGAGGCTTTCCCTCGAGGCTTTGCCACAGGGATGTCCCACGTGCCACCGTGGTGTGAGTCGATCCTCGGCGTGAAAGATGAGCCAGTGCAGGGCAAAGAGGTTCCTCTGGAATGGACTGAGACATCTGGGGGACTCTTGGAATGGTGGTACGACCATGGAGTTCCTCTCGCCTTTCCTGTTGAGAGTGCCTCCTCTTGAGATGCAACGGGAACGCCGGGAATTCTTTCCCGTTGAAAGCAGGGAAAGGATCCCTCATCTCGAGCTCCGAGGGGGAAACGGGGCTCCTCTGGATGTGGGCGGGACCATCGTGCTTCCTCTCGAGTGGAGACGGGTATGGCGGTGAACTTCTTGAGTTGCAGCAAGGGTGTGAAAGGCCCTTTCGAAATTCCAGAGGTTAGGTGTCATTAGTCTCCAGACGCCTCATCGGAAATAGGCCTCATCTCGCCTGGAAGGGAGAACTTCCTGGATTTTCTCGAGTTACGGCAGGTGTTCTCGAGTTACGACGGGGACCTCAGGGACCCGCCCTGGTGGCCTAAGGAGAGGCCAGTCCCCATGCGAGTTGCTAGGGGGCCTCTCGGGATTCCTCTCCCGTCGATACCGGGGCCAAGAACCTTGTGTGGAGTCAGGGCCCGAACCGAGGATTCCTCTCAGGGGCTGACATGGATCTTTGGGTACTTCTGGAGTCTCCCCAGGGGAGTCAGGCCTCGTCTCGAGTGGGGGCATGCACGTGTGCTTTCCTTCCAGGCTGTAGCAGCAATGTCACGCTTCCCGTCGCGTGGATCAAAGGATCTGTGGTTTTCCCTCGAGGCTTTCCCTCGAGGCTTTCCCACAGGGCTGTCCCACGTGCCACCGTGGTGTGAGTCGATCCTCGGCGTGAAAAATGAGCCAGTGCAGGGCAAAGAGGTTCCTCTGGAATGGACTGAGACATCTGGGGGACTCTTGGAATGGTGGTACGACCATGGAGTTACTCTCGCCTTTCCTGTTGAGAGTGCCTCCTCTTGAGATGCGACGGGAACGCCGGGAATTCTTTCCCGTTGAAAGCAGGGAAAGGATCCCTCATCTCGAGCTCCGAGGGGGAAACGGGGCTCCTCTGGATGTGGGCGGGACCATCGTGCTTCCTCTCGAGTGGAGACGGGTATGGCGGTGAACTTCTTGAGTTGCAGCAAGGGTGTGAAAGACCCTTTCGAAGTTCCAGAGGTTAGGTGTCATTAGTCTCCAGACGCCTCATCGGAAATAGGCCTCATCTCGCCTGGAAGGGAGAACTTCCTGGATTTTCTCGAGTTGCGGCAGGTGTTCTCGAGTTACGACGGGGACCTCAGGGACCCGCCCTGGTTGCCTCAGGAGAGGCCAGTCCCCATGCGAGTTGCTAGGGGGCCTCTCGGGATTCCTCTCCCGTCGATACCGGGGCCAAAAACCTTGTGTGGAGTCAGGGCCGGGACCGAGGATTCCTCTCAGGGGTGACATGGATCTTTGGGTACTTCTGGAGTCTCCCCAGGGGAGTCAGGCCTCCTCTCGAGTGGGGCCATGCACGTGCGCTTTCCTTCCAGGCTGTAGCAGCAATGTCACGCTTCCCGTCGAGTGGATCAAAGGATCTGTGGTTTTCCCTCGAGGCTTTCCCTCGAGGCTTTCCCACAAGGCTGTCCCACGTGCCACCGTGGTGTGAGTCGATCCTCGGCGTGAAAGATGAGCTAGTGCAGGGCAAAGAGGTTCCTCTGGAATGGATTGAGACATCTGGGGGACTCTTGGAATGGTGGTACGACCATGGAGTTCCTCTCGCCTTTCCTGTTGAGAGTGCCTCCTCTTGAGATGCGACGGGAACGCTGGGAATTCTTTCCCGTTGAAAGCAGGGAAAGGATCCCTCATCTCGAGCTCCGAGGGGGAAACGGGGCTCCTCTGGATGTGGGCGGGACCATCGTGCTTCCTCTCGAGTGGAGACGGGTATGGCGGTGAACTTCTTGAGTTGCAGCAAGGGTGTGAAAGACCCTTTCGAAATTCCAGAGGTTAGGTGTCATTAGTCTCCAGACGCCTCATCGGAAATAGGCCTCATCTCGCCTGGAAGGGAGAACTTCCTGGATTTTCTCGAGTTACGGCAGGTGTTCTCGAGTTACGACGGGGACCTCAGAGACCCGCCCTGGTGGCCTAAGGAGAGGCCAGTCCCCATGCGAGTTGCTAGGGGGCCTCTCGGGATTCCTCTCCCGTCGATACCGGGGCCAAGAACCTTGTGTGGAGTCAGGGCCCGAACCGAGGATTCCTCTCAGGGGCTGACATGGATCTTTGGGTACTTCTGGAGTTTCCCCAGGGGAGTCAGGCCTCGTCTCGAGTGGGGGCATGCACGTGTGCTTTCCTTCCAGGCTGTAGCAGCAATGTCACGCTTCCCGTCGCGTGGATCAAAGGATCTGTGGTTTTCCCTCGAGGCTTTCCCTCGAGGCTTTCCCACAGGGCTGTCCCACGTGCCACCGTGGTGTGAGTCGATCCTCGGCGTGAAAAATGAGCCAGTGCAGGGCAAATAGGTTCCTCTGGAATGGACTGAGACATCTGGGGGACTCTTGGAATGGTGGTACGACCATGGAGTTACTCTCGCCTTTCCTGTTGAGAGTGCCTCCTCTTGAGATGCGACGGGAACGCCGGGAATTCTTTCCCGTTGAAAGCAGGGAAAGGATCCCTCATCTCGAGCTCCGAGGGGGAAACGGGGCTCCTCTGGATGTGGGCGGGACCATCGTGCTTCCTCTCGAGTGGAGACGGGTATGTCGGTGAACTTCTTGAGTTGCAGCAAGGGTGTGAAAGACCCTTTCGAAGTTCCAGAGGTTAGGTGTCATTAGTCTCCAGACGCCTCATCGGAAATAGGCCTCATCTCGCCTGGAAGGGAGAACTTCCTGGATTTTCTCGAGTTGCGGCAGGTGTTCTCGAGTTACGACGGGGACCTCAGGGACCCGCCCTGGTTGCCTCAGGAGAGGCCAGTCCCCATGCGAGTTGCTAGGGGGCCTCTCGGGATTCCTCTCCCGTCGATACCGGGGCCAAAAACCTTGTGTGGAGTCAGGGCCGGGACCGAAGATTCCTCTCAGGGGTGACATGGATCTTTGGGTACTTCTGGAGTCTCCCCAGGGGAGTCAGGCCTCCTCTCGAGTGGGGCCATGCACGTGCGCTTTCCTTCCAGGCTGTAGCAGCAATGTCACGCTTCTCGTCGCGTGGATCAAAGGATCTGTGGTTTTCCATCGAGGCTTTCCCTCGAGGCTTTCCCACAGGGCTGTCCCACTTGCCACCGTGGTGTGAGTCGATCCTCGGCGTGAAAGATGAGCCAGTGCAGGGCAAAGAGGTTCCTCTGGAATGGACTGAGACATCTGGGGGATTCTTGGAATGGTGGTACGACCATAGAGTTCCTCTCGCCTTTCCTGTTGAGAGTGCCTCCTCTTGAGATGCGACGGGAATGCCGGGAATTCTTTCCCGTTGAAAGCAGGGAAAGGATCCCTCATCTCGAGCTACGAGGGGGAAACGGGGCACCTCTGGATATGGGCGGGACCATCGTGCTTCCTCTCGAGTGGAGACGGGTATGGCGGTGAACTTCTTGAGTTGCAGCAAGGGTGTGAAAGACCCTTTCGAAGTTCCAGAGGTTAGGTGTCATTAGTCTCCAGACGCCTCATCGGAAATAGGCCTCATCTCGCCTGGAAGGGAGAACTTCCTGGATTTTCTCGAGTTGCGGCAGGTGTTCTCGAGTTACGACGGGGACCTCAGGGACCCGCCATGGTGGCCTCAGGAAAGGCCAGTCCCCATGCGAGTTGCTAGGGGGCCTCTCAGGATTCCTCTCCCGTCGATACCGGGGCCAAAAACCTTGTGTGGAGTCAGGGCCGGAACCGAGGTTTTCTCTCAGGGGTGACATGGAACTTTGGGTATTTCTGGAGTCTCCCCAGGGGAGTCAGGCCTCGTCTCGAGTGGGGGCAGGCACGTGTGCTTTCCTTCCAGGCTGTAGCAGCAATGTCACGCTTCCCGTCGCGTGGATCAAAGGATCTGTGGTTTTCCCTCGAGGCTTTCCCTCGAGGCTTTCCCACAGGGCTGTCCCACTTGCCACCGTGGTGTGAGTCGATCCTCGGCGTGAAAGATGAGCCAGTGCAGGGCAAAGAGGTTCCTCTGGAATGGACTGAGACATCTGGGGGATTCTTGGAATGGTGGTACGACCATAGAGTTCCTCTCGCCTTTCCTGTTGAGAGTGCCTCCTCTTGAGATGCGACGGGAATGCCGGGAATTCTTTCCCGTTGAAAGCAGGGAAAGGATCCCTCATCTCGAGCTACGAGGGGGAAACGGGGCTCCTCTGGATATGGGCGGGACCATCGTGCTTCCTCTCGAGTGGAGACGGGTATGGCGGTGAACTTCTTGAGTTGCAGCAAGGGTGTGAAAGACCCTTTCGAAGTTCCAGAGGTTAGGTGTCATTAGTCTCCAGACGCCTCATCGGAAATAGGCCTCATCTCGCCTGGAAGGGAGAACTTCCTGGATTTTCTCGAGTTGCGGCAGGTGTTCTCGAGTTACGACGGGGACCTCAGGGACCCGCCATGGTGGCCTCAGGAAAGGCCAGTCCCCATGCGAGTTGCTAGGGGGCCTCTCGGGATTCCTCTCCCGTCGATACCGGGGCCAAAAACCTTGTGTGGAGTCAGGGCCGGAACCGAGGATTCCTCTCAGGAGCTGACATGGATCTTTGGGTACTTCTGGAGTCTCCCCAGGGGAGTCAGGCCTCGTCTCGATTGGGGCCATGCACGTGCGCTTTCTTTCCAGGCTGTAGCAGCAATGTCACGCTTCCCGTCGCGTGGATCAAAGGATCTGTGGTTTTCCCTCGAGGCTTTCCCTCGAGGCTTTCCCACAGGGCTGTCCCACGTGCCACCGTGGTGTGAGTCGATCCTCGGCGTGAAAGATTAGCCAGTGCAGGGCAAAGAGGTTCCTCTGGAATGGACTGAGACATCTGGGGGACTCTTGGAATGGTGGTACGACCATGGAGTTCCTCTCGCCTTTCCTGTTGAGAGTGCCTCCTCTTGAGATGCGACGGGAACCCCGGGAATTCTTTCCCGTTAAAAGCAGGGAAAGGATCCCTCATCTCGAGCTACGAGGGGGAAACGGGGCTCCTCTGGATGTGGGCGGGACCATCGTGCTTCCTCTCGAGTGGAGACGGGTATGGAGGTGAACTTCTTGAGTAGCAGCAAGGGTGTGAAAGACCCTCTCGAAATTCCAGAGGTTAGGTGTCATTAGTCTCCAGACGCCTCATCGGAAACAGGCCTCATCTCGCCTGGAAGGGAGAACTTCATGGATTTTCTCGAGTTGCGGCAGGTGTTCTCGAGTTACGACGGGGACCTCAGGGACCCGCCCTGGTGGCCCCAGGAGAGGCCAGTCCCCATGCGAGTTGCTACGGGGCCTCTCGGGATTCCTCTCCCGTCGATACCGGGGCCAAAAACCTTGTGTGGAGTCAGGGCCGGAACCGGGGATTCCTCTCAGGGGCTGACATGGATCTTTGGGTACTTCTGGAGTCTCCCCAGGGGAGTCTGGCCTCGTTTCGAGTGGGGGCATGCACGTGCGCTTTCCTTCCAGGCTGAAGCAGCAATGTCACACTTCCCGTCGCGTGGATCAAAGGATCTGTGGTTTTCCCTCGAGGCTTTCCCTCGAGGCTTTCCCACAGGGTTGTCCCACGTGCCGCCGTTGTGTGAGTCGATCCTCGGCGTGAACGATGAGCCAGTGCAGGGCAAAGAGGTTCCTCTGGAATGGACTGAGACATCTGGGGGACTCTTGGAATGGTGGTACGACCATGGAGTTCTTCTCACCTTTCCTGTTGAGAGTGCCTCCTCTTGAGATGCGACGGAAATGCCGGGAATTCTTTCCCGTTAAAAGCAGGGAAAGGATCCCTCATCTCGAGCTACGAGGGGGAAACGGGGCACCTCTGGATATGGGCGGGACCATCGTGCTTCCTCTCGAGTGGAGACGGGTATGGCGGTGAACTTCTTGAGTTGCAGCAAGGGTGTGAAAGACCCTTTCGAAGTTCAAGAGGTTAGGTGTCATTAGTCTCCAGACGCCTCATCGGAAATAGGCCTCATCTCGCCTGGAAGGGAGAACTTCCTGGATTTTCTCGAGTTGCGGCAGGTGTTCTCGAGTTACGACGGGGACCTCAGGGACCCGCCATGGTGGCCTCAGGAAAGGCCAGTCCCCATGCGAGTTGCTAGGGGGCCTCTCAGGATTCCTCTCCCGTCGATACCGGGGCCAAAAACCTTGTGTGGAGTCAGGGCCGGAACCGAGGTTTTCTCTCAGGGGTGACATGGAACTTTGGGTATTTCTGGAGTCTCCCCAGGGGAGTCAGGCCTCGTCTCGAGTGGGGGCAGGCACGTGCGCTTTCCTTCCAGGCTGTAGCAGCAATGTCACGCTTCCCGTCGCGTGGATCAAAGGATCTGTGGTTTTCCCTCGAGGCTTTCCCTCGAGGCTTTCCCACAGGGTTGTCCCACTTGCCACCGTGGTGTGAGTCGATCCTCGGCGTGAAAGATGAGCCAGTGCAGGGCAAAGAGGTTCCTCTGGAATGGACTGAGACATCTGGGGGATTCTTGGAATGGTGGTACGACCATAGAGTTCCTCTCGCCTTTCCTGTTGAGAGTGCCTCCTCTTGAGATGCGACGGGAATGCCGGGAATTCTTTCCCGTTGAAAGCAGGGAAAGGATCCCTCATCTCGAGCTACGAGGGGGAAACGGGGCTCCTCTGGATATGGGCGGGACCATCGTGCTTCCTCTCGAGTGGAGACGGGTATGGCGGTGAACTTCTTGAGTTGCAGCAAGGGTGTGAAAGACCCTTTCGAAGTTCCAGAGGTTAGGTGTCATTAGTCTCCAGACGCCTCATCGGAAATAGGCCTCATCTCGCCTGGAAGGGAGAACTTCCTGGATTTTCTCGAGTTGCGGCAGGTGTTCTCGAGTTACGACGGGGACCTCAGGGACCCGCCATGGTGGCCTCAGGAAAGGCCAGTCCCCATGCGAGTTGCTAGGGGGCCTCTCAGGATTCCTCTCCCGTCGATACCGTGGCCAAAAACCTTGTGTGGAGTCAGGGCCGGAACCGAGGTTTTCTCTCAGGGGTGACATGGAACTTTGGGTATTTCTGGAGTCTCCCCAGGGGAGTCAGGCCTCGTCTCGAGTGGGGGCATGCACGTGCGCTTTCCTTCCAGGCTGTAGCAGCAATGTCACGCTTCCCGTCGCGTGGATCAAAGGATCTGTGGTTTTCCCTCGAGGCTTTCCCACAGGGCTGTCCCACGTGCCACCGTGGTGTGAGTCGATCCTCGGCGTGAAAGATGAGCCAGTGCAGGGCAAAGAGGTTCCTCTGGAATGGACTGAGACATCTGGCGGACTCTTGGAATGGTGGTACGACCATGGAGTTCCTCTCGCCTTTCCTGTTGAGAGTGCCTCCTCTTGAGATGCGACGGGAACGCCGGGAATTCTTTCCCGTTGAAAGCAGGGAAAGGATCCCTCATCTCGAGCTACGAGGGGGAAACGGGGCTCCTCTGGATGTGGGCGGGACCATCGTGCTTCCTCTCGAGTGGAGACGGGTATGGCGGTGAACTTCTTGAGTAGCAGCAAGGGTGTGAAAGACCCTTTCGAAGTTCCAGAGGTTAGGTGTCATTAGTCTCCAGACGCCTCATCGGAAATAGGCCTTATCTCGCCTGGAAGGGAGAACTTCCTGGATTTGCTCGAGTTGCGGCAGGTGTTCTCGAGTTACGACGGGGACCTCAGGGACCCGCCCTGGTGGCCTCAGGAGAGGCCAGTCCCCATGCGAGTTGCTAGGGGGCCTCTCGGGATTCCTCTCCCGTCGATACTGGGGCCAAAAACCTTGTGTGGAGTCAGGGCCGGAACCGAGGATTCCTCTCAGGAGCTGACATGGATCTTTGGGTACTTCTGGAGTCTCCCCAGGGGAGTCAGGCCTCGTCTCGATTGGGGCCATGCACGTGCGCTTTCTTTCCAGGCTGTAGCAGCAATGTCACGCTTCCCGTCGCGTGGATCAAAGGATCTGTGGTTTTCCCTCGAGGCTTTCCCTCGAGGCTTTCCCACAGGGCTGTCCCACGTGCCACCGTGGTGTGAGTCGATCCTCGGCGTGAAAGATTAGCCAGTGCAGGGCAAAGAGGTTCCTCTGGAATGGACTGAGACATCTGGGGGACTCTTGGAATGGTGGTACGACCATGGAGTTCCTCTCGCCTTTCCTGTTGAGAGTGCCTCCTCTTGAGATGCGACGGGAACCCCGGGAATTCTTTCCCGTTAAAAGCAGGGAAAGGATCCCTCATCTCGAGCTACGAGGGGGAAACGGGGCTCCTCTGGATGTGGGCGGGACCATCGTGCTTCCTCTCGAGTGGAGACGGGTATGGAGGTGAACTTCTTGAGTAGCAGCAAGGGTGTGAAAGACCCTCTCGAAATTCCAGAGGTTAGGTGTCATTAGTCTCCAGACGCCTCATCGGAAATAGGCCTCATCTCGCCTGGAAGGGAGAACTTCATGGATTTTCTCGAGTTGCGGCAGGTGTTCTCGAGTTACGACGGGGACCTCAGGGACCCGCCCTGGTGGCCCCAGGAGAGGCCAGTCCCCATGCGAGTTGCTACGGGGCCTCTCGGGATTCCTCTCCCGTCGATACCGGGGCCAAAAACCTTGTGTGGAGTCAGGGCCGGAACCGGGGATTCCTCTCAGGGGCTGACATGGATCTTTGGGTACTTCTGGAGTCTCCCCAGGGGAGTCTGGCCTCGTTTCGAGTGGGGGCATGCACGTGCGCTTTCCTTCCAGGCTGTAGCAGCAATGTAACACTTCCCGTCGCGTGGATCAAAGGATCTGTGGTTTTCCCTCGAGGCTTTCCCTCGAGGCTTTCCCACAGGGTTGTCCCACGTGCCGCCGTTGTGTGAGTCGATCCTCGGCGTGAACGATGAGCCAGTGCAGGGCAAAGAGGTTCCTCTGGAATGGACTGAGACATCTGGGGGACTCTTGGAATGGTGGTACGACCATGGAGTTCTTCTCACCTTTCCTGTTGAGAGTGCCTCCTCTTGAGATGCGACGGAAATGCCGGGAATTCTTTCCCGTTAAAAGCAGGGAAAGGATCCCTCATCTCGAGCTACGAGGGGAAACGGGGCTCCTCTGGATGTGGGCGGGACCATCGTGCTTCCTCTCGAGTGGAGACGGGTATGGCGGTGAACTTCTTGTGTTGCAGCAAGGGTGTGAAAGACCCTTTCGAATTTCCAGAGGTTAGGTGTCATTAGTCTCCAGACGCCTCATTGGAAATAGGCCTCATCTCGCCTGGAAGGGAGAACATCCTGGATTTTCTCGAGTTGCGGCAGGTGTTCTCGAGTTACGACGGGGACCTCAGGGAACCGCCCTGGTGGCCTCAGGAAAAGCCAGTCCCCATGCGATTTGCTAGGGGGCCTCTCAGGATTCCTCTCCTGTCTATACCGGGGCCAAAAACCTTGTTTGGAGTCAGGGCCGGAACCGAGGATTGGTCTCAGGGGCTGACATGTATCTTTGGGTACTTCTGGAGTCTCCCCACTGGAGTCAGGCCTCGTTTCGAGTGGGGGCATGCACGAGCGCTTTTCTTCCAGGCAGTAGCAGCAATGTCACGCTTACCTTCGCGTGGATCAAAGGATCTGTGGTTTTCCCTCGAGGCTTTCCCTCGAGGCTTTCCCACAGGGCTGTCCCACTTGCCACCGTGGTGTGAGTCGATCCTCGGCGTGAAAGATGAGCCAGTGCAGGGCAAAGAGGTTCCTATGGAATGGACTGAGACATCTGGGGGATTCTTGGAATGGTGGTACGACCATAGAGTTCCTCTCGCCTTTCCTGTTGAGAGTGCCTCCTCTTGAGATGCGACGGGAATGCCGGGAATTCTTTCCCGTTGAAAGCAGGGAAAGGATCCCGCATCTCGAGCTACGAGGGGGAAACGGGGCTCCTCTGGATATGGGCGGGACCATCGTGCTTCCTCTCGAGTGGAGACGGGTATGGCAGTGAACTTCTTGAGTTGCAGCAAGAGTGTGAAAGACCCTTTCGAAGTTCCAGAGGTTAGGTGTCATTAGTCTCCAGACGCCTCATAGGAAATAGGCCTCATCTCGCCTGGAAGGGAGAACTTCCTGGATTTTCTCGAGTTGCGGCAGGTGTTCTCGAGTTACGACGGGGACCTCAGGGACCCGCCATGGTGGCCTCAGGAAAGGCCAGTCCCCATGCGAGTTGCTAGGGGGCCTCTCAGGATTCCTCTCTCGTCGATACCGGGGCCAAAATCCTTGTGTGGAGTCAGGGCCGGAACCGAGGTTTTCTCTCAGGGGTGACATGGAACTTTGGGTATTTCTGGAGTCTCCCCAGGGGAGTCAGGCCTCGTCTCGAGTGGGGGCATGCACGTGCGCTTTCCCTCCAGGCTGAAGCAGCAATGTCACGCTTCCCGTCGCGTGGATCAAAGGATCTGTGGTTTTCCCTCGAGGCTTTCCGTCGAGGCTTTCCCACAGGGCTGTCCCACGTGCCACCGTGGTGTGAGTCGATGCTCGGCGTGAAAGATGAGCCAGTGCAGGGCAAAGAGCTTCCTCTCGAATGGACTGAGACATCTGGGGGACTCTTAGAATGGTGGTACGACCATGGAGTTCCTCTCGCCTTTCCTGTTGAGAGTGCCTCCTCTTGAGATGCGACGGGAACGCCGGGAATTCTTTCCCGTTGAAAGCAGGGAAAGGATCCCTCATCTCGAGCTACGAGGGGGAAACGGGGCTCCTCTGGATGTGGGCGGGACAATCGTGCTTCCTCTCGAGTGGAGACGGGTATGGCGGTGAACTTCTTGAGTAGCAGCAAGGGTGTGAAAGACCCTCTCGAAATTCCAGAGGTTAGGTGTCATTAGTCTCCAGACGCCTCATCGGAAATAGGCCTCATCTCGCCTGGAAGGGAGAACTTCATGGATTTTCTCGAGTTGCGGCAGGTGTTCTCGAATTACGACGGGGACCTCAGGGACCCGCCCTGGTGGCCCCAGGAGAGGCCAGTCCCCATGCGAGTTGCTACGGGGCCTCTCGGGATTCCTCTCCCGTCGATACCGGGGCCAAAAACCTTGTGTGGAGTCAAGGCCGGAACCGAGGATTCCTCTCAGGGGCTGACATGGATCTTTGGGTACTTCTGGAGTCTCCCCAGGGGAGTCAGGCCTCGTCTCGAGTGGGGGCATGCACGTGTGCTTTCCTTCCAGGCTATAGCAGCAATGTCACGCTTCCCGTCGCGTGCATCAAAGGATCTGTGGTTTTCCCTCGAGGCTTTCCCTTCAGGCTTTCCCACAGGGCTGTCCCACGTGCCACCGTGGTGTGAGTCGATCCTCGGCGTGAAAGATGAGCCAGTGCAGGGCAAAGAGGTTCCTCTGGAATGGACTGAGACATCTGGGGTACTCTTGGAATGGTGGTATGACCATGGAGTTCCTCTCGCCTTTCCTGTTGAGACTGCCTCCTCTTGAGATGCGACGGGAACGCCGGGAATTCTTTCCCGTTGAAAGCAGGGAAAGGATCCCTCATCTCGAGCTACGAATGTGAAACGGGGCTCCTCTGGATGTGGGCGGGACCATCGTGCTTCCTCTCGAGTGGAGACGGGTATGGCGGTGAACTTCTTGAGTTGCAGCAAGGGTGTGAAAGACCCTTTCGAAGTTCCAGAGGTTAGGTGTCATTAGTCTCCAGACGCCTCATCGAAAATAGGCCTCATCTCGCCTGGAAGGGAGAACTTCCTGGATTTTCTCGAGTTGCGGCAGGTGTTCTCGAGTTACGACGGGGACCTCAGGGACCCGCCATGGTGGCCTCAGGAAAGACCAGTCCCCATGCGAGTTGCTACGGGGCCTCTCAGGATTCCTCTCCCGTCGATACCGGGGCCAAAAACCTTGTGTGGAGTCAGGGTCGGAACCGAGGTTTCCTCTCAGAGGTGACATGGAACTTTGGGTATTTCTGGAGTCTCCCCAGGGGAGTCAGGCCTCGTCTCGAGTGGGGGCATGCACGTGCGCTTTCCTTCCAGGCTGTAGCAGCAATGTCACGCTTCCCGTCGCGTGGATCAAAGGATCTGTGGTTTTCCCTCGAGGCTTTCCCTCGAGGCTTTGCCACAGGGATGTCCCACGTGCCACCGTGGTGTGAGTCGATCCTCGGCGTGAAAGATGAGCCAGTGCAGGGCAAAGAGGTTCCTCTGGAATGGACTGAGACATCTGGGGGACTCTTGGAATGGTGGTACGACCATGGAGTTCTTCTCACCTTTCCTGTTGAGAGTGCCTCCTCTTGAGATGCGACGGAAATGCCGGGAATTCTTTCCCGTTAAAAGCAGGGAAAGGATCCCTCATCTCGAGCTACGAGGGGGAAACGGGGCACCTCTGGATATGGGCGGGACCATCGTGCTTCCTCTCGAGTGGAGACGGGTATGGCGGTGAACTTCTTGAGTTGCAGCAAGGGTGTGAAAGACCCTTTCGAAGTTCCAGAGGTTAGGTGTCATTAGTCTCCAGACGCCTCATCGGAAATAGGCCTCATCTCGCCTGGAAGGGAGAACTTCCTGGATTTTCTCGAGTTGCGGCAGGTGTTCTCGAGTTACGACGGGGACCTCAGGGACCCGCCATGGTGGCCTCAGGAAAGGCCAGTCCCCATGCGAGTTGCTAGGGGGCCTCTCAGGATTCCTCTCCCGTCGATACCGGGGCCAAAAACCTTGTGTGGAGTCAGGGCCGGAACCGAGGTTTTCTCTCAGGGGTGACATGGAACTTTGGGTATTTCTGGAGTCTCCCCAAGGGAGTCAGGCCTCGTCTCGAGTGGGGGCAGGCACGTGCGCTTTCCTTCCAGGCTGTAGCAGCAATGTCACGCTTCCCGTCGCGTGGATCAAAGGATCTGTGGTTTTCCCTCGAGGCTTTCCCACAGGGCTGTCCCACGTGCCACCGTGGTGTGAGTCGATCCTCGGCGTGAAAGATGAGCCAGTGCAGGGCAAAGAGGTTCCTCTGGAATGGACTGAGACATCTGGCGGACTCTTGGAATGGTGGTACGACCATGGAGTTCCTCTCGCCTTTCCTGTTGAGAGTGCCTCCTCTTGAGATGCGACGGGAACGCCGGGAATTCTTTCCCGTTGAAAGCAGGGAAAGGATCCCTCATCTCGAGCTACGAGGGGGAAACGGGGCTCCTCTGGATGTGGGCGGGACCATCGTGCTTCCTCTCGAGTGGAGACGGGTATGGCGGTGAACTTCTTGAGTAGCAGCAAGGGTGTGAAAGACCCTTTCGAAGTTCCAGAGGTTAGGTGTCATTAGTCTCCAGACGCCTCATCGGAAATAGGCCTTATCTCGCCTGGAAGGGAGAACTTCCTGGATTTGCTCGAGTTGCGGCAGGTGTTCTCGAGTTACGACGGGGACCTCAGGGACCCGCCCTGGTGGCCTCAGGAGAGGCCAGTCCCCATGCGAGTTGCTAGGGGGCCTCTCGGGATTCCTCTCCCGTCGATACTGGGGCCAAAAACCTTGTGTGGAGTCAGGGCCGGAACCGAGGATTCCTCTCAGGAGCTGACATGGATCTTTGGGTACTTCTGGAGTCTCCCCAGGGGAGTCAGGGCTCGTCTCGATTGGGGCCATGCACGTGCGCTTTCTTTCCAGGCTGTAGCAGCAATGTCACGCTTCCCGTCGCGTGGATCAAAGGATCTGTGGTTTTCCCTCGAGGCTTTCCCTCGAGGCTTTCCCACAGGGCTGTCCCACGTGCCACCGTGGTGTGAGTCGATCCTCGGCGTGAAAGATTAGCCAGTGCAGGGCAAAGAGGTTCCTCTGGAATGGACTGAGACATCTGGGGGACTCTTGGAATGGTGGTACGACCATGGAGTTCCTCTCGCCTTTCCTGTTGAGAGTGCCTCCTCTTGAGATGCGACGGGAACCCCGGGAATTCTTTCCCGTTAAAAGCAGGGAAAGGATCCCTCATCTCGAGCTACGAGGGGGAAACGGGGCTCCTCTGGATGTGGGCGGGACCATCGTGCTTCCTCTCGAGTGGAGACGGGTATGGAGGTGAACTTCTTGAGTAGCAGCAAGGGTGTGAAAGACCCTCTCGAAATTCCAGAGGTTAGGTGTCATTAGTCTCCAGACGCCTCATCGGAAATAGGCCTCATCTCGCCTGGAAGGGAGAACTTCATGGATTTTCTCGAGTTGCGGCAGGTGTTCTCGAGTTACGACGGGGACCTCAGGGACCCGCCCTGGTGGCCCCAGGAGAGGCCAGTCCCCATGCGAGTTGCTACGGGGCCTCTCGGGATTCCTCTCCCGTCGATACCGGGGCCAAAAACCTTGTGTGGAGTCAGGGCCGGAACCGGGGATTCCTCTCAGGGGCTGACATGGATCTTTGGGTACTTCTGGAGTCTCCCCAGGGGAGTCTGGCCTCGTTTCGAGTGGGGGCATGCACGTGCGCTTTCCTTCCAGGCTGTAGCAGCAATGTCACACTTCCCGTCGCGTGGATCAAAGGATCTGTGGTTTTCCCTCGAGGCTTTCCCTCGAGGCTTTCCCACAGGGTTGTCCCACGTGCCGCCGTTGTGTGAGTCGATCCTCGGCGTGAAAGATGAGCCAGTGCAGGGCAAAGAGGTTCCTCTGGAATGGACTGAGACATCTGGGGGACTCTTGGAATGGTGGTACGACCATGGAGTTCTTCTCACCTTTCCTGTTGAGAGTGCCTCCTCTTGAGATGCGACGGAAATGCCGGGAATTCTTTCCCGTTAAAAGCAGGGAAAGGATCCCTCATTTCGAGCTACGAGGGGAAACGGGGCTCCTCTGGATGTGGGCGGGACCATCGTGCTTCCTCTCGAGTGGAGACGGGTATGGCGGTGAACTTCTTGTGTTGCAGCAAGGGTGTGAAAGACCCTTTCGAATTTCCAGAGGTTAGGTGTCATTAGTCTCCAGACGCCTCATTGGAAATAGGCCTCATCTCGCCTGGAAGGGAGAACATCCTGGATTTTCTCGAGTTGCGGCAGGTGTTCTCGAGTTACGACGGGGACCTCAGGGAACCGCCCTGGTGGCCTCAGGAAAAGCCAGTCCCCATGCGATTTGCTAGGGGGCCTCTCAGGATTCCTCTCCTGTCTATACCGGGGCCAAAAACCTTGTTTGGAGTCAGGGCCGGAACCGAGGATTGGTCTCAGGGGCTGACATGTATCTTTGGGTACTTCTGGAGTCTCCCCACTGGAGTCAGGCCTCGTTTCGAGTGGGGGCATGCACGAGCGCTTTTCTTCCAGGCAGTAGCAGCAATGTCACGCTTACCTTCGCGTGGATCAAAGGATCTGTGGTTTTCCCTCGAGGCTTTCCCTCGAGGCTTTCCCACAGGGCTGTCCCACTTGCCACCGTGGTGTGAGTCGATCCTCGGCGTGAAAGATGAGCCAGTGCAGGGCAAAGAGGTTCCTATGGAATGGACTGAGACATCTGGGGGATTCTTGGAATGGTGGTACGACCATAGAGTTCCTCTCGCCTTTCCTGTTGAGAGTGCCTCCTCTTGAGATGCGACGGGAATGCCGGGAATTCTTTCCCGTTGAAAGCAGGGAAAGGATCCCGCATCTCGAGCTACGAGGGGGAAACGGGGCTCCTCTGGATATGGGCGGGACCATCGTGCTTCCTCTCGAGTGGAGACGGGTATGGCAGTGAACTTCTTGAGTTGCAGCAAGAGTGTGAAAGACCCTTTCGAAGTTCCAGAGGTTAGGTGTCATTAGTCTCCAGACGCCTCATAGGAAATAGGCCTCATCTCGCCTGGAAGGGAGAACTTCCTGGATTTTCTCGAGTTGCGGCAGGTGTTCTCGAGTTACGACGGGGACCTCAGGGACCCGCCATGGTGGCCTCAGGAAAGGCCAGTCCCCATGCGAGTTGCTAGGGGGCCTCTCAGGATTCCTCTCTCGTCGATACCGGGGCCAAAATCCTTGTGTGGAGTCAGGGCCGGAACCGAGGTTTTCTCTCAGGGGTGACATGGAACTTTGGGTATTTCTGGAGTCTCCCCAGGGGAGTCAGGCCTCGTCTCGAGTGGGGGCATGCACGTGCGCTTTCCCTCCAGGCTGAAGCAGCAATGTCACGCTTCCCGTCGCGTGGATCAAAGGATCTGTGGTTTTCCCTCGAGGCTTTCCCTCGAGGCTTTCCCACAGGGCTGTCCCACGTGCCACCGTGGTGTGAGTCGATGCTCGGCGTGAAAGATGAGCCAGTGCAGGGCAAAGAGCTTCCTCTCGAATGGACTGAGACATCTGGGGGACTCTTGGAATGGTGGTACGACCATGGAGTTCCTCTCGCCTTTCCTGTTGAGAGTGCCTCCTCTTGAGATGCGACGGGAACGCCGGGAATTCTTTCCCGTTGAAAGCAGGGAAAGGATCCCTCATCTCGAGCTACGAGGGGGAAACGGGGCTCCTCTGGATGTGGGCGGGACAATCGTGCTTCCTCTCGAGTGGAGACGGGTATGGCGGTGAACTTCTTGAGTAGCAGCAAGGGTGTGAAAGACCCTCTCGAAATTCCAGAGGTTAGGTGTCATTAGTCTCCAGACGCCTCATCGGAAATAGGCCTCATCTCGCCTGGAAGGGAGAACTTCATGGATTTTCTCGAGTTGCGGCAGGTGTTCTCGAATTACGACGGGGACCTCAGGGACCCGCCCTGGTGGCCCCAGGAGAGGCCAGTCCCCATGCGAGTTGCTACGGGGCCTCTCGGGATTCCTCTCCCGTCGATACCGGGGCCAAAAACCTTGTGTGGAGTCAGGGCCGGAACCGAGGATTCCTCTCAGGGGCTGACATGGATCTTTGGGTACTTCTGGAGTCTCCCCAGGGGAGTCAGGCCTCGTCTCGAGTGGGGGCATGCACGTGTGCTTTCCTTCCAGGCTATAGCAGCAATGTCACGCTTCCCGTCGCGTGCATCAAAGGATCTGTGGTTTTCCCTCGAGGCTTTCCCTTCAGGCTTTCCCACAGGGCTGTCCCACGTGCCACCGTGGTGTGAGTCGATCCTCGGCGTGAAAGATGAGCCAGTGCAGGGCAAAGAGGTTCCTCTGGAATGGACTGAGACATCTGGGGTACTCTTGGAATGGTGGTATGACCATGGAGTTCCTCTCGCCTTTCCTGTTGAGACTGCCTCCTCTTGAGATGCGACGGGAACGCCGGGAATTCTTTCCCGTTGAAAGCAGGGAAAGGATCCCTCATCTCGAGCTACGAATGTGAAACGGGGCTCCTCTGGATGTGGGCGGGACCATCGTGCTTCCTCTCGAGTGGAGACGGGTATGGCGGTGAACTTCTTGAGTTGCAGCAAGGGTGTGAAAGACCCTTTCGAAGTTCCAGAGGTTAGGTGTCATTAGTCTCCAGACGCCTCATCGAAAATAGGCCTCATCTCGCCTGGAAGGGAGAACTTCCTGGATTTTCTCGAGTTGCGGCAGGTGTTCTCGAGTTACGACGGGGACCTCAGGGACCCGCCATGGTGGCCTCAGGAAAGACCAGTCCCCATGCGAGTTGCTACGGGGCCTCTCAGGATTCCTCTCCCGTCGATACCGGGGCCAAAAACCTTGTGTGGAGTCAGGGTCGGAACCGAGGTTTCCTCTCAGAGGTGACATGGAACTTTGGGTATTTCTGGAGTCTCCCCAGGGGAGTCAGGCCTCGTCTCGAGTGGGGGCATGCACGTGCGCTTTCCTTCCAGGCTGTAGCAGCAATGTCACGCTTCCCGTCGCGTGGATCAAAGGATCTGTGGTTTTCCCTCGAGGCTTTCCCTCGAGGCTTTCCCACAGGGCTGTCCCACGTGCCACCGTGGTGTGAGTCGATCCTCGGCGTGAAAGATTAGCCAGTGCAGGGCAAAGAGGTTCCTCTGGAATGGACTGAGACATCTGGGGGACTCTTGGAATGGTGGTACGACCATGGAGTTCCTCTCGCCTTTCCTGTTGAGAGTGCCTCCTCTTGAGATGCGACGGGAACCCCGGGAATTCTTTCCCGTTAAAAGCAGGGAAAGGATCCCTCATCTCGAGCTACGAGGGGGAAACGGGGCTCCTCTGGATGTGGGCGGGACCATCGTGCTTCCTCTCGAGTGGAGACGGGTATGGAGGTGAACTTCTTGAGTAGCAGCAAGGGTGTGAAAGACCCTCTCGAAATTCCAGAGGTTAGGTGTCATTAGTCTCCAGACGCCTCATCGGAAATAGGCCTCATCTCGCCTGGAAGGGAGAACTTCATGGATTTTCTCGAGTTGCGGCAGGTGTTCTCGAGTTACGACGGGGACCTCAGGGACCCGCCCTGGTGGCCCCAGGAGAGGCCAGTCCCCATGCGAGTTGCTACGGGGCCTCTCGGGATTCCTCTCCCGTCGATACCGGGGCCAAAAACCTTGTGTGGAGTCAGGGCCGGAACCGGGGATTCCTCTCAGGGGCTGACATGGATCTTTGGGTACTTCTGGAGTCTCCCCAGGGGAGTCTGGCCTCGTTTCGAGTGGGGGCATGCACGTGCGCTTTCCTTCCAGGCTGTAGCAGCAATGTCACACTTCCCGTCGCGTGGATCAAAGGATCTGTGGTTTTCCCTCGAGGCTTTCCCTCGAGGCTTTCCCACAGGGTTGTCCCACGTGCCGCCGTTGTGTGAGTCGATCCTCGGCGTGAAAGATGAGCCAGTGCAGGGCAAAGAGGTTCCTCTGGAATGGACTGAGACATCTGGGGGACTCTTGGAATGGTGGTACGACCATGGAGTTCTTCTCACCTTTCCTGTTGAGAGTGCCTCCTCTTGAGATGCGACGGAAATGCCGGGAATTCTTTCCCGTTAAAAGCAGGGAAAGGATCCCTCATTTCGAGCTACGAGGGGAAACGGGGCTCCTCTGGATGTGGGCGGGACCATCGTGCTTCCTCTCGAGTGGAGACGGGTATGGCGGTGAACTTCTTGTGTTGCAGCAAGGGTGTGAAAGACCCTTTCGAATTTCCAGAGGTTAGGTGTCATTAGTCTCCAGACGCCTCATTGGAAATAGGCCTCATCTCGCCTGGAAGGGAGAACATCCTGGATTTTCTCGAGTTGCGGCAGGTGTTCTCGAGTTACGACGGGGACCTCAGGGAACCGCCCTGGTGGCCTCAGGAAAAGCCAGTCCCCATGCGATTTGCTAGGGGGCCTCTCAGGATTCCTCTCCTGTCTATACCGGGTCCAAAAACCTTGTTTGGAGTCAGGGCCGGAACCGAGGATTGGTCTCAGGGGCTGACATGTATCTTTGGGTACTTCTGGAGTCTCCCCACTGGAGTCAGGCCTCGTTTCGAGTGGGGGCATGCACGAGCGCTTTTCTTCCAGGCAGTAGCAGCAATGTCACGCTTACCTTCGCGTGGATCAAAGGATCTGTGGTTTTCCCTCGAGGCTTTCCCTCGAGGCTTTCCCACAGGGCTGTCCCACTTGCCACCGTGGTGTGAGTCGATCCTCGGCGTGAAAGATGAGCCAGTGCAGGGCAAAGAGGTTCCTATGGAATGGACTGAGACATCTGGGGGATTCTTGGAATGGTGGTACGACCATAGAGTTCCTCTCGCCTTTCCTGTTGAGAGTGCCTCCTCTTGAGATGCGACGGGAATGCCGGGAATTCTTTCCCGTTGAAAGCAGGGAAAGGATCCCGCATCTCGAGCTACGAGGGGGAAACGGGGCTCCTCTGGATATGGGCGGGACCATCGTGCTTCCTCTCGAGTGGAGACGGGTATGGCAGTGAACTTCTTGAGTTGCAGCAAGAGTGTGAAAGACCCTTTCGAAGTTCCAGAGGTTAGGTGTCATTAGTCTCCAGACGCCTCATAGGAAATAGGCCTCATCTCGCCTGGAAGGGAGAACTTCCTGGATTTTCTCGAGTTGCGGCAGGTGTTCTCGAGTTACGACGGGGACCTCAGGGACCCGCCATGGTGGCCTCAGGAAAGGCCAGTCCCCATGCGAGTTGCTAGGGGGCCTCTCAGGATTCCTCTCTCGTCGATACCGGGGCCAAAATCCTTGTGTGGAGTCAGGGCCGGAACCGAGGTTTTCTCTCAGGGGTGACATGGAACTTTGGGTATTTCTGGAGTCTCCCCAGGGGAGTCAGGCCTCGTCTCGAGTGGGGGCATGCACGTGCGCTTTCCCTCCAGGCTGAAGCAGCAATGTCACGCTTCCCGTCGCGTGGATCAAAGGATCTGTGGTTTTCCCTCGAGGCTTTCCGTCGAGGCTTTCCCACAGGGCTGTCCCACGTGCCACCGTGGTGTGAGTCGATGCTCGGCGTGAAAGATGAGCCAGTGCAGGGCAAAGAGCTTCCTCTCGAATGGACTGAGACATCTGGGGGACTCTTGGAATGGTGGTACGACCATGGAGTTCCTCTCGCCTTTCCTGTTGAGAGTGCCTCCTCTTGAGATGCGACGGGAACGCCGGGAATTCTTTCCCGTTGAAAGCAGGGAAAGGATCCCTCATCTCGAGCTACGAGGGGGAAACGGGGCTCCTCTGGATGTGGGCGGGACAATCGTGCTTCCTCTCGAGTGGAGACGGGTATGGCGGTGAACTTCTTGAGTAGCAGCAAGGGTGTGAAAGACCCTCTCGAAATTCCAGAGGTTAGGTGTCATTAGTCTCCAGACGCCTCATCGGAAATAGGCCTCATCTCGCCTGGAAGGGAGAACTTCATGGATTTTCTCGAGTTGCGGCAGGTGTTCTCGAATTACGACGGGGACCTCAGGGACCCGCCCTGGTGGCCCCAGGAGAGGCCAGTCCCCATGCGAGTTGCTACGGGGCCTCTCGGGATTCCTCTCCCGTCGATACCGGGGCCAAAAACCTTGTGTGGAGTCAGGGCCGGAACCGAGGATTCCTCTCAGGGGCTGACATGGATCTTTGGGTACTTCTGGAGTCTCCCCAGGGGAGTCAGGCCTCGTCTCGAGTGGGGGCATGCACGTGTGCTTTCCTTCCAGGCTATAGCAGCAATGTCACGCTTCCCGTCGCGTGCATCAAAGGATCTGTGGTTTTCCCTCGAGGCTTTCCCTTCAGGCTTTCCCACAGGGCTGTCCCACGTGCCACCGTGGTGTGAGTCGATCCTCGGCGTGAAAGATGAGCCAGTGCAGGGCAAAGAGGTTCCTCTGGAATGGACTGAGACATCTGGGGTACTCTTGGAATGGTGGTATGACCATGGAGTTCCTCTCGCCTTTCCTGTTGAGACTGCCTCCTCTTGAGATGCGACGGGAACGCCGGGAATTCTTTCCCGTTGAAAGCAGGGAAAGGATCCCTCATCTCGAGCTACGAATGTGAAACGGGGCTCCTCTGGATGTGGGCGGGACCATCGTGCTTCCTCTCGAGTGGAGACGGGTATGGCGGTGAACTTCTTGAGTTGCAGCAAGGGTGTGAAAGACCCTTTCGAAGTTCCAGAGGTTAGGTGTCATTAGTCTCCAGACGCCTCATCGAAAATAGGCCTCATCTCGCCTGGAAGGGAGAACTTCCTGGATTTTCTCGAGTTGCGGCAGGTGTTCTCGAGTTACGACGGGGACCTCAGGGACCCGCCATGGTGGCCTCAGGAAAGACCAGTCCCCATGCGAGTTGCTACGGGGCCTCTCAGGATTCCTCTCCCGTCGATACCGGGGCCAAAAACCTTGTGTGGAGTCAGGGTCGGAACCGAGGTTTCCTCTCAGAGGTGACATGGAACTTTGGGTATTTCTGGAGTCTCCCCAGGGGAGTCAGGCCTCGTCTCGAGTGGGGGCATGCACGTGCGCTTTCCTTCCAGGCTGTAGCAGCAATGTCACGCTTCCCGTCGCGTGGATCAAAGGATCTGTGGTTTTCCCTCGAGGCTTTCCCTCGAGGCTTTGCCACAGGGATGTCCCACGTGCCACCGTGGTGTGAGTCGATCCTCGGCGTGAAAGATGAGCCAGTGCAGGGCAAAGAGGTTCCTCTGGAATGGACTGAGACATCTGGGGGACTCTTGGAATGGTGGTACGACCATGGAGTTCCT
The DNA here is from genome assembly GCF_032405125.1 of Capricornis sumatraensis. NCBI lineage: Eukaryota > Metazoa > Chordata > Mammalia > Artiodactyla > Bovidae > Capricornis > Capricornis sumatraensis. Next base: position 1,208,149 of record NW_027184625.1, read on the forward strand.
CTCGCCTTTCCTGTTGAGAGTGCCTCCTCTTGAGATGCGACGGGAACGCCGGGAATTCTTTCCCGTTGAAAGCAGGGAAAGGATCCCACATCTCGAGCTACGAGGGGGAAACGGGGCTCCTCAGGATGTGGGCGGGACCATCGTGCTTCCTCTCGAGTGGAGACGGGTATGGCGGTGAACTTCTTGAGTAGCAGCAAGGGTGTGAAAGACCCTTTCGAAGTTCCAGAGGTTAGGTGTCATTAGTCTCCAGACGCCTCATCAGAAATAGGCCTCATCTCGGCTGGAAGGGAGAACTTCCTGGATTTTCTCGAGTTGCGGCAGGTGTTCTCGAGTTACGACGGGGACCTCAGGGACCCGCCATGGTGGCCTCAGGAAAGGCCATTCCCCATGCGAGTTGCTAGGGGGCCTCTCAGGATTCCTCTCCCGTCGATACCGGGGCCAAAAACCTTGTGTGGAGTCAGGGCCGGAACCGAGGTTTCCTCTCAGGGGTGACATGGATCTTTGGGTACTTCTGGAGTCTCCCTAGGGGAGTCAGGCCTCGTTTCGAGTGGGGGCATGCACGAGCGCTTTTCTTCCAGGCTGTAGCAGCAATATCACGCTTCCCGTTGCGTGGATCAAAGGATCTGTGGTTTTCCCTCGAGGCTTTCCCTCGAGGCTTTGCCACAGGGCTGTCCCACGTGCCACCGTGGTGTGAGTCGATCCTCGGCGTGAATGATGAGCCAGTGCAGGGCAAAGAGGTTCCTCTGGAATGGACTGAGACATCTGGGGGACTCTTGGAATGGTGGTACGACCATGGAGTTCCTCTCGCCTTTCCTGTTGAGAGTGCCTCCTCTTGAGATGCGACGGGAACGCCGGGAATTCTTTCCCGTTGAAAGCAGGGAAAGGATCCCTCATCTCGAGCTACGAGGGGGAAACGGGGCTCCTCTGGATGTGGGCGGGACCATCGTGCTTCCTCTCGAGTGGAGACGGGTATGGCGGTGAACTTCTTGAGTAGCAGCAAGGGTGTGAAAGACCCTTTCGAAGTTCCAGAGGTTAGGTGTCATTAGTCTCCAGACGCCTCATCGGAAATAGGCCTCATCTCGGCTGGAAGGGAGAACTTCCTGGATTTTCTCGAGTTGCGGCAGGTGTTCTCGAGTTACGACGGGGACCTCAGGGACCCGCCATGGTGGCCTCAGGAAAGGCCAGTCCCCATGCGAGTTGCTAGGGGGCCTCTCAGGATTCCTCTCCCGTCGATACCGGGGCCAACAAACTTGTGTGGAGTCAGGGCCGGAACCGAGGTTTCCTCTCAGGGGTGACATGGATCTTTGGGTACTTCTGGAGTCTCCCTAGGGGAGTCAGGCCTCGTCTCGAGTGGGGGCATGCACGTGCGCTTTCCTTCCAGGCTGTAGCAGCAATGTCACGCTTCCCGTTGCGTGGATCAAAGGATCTGTGGTTTTCCCTCGAGGCTTTCCCTCGAGGCTTTCCCACAGGGCTTTCCCACGTTCCACCGTGGTGTGAGTCGATCCTCGGCGTGAAAGATGAGCCAGTGCAGGGCAAAGAGGTTCCTCTGCAATGGACTGAGACATCTGGGGGACTCTTGGAATGGTGGTACGACCATGGAGATCCTCTCGCCTTTCCTGTTGAGAGTGCCTCCTCTTGAGATGCGACGGGAACGCCGGGAATCCTTTCCCGTTGAAAGCAGGGAAAGGATCCCTCATCTCGAGCTACGAGGGGGAAACGGGGTTCCTCTGGATGTGGGCGGGACCATCGTGCTTCCTCTCGAGTGGAGACGGGTATGGCGGTGAACTTCTTGAGTAGCAGCAAGGGTGTGAAAGACCCTTTCGAAGTTCCAGAGGTTAGGTGTCATTAGTCTCCAGACGCCTCATTGGAAATAGGCCTCATCTGGCCTGGAAGGGAGAACTTCCTGGATTTTCTCGAGTTGCGGGAGGTGTTCTCGAGTTACGACGGGGACCTCAGGGACCCGCCCTGGTGGCCTCAGGAGAGGCCAGTCCCCATGCGAGTTGCTAGGGGGCCTCTCGGGATTCCTCTCCCGTCGATACCGGGGCCAAAAACCTTGTGTGGAGTCAGGGCCGGAACCGAGGTTTCCTCTCAGGGGTGACATGGATCTTTGGGTACTTCTGGAGTCTCCCTAGGGGAGTCAGGACTTGTCTCGAGTGGGGGCATGCACGTGCGCTTTCCTTCCAGGCTGTAGCAGCAATGTCACGCTTCCCGTCGCGTGGATCAAAGGATCTGTGGTTTTCCCTCGAGGCTTTCCCACAGGGCTGTCACACGTGCCACCGTGGTGTGAGTCGTCCTCGGCGTGAAAGATGAGCCAGTGCAGGGCAAAGAGGTTCCTCTGGAATGGACTGAGACATCTGGGGGACTCTTGGAATGGTGGTACGACCATGGAGTTCCTCTCGCCTTTCCTGTTGAGAGTGCCTCCTCTTGAGATGCGACGGGAACACCGGGAATTCTTTCCCGTTGAAAGCAGGGAAAGGATCCCTCATCTCGAGCTACGAGGGGGAAACGGGGCTCCTCTGGATGTGGGCGGGACCATCGTGCTTCCTCTCGAGTGGAGACGGGTATGGCGGTGAACTTCTTGAGTTGCAGCAAGGGTGTGAAAGACCCTTTCGAAGTTCCAGAGGTTAGGTGTCATTAGTCTCCAGACGCCTCATCGGAAATAGGCCTCATCTCGCCTGGAAGGGAGAACTTCCTGGATTTTCTCGAGTTGCGGCAGGTGTTCTCGAGTTACGACGGGGACCTCAGGGACCCGCCATGGTGGCCTCAGGAAAGGCCAGTCCCCATGCGAGTTGCTAGGGGGCCTCTCGGGATTCCTCTCCCGTCGATACCGGGGCCAAAAACCTTGTGTGGAGTCAGGGTCGGAACCGAGGTTTCCTCTCAGAGGTGACATGGAACTTTGGGTATTTCTGGAGTCTCCCCAGGGGAGTCAGGCCTCGTCTCGAGTGGGGGCATGCATGTGCGCTTTCCTTCCAGGCTGTAGCAGCAATGTCACGCTTCCCGTCGCGTGGATAAAAGGATCTGTGGTTTTCCCTCGAGGCTTTCCCTCGAGGCTTTGCCACAGGGATGTCCCACGTGCCACCGTGGTGTGAGTCGATCCTCGGCGTGAAAGATGAGCCAGTGCAGGGCAAAGAGGTTCCTCTGGAATGGACTGAGACATCTGGGGGACTCTTGGAATGGTGGTACGACCATGGAGTTCCTCTCGCCTTTCCTGTTGAGAGTGCCTCCTCTTGAGATGCAACGGGAACGCCGGGAATTCTTTCCCGTTGAAAGCAGGGAAAGGATCCCTCATCTCGAGCTACGAGGGGGAAACGGGGCTCCTCTGGATGTGGGCGGGACCATCGTGCTTCCTCTCGAGTGGAGACGGGTATGGCGGTGAAATTCTTGAGTTGCAGCAAGGGTGTGAAAGACCCTTTCGAAGTTCCAGAGGTTAGGTGTCATTAGTCTCCAGAGGCCTCATCGGAAATAGGCCTCATCTCGCCTGGAAGGGAGAACTTCCTGGATTTTCTCGAGTTGCGGCAGGTGTTCTCGAGTTACGACGGGGACCTCAGGGACCCGCCATGGTGGCCTCAGGAAAGGCCATTCCCCATGCGAGTTGCTAGGGGGCCTCTCAGGATTCCTCTCCCGTCGATACCGGGGCCAAAAACCTTGTGTGGAGTAAGGGCCGGAACCGAGGTTTTCTCTCAGGGGTGACATGGAACTTTGGGTATTTCTGGAGTCTCCCCAGGGGAGTCAGGCCTCGTCTCGAGTGGGGGCATGCACGTGCGCTTTCCTTCCAGGCTGTAGCTGCAATGTCACGCTTCCCGTCGCGTGGATCAAAGGATCTGTGGTTTTCCCTCGAGGCTTTCCACAGGGCTGTCCCACGTGCCACCGTGGTGTGAGTCGATCCTCGGCGTGAAAGATGAGCCAGTGCAGGGCAAAGAGGTTCCTCTGGAATGGACTGAGACATCTGGGGGACTCTTGGAATGGTGGTACGACCATGGAGATCCTCTCGCCTTTCCTGTTGAGAGTGCCTCCTCTTGAGATGCGACGGGAACGCCGGGAATTCTTTCCCGTTGAAAGCAGGGAAAGGATCCCTCATCTCGAGCTACGAGGGGGAAACGGGGCTCCTCTGGATGTGGGCGGGACCATCGTGCTTCCTCTCGAGTGGAGACGGGTATGGCGGTGAACTTCTTGAGTAGCAGCAAGGGTGTGAAAGACCCTTTCGAAGTTCCAGAGGTTAGGTGTCATTAGTCTCCAGACGCCTCATTGGAAATAGGCCTCATCTGACCTGGAAGGGAGAACTTCCTGGATTTTCTCGAGTTGCGGCAGGTGTTCTCGAGTTACGACGGGGACCTCAGGGACCCGCCCTGGTGGCCTCAGGAGAGGCCAGTCCCCATGCGAGTTGCTAGGGGGCCTCTCGGGATTCCTCTCCCGTCGATACCGGGGCCAAGAACCTTGTGTGGAGTCAGGGCCCGAACCGAGGATTCCTCTCAGGGGCTGACATGGATCTTTGGGTACTTCTGGAGTCTCCCCACTGGAGTCAGGCCTCGTTTCGAGTGGGGGCATGCACGAGCGCTTTTCTTCCAGGCTGTAGCAGCAATGTCACGCTTCCCGTTGCGTGGATCAAAGGATCTGTGGTTTTCCCTCGAGGCTTTCCCTCGAGGCTTTGCCACAGGGCTCTCCCACGTGCCACCGTGGTGTGAGTCGATCCTCGGCGTGAATGATGAGCCAGTGCAGGGCAAAGAGGTTCCTCTGGAATGGACTGAGACATCTGGGGGACTCTTGGAATGGTGGTACGACCATGGAGTTCCTCTCGCCTTTCCTGTTGAGAGTGCCTCCTCTTGAGATGCGACGGGAACGCCGGGAATTCTTTCCCGTTGAAAGCAGGGAAAGGATCCCTCATCTCGAGCTACGAGGGGGAAACGGGGCTCCTCTGGATGTGGGCGGGACCATCGTGCTTCCTCTCGAGTGGAGACGGCTATGGCGGTGAACTTCTTGAGTAGCAGCAAGGGTGTGAAAGACCCTTTCGAAGTTCCAGAGGTTAGGTGTCATTAGTCTCCAGACGCCTCATCGGAAATAGGCCTCATCTCGGCTGGAAGGGAGAACTTCCTGGATTTTCTCGAGTTGCGGCAGGTGTTCTCGAGTTACGACGGGGACCTCAGGGACCCGCCATGGTGGCCTCAGGAAAGGCCAGTCCCCATGCGAGTTGCTAGGGGGCCTCTCAGGATTCCTCTCCCGTCGATACCGGGGCCAAAAAACTTGTGTGGAGTCAGGGCCGGAAACGAGGTTTCCTCTCAGGGGTGACATGGATCTTTGGGTACTTCTGGAGTCTCCCTAGGGGAGTCAGGCCTCGTCTCGAGTGGGGGCATGCACGTGCGCTTTCTTTCGAAGCTGTAGCAGCAATGTCACGCTTCCCGTCGCGTGGATCAAAGGATCTGTGGTTTTCCCTCGAGGCTTTCCCTCGAGGCTTTCCCACAGGGCTGTCCCACGTTCCAACGTGGTGTGAGTCGATCCTCGGCGTGAAAGGTGAGCCAGTGCAGGGCAAAGAGGTTCCTCTGGAATGGACTGAGACATCTGGGGGACTCTTGGAATGGTGGTACGACCATGGAGATCCTCTCGCCTTTCCTGTTGAGAGTGCCTCCTCTTGAGATGCGACGGGAACGCCGGGAATTCTTTCCCGTTGAAAGCAGGGAAAGGATCCCTCATCTCGAGCTACGAGGGGGAAACGGGGCTCCTCTGGATGTGGGCGGGACCATCGTGCTTCCTCTCGAGTGGAGACGGGTATGGCGGTGAACTTCTTGAGTAGCAGCAAGGGTGTGAAAGACCCTTTCGAAGTTCCAGAGGTTAGGTGTCATTAGTCTCCAGACGCCTCATTGGAAATAGGCCTCATCTGGCCTGGAAGGGAGAACTTCCTGGATTTTCTCGAGTTGCGGGAGGTGTTCTCGAGTTACGACGGGGACCTCAGGGACCCGCCCTGGTGGCCTCAGGAGAGGCCAGTCCCCATGCGAGTTGCTAGGGGGCCTCTCGGGATTCCTCTCCCGTCGATACCGGGGCCAAGAACCTTGTAAGAAGTCAGGGCCGGAACCGAGGATTCCTCTCAGGGGCTGACATGGATCTTTGGGTACTTCTGGAGTCTCCCCACTGGAGTCAGGCCTCGTTTCGAGTGGGGGCATGCACGAGCGCTTTTCTTCCAGGCTGTAGCAGCAATGTCACGCTTACCTTCGCGTGGATCAAAGGATCTGTGGTTTTCCCTCGAGGCTTTCCCTCGAGGCTTTCCCACAGGGTTGTCCCACGTGCCGCCGTGGTGTGAGTCGATCCTCGGCGTGAAAGATTATCCAGTGCAGGGCAAAGAGGTTCCTCTGGAATGGACTGAGACATCTGGGGGACTCTTGGAATGGTGGTACGACCATGGAGTTATTCTCGCCTTTCCTGTTGAGAGTGCCTCCTCTTGAGATGCGACGGAAATGCCGGGAATTCTTTCCCGTTAAAAGCAGGGAAAGGATCCCTCATCTCGAGCTACGAGGGGAAACGGGGCTCCTCTGGATGTGGGCGGGACCATCGTGCTTCCTCTCGAGTGGAGACGGGTATGGCGGTGAACTTCTTGTGTTGCAGCAAGGGTGTGAAAGACCCTTTCGAAGTTCCAGAGGTTAGGTGTCATTAGTCTCCAGACGCCTCATTGGAAATAGGCCTCATCTCGCCTGGAAGGGAGAACATCCTGGATTTTCTCGAGTTGCGGCAGGTGTTCTCGAGTTACGACGGGTACCTCAGGGAACCGCCCTGGTGGCCTCAGGAAAAGCCAGTCCCCATGCGAGTTGCTAGGGGGCCTCTCAGGATTCCTCTCCTGTCGATACCGGGGCCAAAAACCTTGTTTGGAGTCAGGGCCGGAACCGAGGATTCCTCTCAGGGGCTGACATGGATCTTTGGGTACTTCTGGAGTCTCACCACTGGAGTCAGGCCTCGTTTCGAGTGGGGGCATGCACGAACGCTTTTCTTCCAGGCTGTAGCAGCAATGTCACGCTTACCTTCGCGTGGATCAAAGGATCTGTGGTTTTCCCTCGAGGCTTTCCCTCGAGGCTTTCCCACAGGGCTGTCCCACTTGCCACCGTGGTGTGAGTCGATCCTCGGCGTGAAAGATGAGCCAGTGCAGGGCAAAGAGGTTCCTCTGGAATGGACTGAGACATCTGGGGGATTCTTGGAATGGTGGTACGACCATAGAGTTCCTCTCGCCTTTCCTGTTGAGAGTGCCTCCTCTTGAGATGCGAGGGGAATGCCGGGAATTCTTTCCCGTTGAAAGCAGGGAAAGGATCCCTCATCTCGAGCTACGAGGGGGAAACGGGGCTCCTCTGGATATGGGCGGGACCATCGTGCTTCCTCTCGATTGGAGACGGGTATGGCGGTGAACTTCTTGAGTTGCAGCAAGGGTGTGAAAGACCCTTTCGAAGTTCCAGAGGTTAGGTGTCATTAGTCTCCAGACGCCTCATTGGAAATAGGCCTCATCTCGCCTGGAAGGGAGAACTTCCTGGATTTTCTCGAGTTGCGGCAGGTGTTCTCGAGTTACGACGGGGACCTCAGGGACCCGCCCTGGTGGCCTCAGGAAAGGCCAGTCCCCATGCGAGTTGCTAGGGGGCCTCTCAGGATTCCTCTCCCGTCGATACCGGGGCCAAAAACCTTGTGTGGAGTCAGGGCCGGAACCGAGGTTTCCTCTCAGGGGTGACATGGAACTTTGGGTATTTCTGGAGTCTCCCCAGGGGAGTCAGGCCTCGTCTCGAGTGGGGGCATGCACGTGCGCTTTCCTTCCAGGCTGTAGCAGCAATGTCACGCTTCCTGTCGCGTGGATCAAAGGATCTGTGGTTTTCCCTCGAGGCTTTCCCTCGAGGCTTTGCCACAGGGCTCTCCCACGTGCCACCGTGGTGTGAGTCGATCCTCGGCGTGAAAGATGAGCCAGTGCAGGGCAACGAGGTTCCTCTGCAATGGACTGAGACATCTGGGGGACTCTTGGAATGGTGGTACGACCATGGAGTTCCTCTCGCCTTTCCTGTTGAGAGTGCCTCCTCTTGAGATGCGACGGGAACGCCGGGAATTCTTTCCCGTTGAAAGCAGGGAAAGGATCCCTCATCTCGAGCTACGAGGGGGAAACGGGGCTCCTCTGGATGTGGGCGGGACCATCGTGCTTCCTCTCGAGTGGAGACGGGTATGGCGGTGAACTTCTTGAGTTGCAGCAAGGGTGTGAAAGACCCTTTCGAAGTTCCAGAGGTTAGGTGTCATTAGTCTCCAGACGCCTCATCGGAAATAGGCCTCATCTCGGCTGGAAGGGAGAACTTCCTGGATTTTCTCGAGTTGCGGCAAGTGTTCTCGAGTTACGACGGGGACTTCAGGGACCCGCCATGGTGGCCTCAGGAAAGGCCAGTCCCCATACGAGTTGCTAGGGGGCCTCTCAGGATTCCTCTCCCGTCGATACCGGGGCCAAAAACCTTGTGTGGAGTCAGGGCCGGAAACGAGGTTTCCTCTCAGGGGTGACATGGATCTTTGGGTACTTCTGGAGTCTCCCCAGGGGAGTCAGGACTCGTCTCGAGTGGGGGCATGCACGTGCGCTTTACTTCCAGGCTGTAGCAGCAATGTCACGCTTCCCGTCGCGTGGATCAAAGGATCTGTGGTTTTCCCTCGAGGCTTTCCCTCGAGGCTTTCCCACAGGGCTGTCCCACGTGCCACCGTGGTGTGAGTCGATCCTCGGCGTGAAAGATGAGCCAGTACAGGGCAAAGATCTTCCTCTCGAATGGACTGAGACATCTGGGGGACTCTTGGAATGGTGGTACGACCATGGAGTTCCTCTCGCCTTTCCTGTTGAGAGTGCCTCCTCTTGAGATGCGACGGGAACGCCGGGAATTCTTTCCCGTTGAAAGCAGGGAAAGGATCCCTCATCTCGAGCTACGTGGGGGAAACGGGGCTCCTCTGGATGTGGGCGGGACCATCGTGCTTCCTCTCGAGTGGAGACGGGTATGGCGGTGAACTTCTTGAGTAGCAGCAAGGGTGTGAAAGACCCTTTCGAAGTTCCAGAGGTTAGGTGTCATTAGTCTCCAGACGCCTCATCGGAAATAGGCCTCATCTCGCCTGGAAGGGAGAACTTCCTGGATTTTCTCGAGTTGCGGCAGGTGTTCTCGAGTTTCGACGGGGACCTCAGGGACCCGCCCTGGTGGCCTCAGGAGAGGCCATTCCCCTGCGAGGTGCTAGGGGGCCTCTCGGGATTCCTCTCCCGTCGATACCGGGGCCAAAAACCTTGTGTGGAGTCAGGGCCGGAACCGAGGTTTCCTCTCAGGGGTGACATGGAACTTTGGGTATTTCTGGAGTCTCCCCAGGGGAGTCAGGCCTCGTCTCGAGTGGGGGCATGCACGTGCGCTTTCCTTCCAGGCTGTAGCAGCAATGTCACGCTTCCTGTCGCGTGGATCAAAGGATCTGTGGTTTTCCCTCGAGGCTTTCCCTCGAGGCTTTGCCACAGGGCTCTCCCACGTGCCACCGTGGTGTGAGTCGATCCTCGGCGTGAAAGATGAGCCAGTGCAGGGCAACGAGGTTCCTCTGCAATGGACTGAGACATCTGGGGGACTCTTGGAATGGTGGTACGACCATGGAGTTCCTCTCGCCTTTCCTGTTGAGAGTGCCTCCTCTTGAGATGCGACGGGAACGCCGGGAATTCTTTCCCGTTGAAAGCAGGGAAAGGATCCCTCATCTCGAGCTACGAGGGGGAAACGGGGCTCCTCTGGATGTGGGCGGGACCATCGTGCTTCCTCTCGAGTGGAGACGGGTATGGCGGTGAACTTCTTGAGTTGCAGCAAGGGTGTGAAAGACCCTTTCGAAGTTCCAGAGGTTAGGTGTCATTAGTCTCCAGACGCCTCATCGGAAATAGGCCTCATCTCGGCTGGAAGGGAGAACTTCCTGGATTTTCTCGAGTTGCGGCAAGTGTTCTCGAGTTACGACGGGGACTTCAGGGACCCGCCATGGTGGCCTCAGGAAAGGCCAGTCCCCATACGAGTTGCTAGGGGGCCTCTCAGGATTCCTCTCCCGTCGATACCGGGGCCAAAAACCTTGTGTGGAGTCAGGGCCGGAAACGAGGTTTCCTCTCAGGGGTGACATGGATCTTTGGGTACTTCTGGAGTCTCCCCAGGGGAGTCAGGACTCGTCTCGAGTGGGGGCATGCACGTGCGCTTTACTTCCAGGCTGTAGCAGCAATGTCACGCTTCCCGTCGCGTGGATCAAAGGATCTGTGGTTTTCCCTCGAGGCTTTCCCTCGAGGCTTTCCCACAGGGCTGTCCCACGTGCCACCGTGGTGTGAGTCGATCCTCGGCGTGAAAGATGAGCCAGTACAGGGCAAAGATCTTCCTCTCGAATGGACTGAGACATCTGGGGGACTCTTGGAATGGTGGTACGACCATGGAGTTCCTCTCGCCTTTCCTGTTGAGAGTGCCTCCTCTTGAGATGCGACGGGAACGCCGGGAATTCTTTCCCGTTGAAAGCAGGGAAAGGATCCCTCATCTCGAGCTACGTGGGGGAAACGGGGCTCCTCTGGATGTGGGCGGGACCATCGTGCTTCCTCTCGAGTGGAGACGGGTATGGCGGTGAACTTCTTGAGTAGCAGCAAGGGTGTGAAAGACCCTTTCGAAGTTCCAGAGGTTAGGTGTCATTAGTCTCCAGACGCCTCATCGGAAATAGGCCTCATCTCGCCTGGAAGGGAGAACTTCCTGGATTTTCTCGAGTTGCGGCAGGTGTTCTCGAGTTTCGACGGGGACCTCAGGGACCCGCCCTGGTGGCCTCAGGAGAGGCCATTCCCCTGCGAGGTGCTAGGGGGCCTCTCGGGATTCCTCTCCCGTCGATACCGGGGCCAAAAACCTTGTGTGGAGTCAGGGCCGGAACCGAGGATTCCTCTCAGGGTCTGACATGGATCTTTGGATACTTCTGGAGTCTCCCCAGGGGAGTCAGGCCTCGTCTCGAGTGGGGGCATGCACGTGCGCTTTCCTTCCAGGCTGTAGCAGCAATGTCACGCTTCCCGTGGCCTGGATCAAAGCATCTGTGGTTTTCCCTCGAGGCTTTCCCTGGAGGTTTTCCCACAGGGCTGTCCCACGTGCCACCGTGGTGTGAGTCGATCCTCGGCGTGAAAGATGAGCCAGTGCAGGGCAAAGAGGTTCCTCTGTAATGGACTGAGACATCTGGGGGACTCTTGGAATGGTGGTACGACCATGGAGTTAGTCTCGCCTTTCCTGTTGAGAGTGCCTCCCCTTGAGATGCGACGGGAACGCCGGGAATTCTTTCCCGTTGAAAGCAGGGAAAGGATCCCTCATCTCGAGCTACGAGGGGGAAACGGGGCTCCTCTGGATGTGGGCGGGACCATCGTGCTTCCTCTCGAGTGGAGACGGGTATGGCGGTGAACTTCTTGAGTTGCAGCAAGGGTGTGAAAGACCCTTTCGAAGTTCCAGAGGTTAGGTGTCATTAGTCTCCAGACGCCTCATCGGAAATAGGCCTCATCTCGCCTGGAAGGGAGAACTTCCTGGATTTTCTCGAGTTGCGGCAGGTGTTCTCGAGTTACGACGGGGACCTCAGGGACCCGCCCTGGTGGCCTCAGGAGAGGCCAGTCCCCATGCGAGTTGCTAGGGGGCCTCTCGGGATTCCTCTCCCGCCGATACCGGGGCCAAAAACCTTGTGTGGAGTCAGGGCCGGAACCGAGGATTCCTCTCAGGGGCTGACATGGATCTTTGGGTACTTCTGGAGTCTCCCCAGGGGAGTCAGGCCTCGTCTCGAGTGGGGGCATGCACGTGCGCTTTCCTTCCAGGCTGTAGCAGCAATGTCATGCTTCCCGTCGCGTGGATCAAAGGATCTGTGGTTTTCCCTCGAGGCTTTCCCTCGAGGCTTTCCCACAGGGCTGTCCCACGTGCCACCGTGGTGTGAGTCGATTCTCGGCGTGAAAGATGAGCCAGTGCAGGGCAAAGAGGTTCCTCTGGAATGGACTGAGACATCTGGGGGACTCTTGGAGTGGTGGTACGACCATGGAGTTCCTCTCGCCTTTCCTGTTGAGAGTGCCTCCTCTTGAGATGCGACGGGAATGCCGGGAATTCTTTCCCGTTGAATGCAGGGAAAGGATCCCTCATCTCGAGCTCCGAGGGGGAAACGGGGCTCCTCTGGATGTGGGCGGGACCATCGTCCTTTCTCTCGTGTGGAGACGGGTATGGCGGTAAACTTCTTGAGTTGCAGCAAGGGTGTGAAAGACCCTTTTGAAGTTCCAGAGGTTGGGTGTCATTAGTCTCCAGACGCCTCATCGGAAATAGGCCTCATCTCGCCTGGAAGGGAGAACTTCCTGGATTTTCTCGAGTTGCGGCAGGTGTTCTCGAGTTACGACGGGGACCTCAGGGAGCCGCCCTGGTGGCCTCAGGAGAGGCCAGTCCCCATGCGAGTTGCTAGGGGGCCTCTCGGGATTCCACTCCCATCGATACCGGGGCCAAAAACCTTGTGTGGAGTCAGGGCCGGAACCGAGGATTCCTCTCAGGGGCTGACATGGATCTTTGGGTACTTCTGGAGTCTCTCCAGGGGAGTCAGGCCTCGTCTCGAGTGGGGGCATGCACGTGTGCTTTCCTTCCAGGCTGTAGCAGCAATGTAACGCTTCCCGTCGCGTGGATCAAAGGATCTGTGGTTTTCCCTCGAGGCTTTCCCTCGAGGCTTTCCCACAGGGCTGTCCCACGTGCCACCGTGGTGTGAGTCGATCCTCGGAGTGAAAGATGAGAAAGTGCAGGGCAAAGAGGTTCCTCTGGAATGGACTGAGACATCTGGGGGACTCTTGGAATGGTGGTACGACCATGGAGTTCCTCTCGCCTTTCCTGTTGAGAGTGCCTCCACTTGAGATGCGACGGGAACGCTGGGAATTCTTTCCCGTTGAAAGCAGGGAAAGGATCCCTCATCTCGAGCTACGAGGGGGAAACGGGGCTCCTCTGGATGTGGGCGGGACCATCGTGCTTCCTCTCGAGTGGAGACGGGTATGGCGGTGAACTTCTTGAGTTGCAGCAAGGGTGTGAAAGACCCTTTCGAAGTTCCAGAGGTTACGTGTCAGTCTCCAGACGCCTCATCGGAAATAGACCTCATCTCGCCTGGAAGGGAGAACTTCCTGGATTTTCTCGAGTTGCGGCAGGTGTTCTCGAGTTACGACGGGGACCTCAGGGACCCGCCCTGGTGGCCTCAGGAGAGGCCAGTCCCCATGCGAGTTGCTAGGGGGCCTCTCGTGATTCCTCTCCCGTCGATACCGGGGCCAAAAACCTTGTGTGGAGTCAGGGCCAGAACCGAGGATTCCTCTCAGGGGCTGACATGGATCTTTGGGTACTTCTAGAGTCTCCCGAGGGTAGTCAGGCCTCGTCTCGAGTGGGGGCATGCACGTGCGCTTTCCTTCCAGGCTGTAGCAGCAATGTCACGCTTCCCGTCGCGTGGATCAAAGGATCTGTGGTTTTCCCTCGAGGCTTTCCCTCGAGGCTTTCCCACAGGGCTGTCCCACGTGCCACCGTGGTGTGAGTCGATCCTCGGCGTGAAAGATGAGCCAGTGCAGGGCAAAGAGGTTCCTCTGGAATGGACTGAGACATCTGGGGGACTCTTGGAATGGTGGTACGACCATGGAGTTCCTCTCGCCTTTCCTGTTGAGAGTGCCTCCTCTTGAGATGCGACGGGAACGCCGGGAATTCTTTCCCGTAGAAAGCAGGGAAAGGATCCCTCATCTCGAGCTACGAGGGGGAAACGGGGCTCCTCTGGATGTGGGCGGGACCATCGTGCTTTCTCTCGTGTGGAGACGGGTATGGCGGTAAACTTCTTGAGTTGCAGCAAGGGTGTGAAAGACCCTTTCGAAGTTCCAGAAGTTAGGTGTCATTAGTCTCCAGACGCCTCATCGGAAATAGGCCTCATCTAGCCTGGAAGGGAGAACTTCCTGGATTTTCTCGAGGTGCGGCAGGTGTTCTCGAGTTACGACGGGTATCACAGGGACCCGCCCTGGTGGCCTCAGGAGAGGCCAGTCCCCATGCGAGTTGCTAGGGGGCCTCTCGGGATTCCTCTCCCGTCGATACCGGGGCCAAAAACCTTGTGTGGAGTCAGGGCCAGAACCGAGGATTCCTCTCAGGGGCTGACATGGATCTTTGGGTACTTCTAGAGTCTCCCGAGGGTAGTCAGGCCTCGTCTCGAGTGGGGGCATGCACGTGCGCTTTCCTTCCAGGCTGTAGCAGCAATGTCACGCTTCCCGTCGCGTGGATCAAAGGATCTGTGGTTTTCCCTCGAGGCTTTCCCTCGAGGCTTTCCCACAGGGCTGTCCCACGTGCCACCGTGGTGTGAGTCGATCCTCGGCGTGAAAGATGAGCCAGTGCAGGGCAAAGAGGTTCCTCTGGAATGGACTGAGACATCTGGGGGACTCTTGGAATGGTGGTACGACCATGGAGTTCCTCTCGCCTTTCCTGTTGAGAGTGCCTCCTCTTGAGATGCGACGGGAATGCCGGGAATTCTTTCCCGTTGAAAGCAGGGAAAGGATCCCTCATCTCGAGCTACGAGGGGGAAACGGGGCTCCTCTGGATGTGGGCGGGACCATCGTGCTTTCTCTCGTGTGGAGACGGGTATGGCGGTAAACTTCTTGAGTTGCAGCAAGGGTGTGAAAGACCCTTTCGAAGTTCCAGAAGTTAGGTGTCATTAGTCTCCAGACGCCTCATCGGAAATAGGCCTCATCTAGCCTGGAAGGGAGAACTTCCTGGATTTTCTCGAGGTGCGGCAGGTGTTCTCGAGTTACGACGGGTATCACAGGGACACGCCCTGATGGCCTCAGGAGAGGCCAGTCCCCATGCGAGTTGCTAGGGGGCCTCTCGGGATTCCTCTCCCGTCGATACCGGGGCCAAAAACCTTGTGTGGAGTCAGGGCCAGAACCGAGGATTCCTCTCAGGGGCTGACATGGATCTTTGGGTACTTCTAGAGTCTCCCCAGGGGAGTCAGGCCTCGTTTCGAGTGGGGGCATGCACGTGCGATTTCCTTCCAGGCTGTAGCAGCAATGTCACGCTTCCCGTCGCGTGGATCAAATGATCTGTGGTTTTCTCTCGAGGCTTTCCCTCGAGGCTTTGCCACAGGGCTCTCCCACGTGCCACCGTGGTGTGAGTCGATCCTCGGCGTGAATGATGAGCCAGTGCAGGGCAAAGAGGTTCCTCTGGAATGGACTGAGACATCTGGGGGACTCTTGGAATGGTGGTACGACCATGGAGTTCCTCTCGCCTTTCCTGTTGAGAGTGCCTCCTCTTGAGATGCGACGGGAACGCCGGGAATTCTTTCCCGTTGAAAGCAGGGAAAGGATCCCTCATCTCGAGCTACGAGGGGGAAACGGGGCTCCTCTGGATGTGGGCGGGACCATCGTGCTTCCTCTCGAGTGGAGACGGGTATGGCGGTGAACTTCTTGAGTAGCAGCAAGGGTGTGAAAGACCCTTTCGAAGTTCCAGAGGTTAGGTGTCATTAGTCTCCAGACGCCTCATCGGAAATAGGCCTCATCTCGGCTGGAAGGGAGAACTTCCTGGATTTTCTCGAGTTGCGGCAGGTGTTCTCGAGTTACGACGGGGACCTCAGGGACCCGCCATGGTGGCCTCAGGAAAGGCCAGTCCCCATGCGAGTTGCTAGGGGGCCTCTCAGGATTCCTCTCCCGTCGATACCGGGGCCAAAAAACTTGTGTGGAGTCAGGGCCGGAAACGAGGTTTCCTCTCAGGGGTGACATGGATCTTTGGGTACTTCTGGAGTCTCCCTAGGGGAGTCAGGCCTCGTCTCGAGTGGGGGCATGCACGTGCGCTTTCCTTCGAAGCTGTAGCAGCAATGTCACGCTTCCCGTCGCGTGGATCAAAGGATATGTGGTTTTCCCTCGAGGCTTTCCCTCGAGGCTTTCCCACAGGGCTGTCCCACGTTCCAAAGTGGTGTGAGTCGATCCTCGGCGTGAAAGGTGAGCCAGTGCAGGGCAAAGAGTTTCCTCTGGAATGGACTGAGACATCTGGGGGACTCTTGGAATGGTGGTACGACCATGGAGATCCTCTCGCCTTTCCTGTTGAGAGTGCCTCCTCTTGAGATGCGACGGGAACGCCGGGAATTCTTTCCCGTTGAAAGCAGGGAAAGGATCCCTCATCTCGAGCTACGAGGGGGAAACGGGGCTCCTCTGGATGTGGGCGGGACCATCGTGCTTCCTCTCGAGTGGAGACGGGTATGGCGGTGAACTTCTTGAGTAGCAGCAAGGGTGTGAAAGACCCTTTCGAAGTTCCAGAGGTTAGGTGTCATTAGTCTCCAGACGCCTCATTGGAAATAGGCCTCATCTGGCCTGGAAGGGAGAACTTCCTGGATTTTCTCGAGTTGCGGGAGGTGTTCTCGAGTTACGACGGGGACCTCAGGGACCCGCCCTGGTGGCCTCAGGAGAGGCCAGTCCCCATGCGAGTTGCTAGGGGGCCTCTCGGGATTCCTCTCCCGTCGATACCGGGGCCAAGAACCTTGTAAGAAGTCAGGGCCGGAACCGAGGATTCCTCTCAGGGGCTGACATGGATCTTTGGGTACTTCTGGAGTCTCCCCACTGGAGTCAGGCCTCGTTTCGAGTGGGGGCATGCACGAGCGCTTTTCTTCCAGGCTGTAGCAGCAATGTCACGCTTACCTTCGCGTGGATCAAAGGATCTGTGGTTTTCCCTCGAGGCTTTCCCTCGAGGCTTTCCCACAGGGTTGTCCCACGTGCCGCCGTGGTGTGAGTCGATCCTCGGCGTGAAAGATTATCCAGTGCAGGGCAAAGAGGTTCCTCTGGAATGGACTGAGACATCTGGGGGACTCTTGGAATGGTGGTACGACCATGGAGTTCTTCTCGCCTTTCCTGTTGAGAGTGCCTCCTCTTGAGATGCGACGGAAATGCCGGGAATTCTTTCCCGTTAAAAGCAGGGAAAGGATCCCTCATCTCGAGCTACGAGGGGAAACGGGGCTCCTCTGGATGTGGGCGGGACCATCGTGCTTCCTCTCGAGTGGAGACGGGTATGGCGGTGAACTTCTTGTGTTGCAGCAAGGGTGTGAAAGACCCTTTCGAAGTTCCAGAGGTTAGGTGTCATTAGTCTCCAGACGCCTCATTGGAAATAGGCCTCATCTCGCCTGGAAGGGAGAACATCCTGGATTTTCTCGAGTTGCGGCAGGTGTTCTCGAGTTACGACGGGTACCTCAGGGAACCGCCCTGGTGGCCTCAGGAAAAGCCAGTCCCCATGCGAGTTGCTAGGGGGCCTCTCAGGATTCCTCTCCTGTCGATACCGGGGCCAAAAACCTTGTTTGGAGTCAGGGCCGGAACCGAGGATTCCTCTCAGGGGCTGACATGGATCTTTGGGTACTTCTGGAGTCTCACCACTGGAGTCAGGCCTCGTTTCGAGTGGGGGCATGCACGAACGCTTTTCTTCCAGGCTGTAGCAGCAATGTCACGCTTACCTTCGCGTGGATCAAAGGATCTGTGGTTTTCCCTCGAGGCTTTCCCTCGAGGCTTTCCCACAGGGCTGTCCCACTTGCCACCGTGGTGTGAGTCGATCCTCGGCGTGAAAGATGAGCCAGTGCAGGGCAAAGAGGTTCCTCTGGAATGGACTGAGACATCTGGGGGATTCTTGGAATGGTGGTACGAC
The DNA here is from genome assembly GCF_032405125.1 of Capricornis sumatraensis. Classification (NCBI taxonomy): domain Eukaryota; kingdom Metazoa; phylum Chordata; class Mammalia; order Artiodactyla; family Bovidae; genus Capricornis; species Capricornis sumatraensis. The sequence continues at coordinate 1,225,779 of NW_027184625.1, forward strand.
CATAGAGTTCCTCTCGCCTTTCCTGTTGAGAGTGCCTCCTCTTGAGATGCGAGGGGAATGCCGGGAATTCTTTCCCGTTGAAAGCAGGGAAAGGATCCCTCATCTCGAGCTACGAGGGGGAAACGGGGCTCCTCTGGATATGGGCGGGACCATCGTGCTTCCTCTCGATTGGAGACGGGTATGGCGGTGAACTTCTTGAGTTGCAGCAAGGGTGTGAAAGACCCTTTCGAAGTTCCAGAGGTTAGGTGTCATTAGTCTCCAGACGCCTCATTGGAAATAGGCCTCATCTCGCCTGGAAGGGAGAACTTCCTGGATTTTCTCGAGTTGCGGCAGGTGTTCTCGAGTTACGACGGGGACCTCAGGGACCCGCCCTGGTGGCCTCAGGAAAGGCCAGTCCCCATGCGAGTTGCTAGGGGGCCTCTCAGGATTCCTCTCCCGTCGATACCGGGGCCAAAAACCTTGTGTGGAGTCAGGGCCGGAACCGAGGTTTCCTCTCAGGGGTGACATGGAACTTTGGGTATTTCTGGAGTCTCCCCAGGGGAGTCAGGCCTCGTCTCGAGTGGGGGCATGCACGTGCGCTTTCCTTCCAGGCTGTAGCAGCAATGTCACGCTTCCTGTCGCGTGGATCAAAGGATCTGTGGTTTTCCCTCGAGGCTTTCCCTCGAGGCTTTGCCACAGGGCTCTCCCACGTGCCACCGTGGTGTGAGTCGATCCTCGGCGTGAAAGATGAGCCAGTGCAGGGCAACGAGGTTCCTCTGCAATGGACTGAGACATCTGGGGGACTCTTGGAATGGTGGTACGACCATGGAGTTCCTCTCGCCTTTCCTGTTGAGAGTGCCTCCTCTTGAGATGCGACGGGAACGCCGGGAATTCTTTCCCGTTGAAAGCAGGGAAAGGATCCCTCATCTCGAGCTACGAGGGGGAAACGGGGCTCCTCTGGATGTGGGCGGGACCATCGTGCTTCCTCTCGAGTGGAGACGGGTATGGCGGTGAACTTCTTGAGTTGCAGCAAGGGTGTGAAAGACCCTTTCGAAGTTCCAGAGGTTAGGTGTCATTAGTCTCCAGACGCCTCATCGGAAATAGGCCTCATCTCGGCTGGAAGGGAGAACTTCCTGGATTTTCTCGAGTTGCGGCAAGTGTTCTCGAGTTACGACGGGGACTTCAGGGACCCGCCATGGTGGCCTCAGGAAAGGCCAGTCCCCATACGAGTTGCTAGGGGGCCTCTCAGGATTCCTCTCCCGTCGATACCGGGGCCAAAAACCTTGTGTGGAGTCAGGGCCGGAAACGAGGTTTCCTCTCAGGGGTGACATGGATCTTTGGGTACTTCTGGAGTCTCCCCAGGGGAGTCAGGACTCGTCTCGAGTGGGGGCATGCACGTGCGCTTTACTTCCAGGCTGTAGCAGCAATGTCACGCTTCCCGTCGCGTGGATCAAAGGATCTGTGGTTTTCCCTCGAGGCTTTCCCTCGAGGCTTTCCCACAGGGCTGTCCCACGTGCCACCGTGGTGTGAGTCGATCCTCGGCGTGAAAGATGAGCCAGTACAGGGCAAAGATCTTCCTCTCGAATGGACTGAGACATCTGGGGGACTCTTGGAATGGTGGTACGACCATGGAGTTCCTCTCGCCTTTCCTGTTGAGAGTGCCTCCTCTTGAGATGCGACGGGAACGCCGGGAATTCTTTCCCGTTGAAAGCAGGGAAAGGATCCCTCATCTCGAGCTACGTGGGGGAAACGGGGCTCCTCTGGATGTGGGCGGGACCATCGTGCTTCCTCTCGAGTGGAGACGGGTATGGCGGTGAACTTCTTGAGTAGCAGCAAGGGTGTGAAAGACCCTTTCGAAGTTCCAGAGGTTAGGTGTCATTAGTCTCCAGACGCCTCATCGGAAATAGGCCTCATCTCGCCTGGAAGGGAGAACTTCCTGGATTTTCTCGAGTTGCGGCAGGTGTTCTCGAGTTTCGACGGGGACCTCAGGGACCCGCCCTGGTGGCCTCAGGAGAGGCCAGTCCCCATGCGAGGTGCTAGGGGGCCTCTCGGGATTCCTCTCCCGTCGATACCGGGGCCAAAAACCTTGTGTGGAGTCAGGGCCGGAACCGAGGATTCCTCTCAGGGGCTGACATGGATCTTTGGATACTTCTGGAGTCTCCCCAGGGGAGTCAGGCCTCGTCTCGAGTGGGGGCATGCACGTGCGCTTTCCTTCCAGGCTGTAGCAGCAATGTCACGCTTCCCGTGGCCTGGATCAAAGCATCTGTGGTTTTCCCTCGAGGCTTTCCCTCGAGGTTTTCCCACAGGGCTGTCCCACGTGCCACCGTGGTGTGAGTCGATCCTCGGCGTGAAAGATGAGCCAGTGCAGGGCAAAGAGGTTCCTCTGTAATGGACTGAGACATCTGGGGGACTCTTCGAATGGTGGTACGACCATGGAGTTCCTCTCGCCTTTCCTGTTGAGAGTGCCTCCCCTTGAGATGCGACGGGAACGCCGGGAATTCTTTCCCGTTGAAAGCAGGGAAAGGATCCCTCATCTCGAGCTACGAGGGGGAAACGGGGCTCCTCTGGATGTGGGCGGGACCATCGTGCTTCCTCTCGAGTGGAGACGGGTATGGCGGTGAACTTCTTGAGTTGCAGCAAGGGTGTGAAAGACCCTTTCGAAGTTCCAGAGGTTAGGTGTCATTAGTCTCCAGACGCCTCATCGGAAATAGGCCTCATCTCGCCTGGAAGGGAGAACTTCCTGGATTTTCTCGAGTTGCGGCAGGTGTTCTCGAGTTACGACGGGGACCTCAGGGACCCGCCCTGGTGGCCTCAGGAGAGGCCAGTCCCCATGCGAGTTGCTAGGGGGCCTCTCGGGATTCCTCTCCCGCCGATACCGGGGCCAAAAACCTTGTGTGGAGTCAGGGCCGGAACCGAGGATTCCTCTCAGGGGCTGACATGGATCTTTGGGTACTTCTGGAGTCTCCCCAGGGGAGTCAGGCCTCGTCTCGAGTGGGGGCATGCACGTGCGCTTTCCTTCCAGGCTGTAGCAGCAATGTCATGCTTCCCGTCGCGTGGATCAAAGGATCTGTGGTTTTCCCTCGAGGCTTTCCCTCGAGGCTTTCCCACAGGGCTGTCCCACGTGCCACCGTGGTGTGAGTCGATTCTCGGCGTGAAAGATGAGCCAGTGCAGGGCAAAGAGGTTCCTCTGGAATGGACTGAGACATCTGGGGGACTCTTGGAGTGGTGGTACGACCATGGAGTTCCTCTCGCCTTTCCTGTTGAGAGTGCCTCCTCTTGAGATGCGACGGGAATGCCGGGAATTCTTTCCCGTTGAATGCAGGGAAAGGATCCCTCATCTCGAGCTCCGAGGGGGAAACGGGGCTCCTCTGGATGTGGGCGGGACCATCGTCCTTTCTCTCGTGTGGAGACGGGTATGGCGGTAAACTTCTTGAGTTGCAGCAAGGGTGTGAAAGACCCTTTTGAAGTTCCAGAGGTTGGGTGTCATTAGTCTCCAGACGCCTCATCGGAAATAGGCCTCATCTCGCCTGGAAGGGAGAACTTCCTGGATTTTCTCGAGTTGCGGCAGGTGTTCTCGAGTTACGACGGGGACCTCAGGGAGCCGCCCTGGTGGCCTCAGGAGAGGCCAGTCCCCATGCGAGTTGCTAGGGGGCCTCTCGGGATTCCTCTCCCATCGATACCGGGGCCAAAAACCTTGTGTGGAGTCAGGGCCGGAACCGAGGATTCCTCTCAGGGGCTGACATGGATCTTTGGGTACTTCTGGAGTCTCTCCAGGGGAGTCAGGCCTCGTCTCGAGTGGGGGCATGCACGTGTGCTTTCCTTCCAGGCTGTAGCAGCAATGTAACGCTTCCCGTCGCGTGGATCAAAGGATCTGTGGTTTTCCCTCGAGGCTTTCCCTCGAGGCTTTCCCACAGGGCTGTCCCACGTGCCACCGTGGTGTGAGTCGATCCTCGGAGTGAAAGATGAGAAAGTGCAGGGCAAAGAGGTTCCTCTGGAATGGACTGAGACATCTGGGGGACTCTTGGAATGGTGGTACGACCATGGAGTTCCTCTCGCCTTTCCTGTTGAGAGTGCCTCCACTTGAGATGCGACGGGAACGCTGGGAATTCTTTCCCGTTGAAAGCAGGGAAAGGATCCCTCATCTCGAGCTACGAGGGGGAAACGGGGCTCCTCTGGATGTGGGCGGGACCATCGTGCTTCCTCTCGAGTGGAGACGGGTATGGCGGTGAACTTCTTGAGTTGCAGCAAGGGTGTGAAAGACCCTTTCGAAGTTCCAGAGGTTACGTGTCAGTCTCCAGACGCCTCATCGGAAATAGACCTCATCTCGCCTGGAAGGGAGAACTTCCTGGATTTTCTCGAGTTGCGGCAGGTGTTCTCGAGTTACGACGGGGACCTCAGGGACCCGCCCTGGTGGCCTCAGGAGAGGCCAGTCCCCATGCGAGTTGCTAGGGGGCCTCTCGTGATTCCTCTCTCGTCGATACCGGGGCCAAAAACCTTGTGTGGAGTCAGGGCCAGAACCGAGGATTCCTCTCAGGGGCTGACATGGATCTTTGGGTACTTCTAGAGTCTCCCGAGGGTAGTCAGGCCTCGTCTCGAGTGGGGGCATGCACGTGCGCTTTCCTTCCAGGCTGTAGCAGCAATGTCACGCTTCCCGTCGCGTGGATCAAAGGATCTGTGGTTTTCCCTCGAGGCTTTCCCTCGAGGCTTTCCCACAGGGCTGTCCCACGTGCCACCGTGGTGTGAGTCGATCCTCGGCGTGAAAGATGAGCCAGTGCAGGGCAAAGAGGTTCCTCTGGAATGGACTGAGACATCTGGGGGACTCTTGGAATGGTGGTACGACCATGGAGTTCCTCTCGCCTTTCCTGTTGAGAGTGCCTCCTCTTGAGATGCGACGGGAACGCCGGGAATTCTTTCCCGTTGAAAGCAGGGAAAGGATCCCTCATCTCGAGCTACGAGGGGGAAACGGGGCTCCTCTGGATGTGGGCGGGACCATCGTGCTTCCTCTCGAGTGGAGACGGGTATGGCGGTGAACTTCTTGAGTAGCAGCAAGGGTGTGAAAGACCCTTTCGAAGTTCCAGAGGTTAGGTGTCATTAGTCTCCAGACGCCTCATCGGAAATAGGCCTCATCTCGGCTGGAAGGGAGAACTTCCTGGATTTTCTCGAGTTGCGGCAGGTGTTCTCGAGTTACGACGGGGACCTCAGGGACCCGCCATGGTGGCCTCAGGAAAGGCCAGTCCCCATGCGAGTTGCTAGGGGGCCTCTCAGGATTCCTCTCCCGTCGATACCGGGGCCAAAAAACTTGTGTGGAGTCAGGGCCGGAAACGAGGTTTCCTCTCAGGGGTGACATGGATCTTTGGGTACTTCTGGAGTCTCCCTAGGGGAGTCAGGCCTCGTCTCGAGTGGGGGCATGCACGTGCGCTTTCCTTCGAAGCTGTAGCAGCAATGTCACGCTTCCCGTCGCGTGGATCAAAGGATATGTGGTTTTCCCTCGAGGCTTTCCCTCGAGGCTTTCCCACAGGGCTGTCCCACGTTCCAAAGTGGTGTGAGTCGATCCTCGGCGTGAAAGGTGAGCCAGTGCAGGGCAAAGAGTTTCCTCTGGAATGGACTGAGACATCTGGGGGACTCTTGGAATGGTGGTACGACCATGGAGATCCTCTCGCCTTTCCTGTTGAGAGTGCCTCCTCTTGAGATGCGACGGGAACGCCGGGAATTCTTTCCCGTTGAAAGCAGGGAAAGGATCCCTCATCTCGAGCTACGAGGGGGAAACGGGGCTCCTCTGGATGTGGGCGGGACCATCGTGCTTCCTCTCGAGTGGAGACGGGTATGGCGGTGAACTTCTTGAGTAGCAGCAAGGGTGTGAAAGACCCTTTCGAAGTTCCAGAGGTTAGGTGTCATTAGTCTCCAGACGCCTCATTGGAAATAGGCCTCATCTGGCCTGGAAGGGAGAACTTCCTGGATTTTCTCGAGTTGCGGGAGGTGTTCTCGAGTTACGACGGGGACCTCAGGGACCCGCCCTGGTGGCCTCAGGAGAGGCCAGTCCCCATGCGAGTTGCTAGGGGGCCTCTCGGGATTCCTCTCCCGTCGATACCGGGGCCAAGAACCTTGTAAGAAGTCAGGGCCGGAACCGAGGATTCCTCTCAGGGGCTGACATGGATCTTTGGGTACTTCTGGAGTCTCCCCACTGGAGTCAGGCCTCGTTTCGAGTGGGGGCATGCACGAGCGCTTTTCTTCCAGGCTGTAGCAGCAATGTCACGCTTACCTTCGCGTGGATCAAAGGATCTGTGGTTTTCCCTCGAGGCTTTCCCTCGAGGCTTTCCCACAGGGTTGTCCCACGTGCCGCCGTGGTGTGAGTCGATCCTCGGCGTGAAAGATTATCCAGTGCAGGGCAAAGAGGTTCCTCTGGAATGGACTGAGACATCTGGGGGACTCTTGGAATGGTGGTACGACCATGGAGTTCTTCTCGCCTTTCCTGTTGAGAGTGCCTCCTCTTGAGATGCGACGGAAATGCCGGGAATTCTTTCCCGTTAAAAGCAGGGAAAGGATCCCTCATCTCGAGCTACGAGGGGAAACGGGGCTCCTCTGGATGTGGGCGGGACCATCGTGCTTCCTCTCGAGTGGAGACGGGTATGGCGGTGAACTTCTTGTGTTGCAGCAAGGGTGTGAAAGACCCTTTCGAAGTTCCAGAGGTTAGGTGTCATTAGTCTCCAGACGCCTCATTGGAAATAGGCCTCATCTCGCCTGGAAGGGAGAACATCCTGGATTTTCTCGAGTTGCGGCAGGTGTTCTCGAGTTACGACGGGTACCTCAGGGAACCGCCCTGGTGGCCTCAGGAAAAGCCAGTCCCCATGCGAGTTGCTAGGGGGCCTCTCAGGATTCCTCTCCTGTCGATACCGGGGCCAAAAACCTTGTTTGGAGTCAGGGCCGGAACCGAGGATTCCTCTCAGGGGCTGACATGGATCTTTGGGTACTTCTGGAGTCTCACCACTGGAGTCAGGCCTCGTTTCGAGTGGGGGCATGCACGAACGCTTTTCTTCCAGGCTGTAGCAGCAATGTCACGCTTACCTTCGCGTGGATCAAAGGATCTGTGGTTTTCCCTCGAGGCTTTCCCTCGAGGCTTTCCCACAGGGCTGTCCCACTTGCCACCGTGGTGTGAGTCGATCCTCGGCGTGAAAGATGAGCCAGTGCAGGGCAAAGAGGTTCCTCTGGAATGGACTGAGACATCTGGGGGATTCTTGGAATGGTGGTACGACCATAGAGTTCCTCTCGCCTTTCCTGTTGAGAGTGCCTCCTCTTGAGATGCGAGGGGAATGCCGGGAATTCTTTCCCGTTGAAAGCAGGGAAAGGATCCCTCATCTCGAGCTACGAGGGGGAAACGGGGCTCCTCTGGATATGGGCGGGACCATCGTGCTTCCTCTCGATTGGAGACGGGTATGGCGGTGAACTTCTTGAGTTGCAGCAAGGGTGTGAAAGACCCTTTCGAAGTTCCAGAGGTTAGGTGTCATTAGTCTCCAGACGCCTCATTGGAAATAGGCCTCATCTCGCCTGGAAGGGAGAACTTCCTGGATTTTCTCGAGTTGCGGCAGGTGTTCTCGAGTTACGACGGGGACCTCAGGGACCCGCCCTGGTGGCCTCAGGAAAGGCCAGTCCCCATGCGAGTTGCTAGGGGGCCTCTCAGGATTCCTCTCCCGTCGATACCGGGGCCAAAAACCTTGTGTGGAGTCAGGGCCGGAACCGAGGTTTCCTCTCAGGGGTGACATGGAACTTTGGGTATTTCTGGAGTCTCCCCAGGGGAGTCAGGCCTCGTCTCGAGTGGGGGCATGCACGTGCGCTTTCCTTCCAGGCTGTAGCAGCAATGTCACGCTTCCTGTCGCGTGGATCAAAGGATCTGTGGTTTTCCCTCGAGGCTTTCCCTCGAGGCTTTGCCACAGGGCTCTCCCACGTGCCACCGTGGTGTGAGTCGATCCTCGGCGTGAAAGATGAGCCAGTGCAGGGCAACGAGGTTCCTCTGCAATGGACTGAGACATCTGGGGGACTCTTGGAATGGTGGTACGACCATGGAGTTCCTCTCGCCTTTCCTGTTGAGAGTGCCTCCTCTTGAGATGCGACGGGAACGCCGGGAATTCTTTCCCGTTGAAAGCAGGGAAAGGATCCCTCATCTCGAGCTACGAGGGGGAAACGGGGCTCCTCTGGATGTGGGCGGGACCATCGTGCTTCCTCTCGAGTGGAGACGGGTATGGCGGTGAACTTCTTGAGTTGCAGCAAGGGTGTGAAAGACCCTTTCGAAGTTCCAGAGGTTAGGTGTCATTAGTCTCCAGACGCCTCATCGGAAATAGGCCTCATCTCGGCTGGAAGGGAGAACTTCCTGGATTTTCTCGAGTTGCGGCAAGTGTTCTCGAGTTACGACGGGGACTTCAGGGACCCGCCATGGTGGCCTCAGGAAAGGCCAGTCCCCATACGAGTTGCTAGGGGGCCTCTCAGGATTCCTCTCCCGTCGATACCGGGGCCAAAAACCTTGTGTGGAGTCAGGGCCGGAAACGAGGTTTCCTCTCAGGGGTGACATGGATCTTTGGGTACTTCTGGAGTCTCCCCAGGGGAGTCAGGACTCGTCTCGAGTGGGGGCATGCACGTGCGCTTTACTTCCAGGCTGTAGCAGCAATGTCACGCTTCCCGTCGCGTGGATCAAAGGATCTGTGGTTTTCCCTCGAGGCTTTCCCTCGAGGCTTTCCCACAGGGCTGTCCCACGTGCCACCGTGGTGTGAGTCGATCCTCGGCGTGAAAGATGAGCCAGTACAGGGCAAAGATCTTCCTCTCGAATGGACTGAGACATCTGGGGGACTCTTGGAATGGTGGTACGACCATGGAGTTCCTCTCGCCTTTCCTGTTGAGAGTGCCTCCTCTTGAGATGCGACGGGAACGCCGGGAATTCTTTCCCGTTGAAAGCAGGGAAAGGATCCCTCATCTCGAGCTACGTGGGGGAAACGGGGCTCCTCTGGATGTGGGCGGGACCATCGTGCTTCCTCTCGAGTGGAGACGGGTATGGCGGTGAACTTCTTGAGTAGCAGCAAGGGTGTGAAAGACCCTTTCGAAGTTCCAGAGGTTAGGTGTCATTAGTCTCCAGACGCCTCATCGGAAATAGGCCTCATCTCGCCTGGAAGGGAGAACTTCCTGGATTTTCTCGAGTTGCGGCAGGTGTTCTCGAGTTTCGACGGGGACCTCAGGGACCCGCCCTGGTGGCCTCAGGAGAGGCCAGTCCCCATGCGAGGTGCTAGGGGGCCTCTCGGGATTCCTCTCCCGTCGATACCGGGGCCAAAAACCTTGTGTGGAGTCAGGGCCGGAACCGAGGATTCCTCTCAGGGGCTGACATGGATCTTTGGATACTTCTGCAGTCTCCCCAGGGGAGTCAGGCCTCGTCTCGAGTGGGGGCATGCACGTGCGCTTTCCTTCCAGGCTGTAGCAGCAATGTCACGCTTCCCGTGGCCTGGATCAAAGCATCTGTGGTTTTCCCTCGAGGCTTTCCCTCGAGGTTTTCCCACAGGGCTGTCCCACGTGCCACCGTGGTGTGAGTCGATCCTCGGCGTGAAAGATGAGCCAGTGCAGGGCAAAGAGGTTCCTCTGTAATGGACTGAGACATCTGGGGGACTCTTCGAATGGTGGTACGACCATGGAGTTCCTCTCGCCTTTCCTGTTGAGAGTGCCTCCCCTTGAGATGCGACGGGAACGCCGGGAATTCTTTCCCGTTGAAAGCAGGGAAAGGATCCCTCATCTCGAGCTACGAGGGGGAAACGGGGCTCCTCTGGATGTGGGCGGGACCATCGTGCTTCCTCTCGAGTGGAGACGGGTATGGCGGTGAACTTCTTGAGTTGCAGCAAGGGTGTGAAAGACCCTTTCGAAGTTCCAGAGGTTAGGTGTCATTAGTCTCCAGACGCCTCATCGGAAATAGGCCTCATCTCGCCTGGAAGGGAGAACTTCCTGGATTTTCTCGAGTTGCGGCAGGTGTTCTCGAGTTACGACGGGGACCTCAGGGACCCGCCCTGGTGGCCTCAGGAGAGGCCAGTCCCCATGCGAGTTGCTAGGGGGCCTCTCGGGATTCCTCTCCCGCCGATACCGGGGCCAAAAACCTTGTGTGGAGTCAGGGCCGGAACCGAGGATTCCTCTCAGGGGCTGACATGGATCTTTGGGTACTTCTGGAGTCTCCCCAGGGGAGTCAGGCCTCGTCTCGAGTGGGGGCATGCACGTGCGCTTTCCTTCCAGGCTGTAGCAGCAATGTCATGCTTCCCGTCGCGTGGATCAAAGGATCTGTGGTTTTCCCTCGAGGCTTTCCCTCGAGGCTTTCCCACAGGGCTGTCCCACGTGCCACCGTGGTGTGAGTCGATTCTCGGCGTGAAAGATGAGCCAGTGCAGGGCAAAGAGGTTCCTCTGGAATGGACTGAGACATCTGGGGGACTCTTGGAGTGGTGGTACGACCATGGAGTTCCTCTCGCCTTTCCTGTTGAGAGTGCCTCCTCTTGAGATGCGACGGGAATGCCGGGAATTCTTTCCCGTTGAATGCAGGGAAAGGATCCCTCATCTCGAGCTCCGAGGGGGAAACGGGGCTCCTCTGGATGTGGGCGGGACCATCGTCCTTTCTCTCGTGTGGAGACGGGTATGGCGGTAAACTTCTTGAGTTGCAGCAAGGGTGTGAAAGACCCTTTTGAAGTTCCAGAGGTTGGGTGTCATTAGTCTCCAGACGCCTCATCGGAAATAGGCCTCATCTCGCCTGGAAGGGAGAACTTCCTGGATTTTCTCGAGTTGCGGCAGGTGTTCTCGAGTTACGACGGGGACCTCAGGGAGCCGCCCTGGTGGCCTCAGGAGAGGCCAGTCCCCATGCGAGTTGCTAGGGGGCCTCTCGGGATTCCTCTCCCATCGATACCGGGGCCAAAAACCTTGTGTGGAGTCAGGGCCGGAACCGAGGATTCCTCTCAGGGGCTGACATGGATCTTTGGGTACTTCTGGAGTCTCTCCAGGGGAGTCAGGCCTCGTCTCGAGTGGGGGCATGCACGTGTGCTTTCCTTCCAGGCTGTAGCAGCAATGTAACGCTTCCCGTCGCGTGGATCAAAGGATCTGTGGTTTTCCCTCGAGGCTTTCCCTCGAGGCTTTCCCACAGGGCTGTCCCACGTGCCACCGTGGTGTGAGTCGATCCTCGGAGTGAAAGATGAGAAAGTGCAGGGCAAAGAGGTTCCTCTGGAATGGACTGAGACATCTGGGGGACTCTTGGAATGGTGGTACGACCATGGAGTTCCTCTCGCCTTTCCTGTTGAGAGTGCCTCCACTTGAGATGCGACGGGAACGCTGGGAATTCTTTCCCGTTGAAAGCAGGGAAAGGATCCCTCATCTCGAGCTACGAGGGGGAAACGGGGCTCCTCTGGATGTGGGCGGGACCATCGTGCTTCCTCTCGAGTGGAGACGGGTATGGCGGTGAACTTCTTGAGTTGCAGCAAGGGTGTGAAAGACCCTTTCGAAGTTCCAGAGGTTACGTGTCAGTCTCCAGACGCCTCATCGGAAATAGACCTCATCTCGCCTGGAAGGGAGAACTTCCTGGATTTTCTCGAGTTGCGGCAGGTGTTCTCGAGTTACGACGGGGACCTCAGGGACCCGCCCTGGTGGCCTCAGGAGAGGCCAGTCCCCATGCGAGTTGCTAGGGGGCCTCTCGTGATTCCTCTCCCGTCGATACCGGGGCCAAAAACCTTGTGTGGAGTCAGGGCCAGAACCGAGGATTCCTCTCAGGGGCTGACATGGATCTTTGGGTACTTCTAGAGTCTCCCGAGGGTAGTCAGGCCTCGTCTCGAGTGGGGGCATGCACGTGCGCTTTCCTTCCAGGCTGTAGCAGCAATGTCACGCTTCCCGTCGCGTGGATCAAAGGATCTGTGGTTTTCCCTCGAGGCTTTCCCTCGAGGCTTTCCCACAGGGCTGTCCCACGTGCCACCGTGGTGTGAGTCGATCCTCGGCGTGAAAGATGAGCCAGTGCAGGGCAAAGAGGTTCCTCTGGAATGGACTGAGACATCTGGGGGACTCTTGGAATGGTGGTACGACCATGGAGTTCCTCTCGCCTTTCCTGTTGAGAGTGCCTCCTCTTGAGATGCGACGGGAACGCCGGGAATTCTTTCCCGTAGAAAGCAGGGAAAGGATCCCTCATCTCGAGCTACGAGGGGGAAACGGGGCTCCTCTGGATGTGGGCGGGACCATCGTGCTTTCTCTCGTGTGGAGACGGGTATGGCGGTAAACTTCTTGAGTTGCAGCAAGGGTGTGAAAGACCCTTTCGAAGTTCCAGAAGTTAGGTGTCATTAGTCTCCAGACGCCTCATCGGAAATAGGCCTCATCTAGCCTGGAAGGGAGAACTTCCTGGATTTTCTCGAGGTGCGGCAGGTGTTCTCGAGTTACGACGGGTATCACAGGGACCCGCCCTGGTGGCCTCAGGAGAGGCCAGTCCCCATGCGAGTTGCTAGGGGGCCTCTCGGGATTCCTCTCCCGTCGATACCGGGTCCAAAAACC